>NW_026851258.1:0-600000 GCF_030913485.1 Colletotrichum godetiae | reverse complement strand
GTCCCGGCTCCGAGCGAGGACGGTGCCGGCCTGAAGCGGTTGGCGCTCGTCAAACCTGCCAGGACGCATCGCGCTGGTATGAATGAGGATGGCTCGGTTCGCGATTGGGTTCATGTCTGGAGTCACTAAGAACTATGACGAAGGTGTCATGGCTCTAGATGGTCTTTTTTGGTAGATTCTCTCTCTTCGGTTAATGATGTATGCCTTTGCCATGCAATGCCCAATTCCATGTCCATCAAGTCATTGTGAACCGTATATACCTCCTCATCACCCCCCAATGAATCACGCCGTCGTCTTCCGCAAAGAGTTATAATGCTCCCCAAGCCCATACCCATGCCGATAATACGCCAACCAAATCTCCTTCTTCTTCTCCTCATCGCTACTACCACCACCATCACCACCCGCCGCCGTCGCGGGCCCAATCCTCTCCGTCCTCCCATCCTGCACAACCCGAATCTCAACCCCATAAACACTCGCCAGCGCCGCAAGCTCAAGCTGACCCCCCCACTCCGCCGTATCCCGGATCCGCCTCACATACCCCTCCAACCCCTCCTCCAAAAACGGCGCAAAGTCATCCGGGTGAGCCGTCATGTACTCCGCCGCCGCCCTCCTCACAATCTTATACGGCAGCTTCTGGGTCGGGTCACTGCTACTCCCTGCTTCTTCAGCACCACCACCACCAGCGAGTGGGATTCCCTTCTCCCTAAGCTGATCCGCCACAGCAGAAAACAAACAATGCCCGTCCGGCGCAATCTCCTTCTCCTCGAGGTCATGCGCTTTAAACTCCTTGAGCATATACGTCTTCTCGATGCCCCGGTGATCCGTCATGCTGCTCGCCTCCTCCTGCACCTTTTCTGCCGCGGCTTCGACCTCAGCTGCCCGCCGCGCCATGCGCTCTTTTTGTCTGTTGCGTTTCTTCCCTTGGCCTTGTGGTACCTGCACCTTCTCTTCTGCCGGTGTTTGGGCGGAGATAGTAGTATCCCTCAACTTCTCCGTGACACCAGCAGTCTCGTCTCTATCTTCGTCTTCGTCCGTATCGTTGTCTTGAACCTCCTCGGCAGCAGCACCACCAGACAGACTCGCAACCTCCTCCTCATGCTTCGCCTTCAACACCCTCTCCAGCTCAGCACACTCGTCGTTGACCCCCTTGCGCGTCTTCTTCGTCGCGTTCTTCTTCTTGCTCGTGATCCGCCCCACGAGATCACGCTGCTCCTTGCGGTGCCGCGTCTGCATCTGCTCCAGCGTTTCGGACTCCATGGTTTTTGTTTCGTGTTTTTGTTTCTCCGTGAAGCACCTTCTCGGATAACAAATTTCCCACGGTAGTGTTTCGGCTCGGTTCGGTCGGTAGAGGTGGATGGAGAGGAGCGAGGTTTCGTATAAGATGGTATGTGAGGGAGGATTCGCGAGGTAGACAGGGAACCGATCTGTGTCTGGTAATGGCGGATGAGGGGGGGCGGGTTCGCGAATAATCCTGCCTGATTCACAGGAAGAATTGAATCTTCGATCGGAGGGGTCAGATAAAGGCGCAAGTTGGGTCAATCAGGCAGGAACCGAGCTGGCGGCGTCGAGAGTGAAAAAACCAGAGCTTCCAAAGTAGCAGTCTTCGTAGTTGTCAATGGAAGCTCCGAGCTCGAAATGTCATGGAGGGGCGAAATTTCTTGGTGGGGGTGTGTTTTCGCTGCTTACGGTGCGGGGTCGGTGCGTGGCCCGGAGAGCAGCCCGTAATTCGACCTCGCCCGAGCACCGCCTACTCGCCGAACGGTTGCCAAGAAGCAGATTTCCTCATCTTACAGTCAGGCTCGACGACCATACTACCCACATCACACCATTAGGACTGAACTTTAAATTTTACAGTATTTGATTGATTGGCCACCTATCCCTAAGGACCTATCTACACCACCTATCTCAAAGGTAACGTCAACACCACATTGTCGACTACCTACATCGTACAGCTCCAACAGCATCTGAGATCAACACCTGCGGTCCTCTAGCCAAACCAGGCATGTTAACATCTCCTTGGCCTACCGATGGCGGCCACCGCCTTTTCATCCTACCAACTCCTTCACGAGGTGGCACAGGAGCCTAGTTCTGTTTCGCCATCCCACACCTTAATTACACATGAGAAATAGTACACAATGGGTATCGTATCGAATGAATGCAATCCCGCGCGCTCCGGCCAATTCGAACCTTTCGCGACAAGAAACAATGTAAAGGACTTGAGATTTTTCACTTAGAAGCCCTTGAACGGGTCATCTCGGAAGTAGTCGTCTTCCACGGTCGCTCGGCTGCTACCGTGGTAGCCGTCTGTTCCGCGCGTCCCGCGAGAGCTATAGCTGTCACGGTGACGGCTGCGACTCTGACGTCTTCGAAGCTCCTTGCTGCGCCTGCGAGCCCGATATCCGTATTCCTCGTACTCATCGGGGTCTCTGTCGAAGCCTGAGTTGCCCAATGGGCTGATGAAGGCCTCCATCCGCACAGTACCAATGGCATCGAAGAAGTTCGCACCTGGAGGTCTTGACGAGGCTTCCGAGGTCCGCTGAGAGCCGGCTGTGCTCATACCCCAGCTTTGCCTGCTTGAGCCTTGAGATGGCTGGGACTGGTAGATATCGGACGAGCCGGCTGTGCCAACGCTGTTGCCAGCATTGCTGTTGGTGTAGCTGTGCTGTCCAACGCTGCCTGGTCCAGAAAATCCACGGAAGGACAGCGGGGGCGGGACGTGGCCTCCGGTATTGCTTCGCTTCCGTCCGTGGACCGCGTTCTGGTTCGAGCGCTCCGTGAACCGAGGGATAAATGGTGGTTCCGCCGCGTCTCCAGAACGCTCACGTTGATGGTTGTTGTTGTTAATGTTGCTGCTGTTGTTGTTACTCGGCATGGGCGGGAATGCCTCCGTTTGTTTGTAGCCAGAGGCGTCGCCTGTCCTGGAAGAGGGGATGCTGGGGATGCTAGGCACACTTGGAACACTTCGCGGTCCGGGATTCTTCATCGAGGGGGCCTTGCTCTTTGTCAGTCGAATGGAGTCACGAATGCCAGGTCGCCTGGTAGGTTGCGGTGGTTCAAAGTCCGGTACCGTGGTTGGTTTCGCAGGTTGGGGAGCAGCGACAATTTCAGGGATTGCTTGGGTCGAGTGTGCCAGGAATGAAAGCGCCGTCAGCCACACGTAGTGCCTCTCGGAAGACGTAGCCGTAAACTTCAACGCTCTTTGCGGAGTCAAAATGAGAATCGAACGGTTGAAAACAGCACCCTGGTTTTTCGGGGCGGGGTTGTCGTCCTTGACGTCGAGTACAGACTGAATGGTTACTGCTTCATGTTAGTCACGGCTTGTGCAGGCCCAAGTACGCAGTACTTACATTTCCGGCCAGTCTTGCCCATCAGGGCACTGCCAGATGAAGGTTGCTTGCTACTCCAGAGGATAGCTCTCTCATACGGAGCTAGCCAGACCCATCGCTTGTGGCGGTCGTTGCTTGAGTCGTCCTTGCTGTTGTCGGGCACCCCAAACGACTTGCGTCTCCTGACGTATTTGAACATCCATTCACCGACCATGGTCTGCGCAATGGCATCGACGACACCCGTGGCTTGCGAGGCGCCGTTGGATGCACCGCCGACAGAGTTAACATCGGTAGTAGCGGTCTGGGCTGTTGTTGTCGATAACCTGGACTTGTGGGACCGGTAGTTCGAGCTGGTGTCGTACCGAGGGCTGGTTATGTCGTTGTAGGGAAGAGGAGGCAGACTAGGGCTCTCCGGCGCTTCGGTTGTCTCCGAGAAGGGCGGCGGAGATCTGCTTTGCCTCCGGTTCCTCTGGTTACGAGGAAGGGCAGCAGCTGATCGCACCTTACGGATACTGTTGGCACGGTGGATGCTGCCGGCACGGTAGTGGTTGCGGCCCATGCCTCGGCGATGCCACGGTGCGTCCATCTTTGTAGGGCTCCGTTGGCCATCGCTCGGAGCGCTGGCACTGAATGGCGGTCGCCGAGAGCTGGCTCTGGTAGGGATGGGGAAAGGAGGGTCGGGTGCACGAGAATCTGGAACACTCGGGCTCCTAGGACGGCCTTGGTGGCTGGCAATTCCGCTCTGGATCATAGCAGCCTTACGCATGACGTTCTTGCCCGAAGGCCCAGGAGCAGCCTTCTCATACCCGCGGGCAGTGGGCTTGGCAGACTGCCTTTTGGGTGCTTCTCTGCTTTCCAGACTGCCTCCATAGCTCTCGTTTGCGGTGGGGCGCATGGAGTTCCTGCTGGGGGCTGACCTCTTCGTTTGTTCCGGCGATGTGAAGGTACTGACCGACGTGCGGTTGGAAGCTCGTGAGTCCGTCATTCTCATGCCAGGGGCAGAGAGGGCGGTTCGGTACTCAGAGTCGCTCATATCAGCATCAAAGTCGTCCGCCTCATCGGAGCTTTGTGCATCTTGAAAGCCGGCGAACAGGCTGCTGATGCGGTGTGGTCGTCTCATAGGTGCTCCTTCTCTCGACAGTGGCCCGTCATCGTTGTTGCCAGGGTATGCGTCGCGGGTTTGCTCGCCAAAGACTGGTGAGACTGGCGGTGAGGAGGGCATGTCTGACAGGCTGCGCTTTGTAGCGAGTCTTCGAGGATTTCTTGGGGGCAAATATCCCGGCACCGGAGTAAAATGGCGTGGGTCGTCACTTGTCACGGCGGTAGCAATACCGATGCTAGGTGATGAGGGCCTAGACGTGATAGCTGAGGGACGCAAATGGACAGGGAGTGTCGCCAGTCGCTTGTCAGAAAGAATCTCCTCCGTCTGAACGGCGGTGGATCTCATGGGCGCTGAGGAGATGATTGATACTTGGCATCCAAAGTCTTTGACGTATTGTGGAAGCCGGTGTTCACGGGGTGTAGTCGGACGACTCGTTGGCGGGATGATACTGATGGACGGGATGGTCAATTCTTGCACCGGTTGCAAAATTGGAGGTGTCTGAGGCTTCTCCACCGGCTTGTCGGTCTGAGTCGAGGAGGAAACCATCACCGTAGGCGGTGTTTCGGGGGGAGGCGGGGTGGCAGATCTGTAGGGTGACTTTGGCGTTTTCGGAGGGCTCAAAGGCTCCTCAACAGTCTGTGAACCAGCAGAAACCATGTGGTTGAAAGGACGCGGCTCGATCGACAATGGTCGGCTGACGTGAACCCGTTTCCGTCTCTGGTTGGCCTCAACTTCCCATTCACCTCTTGGAGAGACCTCGACTTCGGTGAGCTTCTCGATCTTGGCAGGCGGTTCCGGCGTAGAAGGCTTGATAGGTTCCATCTTCGGTGATGGAGGAGGCGAGAATTGAATTCCTGTGTCGGTGTAGCTGACCTTGGGAGCCGGCGGCGGCGGAGGCGGCATCAGATCCTCATCGTTCTCTTGGATCCCGTCTTCCAGGGCCTCCAGGACGGGCTGGTTCATCCAAAGTCTACCTCTAGTAACGCTTCCAGGACGCTGGGGACTCTCCATGCTTTGTTGTCGTCGGTGAATCTTGGACAGAATGCTGTCGCGGCTGAATGTTCGTGTGTGGCGATAGTTGGACATGGCGCTCTCGCGTCCGCCATCGTCAGTCTGCCAGTCGTCGTCGCCATCGAGGTTGAGCTCGTCCGCCAGCGAGTTTCCATTGAAGACCTTGCCAGGGCTCTGTTGCATGGAAAATCGGACGCTGTTAGTCAGACTCATAGTCCTCACACTTCCCGCATCGTTTTGATCCTCCGTCTCGCTGTCATTGCCGTTGCCATTAGCTTGTGCAGCCTGGTAAGCGGCGACCTCGTCTATTACCACCTTCAAGCGGCTCTCAGCGACATGAACTCTACGCTCATACTTGCGCTTCTCTTCCTCCCAAGAGTCCTTGTCTTGAGCCCAAAGGTCATGAACCCTCTGGGAGTCTTCTTCCTGACTTCGGATCCTCTTCTGGGCAGACTCAAGTCTCCTTTTCGTTTCTGTGATGGAGTCGACGGCTTCGTCCCTCTCGCGGGCGAGCTCGCCCAGTGCTGATGAGGTACCACCTTCCAGGAGAGCAAGTTGTCGTTGTAGTGAACGGCTTTGTTTCGTTGTGGTGGCTACTGTCTCTTGAAGTGTCTCCTGCTCCTGGCGGGAGGCGTGCAAGGATACTTCTAGGTTCTCGATAAGCTTCGCCTTTTCTTCCTGATCTCGCCTCAGATTCAGGATCTCGGCTACGAGATTGGCGTGTAAGGTTGGTGTGAAACGGCGTGGGTCGAGAACGCTGATGCCATCGTCGTTGGTCATATTTCTGGATGAACGCTTAGAGCCCTTGTCGTTCTGTGGGACGGGAGGAGGCGAAGGGCTCTTCTTCCCGTTCGGCGGGGTGACGGAGCGTCGGGATTTTCTCGAGCTTCGTGATGGTGTTCTGTAAGGCGTGTCCTGTGGTGTTGGCAACGCCGTCACGGCAGCGTGGCCTTTGGACTCATCCTCGGTCTCCCAAACAGCCATCTTGACTCACTGGAGACAAACGAAGGGTCGCAATGAGGTGTCAATGGCTCAACGGTTCTCAATTGAACCCCTCAAAAAAGAAGTGTAAGCATGCAGGTTATGGCCGGTTGGCTTACAGCGAGCAAATGTGCTTGGATCGCCAGCCGTTTCGGGGAAAATCAAATGTAGGGGATCAAAGCACACAGCTGAGCCCAGGGATCCTTGCCGTCGGTGGAAATGACAGGCGCCAGAGGTGAAGTCTGACCGCGCAATCACTGGTGCATTGACGCTGTTCAACCCCCACTGCCTCTTGGTTAGTGTTCGATGCTACGGGAGAGGCACATTGGAGGAGCGCGAGGCCGAGGCCATCGGCAAGGAATATGCATGAAATGTTCTTGGTGAAACTTACGATGCGATGGTGCTGCTGTTGCTACTGCTGCTGCGTCGCGGGCGCAGCAAGATGATGTCAAATAAGTGAGACGTGATATGCTGTGGGCAACAGCCCAAACAAGTAAAGGGAAGAAAAGAAGCAGAGCGATAAAAAGGAGAAGTTCGCTCGAGTGGCCGTTTCTGGACAACCCAGACACGAGTTAGCATGAAGTTCTCGGGGGGCCAGGTGGTATAATTGGTGTATTAGAGCCGGGGAGGGATGTTCGGGAACGGTTTTGGCTGGGCTCCCACCTTAAGAACGGGGATATATAGGTAGTAAATCCAGGTATGAAACTGGCTGGCTTTCGAAGCCGGAAATCAACGTCGCAGATGAAAAAAGGAGAGATCGAGTAAGGCGCGACAGTCACAAAGACAGATAACAGGCTCAAAGTCGCAATAACAACGAGAGCCGTTCTAAGTCGACATGACGTTATGAATTGAGTTTGGTGAAAGGCCGAGGTGGAATGCGATTCCGGTTAGGATGAGCGGCAATAATAAGAACCGAGGCGAAGGAGGAGAAAAAGGGACCAGGAAGGATTGGCGTATGTACAAGGCTCGGACAATGTACTAATTATATGTTGGAAACAGGCGAGACGTTGGGAGAAGAAACGTTGGTCGGGCAAAGGCGCGGACGAGAAAGGCGTGAAGGCTTGTTTCGCGGTTCTGGTGGGGGAGATTTTGTGGTCAGCATCTTGTCCCGGACCTCTTCTTTTCCTTCCGAGGCTGCTTCTCCCGCTGCGATCGGCCACGCGAATCCAATGGGCTGAGACAAATAGAAGGCTTACCCGATGGGAGGTATTGGGACGGTCGATAGTTTGTCGGAAGTTTTGAAATCAAGTTGAGGGTAGAAAAGCAACGGCGCATCGGTTGGTTCGAGACAGAGTGACAGTGACAAAACAAAGCGAGTTCAAGGATGGTGGATGGGTGTAAGGTAAAAGTAAATGTACAACTGCCAACAGCTAAGTGGCAAGTCGAAACAGATGCGCGCGAGGATTGGTTGCGCAGGTGGTAGGACGTGTATCCCAACAAGACGTGGTGACAGAACTGAACGGCTGCATCCAAGGCCAATGGGCGTAACAATGGCGGCGCCTGAAGATCGGGCTGGAGGAGAAGGAGAGAAGGAAGCCGTCAGAAGGCGAGGCGAGTCGAGAGGGAGAGGAGACAAGGCAAGGCGAGGCAAGGCAAGGCGCAAGGCAAAAGAAACAGAGTAAAGAAGCCGGGTGCGAGGCGCCAGACTATTCTGTCAATTCAAGCACGGGACAGGCTGAGATGGGATGGAAATAAATGGGACGGGCAAGGGTTAGGAGCATGGGAAGAACAGCACTAAGGTAGGTAGGGTAGAAGCCGGGGTGGGAGGTACGGAGGGACAGGAGGAGAAGCATCAAAGTGGGCATCGAGACCATCACAGTGGTAGTGCAGCGGATACAGCAGCGGGAAGCCGCGAGGGATGGTCTGGATGGTTGACGGACAGAGAGAGAGAAAATATGGTCTATTATTGCGGGTTGCTGTGTATTGTGTGGGATTCGACTTGGCGAATGCAACGTGACGAGCCATCAGAGGCTAATTGTTGCTGTGCAATAGACGGACGGCCAAGTGCTAGATGCATGTCGAATACAGGGCAGACGTGTGTACGTGTACGATTACTGTTGAGGTGAACTTGTGAAGTGTATTATTAGCGTGTGCTTTGGTGTGCTTGTTGTAAGCCACGGGCAGGAAGCTGCGGGATGCAGTGTGTTGTGATGGGATCATGATCATGAATTGAGGTGGAAAGGCCAGGCCCCTGGTCAGGTCAATGAGATTAGCTAGATTGGGGTGGGATGGGATAAGTAGGTATTGGTCAAGGCCGGTCAAAGGGATCCGTAGGTAGCGATCATGGCTATGATTGGGAAGCGAACCAGCAATTAAATCAATCCAGATGGGAGGAGACGAAGCACCAGGGCCAGGCGACGCCGGATGACATGGGCGTAAATTAGCCAGGCACGCACGACGCGGCCAACAGTCCAGCCACAAGACGAGAGACTACCGGTACCTACCCTAGTCCTCCATCAGTAAGAGGCCATTTTCAATTTGCTACTTTCAAGTTCCGAGTGTTAGTACTGTGAAGAATAGTCGAGAACAAGCCCACGGAACACGCGCGCAACATCCTTCTTTCTCAGCTTTGTTATGCGAGGCGAGTACATGAGTACATTGAAGTAAGGCGTTGTTGTAAGTACTTCCTAGGCAAGTGTCCTCTCTGTTGTCGCTTGCGGACCGCGGTTGATGGCGCCGTTACATCTCTCGTCCAAAACAGATGGCACTTGCAGCCGCGTCTTTGATTATGGATTGCAAATGAGATGATGAGTCGGAATCCGGCTTGTTCTCGCCCCATATTCCCCTCTTTGCTTCACGCATTAATTATCATTCAATCAACTTGGATATCTCGCCCTCTCGGTTCATCCATGTGTCCGGACTTGGCTCTCGTCGAAAAACACCACGAGAGTTCGATATTTCCTTTGGTCTTGCGATTCAGCAAGCCACTGGACCCGAACCCAAAGAAAGGAGTAGGCAGAAGAAAGGAGATTGCAGCGAGAGGGGAGAAAAAAAATAAAAATAAAATAAAAAAAACTCGCAACGACGTTGGACGACGCTAGCTGCCCACCACTTGCGTCTGCCCGCTACAGAAGACGGAGAATTCTCGAGGCAAGGTACCGAACACCTCGCACTCACTGCCTCTTTCTTCTCATGTACACACGCTAAAAAGTACTCTGTACGGACTATGTACTGGTCAGAGTCATGTAAAGACGATCATTGGGGATAAGAAGCAACCAGCCTGGAAAGGGTCCTCGACAAACATCATCGATGCCAGTGTTGATTGGGCCACTCGTGCCGATTGGGGTTCGATTGGTGGGAGGCCACGCTGAACTCGGAGAGATTTGCGCTCGCTGGGCAGCAATGAAGCAGCGTTCACGTAGAGTACAGAGTACGTACTACGTAGGAATAGAGGATTTGGCGACCGTTGCTGACACTTCCCGACACGTGGGATCGTTGTTTATTGTCTTGCTTTCTTTTTCTTCTCTTGTCGACCGAGGGAAATCAGCACTGGATCATGCTCTGCCTCTTCTCATTTGACAATGGTCAATAATTAGCACGCTGCAAAACGGCAAGGGACAGATGAAGAGGAGATACGTACCGCTGTCGCCTTTCTCAAGTAAGGCAGCTCTTCGTCAGCTCTCCACTATTTACAGTGAGGAAGCCAGGAACCCATCGCGAACTCGACGGAAGTTTCCACGATCCGCAACGTTAGCTAAGTAACAAAGTACAGATACGTGAGTGATGAGAAACAAAACAACTCGGATGAAACGACGCCAGAGGGGGATGAACCTAGATTGCGAATCGATGGTCGCGATCTCGAGACAGGCAATTCCGCAACCCATCAGGCATGGCCGGGACAGCCTTTTGCGCTTCTCAAAGCTGCTCCATCGGTTGGAAGTTTGGGACTTGGGGGGCCCTGGCTTTCCTTTCGCTCCAACAGGAAGGGTTCAAAGACATCCGGGAAGACACAACCGGGAATTCCTTCACTTGCCTCAGTTGGGACCTACCGGAATCCCCGCTAATGCCCTTCGGGGAGCCACGAGTGGATACAAGCCATTTGGGCAGGAAAGAACGCTAGACATGGGAGCTCCTTCCAGGGGTCCCAGGAGAAAGTCTTGGTCTCTTGGTCTCCCACCAACCCGTCTCTATTACGGATTCACGGTGTACACTACGGATACCTTGCTGCTAAGGTTCCTCACCTTGAATCCTTCTCAGCTCCAACATCACGGTCGAATGGGAACCTCTCCAACATGAAGCCCGCAATTTCCTGCCTGCGCAGATCGCACTTCTCATCACCCGCCGTCACTCGCCGTTATCGTATCGTCGCTTCTCCTCCCGTCATCTCTTTTCCGACTTGCGGCCTGTCCTCGTGTCAGAGCTTTGCGACTTGCCCTCTGCCCCAGCCGTCACTGCCTCCGCAGCGCCTCTTGTTGATCCCGGCGCAACACTGGCTGGCGTCGCGCAAGTCTCGAGTAAACCACCTCAAGGTCAGCCAAATTTCCCCTTCAGCCTCTCGAGTTTCTTGACTTCACACCTGCACTCGACATGTGCAACCTTGCATAAGCTATGGAATCGCTTCGACAACGGGTTGCAGTCCTAGCTACCTACATCGACTCACCATGTCTCGCCTTGCGCAACACCGTTTACCTTCTTGATTCGCCATTCACCAACAGCACACGAGGCCGCCTCTCGTGTCGTGGTCGCATCGTCTCCTTTCTTTTCTCGATACATTGACAATGTTGTCGTTCCCCGCTACCTCATTTACTCCCGGTCATTCGTCCCAAGAATCGCAACGTCAGGGGCCCTAGACTGAATCGCTTGACAGCAAGACCCTCGGGCCTGTCAATCTCTGGCGGAGGCTGTAGCCCACAAAGATGTGCCGACTGTCAATCCTTCAAAAGGACTGTGCACAAGAGGCCCCTGCTGTGCCCGAACGCAGCATCTTGGACATCACTGATCAAGGGCCCCCAATCAATAACCTTCGGCTCTCTCAACCCCTCGAACTGCCGGTTCCCGTAAGCCGTACCTTGCAGAGGTCAGAGCTTCCATTGTATCAGTATCGATGCCATGGCAAGATTGAAGAAGCCAATCGATCTACTCGCTTTCTGAACTACTCTGTATCCGCGAAGCACGCCAGGTTCCTTTCGATTTGGTTCTCTTGACCCAGAGGCGCCGAGACTTGGTTCAAGACTCCCATATCAGAAATCCATCAATCTCTCACATCTCATACTACTGGTAACGTTTGCCACGTTCCGTTCAACGTTCCACGACCGTCACGGTCACGCCGATCAAGTAGGAAGGAGCTGCGAGCCTACAACGAGGCAATTCTTTACACGAGGCCTATCAGATAATTTACACCATGACGAGAGACGAATTATCATGCAACAGGCATTAGATGCAGGTCAAAGGCACAGTCACAGGCACGGAATCACGGTGGAGGCTGTTGGACGTTGAATCTGGGCCTGTCTTGCAATCTGTAGTCGCACTTGCACGCTGCATGCTGTGCCGCTGGCCCGCTTTGCAGTCCAAGGCTTCGCAATCCCAGCTTTTTCACCATGAACAACCATCAAGATGGATGAGACCCCGTCACCCCGCGAGCAGAGACGTTCTCGACTTCGGTCATTGGCCCCTTTCGATAAGCCTCCCGATATGATATCACCGCGGGAAGCGGATCCCATTGTCTGTTCGCAAGACTGAAGAACTCCCCCGTTTATGCCTGATGGGGTTGTCTACGAATACGGATACATTGCCCGGCAAATCTGCACCTGGTCGCAGCCCTTTGCTTTTCACCTTCGAGTTTATGCACGGCAGCCACTCACGCATCCATCGGCCTCGACTTTTCTTGTTTAAATTCTTAAAGCAAGCCCCAAGATTCAGTCGCAGAGAATTTGACGCTATGCGCAGCTTCCAGACGTCCCAAAAGTGCGGAATGCGGCTCGATATCCGAATACATTTCTGGGTCACACTCGAAGTTCCTCTCAGCTTTAATGACCCCCTTTCCCAACAAGGAGACCAAGACCGTGCAAACCGTATTGAATCCCCAGTCCATACAGCCCTGCGAATACACCACTCGGCAGGCTTGTAAGCCTCCGGCGCCGACGCATCGGTTCGCGCCCCCTCCCAACAATATCAGGTACGATCCGGTTCAAATTCCTTACACTAAGCAGATTCGGAATCGGCGTCTACTCCGTATAGCGTATAGGGGCTCTTTTTAGGCGAAGAATATACGGATAGCAACCAAGGCTTTTCCCCTCACGAACCGTCAAGGTCCCCGGTCTCTAGTTGGTAGCCGCTTTCTCGTCAGCATCGGACCTTCGTCCGATCCCGCGATATTCTGGTTCCGCCGCTGCCGTTCGCCAAGGAGAAACCAATTCTCTGATCCTCATATCACCAACAGACGAGCAAGGTTCCGAAAAAGCAATATCCTGTGCGAGAGGCTTGCGCTAATAGGCCAGCCGGCCTATTCGGTTGGCTTGGTGTCAGCCCGGATGTTTTGGAATGCCCTCCCGGCGCGCCCAACTCCCAAGTCCCAACTCAATTCAGGGCTCTGCTACTCCAAAACCCAGGCACAGGGAACAAGCATTCTGCAAATGGCGCGGGCACCTCTAGCGACAACAAACATCGCGGAGAGTGGGGATGATCCTCTCAAACTCCATGTCCGGTGTATTCGTAGAGCAAACACGCAGCTTCAAGTTATCACGCATTCTCTCCGTCCGGATGTCTTCCCCGGTCTCGCTGCTCACTACAATCTAATGTCTTTACATGCCCATGGCCACGAACCAACACGCAGGATCTGCGGCGCTGCCCAGTCGGACAAACGCGATGTCTCCTTGAGAAACGACGGTCGCTCGTGACTCGATGACACCAAGTTTCCAAGGCTGCAACGAGCCATTTGACTTTCAAGATATTGGGCACAACGCCACAAGACCCGCTGCGAAATGGACCAAACTGCCGGTTATTAGTCGACGAACGACGGCCGAAGAGCAATTTGTCTTGGTGCTAGTGCCCGGCCCGTCTCTTAGCCACTGCCACCATCGATCTTTCTGCAACGACTAAACGCCACCCGCACTCCTGATATTTAGGAGAAAGTGGCAGAGGCATTTGAACATGATATCAACCACTTCCACAGCGTCTACAGCCGGAAGGACGTGGACAACATACCATGGACGACGCCACACCAAAGTCTCTTCGCCGGCCTAGGTCAAGCCATACCAAGTATAGTAACGGTCGGCCCCCGTTCTCATAGTAAAGCGGAGCATATGCAGCTCTATCACAACCGTTTGTGACAAGCCCCAGGGAACGCACAATTGCTTGACGTGAGCAACTTCAATGCAGCTGCAGGGAATTTAATCTTCCGCACACAAATGACATGCGTTTCTATGCAATAGCAGACCAGGTCTCTCGTAAAGCGCGAAATCATAAGGGTAGGAAACAGGATCGGTATAATTGCAAGGTTGTAGTTTGTGCAACCGTCGAACACTGAGTAAAACTCAATCCAGCGTTCCAGACTCACAGCAAGTCAGCAAATCTAGACCCTCGACGAATGAGAGTTGAGGATTCACTGCCGTCACGATTAAGAAGAGACCACCGTTCATTCAAATCCGCCTAGGAACCATGAGGAGGCACAAGAGGCTGCGATCGCGACACATATTCGCTCTCGCCCCATCACTTTACACAGTAGCATCACCTCGCACCCGCGTCATACGAGGCAGTCAAAAACTTTGCGCAAAAGATGGACAGGTCATTTCCCGTGGCTTCCTAAAGCAGCCTCATCTCTTGGCCAACCATGTTCGCCCCCATCAGTGATCCATCCCAATTTCTTCTGCCATAATATCACCTGGCCGGGAATTTCTCACATTGTTTCTGCTATTTTGGACACTTCTGCCACGTGGACAAGGCAATCCGCAACACATCGTCGTCTGGCTATCCATCCGGACTAACTAATCGTACTGGACATTTAGATTGCTCAAATCGAAAGCATGGGGAACCGAATGCCGCGTGCATCTGCGGGATGGTAGACGTTTTCTGCCACGACCAAGATTTCCCCTTGATCCATCATCTGAGCAGCCGCGAACGCCGTCAGTGCGCGCGTATTTGGCAACTCAGTCCGCCGCTGCCCCTGGTCCTTTCGAAGAGCCCCGCTTGACGGCAAATATCCGGGGCCGGCGAGGTCGGCGTGTTGCACTGCGATATTACGACAGTGCCAAAAGACATGCCTCTATGGGTTCCATCGTCGGCGAAGCACACCGAGATGAACCAAGCCGTGGTGCCCTTCCCATATGATACACATACCAGAACAGGTGCCCAATCCTCGGCGTCGCTGAGCCACTTGACGACTAGGGCATCCTTTGAAACAGCAGCGAATATCGGTTGGGTATAGGCGAGCGACGATAGGTGCGTGACGGCCAACAGGGTGGCGAGCCCTGGCTCATGGCCATCACGCGAAGGCTGAATGAGCTACCGCGACGATGGGTAGCCAGGATAAAAAAAAAAGTCCTTCGACGAGCCTGTTTTCATGATAGGGCGGTGATGCCCGAATTTCCGAGAGCCGTGGGTCAAACATGTTCATCGGGTCGCGAGCTTTGTGCTGGTGCTTGATGTCCAAGAAGAGCGTTCGGTCTCGGGCTTTAGTACTGACTCACACACGGCTGCGCGGTCAAAGGGGTTGAATCCGTGTTCCGCGTTGCCGTCTAAAGGACGAGCCGAGGTCTCGGCGGCTATTTGTTCTCGTTCATGGCTATTCCAGGCGGCAATGGCACGAGGCAAGAGAATGCAGTTCCACCGGTGAGCTTGATAAACAAGATCACGAGGAAGAGCGATGTCCCTGTCTGTTAAGCTAGTTTAGTCCTGAGCTGACACTATTCCGGCTTACACGCTACGAGACTGACTTGAAGACATATCCTCGCCGTTGCCCATATTGTTTGAAGGCTGCGTATTTCGACCACAGCGAGCGTATTGCCCTATACCTGGCTAAAACAAACCGTGGCATATCCGTTTGGAGTAGCTTGACTCCTCGTGAACCAGGAGTTGAGCATGATTTCGTGTTCCATAATCAGGCATTGAACGTGAACTTCGGTCTATAGCTGTCAACACCCCTTCTCATGGATTCCGCCCTGTTCGCTCGTCATCCACTTACCGTCACCTTTCGTCTTTCGGTGCAACACAATCTCCTTACTTACTCATGCTCCCCCCTTTTTTGGGCGCGCAGTCATCTCTTGAGTGCCAAGTAATTTGAAGAAACGAAAACGACTAAGAATGATAAGTAAGACCCAGATCAAACGAGGCGCAGGAGCCGAGGACCTGGCTCCTGGAGATGAGGCTGTCATTTGCCACACTCGCACGCAGACCTGAACCACACGATCCACTTGTTTCCGACGTCATTGCCGATGTGAAACAAGGCTTTTGAAGACACGAAATGGGGGGAGAGGGTAGACGATATATGTTTCGTCCCCCCCTGAGGACTTTCGGAGGGAGGTCGTGTGGGCAAGGCAAGGGTTTTGTGCCAAACCGAGATTGGGGCTGCCGGGATAGTTGAGATTATTCCCGATTACACGCGCGCGCAGTTGGATTCTGTGAATATCTTTGCTAATACAGATTATCCGTATGGTTTTTCGGATACGCCATGTTGGAGGTGATAGTTGCGTTCGCGTGATCCAAGGCAGTGATCGCTTCCTGGTGTGCGGGGTTGGATTGCCTGGATTGGAACGCGTTCTCGTCGTCGAGCTGTTCCGTATCCGACTTCCCAATACGAAGTCAAGAGCAAGGCTGTGAGGCAAGTAGTGGACATACTGCTACTGTTCATGGTTCAATTCAATCCTTCTCCTTGTTTGTGACGGAGGCTCAGCATCAACCAATGTCTGAGATATAAGCACAGCGGGCGAGCGTTCGGAAGATGGCAGAGTTGACGCAGTCAACGGGACCAAGCTGCATGGATATGCACGACAGTTTATTCTTGATAGAATTTACGGACGCCTTTTGGCGTCTGATCTCTCATTTCCCAGCCTGGAGGCTCTCGTTCACGAAGGTTAATAATGGGTGTAATCGATGATATCATTCCCTTGGCTTGTTTAGATTACTGTTGATGAGGAACAAATGCAGCCCTCTAATGTCTTCAGTGCATCTCAGATTACTCAACAGATGGTATGGAAGATCACAAGGTTCCTGAGCACATGTTATTTCAGGTCTGTCTGACATTCCCCGCCGCCCGGGCTGCCCGAGCGGGACGTTGTCTTACCGCGGCCCCTCCCGGGTCCGAGGAACAGGCGGGGTTCGGGATGGATCAGTCAGCAATCCGACCCCGCCTCGAAGGTTGATAACACACGACTGCCCTCTACCCCTTTATATTACCACTGCTTGCCTTTTTTCACAGTTTGCTCAACTGTATTCACTCCAAGCTTGAGTATTTATAGCTTTATACATTTTCAGTAAAGATCTCAGCAGACACAAGAGGGAAGTTTAAACTAAAACAACCCCCCAACATCCAAAACTCCCGCGTGAAAAAGAGAGAAAACCATGTCTGGCATAGCAGGCGACCTCCCCAACATCAAAGCAGAGAACCTCCGCGACCTCAAAGCCCTGACGTTCGACGTCTTCGGCACAGTCGTAGACTGGCGGTCCTCGGTGGTGGACGAACTCACCTCCCGCGCAAAGACCAAGCTCGCCTCCTTCTCCTCCTCATCCTCCTCCGACGACACCGAGAACAAACTAGAAAAACTCGCAACCACAAACTGGCCCGCCTTTGCCCAAGAATGGCGAATCTCCTACATGCGCTTCACGCGCGGCTACGTACCCGGCCAAACACCCTGGAAAGACATTGACGCACACCACCACGACAGCCTCGTCGAGCTTTTGCGCGGATGGGGGTTGGCGGGCGTATACTCCGCCACCGAAATCCGCGAGCTGAGTCTCGTGTGGCACCGCCTCCGGCCGTGGGCGGACTCCGTGGAGGGTTTGCGCAGGTTGGGCGGGAAATTCGTGACCTCGACGCTGAGTAATGGGAACAGGACGCTGTTGGGGGATTTGGATACCTTTGGCGGGCTTGGGTTCAGGAAGATTTTGTCGGCGGAGGATTGGAGGGCGTATAAGCCTAATGAGGTGGTGTATGATGGCGCGGTGGAGGTATTGGTTGGCGGTGGCGGTGGTGGTGGGAAGGCGAGGGAGGTTGCGATGGTGGCGGCGCATTTGGGGGATTTGATGGCTGCTAGGGGACGGGGGATGAGAACTATTTATGTTGAGAGGCCGGAGGAGGAGGACTGGGAGGTTGGGAGTGAGAGGTATGAGGATGCCAAGGGGTGGGTTGATGTTTGGGTTAAGGAGGGGGAGGGTGGGTTTGAGGAGGTTACGAGGCGGTTGGGGGCTTGAGGGATGAACTAGGTTGGACATGATGAGGTTCAAAGTCATGAGATGGTTTTGAACTGTGTGAAGAAGCGTACTTTGAAGCGATTTGGTTATTGTGGCGCAGAGGGCTCAGATTAGGCTCACGGCACACGTAGCATACATCATGAGGGAGTGAACGTGGTAGTCGGTGATGAAGATGCTGGAATAGAGGTAATATAAGTATTGTTCCGAACAGTATCCATGCAAAAATGTAGATCAGCTTGCTGGCGACACCGCAGGACTTCAGGCCCTTGAAGAAACTTTGAAATAGGACCTGGTTTCCGGAAGAAGTGACCACTGGCCAAGAAACTCATATCCATTGTATGTTGTTGACACCAATATTTGGATACAGCAGCAACGATGGAGTTACTTTCTTATGGAAGACACCAGAAAGTGCAAGACTCGCTATCGTTCATTTCCTGATATTCCTTCAATTGGTTATCCACGGCGTACTCCCATGGCCATAGACTGTCAAGCACAGATTCGAGTTGTTCTTCATGCTCTTGAACGTAAAATGAGATGTAGCCTTGGAGAATCCTGTCTTCACCAAATCGCCTTCCCTTCTGACATCCAATCTCTTTTCATAGTATAAATATCTCGCGATCAGTAGTATGCTGAACAATCAGATTACCGGTTGTCACTCCGTGCCAAATCTGGGAGATGCAGACGGGCACCTGTATGCTCAACAAGCATATAATCAATCGAACTGCCATCAAATATTTTAGACTTGCTCGGTTAGTTTGGCACCGTCGAGTTTCAAAGACTACAAATGGTACCGTTGGTTTGAGGAAGTAGCGAGGGTGAAATGTGTCCTAAAACCTGGCAGACACGTCTTCAGTAGAATTGATCACCACACAATTTGGCCTCTCTCGCCTACTCTGACTAGCAAGACTTGATAAGAGGAAAAGACAACTTAAGATCCCCTACACCACCCGTTGATGTACTATCACTGAGGAGTATATATATAGCGGCGGTGAAGCTGCTTCTCGATATGTACGTCGCCAAACGTCAAAGCGCGACGACGCAGGCGAGAGGCGTTCGCTGCCTCCCTTCCATAGCTCCCATACCATAACACAGCGTCCGTGGTATTAGATTGAGCTGCCCGTCAGCCTTCCTTCCACATCTACAACTGCCCGCATATCGAAAAGGTCCTGACATCTCCATGCGCCTTTCTCCGCCGGAGGTATATTCATATCGATTGCATCAGGGACGAATGAAGGGAAGGTGGGCGTGGGAAATGGTAATAGACAGGTTTAACCATCGGAAGGATCAGTAGTAGCCAGTCGTACAACATGAGCAGATACTGTGGTCGTGTTCACTGGTAGGGCATTTTCGCCGACTGTAGTGTTACATCCCAACACCGCACTTACTACCAGAATGCCAATCTATACTAGAACTCGGACAATGTGTCGGGATCAGTGAAAACTACTTGCATCAGTTACTCAGCCGCCTAGCATTCGGGAAATATCAGTTTACCATCAAAGATTTTCCCTTACGCACACTCAAAAGAGAGAGCCTTGTCACCCACTTGGAAAGCTTGACCCTAATATACCATCCCACCATCACATCCGCTCTCCCCAAGACCTCTTCGCTCTTAGCCGCAGGGGGGAAGAACCAATTATCCGTACCTGCTTCCTGCGACCTTCCTGCAGGAACCCCCTTTTCTCGTATGATTCTTTCTTGGTGGACTTGGTCCCAATGTCTCACAGCCATGGCAGAAGGAAACAAACAAACTCCTCGTAAACGTCAACGTCAAGTAGTGAGACCAGGGGTAACAAATACGAAGAAAGCGGCAGATCTGCAGAGCTGCATACACACATTCGAGAAGAGCTGCCCTGCCTTGCCCAACGACACGGCGTGCCCGAACATGGAGTGTAAGGCTGTACGCCTTACGTCCGAGAGAGAGAGATAGAGAAGTCAAAAATAGGGCAGAGACGTGAGAGCCAAGCAAGAGCTCGTGTGGAGAAGCGCGGACAAAGACGAATGAGAGGCCAGGTAGATGTCATCAATGGCCATGCTTTACGGGCGTAAACCAGCCAACGTCTGATGAATCGTCCCGTCCCCGTAAACGTGGGCAAGCTGCCTAATAAGCTGCGCATCCATCGCGGCAAACTGTCAATATACCTAGAAAGAAAGCAATTACGGACCAGCAGCACCCTTGGTTGTGTAACATTTCCAGATGCTAATTCCAACCTCCCCCCAGCCACGACGATATTCGACTTGGCCTCATCTCCGTCTTCCAGCAACAACCACCTACCTTGGTCCAAAGGCGATCGGGTCACCGCCGCCCATGGAACGTATACCACATACTCGTGAAGAGGTATAAAATATACGCGATGTAAGATCGCGCCGCATCGATGGCAACACACACACACTCACGTAGGCGGTCATCTCCCCGAGATGTTGTCGTTCTCTAGTTCGGAGGCCCGGGCGTCCGGGAGACCACCCCCGTGCACCGCGGGTGGTGGGGAGCGGGGGTGGGGTGGGTAGCCGTCTGGTGCTCGGATGGCGACTCTACACGGAGGAGAGGACCCGAATCGGACCTCGAGCGCCGGGGAATGGGGAACGATCAAATTTCCCAGCTTTTCTCAGCTTTTCCAGCGTTCAAGCTCATCGCATCCCACACTACCCCCCCCCCCCCCGGCTCAAATCGTGATATCTCGATTTCTGATCCTAACGTCCAATCTGAGGTGGTATCTTCTCGTACCATCTTCGGGGTGTTTGGTTTGTCTCCATCAGTGGGAGGTTATCCCCAGCAGACAAGGTATGGCATGACTGTTGGATGGAGATGGAGACTGGCCTGGACCACTAGACTGTGATACGACTCTTGGGAAATGATTCCACCGACTCCGTAAATAGGCTCATCAACCCCCGACTACGTCACTTGGGTGGGTAGGGCGTTATAACATCTCTCTCTCTCTCTCTCTCTTCTCTATAGCTTTGCAAGGAAGATTGTTAAACTGCTATATTGACGTCCACTTGCCTAGTACCATCCAAATAGAAGCAATACACACCATGAATTCCGATGTAACAACACTAGTACCAGTGCGAAGTTCACGAGTAGGTTTTGGGGGGGGGGGCTTGGAAAGCGGTGGGATGCCAATTACTACCATCTCCATTCTGCCTGTGCAGCAAAGCTGTTCCCTAGCCTAACCACCTCACCCCTCTCCCTCTCCTGAGCTCGTTTCTCTAACAAACCTCTGGGACTATCTCTCTCTTTCTGTCTCCAAAAGTTAATGCACCTTGAGGATTTAGTTGACATCAGTAGAGTGGTAGTGTGGCTTTACTCGCACATTACGGATACCATAATAAACATCTGAATGGTCGGTTCTCCATCAAATCTCGGCAGTTGAAGCCTTGAAAGGCCTTGGCAGGGCCAAAACGAAAGACAAAAAAAAGTATATCCGAAACATGGGAAGAACGTGGCTATACAAACCCCCTTCATCTCCCAAATAGAAGTTGCGCAGTACCGCGTTGTTGTCATGTATGTCATTATGCCTATTGTTTTGCAAATCCATTGGGCGGGTTTCGTCATGAGGTTCGCGGCTGAAAGGCGGTTGTTTTCCTTATTCTTGTCTCGTCATTTCTTTTTTCTAGCCGTTCCCCCCCACCCCATGCGGCCCTCCTCCGCGGGCCGTTACACGGGCACAGCCGAGCCATCGCCATGCTAGGTCAGGGGGTTAGCTCTGTGACGCTTTCTCAGCCGTAGCTCTCATCTTGAACTCGTGTTTCGGATTGAGATGTTGGGCTTGGGAAGGGGAACAGGTAATTTCGATCTCATTTGGGTGCGGAAGGAAATTGAAGGATATGAGAGTATTACGTTGTTGAAAGCATTTACCGGCAGCGCACAAGGCGTGAATATAGTTGGGAGGGCGAAATTGTGACAACCTGTATTCCAAAGTAAGACAGATTAGATGCTTAACCTTATTGTTATGCCGCGAGATGGTCTTGTAAGTCTTCTAGTGCGCATTTTGGTGTTTCGAGGCCTTTACTTCCGGTCAATGTCGATCATCCCAAGACCGTCCGGTAATATATAGCACCGGATTCAGTGCTCAACTTCAAGCATCCCCTGATTCGGGGAGACCAGCACTTGTTTCCGGGTGATAGATTTTGGGTCCAGGGCGAGCTCATTTTGCCGCCTGTGTTTCAATATAGCGACCTGCCATCCACGGCTGAGAATTCCCTCCGCGCCGCCTCGGGTGACGACTGACGAATTCACCACAACGAGGCAGGCAGAGCAGCGCTTCTGACAAATGCATGCCTGTATTTCTTTGGAACCCTCTGTCCGAGCTAAATTGTGAGCCACGGTAGACTCACACTTTGGAAAAGGTTTCGAAAACAAACAACCTTGTTGCTTACTCTGCATAAATGAAGGGTATTAAGCCGGGCCGGGAGGCCGTCCCAGACTTTCATTTCCAAGGGCCTCGAGAACCTTCACTCTTGTGAACATCATCGTAGACACGTCACAAAGCTGTTCATACGAATCGTAAGGACGGCGAACTTTTCGTCTTTTTCATAGGGTTTGCCAGTTGTTGAACATCTGGTTCCCGAGGCCAGGTTTGTTTGGATCGACCGTCTCCCGCCAACATTTGGCAATGGATATATATTTGGATCACGACGAGTGTACGTCGAGGACGCATTGAAGGGCGGGGGGAGTTATCCGATTGGATGACTCCAACTTCCACGTCGTGTTTGCTTTCTATCCGGGCGTGGGGGACAGATAGCGGGAATCGAGGCGTCTCGTCACTCCCTATCATGCAGTGTGACGGCACAGACAAAGCTGTGGACAGCCCATTTCCTGTGCAATTCGGGAGTCCGGGAGGTCACTATTTTTGATTTAGCCCAAGTGAATCAATGGCACGGTGAGAAGCGGGATTGATGAAAAAACTTAGGCTAGAAAAGCTGTAGCCTTCTCAAGGTTCCCGCTGTCATTTTCGCTACTGAAGCTGGAGCGTTTGGCAACTTCGTTCCGTCTCATTAGAATAATGGTAGTAGAGAAATCTACGGCGCCGAAACTATTGGCTTAGCACTCAATTTTGTGAGTTCCAGCGGTATCAAACTGACCAGACCCTCCGGCTTATGACCGTTGAAATCCAAAACAATTACCTAGACATGAGTGGTTCGGTCATTAGAAGTGACATCGTACCTGTCTTTGAATGTGACGGAAGCCGAGGAAAAAGCAAGTTGACACAGGGGGCGCGAAAAAGCAATCAGTTTGTCGGCTTGGCGCTGGCCTGGTTCGGTTCTGGCCATTGGTTCTCTCAAATATTGACCGTTGGCCACTCCGGTCAACTTGACGACCAGACTCCGAGGGTGTCCCACCAGAGAAGCACATCACGAGAACGGAGTCTTCGTACTCTTGTCTACCGGAACGGCAAAGACTGTCGACAACGGGATTACAAAGACCGAATGAGCCCCGGATAAAAGCTGGGCCAATGCAGGTTGAACGGGGCCGTGTTGCCGCAGCCGGGAACTAACATGGTGCGGCATGCTCAATATTTTGTTTCGGAAGGGAAGAAAGCGCGAGAACCTCATGCGAGCGAGCCTCTTGCGGAGCCCGCCCCGGAAGACTGGGTCTGGCACGAGGCCGGTGAGACAGCGGTTCGGCAGAGAGACGAGTTGAGACATGACTGCTTGCGTTGTATACGCTACCCTATAACCGTAGCACGTCGTTCCATGTACGTACGGCCGAAACCGAAGATTGTGCCACGAACAATCTTGGAAGCCGTCATCGAAATAGGATAGGTAGGTACTTGAACTCCAACGTGATTATTCTTCCTTGCACATACTGCTGGCCGTCTATATTAGGCGGTCGAACACGGCCACAGTCACAATGGCTAGATGACGTCGAGGCAACTGGTCCGGGCGTCTCGTCTCGTGATGTTGATATGCTGCGGAAGCTATTTGGCGAGCACCAGAGATGACCCTGTTTGCAGGGCGGGCCGCGGTCACCGGGTCGCGAGAATGGGCCGGATGAGCATATGCAGCTGTTGCAAGGGAGAGCAAGCATGAGGAAAGTTTTTTTTCAATTCGTCTCCCCTCTGTCCCGATTCTCTTTGCTGAATCAATAAAAATCCGACAACCAACCACCACCGAGAGAGGTTCGGGGGTGGCTCGGGCAAGGTGAAAACGGCGGTTTAGAAGAGATGGAGGGGTCGAAAGGCCGAACGGTGGTTGGAGAATGTGGAGGGTAGTCATTGGTGGGTACCGTCTGGATACCTCCGATTGGGCGAGGCGGCCGGCATCGAGTGGGGTGTCGTCCCGGTACTGCCTTAGCGGCTCCCAATCGTCATCCCATGTCTGGATTTTACGCAGTAGCTAATGCCTCAGGCGCAAGGAGATAGAGTCCACAGAGAGTGGCAGACAAGCACAAGGCACGAACTGTACTCCGTACGAACGTGGACCTCCCGACCCCAGCCGTTCTGGCAGGCATCACAGCATCTGAAGGTTCGGTCAGCACCTTGCTGGGCGAGGGATCCGACTTGGTGATGGCCCTGATGGCCCTGATGGCCCATGGGCGGATGGTCTGTGAGGTGCATGCATTACTAGTGTCCATTGTGGGCATCGGTGGGCAACTTTTGGAGAGCCACATATGAATTGCCCAGTAGGAACTCGGGTCCAGGGCCAGGTTTTCAACAGTGGCATGAGCGGTGCGAGTCTGCTGCTGCGAGCGAATGGTCAGCACAGCTAGAGGTCGCAGGACTACTCGCAGGCACGGTTTTTTTCTTCTCTTCCTTCTCTCTTCTCCGGCATGTGCATGAACGGGAGCACGCTTGTACGTCTCCAATATGCCACCTGTGCTGCGGGAGTTCGTACGCCGCCGGCTTCGGTTGCTTCAGATGCCTGTGACTCAACCAATACACCTTGCCGTGACTGAGACTTCGCTGTTGATGATGCTTGATAACGCGTCTTTTAATACACCGTCGGCATGAACTACTAAGCTTAGGTCGGTAGCTTGTGGCCAACGAGCTGACGGGACCAGGCACATAAAGCTGGGGTAGCTACCCTAAGTATCGGTAGAGAGCTAGGGTCAGTAGGTTAGATCACATCATCAGGCAATTAATGAAGCGATTTGTGGTGAAGAAATGGTGGTTTGGAGGGACCAGGCTGGCCTGGATCTCGGTCTAAGAAAGGGTTGATCTCTTCCAATCATTGTCAATGGCATGTTTGCCCTGCTGGTCCTAATTTGAGGTCCAGCTCCGTGTCCAGGCCCGGGACAGCTCTTACCTCCCTCGTCGTCTACTGACCACTAGTCGATTGACCTTTGACTAGGGCGGGTCGGATACAGATACCAGACCGGGGCAAGCAAGTCTATGGTCCGGACGGTAAAGCTTGAGCTGGATTTTTGCGATAGTGTGCGTTCGTACGGAGTAGCTGCAGCTGCCAGGCATGTCCAGCAGACCGCAAATACTAGGCAGGCACAACGAACATGGCTTGACTTTTCTATTGTTGGTCGCATGGGCTCTGCCGGGGAGTGAAGCCGCTCAGCGGCAGCAATGCGAAGATGACCGCCTAGGTGACCTAGTGGGCCACCTGGAGTTACGAGATGAAAGCATCGGGTGCAGTGTTCAGCTTGTACGGTGTGCCGAATGGAATGTGGGAGGGCAAGAAAAGCCCCTTGGCGAACATGAATCGAAATACAAGAGACGCAAATGTAAAGTCTGCCGTTGGAGAGCTGACCAGAATTGGACCAGGTATATTCGTATCGGTGTCTACCGTTCGGACGGGATAGCCTCCGCCACGACGGTGTACCCACCTCATTCGCGAGGAAAAGAACGAACGGTGGCATACATCTGCCTCGGTCAACTGGGGTAGGACCAACTTTGTTTTTCTGTGCCACAAGATTCCGTGTCGGCTTTCGATGATGGCACCGGCCAGGACAAGATAGGACGAGCGAGTCCAGGGCGGAGGACAACCAATTTTGGAGAAGCTACAGTGTCCATCAGTAGAGAAGGGGGACAATGAAGATGTACAGTACCTTTAAAAGTTAAGGAGGGAAAAAATGGTGTCTGGCTTGCCTGGCCCGTGAGTGGCATGTGTGAGTGGGCGGGGCGTGAGCGGGAAGATGGGCTGCTGCGTCAGCGCGGGCTGTCAATTGGACCCAAGACCAGCCGGTTCGTTCGTTAGGACAGCCGCGCTAATGTTGGGAGGAGGAAACATGCAGCTCGCAACCCGCAGCTGCAATCGGAGCCCAAGCCGGCGTGGTGTCGTTGCAGTCCTGGCCAGACAAACGTCACCTTGCACAGGGCAGGGAACCCCGTGGGCCGTACCCGTAGCTCGACTCTTGAGAGCTTCTCTCCATCGACATGGTATCATGGATTCGTAAGGGTATGGAGGAAGGTATCTGACCGCGGCGAATGGAGGGTAGGGCGGCTGTGGGCGGTTGGCGTGTGTTCCCGTATCCGCCGAGTCATCGTCCTCGTCCACGGCATACGGACGGGAAAATCTTAAATGCACCCATCCGTTGCTAGGCCTCGCCGTCTTCTGTGTCGCGAGGCTTGTTTGCCCAGGGCACGCGGCTGGGTACCCATCTCCATAGCCGTCTGTACTCCATTTCAACGTCCAGGTTAAAGGCGGGCTCGCAGCCTCGTACTTGATTCAAGAACCTAGTGCTAGGTAGGTACATGTATCGTATCCGCAGCTTGGAGACGCTCGTTGTGGCTGTGGCAGATGCTTGGTTAATACCTAGTACTTTACCTCATGGAACTGTTTCCCCTCCAGCGTCACCGGGTACATCAGCCACTTGGTTTGGAGGCGGCCGTCCGGTTTATGGTTTGCGGTTTACGGTTTACCGTCGTGGTTTCAAGCTCGCAGAAAATCCAACGCATACGCCTTGTTATCAATCTGTGACGTGATGTTGGGTACTGTGTACCTTCTTATTGGGGTGAAGTGCGTGCTTGGAGGAACTGGCCAGAAATGGGTGCTAGGAGACAAAAGCGTAGGAATGGTAGGTACGGAGTGAAGCACCTTCCTCTACTAAGGTAAGACACCTTACCTAAGGTAGGTGTCCGCACCTTTCTTATGGATACCCTTTGAACAACGGAATGTTGCTTCCTTCCATTCTCATGATTGAGATTGGGGTACGTACCGGTACGGTACTGCTCGGGAGTGTCATTGCAGCCTGTCTGCATTTTGTCTGCATCCTGAGGTGTTATTCACAAGCAACCCGTTCCTTCTTTCCAAATGGAATGCGACCTGGAACCATTCGCTACCTGCCGCGCTTGAACTCGGCGAATCAGAAAATTTATCAATTAAGAAGGAGCAGGGGAGGAGGGGAAAAGGAAGGCACCACATCACCAAACACAGATAGGGTAAGGAAATTGACAATTGCATTGATACGCATCTCTGGCATCATGATCAGAGAATCACGAGAAGAAGAAAGGCATACTGCATTGACACAGTCGGTAGGGTTGCCCAAACAATGCCTGACGAATCTGTCTCGCTACATCCTCCCAGGTTGTTGTTGTTTTGGACGAGGCGGTTGCAACTTGCTGGTGGTTGCTGATTGCTATATCAGGTGCGGATACGTCGCCGCATTCCAGGTCCATCGCTTTCGTGCTGCGTATCCGTTCAAACTGTTCCTGCTATTTTGTACCTTCCTGACGTTACCTTACTCACCTTAATCAAATTCTATCCGTACGTGGTTCGTACATTTCCTGCGAAAGACATCCCAAACCGGCCAACACCATCCACTATCCGCTCGCCGGTTCACGGCTTGAGAATTGGAATCTTTTTGCCCGCTGATTCATTCCTTTTCCCCCCCTCACCTTACGTCTCTGGAGAGAAACGCTAACGGTACGTTTACGCATCCATCTCACCTTTGCAATCCCTCCCCCTCCCCCTCGTGTGCTGGACCGAGCGCATGCCAGACAGCGTCTTGCTGGTCTCCCGTCGCTGGCTTCATCCTTGATCAATGCCCCTCCTACCCCGTTGATTGCCCTGCTGCCTCGCCTTTCCCCCTCCAGTCGTCCATACAGCTTAATCCACTTTCGTCAGCGCCTTCTCCTCAATCGGCCCAGCCTGTCCCTTCGCCAATCTGTGGTCACTGGTCACTAGAGGTGTAGGTACCAGTGTGGTCTATCTGTATCCTATCGTCGGATACTGGAATCTCCCTACTGCAAGTCGAGGCATCATTGGAACAGGAAAAGGAGCGAGAGAAAGACATCATCATATCTCCATACCGGGATGGCTCGTGATACTGACTTGGAGCTAACTTGGAGATTTGCCCAGTCGCCGTCATTTGATTCGCTTGAATCAGCATTCTCCAACTCCGACCGACGTCTCACGACGAACCGAGCCGACCAGAGCTTGCCCTTGTCCGCATCTCGGAGGGACGACGACGCTGCCGGCATACCGTGACAATCGCCAATCCATTATCCACTGCCAAATCCCGACCCTCGTCTTGCGGATTGCGGATTGCGGATTGCGGCTTGCCTCGCCCTCAACATCCCCATATCCTTACTTGGACCTACCTTACCTCTGCGCAAGGAACCAGCCGCGACTAAACGATTCATCGAGGTCGGACCACTACTTCGTACACTACCGTCTTGCGATAGCGTACAAACATCCATACCTACACTAGGTACTCTATCATCCTCGCACCATACACCAACAAAGGTACGTTCTCCGACGCGACGCCAGCACCAACAATCCAGGTACCCTGCCCTGTCCTGCCTTACCTTACCTCACCTTACTGCATGCGTACGCGACCAAGTACTACGCTCCTTCGAGAATACGTACCGTGTTGCACCGCACCGCAAACCTCGCCTGCTTCTGTCTGCTTTGCGCCGCTGGTGCTGCTGCCGCTGCCGCTGCCGCCGTCGTCGCTGTTACCAACAAACCCCAACCGGCCGGTGGAATTGGGACTGCTTGCTGTGGCTCGCTCGCTCGCTCGTCTCCAACCCGTCCCTGCACCCCTGTCCCCTTGTCGACCCCCCCTCCCACTCCCACTCCCACTCTCGCTGCCACTCAGTCCCCTTCCCCGTCCCATCCCGGCCAGCCCAAGTCACGGCGGATACAGAGCTGGGTGGCTCGGGTTGGCGCGTGGAGGTAACGAGGGTTGACAGCCTCTCAGGAGAAGGGCGGGCTAGCCAACAGTCGGCTGTGCGCCTCCGCTCCGCTTCGCCTTTATCCCGGTATCATCCTCCTCCCTAACCCAAGCATCTAACACAAGCCCAGGTCCCAAGCTAGACCCGCCAGTCCAGTCAGTGTCTGTCATTTCTCCACACCTTTTGCCCATCCGAGAAGACGAAGAAGACGACAAGACGAGACGAGACGAAGGAGAGAAAAAGAAAAGCAAACCAAACCAGCCCGAGGGTCAGACAGGAGGTCATACGGCCTGTGTGCGCGCAATCATCCTGTACTCGTACATACATACCTGAGGTGGCCTACCTACCTCCTCTTGCACCAAGCCCGCCCGCACCGATTCGCATCCGCAGCGCGACCGTGTGCCAACCTGTCAGTTGCCAGTTGCCGGTTCAGCCCAGCCTACCTTAGCCCCAGCCAGGCCAAGGCAGAGAGAGAGACGAAGAGGAGGGTGAGCGAGAGAAAGAGAGCAGGGACAGCCGGCATCCACCGCGAGCAACCCCTCCCCAGTCACAGTGCTGCGTTGGTGCTTGCTGCTGCCGCCGCTACTGATACTACCGCTGTCGCTGCTGCTACGTACTAACTGGCTTGTCGGGTCCAGTCCGGTCGATCCAATCCACCAGTCTGCTGAGGAGAGAGTCCACTGTCCACGTCCAGGGCTCGGGCTCCAAAATCCAACAAGATTTGGGCTCCTACCTTGCTCCCCAACTTCCTGCGGCCACCACCAGTCCACCACCACAACCACCACCACCTTTCGGCCTCCACTACCTACCACTCGCTGCCACCAACCTTGCCTACCTTACCTACCTGTCTTACCTTTTTTTTTTCTTACCTTGCCTATTCTATCATCGATTCTCGACTGGCGTTTGTCGTCTTTTCCTCCACCACCACCACCTTCACACAACCACCGACGAACCATCACCACCCACTTCGCGTTCCGCCCCCCGCGAACCGCCCCTCTACCTCTGCTTCGCTTTGACTTTCGCTACTCATCATCAATCGAGCGGCCTAATTCAACGACACAGATTCGACTTCTTTTCATCGTTCTTCGCCTCCGATAGCTGCCCATCATGGCAGGAAAAATGGTGCTGTACAAGCTGGTGGTCCTGGGCGACGGCGGCGTGGGGAAGACCGCTTTGACAATCCAGCTTTGCCTGCAACACTTCGTGGAAACGGTAAGTCGCCACTCCCATTCATTCCGTCTCGCTTCGCATCGTCACTTTCTCTTCGGTCGGTCGTTGAGTCCTTCGACCCTTCCCCAAAATCCATCCTTTCCCCGCTGCTATCGCCGCCAAGAGCCGCCTGCTGACCGTGCTTTCTACCGAAAACAGTATGACCCCACGATCGAAGATTCGTATCGCAAGCAAGTCGTCATTGACGGACAAGCATGCATGTTGGAAGTTCTCGATACTGCCGGCCAAGAAGAGTACACAGCCCTTCGAGATCAATGGATACGAGACGGAGAAGGATTTGTTCTCGTCTACAGCATCTCATCACGATCTTCCTTTTCACGGATCAAGCGGTTTCATCATCAGATCCAGCGAGTCAAGGAGTCATGTGCATCCTCACCGTCATACCCAGGCTCGCCAATCTCTGCAGCCAGCCCACAAGCGCCCGTACCCATCATGTTGGTCGGCAACAAGAGCGACAGAGTCACTGAGAGGGAAGTTTCGACACAAGAAGGACACGCCTTGGCCCGCGAGCTTGGCTGCGAATTCGTCGAGGCCTCAGCCAAGAACTGCATAAATGTCGAGAAGGCCTTCTATGACGTTGTCAGAATATTGAGGAGGCAGCGACAGGCCGCCTCGAGGCCGCAGCCCGGCGGACGAAGCAGCACCCGACCCATCAACGGCGATGCTGGAGCGAGGTACGACGACAAGGAGGGTGGCGACCGCTATCGTCGCAAAGTAGGCAGAAGGGAAGGGAAGAGTAAATGTGTCGTTTTGTGAGCTCGCCCGCAACCTCGACTTGTTATTCCCCTCAACCCCCTTTATCGACGGACTTGTTCGGATCCATGGTAATAACCCCGATCCATTCGATTCGCAAATCCGACGGGCCTACTGCCGCGAGGCAAAAGCATTTTCCACGTCACGACTTGATGATTGCCAGCATTAGAGAAGCGCTGGCAAAGGCTTTCACAGCCACGACTACTGGACGTACGAGATCTCGAGTTCTGCTTTGAAGACGATTCGGACATTTTCCCCCTTGTCACGGATGAACAACCAGCTCCTCATTGGGCGAACGGCGCACGAAAAGAGAGAGGCATATTCTGGGGCGTAGGTTTCTTGAGATTCAATCAAACCTTTGGCAGACTGGGAGTTCATATTTTTTTGTTCATTCCAAACAACACATGAGGGCAAGCTGGCGGTGTTATAGGAGTCTTTCTTACAGACCTTTTTTTTGACGTCTAGTCGGTCGCAAAAGAAAATGATGCCATGTATCTGCACACTTCCACTCCCGGATTGTTCATATGTTTGTGGTTTGGATCACTCACATGGAACATTCATATCCGCGCACGCGAGCTGAGAAGGAGGTCTGCCTGGAGAAGGAGAGGCTGAAGGGCTGTGGCAGAAGGGAGGAAGCTCTAATCTGTGTATACCGAAACAATACTTGTTTTCCTAGCTGCAGCTTGCGGCTGGAAGTAGTCACTTTGGGGAGGTAGCCACAAGAAGGTATTGACTCTTTGCCGAACATAGTTAGATATCCGGGATAGGCCTACTTGTTCCTCGTTGAATCTACATTATCCGCCCATCTATCCTTGATTTTCCGATCGTCTTCCGCCCGATGCTTGATTTGCCGTAACGGCGCGCTTTACCGGAGAACTTAACCACAAGTGGTCGTTGCTATTGACGAAAGAGGGTTACTTGGTGAGAGAAAATCATGGACGTATCGGGGAAAGCTACGTCGTATCTCGGAAACTATGTCGCCTTTTTTTTCTTCGTGGAGAGACAGATACTTGGGGGAGAGAAAGTTGGAGAGAGGGTCTTGGAGGGGGAGCGGCGGAGGATCCATGAGGGAGGGTAAGGCAAGGTAGAATCTTAGAGAGGGACATCTCTGGGCGCGAGACGTGCGCGCATTGCCTGCCTTCTCTGCCCGCCGTACCCCGCGATTTCCGCTCCCTCGGGACTTTATTCTTGGATGAGGGGTGGGAAGGGGGTGCGGTTTGTAGTGAAGGCGGACTCTGTTTTTTTCACAACGGTTTTTTTGGACCTTCAGGGGCAGGCAAAAAGGTAAGGTCACGTAAGGTAGGGGTGGCAAAGAAGCCAAGAAGGATAGGAAGGGGGCATCTGCACTACGGCAGCACGTCCCGGCAATGAGGATGGGGGATGGTTAAGTGAAGCATGATGGAGAGAGAAAGAGAGAGAGAGAGACGGGTTTCAGGGAGTATGGAAATGCCGTTGAGGGACGGGCGTGACGGGGCCGTATATGTTCCGCCTTTTCTCAAAGACTATTGAGATTGGTGGTTTTCAAAAGACTACTTCGTACCTTTTTGCTTTTTGAGCCAAAGCCGGGCTCCCGGGGAGTTTGAATGGGGGCGGGGGGGGAGACGCACGAATTAGAGATAGTACCTTATTCAAGGGGAGCTTTGTACGTGTGTGTTGTGAATGTGTGTTTGGACGGCTTGGCGGCCTTTAGCTTCTCTCCGGGTTTCCATGGGCTGTATTGGGTGGTGTACTTTCCCTTTTCCATTGTCTAAAACCTCCTTTGAATCCTCTCACAGTGAGCATGGCGAAGAGGTGGGAAAGGGGGGGAGGGGGGGTACTCCGGCATGGACGGGCAACACGGAAAGGTTCAGGGTTTGGGGAAGGATTCGGGAAGAAGGGGGGACAAAGGATGCTATTCGTACCTTATTGGTGTCTGTCTTGTCGGGATAGGGAGGCATAGAATAGGCGAGAGGGAATTTTTTTTGGATCGGGGGGTTCTAGACCGATCCATGTTGAACTGCTTCGGTCTATTAGATTCTATCTCACGGTTTATCTATATTGGCAGGCGTGCTCCGCACCACGTACTACTCTCGCTGTTTATTCTCAGCTAGATTTTGAAGATTGATGATGAATCAAAAGGCGGGAGGGAATATGACGGAAAAACAAAAACGAGGAAAGAGTGACTTGATGATCCGTTTCGACTAACAGTTAGCTAATTCTTGGAAGAAGGGACGTCGTTTCATTTCTTTGCTTTTCCGCGAAGGGGATTCATAAGCAATGAGAGCAGGATTGAGAGAAAGAATGGGCTTTTGGGATGTAGCTTCGGACTTTGGGCCGTCTCCGCGAAGAGGGAAGGAACAGAAGAGTAAATAAACAAAATACAGCCACACTTGAGCTAGTCTTTGTGTCTCATTTGTTGACAAGACGGGCGGTGGTGATAATGGCATTGTCCCAACACGCCCGTCCCGGATGGGCATCTTTTTCCCCGGATGTTCCTATTTTCTTGGGGAGATGGGGAGGCGAGATATACCAGTAATAGATACCTGCTGGGTACGGGCACATGCTTTTTTCTGTTTCTGTTCTTGTTCACTGTGGCGTTTGCCGCACGTTTGTTTTTTCTGGCTTGAACGACCGAACGGTTCGTGTGGTGGGTGGGAGGTTGTCTTTGAAGGCGTGTTCTTGTATGGATGTCTATCTGCCTGTCGCGGGGGAATTCAAGACAAGTTGTTCAATTCAGGTGGGGTATGAGGTGTGTGTGCGCGCGTACGCATCCCCTCTCTTTTCGTTGCCGGCACACCTACACATAAAGACACACACACGGACAGACGGGCGGAACGGACGGACTGTCTTTTTTTATTTTGGTGGTCGATAGTGGCGCTCGCCGTTTGCTTGGCTTGTCTGTCAACCTACCTGACTACGTGCCGGGGAAGGGGTCCAGGTGCGGGAGGCTAAGGTAGTGTGAGTGTGTGAGTGAGTCTACCTACCTATATGTGTGTGAGAGTGTGGATGTGTGTGGTGGATGCCTCTTTTTTGGGAAACTAGCGACGAACGATGGGTTGGCGCTTTGCAGATGGGGTCCGTGGGAAGGGGTACTGTTTAGTATACGGTATACGGTAGAGCTCTCCCTCATTCTTCCTGTTAAGTATTCCTCCCAAGTCCTTCTCTCAGTAAGGCGTGGTTTATGCGACCCTGTTGCGGTTCACTCGCGGTTTGGATTTCCCGGGGTTCGCAAGAGAAAGGGCGTGTGAGTGGAGAGGGCGGATGGAGGCAGAGGGAAAGTTGGGAACCAACGGCAAGCGCCTTGGCCCCGATTAGCAAATCATCCATGGATGGGGGAAGTTTGGAGAATCGATGCCATCTGGGGTGAAAAGGCAAGAACCTCCAATGTAGCTGTCATTGGGTGATTGGAGTCGTGGTGGGTTGGAGACGGATAATCCGCCCTTTGGACATTCGGGCGAAGCTGCGAGGGCCGAGGTGTGCTTTGTGGGTTCCAACTACACAACATACCGTACCATCGAACGTGTGATGAGAAACAGGCCATGGCGGGTGAGTTTGAGGGTGTAGACTAGGCTTTTTCATGATGAGCGGGTCTATCCGCCGAGCTTCTTTCCTTTGTCTTCTGGGTGGTTTCGAAACCATGGTTTGACGATTCCGTGGAACAAGTCAAACCTCAACCATGTGAGGCTAGATGTCACGGGTCATGGGTTTCGAGAGAGCAATGAGCTTGGCTTTTCTCCTCTTCCTTTGACCGGTCACCGACCGGACTATGGGTAGATTACGGCGAGAGAAAAAAGCGTACCCTGACGTAAGGATGAGGGTGGTGATGAACATTGCATGTATGTATGAGCTAGTCGACGCGATTCCCTCGTCTCTAGCAGCACTACCTAAAACTATGCGTGGTGGCATGGGGAGGGGGCGTTTGCGAGCGGGAACGGGTTTGTCGATAAGCAACTCTCGGCGCAAAGTCTATTGCGAGATGGGATGATCATCTTTTTGCCCTACGAGCGTGTTCCAGTGACCAGTGTCTATATGTGCGTGATCCTGCCGGCCAGCATTTGGGTTTGCTCTTTTTTTGTGCTTTTTACCTTTTGACGATACGGCTTTCTTTCCCCGGCGTGGTGTCATCGTCCAGGGTATCAAATTCTCATGACAACCCACGTTCTCATCGGGCGCACTTGAGAGGTTGTGTACGATTTCCTCTCCTCTCCTCTACGTGTAAATGAAAAGCGCCCTAGATATCGGGGTCTGGCAGGGCTGTACTGTCTACATGCAACATATGATATGATGCCAAGTTTGCGTGATGCTTCGGTATTGATTCGGGCTATATGAAGTAACTTCAGAATTACTCGGGTGCAATTTGCTCGTCCAGTGTCTCTCTTACTGGTGCGCCGATCTTCACTCAGATAGGCGGGGCAAAAGACGTAGCCATGGACAGAGAGGCTCTGTGCGCGTTCTTTGAAAAAAAGAAGGGAAAAAAGCAGCCTCGGATGTTCTTCGACGCATGGTCAACGGCATTTGCTCGTGTCTTTTACGGGTTCTGGCTTTCAGAAGCCTCGGGTTCGAGCAAGAGAGCCAGTAAGCTGGACCTCTCATGTCGTTCGTTCCATCGCTCCACAATGACATTCCCAAGGGAGGGGAGGGGAGAGAGGTTGTTCTTCAACGACTAACGGATTCTTGCAGCGCGTTGCATGCATTGCAACCCTCCCCTCGTCCATATCGCAACCTCTTTTGCTTCAGTGCAGTGGCCAACAACACACTGTTCTGCATCTCTCACGCGCTAAGAAGCCCTCTCAAACTGGTACTGCAATACGTTCGTGCTACCTTACTTACTCATGGCGATGGTCGAAAGAGGGATTTCTTGTTCCCAGTTTTGCTGCATACACACTGCTGCAGGTCAGTGACCGCAGCTCCAAAACCCCTCATCGAACACGGGCCTCTCTACGGACCTTTCACCTCTCTCGCATTCTCTCACATACAACTTTCTCAGTCTCTCTATCCGTTTTGTATAAGCTATCCGTACGCAAAGGCCAGAAAGAAAGAGGGGAAAGGGCACATCACTGACCCATCCGCAAACTTCCCCTCCAGGGTCCCCCCCTCCCTCTTATGCCGGCACTGCTCAGGTAGGAGGAGGGGCATCACGGTGCTCCATGCAGAAAGAGGGCGTTTTGCTGGAGACGGTTTTGACAAGAAAAAAGGAGCCCCCCCCCTCTCTTCAAGTTACGCCGAGTGGAGCTCCAACATGACATATCTTTTTTGGACGGGCGCACGTACAAATACAGCGAGAAAGCCACAAAACACGACTCAAGGACCCTGCTGGAATTCTAGGTGGCCCAGGTTTGGATAGGGTAGAAGGGGATAACTGATCGTTCTGCTCTAGTTTCCACCACAACACACATTCTCTCTCCCTCTGTATGCACTGCCTTTCACCGAGGAAGGTGGTTTGGGCGTTCTCTTTTGACTAGGGACAGGCTTGAACATGCCGCGGATACACATGCTCACATACGAGGGGGGAAAAACTGACCACCCTGTCGTTATCCGTAATTGGAACATTTGAGAAACGGAGAGACACCGAGGCAGAGGACAGACGTCAAGAGAGTCCGAGCCCACGGAAAACGGGAGCTGGACCCGGCATCCAGTCCGTGCACCCGGAGGAGGGGCCGGGTACCATTCTGACAATTTGGGTCGTTGCTGATCTTCCCTCTTAGCACTGGTCGGTTCTTGTGGACCGGGGGGAGGGGAGGCTTCGAGCAGCAATTGGGGAGTAACGGGAGACGGGGACGGGGACGGGGACGGGAGAGGAGAAGAGAGTGAGAGCGACGGAAAGGCAGAGACGCATGTCGTCGTCGACTGTTGTTTTTCGTCCAACGGCGGCTTGTCCGTTTCCCTCCTCTCTTTTTTCCCTTTTCTTTCTGCCGTGCCGAGGAGGGGGTGGTGCTCCGTCGGGTAAATCGAACGGGAAGCAGTTTTTGGGCCGGTTGCGCCATTATCAGGATTGGGTTTGGGGTTTGGTTGACGTCGCCGCGAGGGCGATCCCCTTTTCCCCCCTCGGTGAGTTTCCCACCGAAGCAGAGGATTCGGGGTAATGGGGTGAGGTTCCCAGGTGAGTGATCGGTGAACTGGTCCGGTGATTGGCCCCCATCTTTGACGACCATGCTGGATTTCTCGCCGGTTCGCTTAGACGAAAGGGAAACCTCACAGGGGGGGGGGGGGGGGGGGGGATCAACTCTTGGTCCTTGAACCAACAACAACGCTGCTGTCTTGTCCTCTTCTTTCCTGTTCCCTCGCCTTAAGGCCTGTGACCTATTAGTCTGGTGGCCTAGGTCTTGGATTTCCAACTATTCCATTCCTCCGCAGAGTATCATTGAAGACTCTATGCCACCCACCACCCTCGTCTCGTCCCCTGAGCATTATCAGAAGCAAAAGTCGGCTTCTCTTCTTCCTGCAAGCCCTCTTGGCTGGCCGCCGGCCGCTTGTTGCTGGCCTGATAAGTCTTTTTCTTTCTCTCTACTTGTACTTGCGGCCCGACTCCGGGATCAGATAATGGGGTTGGGGGAAGAGCAGGGAAGACAGGAAGAAAGAAAAAAAAACACGAACCAGACCGGGATCCTGCATTATTGGCAGAAGATCCAAGAGCCAGACGTCCGGGTTACGTTTCACCGCATTTCGCTCCGAACGCATGATCTTCGGGAGACGTCGTTTCTCATGTTTCTCGTCCCCTTCTCTGCAGGACCGGGAATTTGTCGACATTGAAAGAAGTGTGTGTACGGAGTACGAAGTATTCGTACCCACACCGAGGGGACCCTTGAAGTTTGTATTGGAAGATGGGTAGCCACTCGATAGTGGCTGGGTTCCCCGTTCGACAAGGGGAAAATTCTCTTGAAGAGTTCCAGAGTTGTCACGTATCGGTGTGTTTGACTCTCGGGTTTTTGGTTGCGGATCAACAATGAACGGCATTCGTCTTGTTTGGATACAGAGCTGGTGGTAGATGAGTATCTCTCTCCCCTCTGGAGTTTGCGCTTCTAAACTGTCGGTTGTCAGCAGTTCAAGAGTCGCGCTCCCAATTGTCAGGCAAGAAGAACTGATGATCGGCATCTAGACCTTTAGACCGTTGCCTATTTCCTCTTTCCCCCAGTCACCCTACGACCTACCTATCGCCCAATTCGGTCCCTGTCACTGTTCATCTTGGACCCTAACGTGACTTAGTCCCAGCCGTCGGTATCGCACGCAATCTTTGCGTTGTTGTTTTTTTTTGCTCTCATCTTCTTGATCTTCCTTTCTTCCTTCTCGCGCATATTCCTTCGCGCGAGGGATGGAACGTTGTTTTGCGTCCTTTTTGGAAACATTGAAAGATGGTTCCCCCCTTCAAACTCCCCGATATGGCAGGTGCTTCGCAACCGCTTCGTCCTTACAGCTCTTCCCAAGTCCCCATAGGCAGCAGCAGCTACAACAAATCGGGAACCCTGGAACCGCTCTTTGGTCTTGTAGGGATTCCGAGTCAGGACCCTTGCCCGCTCAATGCGGCGCGACTTTCAATTCCTCAGTGGTGTGGTCCGTGTGGTGCGAACTTGCGAAGAAAGAGGGCCCGCGGAACGGGATGTGCATTCTCGCGGGTTCATGGTCAACCACCACCACCGAGTTATCGAAACTACCGGGACTTCTATCGTCTTCCCCCGTCCGCAAGAGGGATTGGGAGGGGGAGGGGATCATGGATGGAGCAAGGGGAGCGGCGGCGGCCCTTGCTAATGCTTGGCCCCATGCGTTCCTCTCTTACGGATCTCGGACGGTGCCTGCCAATCACCGCCCTCGGGGCTCAGCTCCGGCGACCAGCTATTACGCGGCTGGGCGATGGGATCAAACGGGAGGCCTGCCTGGCGTGAGAGAAAGGGAAAGCACGAACGTACGGCTGAGAACCTGGGACGGCTTTTCCCCGGGTCCGCCAAGTTTGTGTCCCTTGCGGCAGAGAAGGGGTGAACTGCTCCAAGATCTCCCTCTCCCCCGGCTCGTTGGAGTCGTTGGGTCTACTTGGCATGAACACCAAAGGACCGTCACTCATTACCCCATGTTTGTTGCTCTGCTGCCACTGCCGTTGCCCCAGGACTTGTCTTGCCCTTTCGGGTTCCCTTCTCCATCCCAAAGTTCCAGACATCTCTTGCTCTCTCTCCAATGGCTCCAACAGCCGGACCGGGAAACGTAACCGTCCGGCAGATATTGATCACATATCTGTTCCGGCGGGAGGGTGGAGTAGGTAGCCCAGGACAAACAATACCGACCCAGTGTCTGATGTTCTCCAAGGAACCAACGCGAGGTTGGGAATCGTCTCACTGCCCTGGGGAAAACGGCCAATCGCTCAAGGGTCTCGGTCTGCTAGGCTGAACTCAAAAGTTACGGCATAATCTTGCCTGTTTGGACTAGTTCGGGCTGTCGACGACGTCCATAGACGATGGCCAAGGTAGCGCAAGTCGAAGCAGGTCTCTTTTCAACTTGCTTTCTCGCCCTTCATCTAGATCTTTACGTGTTCTATCTCCCGCGACCTGCCTCACCGAGAGGACGGTCGCACCATGGGCGATCATCCCGCGTGGGGGCAACCGGGGGTGGAGGTTAACCGTCTCACGGGAATCCGGCTGGGTCCTGCTCGTGCGTGTATGTGTGTGTGTGTGCGTGGTAGCATGTAGAGGGGGAGGGTAGTGGCCAAGAGCCGTCGGGCAAGCCCGCCCGGTGGTGTGGCGCCTCGCCTCGAAACTGATGGAGCGGGTGATGCCGACGCGCGACGCGATGATGGAGGGAGTAGCGATTGCTGATATGCCCCCACGGCTCCGGATGTACCTTGAAAAAAGGTGAGACCGCTGGACGAGCGTTGTACGGGGCTTACACCGGTATTGAAAATGGGGAGATTCTAGATCTGGTCTACGCCGGAACGGGGAACGTTTGCCGACGCCGTGTCGTTCGGTCAGCGTTTATCTCCACTTCATCGCTTGAACGGCTGAGTCGTTGACGGTGGAATGAGGAATCTATGCTAGGCGGTAAGGAGCCTCTAAACGCGGATCCAGAGGCCGACAGGCGGGTATTGGCGGGAGTCTGTTTGATCGATCATGGATCACGGTCTAACAAGGTGAAAGTCTTGATGCCGAGGCGTATTAGTTGCCAATAAGTGAGCTCGAGCTCCTGCTCACCAGTCGGAACACTGCGTTACAGGGAGGTCATTAACAATGTTCTAATGTGATACAACCGTGATGCTTTGATCAGGCCCGCAGCGTCCTCAGCCTGTTGGGCTGGAGATATGCTTTGGCGCCAGTAGCTGCGGGCATTTTTCTAGATTCCGAGAAATACGAAGTTTCCATTGTCCTGTTATGATTGTAGGATGAAGGTTCGTGAAAATTTGGACACATAGACAGCCGTTCCGTGGCTCAGCTGAGGGATGAAGTCGGAGGACTGGGGAACCCGAATACATGATTTGTCGAGTCTTCCGAACTGGATATAGAACACGAAAAAGTTACCTTGGGCGCCTCATAATTTCATTGGACTTGGAAGCTTAACAGTAAAAGAGTCTGACTCAATGGCAAATTAATCTTGATTGAAGACCGCGTTATGGTTAGTCCAGTATTTTGAAATCCCATTGAACTTGTTTCCATTGCCCAAGATGTCCGGTGGTACGGATGAAGCTTCCCTCTGCTCGAATGAGAACCTAGTCAACCACCTCCATGATGGTGTAAGAGAGATCCAAACTTTGACGAAGGTATGCTCCAATATTTCTTTCGATCTCACCAGAGAGTACTCTTCAAGCACTCATGATATCTCTGGACCAAGCTTGATCAACTTTCGGTCATCTGGGCACTTGTATTATTGCTTCTCTGCATAGGCACCAATGGCAAGAAATGCTCCACGTGGCTTAGATAGATATGGCTCGGTTCACCAGTGACAGCACGGTCAATCACGTCTCCGCTCGTGCCGCTTCTGACAGCTTCCTATATCGTCTATTAGAAATTGTCCAACTTCGCCTAGTGGAAGGAACTACACGGCATCTTGAGAAACCCAGAAAAGATGTATCGAATGTGTAAATCCGTTCGCAAGACCAAAGTCATCGTCTGAGGGAAGCACACCTCGTAACACGGATGGAATCTGAGGCGATAATCTGATGTATGCGAATGCGATGACATCTACGGGGTCGTCGTTTCTTATGTCAAAGGACCATATAATCTATTTGTGCTAGCCTCATCTAGATAATCCTTCAACTCGCTCATGATGAAAGGATATGGGGAAAACTGTGCGTGGCAGGAAGCAAGTATAAGTCTCGGCATGTGCGCTTGCAAATGAATATACTCTGGTCTTGTGACTGCTTGTGACAACTGTCTGGTCTTAAAAGTACATACGGAAGCCATTGAATGCTGGATCTATGACCAAGCTTCTTTTACCATGTCTAAGCAACCACGTCATCCACGTCTTTCCATTCCGATGTCAGCTCTTGCATGTGCTATCAAACTGTCTATTTCTGGCCGCGATGCACACGCCGAGGTACAGTATCAAGGCCTAGGGTTATTAATTGTTAAAGAAATGCCCTGTTCGTAAAGAGCCAATGACGTGCTCCAGGATTCTTCTCGAGTCGTTTTTGTGCATGAAGTCTTCATTGGTTCTGGCAGTACCACTAATACAAGAGAGGGTAAATATGGAGTCACAACTTCAAAGATCAAGGAGTTCCAAGCACTGATATTCGCTTTTCTCCTCTGGATTTGTACACAACTTGAATACATCTACAAGCAGGACGGAAAGGTTGGAGTGAGTTGGGTAATTGATATACTCTGGTATAGAGGAAGACACATCTATGCTACGGTGACTCTTACGATTAGGCAATTGTCACCAAAGAGCAAGAGACGCCATCCGGAAACTTATCCACGTCGTGCTTTGAGAAACTGCTAGAACAAGATTCAGACGTTGAATATATAGTACCAAGAACATGGTTAATTCTCTGCTCAAGTCATCCAACCTCGAATCTTCTTCCGTTCTCGCGAAGTATCGGGTAGCGGTGGATATGAGAGAACTCAAGGTTAGGCTTGAAGGACATCGCCCAGAGCGGGCCAGTATGAAGTTCCATAAGGTGGTTTCAGATCCACGCGGTGACTACTTAAATGTACAAGGATCTTATTGCAATGCCTCTATTTCGATCCTTCTGCTCCTCCGTGACTTCACGTTATGCGATGTCAAGCAACCGATGCAGGAAAGACAAATCTTCTGGCGTCTCATGAAGTATTGATACCTCAGCCAACCCAGCCCCTCAGAGTCGGCTTGTAGATCAAAGTTACTGGTCTTGGGAGCGTGGACAGCTCGTTGCGTTTAACATGCCATGCGATCTGACCTCATCGCCGCATCACCTCCGGCTTTGAGAATGCCGGGGGACAGAGGGAAAGATCGCTACGCATGCTTCTTCACAGGAAGAATATGTGCCAACTTAAGTCAGAATGTAACACTGCGTCTTTATATGATGAGGAAGTCGGAGGGTGGGCATCATCACGCTGTCCAAGGTTCTTGGTGGGTGGTTTCGACTAAAATGGGGTTGACTGATGAATAAAGTAAGATTTACCAGGCCTTTTACTAACTGTCAATGCTTTCTGTGCCAACATTCTGGAGAACCTTTAACTCTCTTGAAGCTTGTCCAAGCATCCCGAGTGACTGAGCATGAGGCTTAGTCTAGTGTGTTTCCTTAACTCAATTAGGCCCTCATCTCATTTCGCCTTCAACTCCTTTGCCTCGAATTTAATTCGTACTTTACGCGACTTTAAGCATACCAGGCCCCGTTAATAAATGCATCTGATTTAGGAGACGCGAGTTTGAGATGTTTCCTAAGCGTCGTAGAACAGAAAATGCAGGTTTGTGGAGGAAGATTGCGACTGGTCTACGTAGCTGGTGTGGTGGTGGGGCGGCTAGGGTACTTATTTGCATTTTTAGTCCGTATCGACATGAATATCCGATATGGTGTAGTGGCCAACATGATGCCCTCTCATCTACGTGAGAGGTTAGGCATAGCCCCGAGTTCGATTCTCGGTTTCGGAATCTTTTGCTTTTTGCCCTTATCTTCCTTCCTTGTCAACATGACTTCCTTTTACTCAATTAGCACTTGGCGGGGCGCGCGAAGCGCATGCACGCCTCTGCAACCAGTTTGGAGTGTTTCTTTGAATATGTATGGCCAACCGAGGCCAGCCATCCTCACACCAGAAACAACTTAGTACCTCGTGGGTGGGTGGATGAACATCTCAACGCAATTATTGAAAGATGTACGTACAATAAATAATAGCGCTTCTTTGCACATAACGGAGCCTGAATGAGCCATATTCTCGGGGCAAAATTGTACTACTCAGTCGTTATGACTGGATCTAGATGGAGTCAGATGTGAACATCAAGGCTCTAGGAAAGCATTTCCCGGCCTGCATTTGTAGACCTAGTCCTGATCAATATCAAGAACCTCACTTGGTCATCAGATGGGCTTATACTTACTAGGTAGATAGAGCGGCAGACGGGATCATAAAACCTCGTTCTGTTCACTGCCTAGACTTCAAAACTCCCAACACCATCTCGGGCAATCGCATCCTTCCACACCGAAAGCTCGCGGCTGGCTTCCTCATAGCCTCGACCAAGTTCAAGTTAACTCAAGAGAGGGACCGCCCATTTCAAGATATCCCAAGATATCCCCATCTGAAATGTATCTCACACCCTAACGTAGGCCCTATAGCGATTTGACCCCAACCCCATTAACATTCCCCTTCTCTCGCCCCGTCAACTTGACCAGCTATAGACAAAGCCGAATCAGAAGCTCAACATCTCACGTTTCAAAAAAGATCAAAGGTGCAGACAAACGATACATACACACAAACGCCAATTTTCATAGACAGTTTGGAACTCAGCTCATCTACCTATCAAAAGGTAAATCTCCATCCTTAACTCGCGACCATGACCCCAGACCCATTTCTTCGGGACCAAAGACACATGAACATGGATGGCACCGTCTCCAATCTGCTGTCATCCCACAACCTCGTCATCTACCCAACCACCTACCGCCCCTAAACCACGAACATCGTACAGACTTCACATATCATGACAGACAGACACGCAGAGACCCAAAGCCGTCACCGCGAGCACCAGGCCCGACATTAGACAATTGCCAGAAAAAGACACATATCGCTTACATCCACATTCAAACTCACATCCCACCTGCCCACAATTACGCACACACGAGAGAGAGAGAGAGAGAGAGAGAGGGGCAAAAGTTGAATATGTGCAATAAAAACTGAACATTACCAATTCAAAGAGTTATGGTAGAAGAAGGGGTGGTGTTGGTTCCAAACGAGACAAGTCGTAGGCTCAAAACCTTTTGAGCAGAATGATCCAAAGCTCAACAGGTTCATGGCAACAAAAACGTCCCAACATGAAAAGGGGGTGGTATGGGAACAAGACATAAACAAAACGCCACACCTTTCGTTTTCCCCCTTGTGCCCTTTAATCATTTCAGGTCCGCGTCATGGAGGGGAAGTGTGACGAATAAACAAAAGCCCTGTCATCCATAGCATGGGAAAAAAAACCAAAGCAAAAAAGCCTAGGAAAACAGGACCCCCGTAGACGCCAGTTCGTTACGTCAATGCTGCTCTTCTTCTTCATCTGCTTCTCCGTCCTCCTTCCTCCTCAGACAATTGCTGTCTTTCACTTTCTCCACATCCGCCACTTTAATGCTTTGTTCCGTTCATCGTTTGGTTTCGTTCGTTTCGTAGGTAAATTTAAGAATTAAGAAAAGACAAAAAAAGAGAAACAGTCGGTATGATATTTACCGACCAATCAAAAAGGAGGCCGTTTGTTCATCAAGACGACTGGGTCTTCTAGTCCCCGCGTCCGCGGTAGTTGCCCATCTTCTCGATCGAGCTCATGATACCGCTCCGGGGCCCAAACTCGCTCATCGGTCTAGGTCTCGGAAGGCCCTTGGTGGCGGGACCGGCGCTGCCGTTACGCTCGTGAAGGGAACCGCGCGCGGCAATGGATCCGGGCGCCTTAAGGCCCGAGCTGCGGCCGATGCTGCTGCGGAAGTTGTTCTCCGTGTGGCTTCTGACCGGGGGACCGGGCGTCCGCGAGGCAACGGGTGTCGGCGCGGGCTTGGGTGTCGGCGGCGGGGGCGCGGCGTTCTGGATCGCCATCATCTCCTCGGCGAGCTGGACCAGCTCGCCCTTCTCGACACGCTCCTGGGCGAGGAGGTCGCGGAGCTCCGAATTATCTCTCTTGACCGACATGACGACGGCCTCGAGCCTGTGGACGTCGGCGCTGAGCTCCTTGATGTGGGCCGAGTCGCGGACGGCCTGGGCCTTGAACTCCTCCTCGGCGGCGACCTGGGCGGGATCGACGCGGGTGATGGTGTTGTCGCGGCGGATTCTGTCATTCTCCTCGGTGAGCTCCTCAATCTTGACCTCCAGCTCGCGCACCTTCTTCTCCCAGCGGGTCTCGTAGCTCTTCTTGAGCGCCGCAACCTTGGTCTCGTGCTTGCCCTTGTAAAGAGCGTGCAGTTCGCGGGCCACGCGCTCCACCGCAATCTCAACCTCCTTGGAGGTCGCGGCCGCACCGCCCCTGGGTGAGGAGGGCTTGTCGTCAGTGGACTTGCCGGCGCGGAAGCTAGCCAGCTTACTCTCGGCCTCTTGAGCCATAGTCTCGGCGGCCTCGCGTCGTCCCTCACTCTCTGCAAGCTTGGATTCGAGCTCCTCGCGCTCCTGCTGTGTGTGGACAATCTCCTCCTTTACGCTGCGGAGGACCTTTTCCATCTCGCGACTGCTCTTCTCCCACATTTCCTTCTCTTCGGCGACTTGCTCTCGCATTGTCCGCTCTTCACGGGCCTGCTCCAAGCTCTCGCCGACTCGTTTTTCCGCATCGCCAACAGCCGTCTTCAGAGAAGTCACTTCGGCCTCCTTGCCAAGTAGCGATGCCTTTAGGCTGCTAATTTCGGACAGAAAATTCGACTTTAGACTCTCGAGTTCTCTGGGTGTAATGGTCGGGATGCTGCGGGGAGTAGGTAGCGCGGGAATGTCAAAGTCGAGGAGGTTCGACATTTGGCGGGCCGGAGTGGCATTAGGGTTTGCTCTGGAAGGTGAGGTGTTGCCCCGCCTGGACGGCGATTTGTGCGGGAACCGCTGGCTGGCCGTGAAATCCAACAGGTTGGTAGTGTTACCATCAGAGTCCTGTCCCGAATGTCGCCTCGGAGTCTCCTGCTGCTCGTGCACGGTCTCTGGCCTCCCTCGCGGGGTCATGCCGCCGATGCTCGCGTACTTTGTGGGAGACTGGCCGAGTTTCGCGAACATGGTCAGATTGGGAACGGCGGAGAAGGTACTGAAGGCGCTCATCATTGACTCGTCGGGATTGGCGAGACTGCTCTGGTCCTCGTAACCCGCGTGGCCCAAGTCGTGGTGTTCTGCCTCGCCCTCGCCCGCGCTCATTGTAGTCGTGTCGCCGCCAATGGTCTCGTCATTCTCCAGCTCCGTATCGTCGTCCTCAAAGATCTGGATGGCGTGCTTCAGTCCCTCGTTGTCGCGCATGGCGTCTTCCAAACTGATTGTACGTTCGCGAGGCGGAGGAGAGACGGTCGGAGGAGAGATGGAACGTGACGAAGGCTCGGCGGACGGGTTGCTGACTCTGATAGGGAAGCGTTTGACCGCGTCGGGAGAGATTACTGTCTTGCGAAGCGGGCTCCGCGCTTGCTTTTCCGATGTCTCGGAGCCGGCGAGTAGCTTGAGCGGTGAGGGTGCGGTGCCAGACATGACGCGTGAGTGGCGCTGCGGCTTGATTGCCGTCGCCGGCGCAGAGAGCGGCGGCGACGGCGAGGAATCCGAGGGAGAAGGTGGCATGTTCTCCTGGTCTCGAGCGTTGTCGTCTACAGAGTGCGAAGAGGTGATTGCGGTGTTGGTTGTGGTTGTGGTGGTGAAGGAGCTTTCGCTGCCGCTCTCATTACCGCCGTTCGTGGTTGTCTCAGTGCGGGAGTGGACCACCTCGCAGTGCTCAAAGAAACCGCGGCTCGTTGCGTTTTCAGTCAGGGTCGTTGCAGTGTTCAGTCTTGATTCGTTTGTCAGTGACAACGGCGTCATTGTGCGCGAACTCCAGAAAGCTAGAAATGGTTTCGTTTGGTTTGCAAGCGTTGGAAGCGCGGAAACTAAGGTGAGGTAAATCGTCAATTGATTGATATTTCGATAGGATGTCTAGCAAAACCCCATTTTGGGCTCGCTTGTGAGATGAAGGGGGTGCAAAGGGGCCCAGGCTTGTTTGCTGTTGACAGAGCAACGACTACCGAGAGGATGCACAGACAAAGGGGGTTGGTGGGGCTCAGGGTCGCTACAGCAAATTCACACACCGAAGGCCTTCACCGAGGTCACCGATGGCGCGCAAGGTGAGGCTGGCCTCTATCCTCGGGTAGCTCAAGTCGTCTTTTCTTGAAGATGCACGCAACACGTTGGGGTGAAGCTTTCCAACTCTAGGGAGCCTGATATAACACCCAAAATCATTTCAGCTATGACCCTCTCTCCAGCTAGACCTTGGAAGTTGCAGTGCCCTAGCTCCGACATTGCACGTTAGGCTTTCAGAGTTTCGGAAGGGCATCGCCTGTGCGATGCAGGAAACTGGTCAATTGGGACGCATGTGAAAGTGCAGCACAAACGCGAGGGTCGAGATGAAAATCATGAACTAGGCAAGGTAGATAATAGTATTTATACGTGTGAATCGGTGCCTTCATATCTAAGCAAGGATAGTGCTCGTCTCGCACGACTGAACGCGCCATTAGCTAAGGGATAGAGACCGCCTCATTTCCCACCGTGAGATGGGAAAGGGGAGTCAATTTCTTCAGCTCATCAAATGATACTCACAAGTGCATCCAATCGATAAGCACTCACCTTTACCGAGCTGTTCCTCGAGAATCGAACCTCAGCGAGCATCGGAGGCTAGAGTCCTGACCGTGGACTCTACATCACCATGAAACTTGGATGCGCATGCAACACCACACCGCCGCTGCATTGTCAGCAAATGTCCTCAAAAGTCAAAGAAACTACCGCTGGCGTGGGGGTGCCAATTTGGTTCTGGTCCAGCAGCAGCTAGCGCGATCTGTGAAAAGTATCAACGGGCCTGACGAGTCAGTCCCAATTGGGCCCCTGCATGACCCGACATCTCCGGGAAGCAGGCACAGACATTTGCACAATCACGCAGCTGGGACAACTGACGAAAAAGACGAGATGAGTTGAAGCAATGTGTTCATGGACAGCAAAAGAAATGGTATTGAAGGATCCCAAAAGTCAAGATGCAAACTTTTGAACCAGGCCCAGATCCCCTAGAATCCGGTCGTATAAAGTACAAAAGTCCCCCGTCCCCGGCACAGTGGTTAGGAAATGGCCATTCCGAGTAAATTTTTCATCTTCTCCCAAAGCAAAAACGCCGAACCGCTTACTTCTGGTTCTCGGGACGCAGAGAGCTGTAGTAAAGATAAATGTTAGCCAGTGATCATCATGGTGAATAGAGTGAAGTGTTGTTAAAACGTACCGGACGGCTCTGCCGGCTCTCCAGATCTCAAGGTTGCGGATCTCCTCCATCTCAGCCTCGAACTTCTGGCGGTAGTCCTTCTGGGAGTTGTACTCCAGGGAGCGCTTGGTCTCGGAACCATCCTTGACGGCGTCGTACAGGCTGTTGAAGACGGGCTTAAGGGCGTCCTTGAACTTGGGGGACCAGTCGATGGCACCGCGGCGGGCGGTGGTGGAGCAGGCCTCGTACATCCAGTCCATGCCGTTGGCACCGATCAGGGGGTACAGGGACTGGGTAGCCTCCTCGACGGTCTCGTTGAAGGCCTCGCTGGGGGAGTGGCCGCGCTCGCGGAGAACCTCGTACTGAGCGAGGAACATGCCGTGGATACCGCCCATGAGGCAGCCACGCTCGCCGTACAGGTCGGAGTAGACCTCCTTCTCGAAGGTGGTCTCGTAGAGGTAGCCGGAGCCGATGGCGACACCGAGAGCCTGGGCCTTCTCCTTGGCCTTGCCAGTGACGTCCTGGAAGACGGCGAAAGAGGAGTTGATACCACGGCCCTCACGGAAGAGGGAGCGGACGGTACGGCCAGAGCCCTTGGGGGCGACGAGGATGACGTCAATGTCCTTGGGGACGTCGACGTGGGTGACGTCCTTGAAGACGGGGGAGAAGCCGTGGGAGAAGTAGAGGGTCTAAATCGAAAGTCAGCTTTGAAGCTCCAATTGACCTGTTCAATTGAGCGAGAAATGACGCACCTTGCCCTTGACGAGCTGGGGCTTGATGGCGGGCCAGGTCTCGGACTGAGCGGCGTCGGAGAGAAGGTTCATGACGATGGTACCGCGGGTGATGGCCTCATCGACATCGAACAGGTTCTTGCCGGGAACCCAGCCGTCCTGCTGGGCGTCCTTCCAGGACTGGCCGTTCTTTCGGACACCAATGATGACATTGAGGCCGTTGTCACGGAGGTTAAGACCCTGGCCGTGACCCTGGGAGCCGTAGCCGATGAGGGCGAGGGTGTCGTCCTTGAAGTACTCCTACAGACGATTGTCAGTTCCAATTGACTCCTTCCCAAGCTTCCATGATTGTTTGTGACTCACAAGAAGCTTCTCCTGGGGCCAGTCGGCACGCTCTGTGGCATCAACGTCAGCAAATCTCTCCCTCTGGTTTTCTCTGGCGAGTCATTCGCAAGGGAGTAAAGCAAAGGACTCGTCAGCTCTCATCGTTTTCCTTACCGTAGACGTCCTCCTTGTGGCCGGCGAAGTCCATGGTCTTGACACCGCGAGCCTGCTGCTGGGCAGGAGCGACGAAGGCCTTGTTGACCTGGGCAGAGGCGCGGACGAGCTGGCGGGCAGCAACGAAGGTGCGCTGCTGGGTGGCAGGCTTGGCCGCCAACTGGCGGGCCATTGGCGAACGAAGCGCCTTGGAGAAGCTGCGGGAGGCCATTGTGACTGTGTGTTGGGGGAGGAGGGAGTGGAGAGGGTATCCGTACAAGTCAATTGTAAGGAAGAAGAAGGAAGAGATGGATGAAGAAAACAGAGTTTCACTGATGGGAAAAAGGCGTTTGGAATTGGGAAATTTTTTACTGGCGTAGAGACGGGCGAGCTGACCCCCGACTTCGGCCCAGCTTGGTCGTTGGTGGGTTAGCCTGCTGCGTCGTCCTGCTGCTGGCCTGTGCCCATGGTGGGGAAGACGTCTGGAAGCGTCCGGGGTTCGGTAGGGGGCTCTCCAAGTGGGAGAGCGGGTACTGGGGACTTTGGAGACGGCCGGGAGTTTGCTGGGCCCAGCGGGTAACATCTACTTGGTCCGGTTCTCATTTGACAGCGGCCTTACCTAAGAACCTCGGGGAGCAATCAACGTTATTGCCGGCGAGGCGGGTGCTGTGGAGCAGGGGAGAGCCCACCACACCGACATCGTAGCCCAGTGGCCAGACAGGAGTCACACCAGATGGGCCGCAGGCGGAATCTCACCGACTACTGGGGCGCCGGCTACGGCCGTTTACCTATACCTTCGGCCTCTCTTCACAGCTGCTGACCGGTCGCCGGCCCTGAGATGCTGTGACTCCTCTCTCGAGGAGCTCTGACTCTTTCTTCCAACTTGCTTGTGCGGAGTACGGATACCGTTATGGGGGAGTCAATCGGCCCGTTGATTGGCTTCCATTCTCCATGTTTGCTTCTTCTTCTTCTGCCGTGACACGGCAACGCTGTTTGCATTCCAGCTACCTTATGCTTCTACGATCTCTTGAAGCTCATCACTTCTTCCCACTAGTCACTACACCTTCGTCTCCCGCTTGACTTCCACTCTTCAGAGCGCGTCAATGACCCCTCCTGTGCTGCGCTCTCGCTAGTGCTATCTCTAAACTGGGCTCGATGTCTTGCCATATCCTTGAGCTCTTGTAATTTGTAATCTTGTCTCCCCAAACGCCTGACGACGATGCTTGCTTTTGATGCCCACCGACCCCTCAAATGCGCACTCCACCCTTCTGCGAACCATCGGCCTGCCCGTCCGTCTCTGGTATCAAATCCGGGCTGGCCTCTTGTCTCGCCAAAGAGTTATGTCGTTGGAGAAAATTCAGCAGCGAGAAGGAAGCGATCCCCTTGCTGTTGTAGATCCTATTTCAACACACGGTCGTAAGTCTGTCCTTTGACAGTGCCACCGCCCATCGCGGTCCGGACGTTGCGCTTGAATCCCTCACGGTTGAGTCTAAGATCTTCGGCGGCCTCCTTATTCAGAGGATCAGAGGCGTTCGGCTCGAGGAACAAGAACTATAAAAGAGGTCGGTTAGCCGGCGCCCACCCACAACCGTGCTTACTACTCTTGAACATACCTGGAGTCCGACAATGACCGCATTCAAGTTAAGGACGGGCTTCCAGTCTTCGCGGAGAATGTTCAGGCACACCTTGCCCTCCAGGTCAATATTAGGGTGGTAGATCTTTTCCTTGCATCGGACTTTCGGCGGCTCGTGGGGGAAGTTTTGGTTGATGTCGAATGTGAAGGTGAATCGGCCGGTCCGGTACATGCCCTCATCGGGCTCGATCGTAAGCGTGAAGTGAAGAATGTCGTCGGCGTCAGGAAAGTCGGTCTTCATCGTTGATCCGAGAGAGAGTTCCGAGAGATCTGTTAGCAAGCATCAGCAGCGAGATCGTGGTTTTTTCTCCTTGGCTGGCTGAGGGGTTCAGACCTTTCTGCACACGAAGTTGCGCGGCAGTCACCTTCTTCTTCTTGCCGCCCGCAGCGTCGGCATTTTCAGCCTTCTGCTGCTCCTTCTTCTGTAAGAGACGTCAGTAGTCTTCTTTGCCGAAAGATTCCGGTGATCTCTTACCATAGACCAAATCTTTAGCATCTTGTCCGATCTCTGGCGGGGTGTCTGCTGGGAGGAGTTGGTGGGGCACTCTGTGGGAATGGCGAGGTGTAAAACAAAGGCACGCACACAACCGGTGGGGATGATGTAATTTCCTGGAGTAGTGGTGTTTGCGCGGAGACCAAGCAGTCAAACAACAGCAAAGTATAGTCGTCTCTGTCCGGAGTCTTGCGATCTTGGGGCGGAAAGGTGCCTGGAGGAGCGGACCAACTGGGCACCAGTCAATGCGGTCACTTTCTGGTTGCGATAAGATAGGGTCGGGGCACTGTTTACCCGAAGATCTACCGATCTGGAGCCACTCACGTCAGCTTGCCTCTTGCCTCCGGTCCGAGTCGTTGAACAACACCGGTCTGAACAGGTGAAGATATGAAAGGACGAAAATGATCTCAGGCTGCGTATGGAGAAACAGAGGGTCTTTCCGAAAACCCAACACTCATGTACCCTGATCGGCAAATACCCGCGCGCTTACATGCAGCCTCCAAAGTTGGGCGGAAGCTTCTTTTCTTCCCGTTTACCGCTCGGTCACCAGCCACAAGTCTGTGAAATCAAATGTTTTCCATTTCGATCATCGTGTCTCTGGCTATCCTTCGTTGTAAACTAGAAAGATAAAGTTGAAGTCATTGTCATTGTCTGATACTAAGCGTAAGGTATTGTATCCATGTAAAACGCCATGAATGCTGCTTAATCGAAACTACTTTTACTGAGCTTCTGCCCACTTCATCAAGAATCTGCTGAGTCCCGTGTCCTTCATTACTTGACACATACCCAGAATGTAAAAACACCGGCAGATTCGTAGCAATGAGCCAAAGCTGGCAAGAGTACAGTCTTCCCTCTGATACACATCCAACATGCTTCGAGATATTCGGCGCCTGTCTGGATAATCTCCCCTTTGTGTCTGTTTACCGTCTGGCAAAGCAGCACATGATACCGGTCCTGCCCAAGAACCACAAGAATCCGAAGAAACGGACCAGTGACAGAACGGCAGTAGAGTACAGCAAGAAGCTGAAGTAGGAAGCAGTACGTGCTGATGCAGTTTTCTAGGAATGAGAGTTAGCTTGGTAGTCAACACGTATTTTGTGACATTTGTACTTACGCCAATGCCGAACGAGTTGAAGTTATCACTCGTAATGACGATAATGAGGAAGGTGTTGGAGAAAAGCCAAGACACGACCAGACCGGTACGGAAAGACTTGTACGAGTCTTCGATGTCCGGCTTCTCGTTCTCTGGAGCTTCCTTGAAAGGTTCCAGCGCACGCTTCACCGTCGATTCGAATTGACTGTCGATATCTTCTTGCGGCTTGTCGATTTCTTCTACCACAGCTTCATCCTTCTCGCCCTTCGTAACGTGTGCGGAAGGCAGAGCCTCGCTACTGTCTGAACCCTTTGTACCCCAAGACACATCGTGCCAGTTGTTGAAGGCGTAGACCATCAGAATGTTGATGTAGGTTGACATGAGCACCAGGTAGTGAGGGAAGGAGGTGAACATGTGCCAGGGGTCGAGGTACATGAAGGAAGCGATGAAGTTAAGGCCGTAGATAGTAACCAAAGCAACGAGAATGACACCGGCTGCGTTTGTACCTCCGAAGAAACTGGCGACAAAGTCCTCGCCGGAGTCGAGGTTGATCTGCTCGCCGATGGGTTTCTGGAAGGCTTGAACGACCAAGTACATCGAAAGGACCAGGATGTAGGATTGGATCAGACCGAAGACGACGAAAGAGGCAATGTAGGTGTACTTGGAACCCTTGGGTCTGTTACCCAAGGCCAAGATGAACTGCAGAATAACGAAGGCCAAGTAGAGGTACTTGAGAAGAGCGTTGACGATAGGAGTGGCAGTGTCTCCGAAGGGCCAACCGCTGCGGGCCACATCGGGGTCGTCGGAGGTGACAGCGGTACCGACAAGATCCATGATAACCGTTGTAGTCAGGTAGTAAGAACCCAAACTGAACCATGTAAACATAACCTGGAGGATGTTGTAGATGAGCTGAACGTGGAAGAAGAACATGCGGATGATGTTGTGGCCGGACTTGTACATGCGACCAAAGTGCATGAGAGAGTACAGAGAGGCAGCGAAGGAACCGTTGAGCCAACGACGACGTTGAGAGATGAACTCGGCAGCGCCCTCGGGAACATCGGTCTCACCCTTGGCGGCCTTGATGTACGACAAGTGCCACTTTTGACCGGCCTTGGCGACCAGCTCGAAGCAAAGAATACGATCCTCGGCCAAGAACATGTTCTTCTTGAAAATGTTCATGCCGTCGATACCCTTCTTACCAAGGATCTTGGAAAGAGTGTGATCACCGTGGAAGTACTGCTCCAGCGGGCGACCCATGATCGCACGGAAGCGGTAGGCGGAGAAAGCACCGGGCAACACAGAGACGTATCCGAAAGAGCTCTCAAGAGGCTTGTCCAAGATGTTGGAAATCTTGTACTCGAAGTTTTGGACAGCAACCAGGGGGTTAAGCAGCTTCTTGCCACCTTTGCCCAACATGGCGTGAATCTCACCACAAGCACCACCGAGATCCTTGTCGTTGTAGAAGCCCTCCCAAAGCGCGAGCAGCGAGCGAGGACTGGGCTTGGTACCGGCATCGATGAGAATGCAGACTTCGGGGTTCAAGATGCGGCCAAAGGCGTTGAAAAGCCATCTATGAGAGTTGATCTTCTTGCTGTTCTTCTGCTTCAGGCAGAAAATGAACTGCACGGGGGGGAGAGTAGAAGGGCCGTCGTCAACAGGACGGATAAGTTGCTGATTAGGTGTAACGGACAACTGAGAGGTGTACTCGAAGATGTGAGCGAGCGTCTCCTTTCCGTCGACATCCTTCTTCACGACACCATCCTGGTAGATACCGACGGTTGCGAGAACGTCCAACACGGCCTTGTCGGTCTTTTCGATACCGTCGAAAACCAGACAGACGACAATCTTTTGCCAGGCCGGGCCGCCCTTGTTCCAGAAGGTGGACTTCTTCAGGTTGACAATGTCGCGAATGTTCTGCATGACACCGTGAAGAGTTCTGGAGAGCAACACCTTATCTTCGTTGTAGTAGGTAATTGCGATGAGGAGCTCGGTGTGTCGGTTATACATTCTCGGGCGCAAATCGTAACCGTTCTTGAGGGTGAAGTCATTGGGATCGCAGGTGGCGGCGGTGTAGCGCATCTTCATAAACTCTTCGCTGCCGCCCTCGACATCGCGGTACTTTGGCTGGACAGCGTTCTTGATGGCACTGGGAACCGGGTAGTCGATGCTCAGGACGGAACCCTGAGTAAGCTTGATCTTACGGGTCGCGTAACGCTTCAGACCGCCACCTTGGTTACCGGGCTGCTGTCTGCGGGTCCAGCTCTCGTCGGCGTCCACGGTGGAGGGAGGTCTGTTCCCGTAGCCAAAACCACCAGCATCCGAGTCGAGCTCATTGCTGTAGCCAGAAGCGAAAGCTGTCTCGCCAGGAACTGGTGTCCGAGCTCCGGCACCAGGAGCGTATGATTCTGTGAGACTGTATGCGGAGACTGGGCGGCCAGGGGTCTCGCCAGTTCCGAGGTGGCTCTCGTAGGGAGCAGGTGCGTGAGGGTCTCTCAGAAGTGATTGGCCGGCTTCGTCAACTCCCTCATCTTGAGGTGGCAGGTGGTACTGGGCAGAAGGGTCAGGTTAGCAATTGAGACTACTTTGCGCGAGGTGAAGCTTACTCCTCTGCCAGATCCAGGCGGAAGGTCCTGCATATTGTGGCCGCCATCATAATCGTTTTCATGCCCCCCGCGGTACGCCATGATTACTAGAGGCGAGTTCAGAAGTAGCTGATGCTAGTATGGATGCGATGAACGATGTGAAGGGTTTTTTCCTGCTTCGTTGAGGGTGGGATTAGGTAGGGTTGATTATATCGTCAGCCGAGGGACTCGAGCAGAGAAGCCTAGGTCGGGTTGGTTGTGTCACGCGTTGAGCGCGAACAAAGACGCAGTAGGTTAGAGAGATGTGCGGCCGAGAAAGCCACAACCCCAGTAACGATTGGTGAAGCGAAGGAGGGAAAAAAAAGAGAAAGAGGTGAGGATGGATGGAGGGCTGGGGGTAGGAGGAGTAGAAGGGGAGAGGGTGATGATGCAGGATGGGGCAGTAAATGGTTAAAAAAGGGTCCTGATGGGCTGGCGGCCTTGCTTGGTGGGAACCAGAAACTTGCAGCTGGGTGGTGAGAGCGAGCGTGCAAGCGCCAGGTGGAGAGGATGGCTGAGGTAGTAAGGATGGATGAGAATAGCTCTAGGATTGGCCCGACTGGGCTGAGGTGGGCGAAGATGAGGATGGGGACTCGGCAGCGAGCAGACAGTTTTCTTTCCGTTGCTGCAGCAGTGCAGAGAGAGAGAGAGAGAGAGACCAAATTCAAGGACAAAAGGTACATTGAGATGGTGCGGCATGAGAATAGGAGAAGTCACTTTTGCATCCCTCCCCGGCCTGCTTCCTCGAGACGAGGTACAAACGACGAGATGAGACTAGGTGTTGCTTTCCTCCTTCCCGACTATGAATATTCGTACCTACCTACCTTACTTACCTGCCTTAGCTACGTATGTTGTGCTGTACGGAGTACCTTATTGCCGTTCGTTCTTTCTCCCTCCTGCACCTTGAGCCAAGGCACCGTAGACACAGAAAACCAAGGTACCTTGCTCCATAATCTGCAGCAAAATGAAGGTAAGGTACCTCGCGTCTCTCTCTTTTTTTTCTGGTCCCCTTTCATTAGCTTGCTCCATATTCTCACCTCACGTCAACAGACTGGGGAAGCTGTGGCTTAGCGCTGCTTAGCCCAGGCATCGCGTTGCTGCACGATGAACAACAGAACAACACAAACCGAGCAAAGGCACCAGTACCAGCACCAGCATCATCATCCCGTCTCCCGGAGTCGGCATACCCATGGACATCCAAGGGGCCATTGACGCAAGCAAGACCTCTCCTTGATACGGATCGAAGGGCAACCCTTACTGTGTACGCAGCACACCCATCACTTAACCTCACCTCACCTCTCGGAGACCTCAACGTCAGTGCACTACTGCGCAAGTGACAGACAACGGACGGACTGGCTGGGAAGGGCTGGCAATGTTGGCATCAGTCTCATCCCCAGGCCAGCAGGTGGTCCTGGTCCCAGTCGTGTGCCAGCCAGGAAAGCCAATGCCGTGGACCGTCGCCAACCCTGTCCCTCCATCTTTTTCTTCCCTCTGTCAGGTTCTTTCATGATGGATCCTAGCAACCTGGTCGGATGGTCGCGGTTGCTGTCGCTAGCCATTGCTAACCAGCCAGCAGCAGTGCAGCAAACCAAGACAAGAACCGCGCCGATGCTCATCACGAGCTGGCCGGCAACCAGTCGAATCGCACTTCCACCCTCGACGTCTCCGAAGGTTGCACTCTTGGGAAAATAAAAATCGGGCCCGCATCCAACTACGTCACGCATCCCCCAAGCCGAAACCCCCGGCCGTTGCTCCCTTGGCCCTTGCATTTCGTATACCCCTTGGCCTTGCACCTTCAATCGGTCCATTTGGGGTTGGGATCGACCTCTAGAAACACCTCGCAATCAACGCCCATTTGCTGCCAGCATTGAGCAATGCTCTTCGGCAGAAGGAGGGTACCTATGCACCTATGCAACAGCAACAGAACCAGCAAGTTGGCAACAACGAACAGAGCCGGCCAAGCACACCTGTCCCTGGCTCAGTGACGGGCTGCCTTTAGGGGAATGTTGCGGCGATGGATGGACGCGCCGGCAAGGAAAAGGAGAAGGCGAAAGCTAAAAGAAACGCCGTCCCCTTGCCGGCATCTGTCGTGCCACCACCAATAATTCAGCCATCATCCTTGGTTCCAATTGGGAAGAGGAACGAGCAGTGCAGCGGGAAGGAACAGCAACAGTGGCTTATGTTCGGCAGACTTTTCGCCTCATTGTCGTTCCTCGGCCCCTCTTCCATCTCATCGTTGCTGTCAGACTCAAACGCCCGTCAGACTTTGCAGTCTGCAGTGCTGAGTGTGAGAGAGTCAGGACGTACAGGATCGCTGCAGCTACCTAGTAAGCACCTCACAGAGCAAGAAAAAAAAGCTGACGGGAGACAGAACCCAGCAAGCTGACAAGCATTCCCAAGGGTGTTCCAAGCCGAGGGCTGTCAGGGGCCCCATCACTCAGGGCATTGACAGAAGAAAGACATGAAATTGGAAGGCCCAGAAGCAGAGAGCCACAGCCGCCCCAACACCTGTTCAGGAGTCCCGTCAGACTCCAGAGTGGCAGAGTCTAGGCGGCGTATTCACCGTATGGCGAACCCTGACTGAAGCAACGATCATTCAAAGAAACGACATTGGCTTGTTAGTGGCGCCGTTCGTACGACCATCCACATCTATGTGAGACGCGTGTACCTCTTAACGGCCCATTTGTCGCCCAGGATCTTGCGGCTTCTACGAACATTCTGAAACGTGCCCCTCGCCCTACCCAGCGCCTTGGCTTTCCAGCTTTGCCAGCTGGTAGCCAAATTTCGCCAGCTTCTCTCTCACTCATCGTCATGGACAGGCACCGCCAGTCGACAACGACATGAACAACTACGACAAGCCCATGCTTGCTCGTCCGTCTTGGACCTGTATTTTTTTACTCGTCAATGGCCTGGAACCTGGTGCAATCGTCCTTTTCCTGTCATGTTTCCAACACACGGCCCAAAGGCCACATTCGTTCAGCCCAATGTCTCGAGCTCGTCCGTCACCATCATGCCCTCCCTCGTTGTCTTCTCTTTTTTTCTGCTTCGCCTGACCACGACGAAGCCATTCCTGCTCACTCGCCGCACTTGCTGTCGCAGTAGCAATCAAACAAGACGGAATTCCATCCGAGGTTTACGTCGTGGGCGTACGTACCCCCCAACCAGATGAGAGATTCAAGATTTCGACCTTCTGTCTCCTACCTGCATCTTGTTTGTTGTTGCCTCTGCCCAGTTCGGATACGGGGATCCGTCAGGAGGAGACCCAAAAATAGTAAGATTGGGCTGGGGCTGATCGACTGGGGCTGAGGCGGTGCACCCACCACGTCTTGCATCGCTGCATAGCACATCTGGCGGTGGACGGGATGGATGAACAGTTCAACTCTTCTGGGTGCTAGCACGTCTTTACCACTGCTGACACAAAGGAATTTGCCCCAGACCAGCGAGCGGCTGCGTACGCCTCGCTCCAATTCAAATACTTACCTACCTACCTACCTAGGTACTACTTGCTATATGGATGCTACTCAGCACGCCTGCGGCCAGTTCCGAGCCTCAGCCATCATCAGCCCCAGTGGCTACACTACCAGTTGGCACGAGGACTGCATTGTACTCCGTACAGAAGAAGGGATCAAACAATATTGGCGACCTCTTTGCCCTACAGGCTACGCGCCTATGAATCGGCCCAACGCTCGTTTATTAGCACCTGCTTGAAGGGGCGGCAACCGGGCCCTCTCCACACGGGTTTTTGAACCTTCTGACTCGGACAGCGAACCAACATCCACGGCCCGGATCCAGTTCGGCCACTCTCCCAGGCTTCCCAGCCGCGGACATGAGATGAAAATTGTCAGCCTCAGGAATTTTGGCGTTAGAAATCGCCATCGTGTTCGTCTTCGACCTCCAATCGCTTCATTCCGCTCAAGAAATGCTCGGACGAGAAGAACAAGGTATCGGCTCTTTGGTCATAGGTGAAGGCCCTAACGCGCTGCAGTGCCGTGACTCCGGATCTCGGCTCCATTTACAGCCTCCTCCGGCGCGCCTACGCATTCTTCCAGCGCGGGTGTCCCGACTGAATGGTCGGCGAGCCCGTCTCTGCGGCGTGGCTGGAGCATCCACCGCTGCGGCGCTGGTTGGTGGAACGATACTGTCAGCCGTCGGCTATTGCAACGACTGGTATTCAGCGACTTTACACCGTCTTTCTCTTTCCCCCTGAGACCTCCACTACAGCGGACTTTTACGTTACAGATGGGATATTATTTGTGAGTGTGATCGACGGCCTGGGGTAAAGGGGCCTCCCGCAACTCAATGCTATGACCGCTAGGCGAAAAGTTTGCCGATGTCATCGAGGACAGCCCGGGAAAGCCACAGGTGGCAGGCCTCAGAAGCTTGTTTTCGCTCAACGCGCGATCAGGGCACCACCTTGCCCGGCATGTGGAGGGCTCATCGGGACTGGACTATTTAAAGCCCGAGTGATGGTGATGGTCCGGAGGCGAAGCCGAGCCTCAAGTGACGTGTCTCGGTGGCAGAAGAGACTCATGTATCAGGCTCAGAATGGCGCCCGGACCCAAATATTGGATGGAGGCCTTCCATGTGTGAGGTTGGATGTGAGGCGCAGGGTGCGATGAGGTCGACCATGACAACTGAAGCTGGCATCCCAGCTTCCTGACTCGCGTCTGCTTTGCCTCGGTATTACAAGAAATACAAGTACGCAAGGTCGCTCGTGTGGTTGATGAAAGCTCTTCCGCGTACCGAAGAGATCGGATTGAGTTTTCGGTGGTTTCTACTTTTCCGTCGATTCCCATCATTGGCATGAATGTCCCGCCAAGTCAAACGACGCCGAGGTTCTTGATGCCATTGTGGAAGAAGTCCGCAACGTAGAGTCCGGACCGGAGGTTCTGGAGACTGGGACTGAGAAGCAATTTGGTACATGCAGCTTCACTTTGCAGATCCAAAGCCGTTGTCCGCCCATTACCATGCCGACATAGTCTACACCCGGGCCAGAGTCGGATGAAGACTGGAGAATGGTATTTCGTGTCTTTTCTATGCTTATTTTGGGCCGTTGACAGGATACAGTTAATTCGCCGCATGAGGTGGTGTTTGCAACAAACGAGCCTACTAACTGACATCATGCGGGCTCGTGCCGGGGACCTGCTTGCTTTCTTGACGTTTTGCTAGTCAGAGCAAAATACGGAGCCTCGGGAAGTATGAAGTCAATTCGGTTCGCTAACACAGTCTGACAGTGGTTCGTCCGGTTGTTGTTTTTTTTTCTCTCTTGCAAATTCTGTGTTTTTAAATCTTTGAATTTTTCCTTTCTTGGATTCCGAGAGTGGCCCACCCATGTTTCTGATGCGAACTAAAAGTTAGAATTGTTCACTTCAAACGATTGATAAGCTCTTGATGTCATTTTCCTGGTCTTGTTCTTAACATAGAGTTTCGCCGTGGCAATGACGGGGGTGCATTGGATGATATACGGCCAAGACTTTGGTATGACATATTTTGTCGACGGAGACCGGCCCCCGGTGTCATATTTGACGTGACTTATCACACGCTTTCTGCGGGGGGGAACACAGGATCGGATCGGATCGGATTCCCCGGATTAGCTTGGTGAGATCTGACATGTTTGTAATGACTGACTAGGGGGGTTCTGGGTCCTGGGGAACCGAAGGGGAGGAAAAAGGCCCGTCTCTTACTTATATTGTATTCTTTTGGCGTAGAGTGGCTCTCTTGTAGACGTTGGAAGTGGTTGAACAGTTCGGTGATGTTGGACCAAGGAGCGCAATGGGCCGGCTTGCGGGTCTGTTGATTACCTCTGGGCTGAGACGGGGCCATCATTGAAGGAAAGTTTGAAATCTTGGACGGTCTTTGGGACGTCGGGCTTTAGGCGGGAATATCCTGGTTGGATTTGCCGTTGGAAGTTTGCAGTTCTAGGTGGCTGCTATGAGGGGCTCAGAAGACAGCTTTTTGAAGCAGAGCTCTTCCTGAGTCGGCGGGAAATGAGGGTTCTCGAACTCGTCGGAAGGCCTTTTATTATTGCCGAGCTCTTGGATATAATTCGCAATACCGTTATCCTCATCAAGATACAAGGTTGTCTTGGTCAAGGCAATTTTATCAGCGAGGGGTAGTTGTGATGGGTAAGCGAACCATTCTACTAGATCCTGAAAACTTCAACGGCCCAGAAATAGCAAGTCGAAGTATAGGGAACGAGGCCCTATGGCTCTGTTGACCGAGTCTCTCATTGATATCAAGTCTCAGAGACCCGTGAGGAGTGAGATTCAAGAAATTGTCATGTCCATGTTTGCTTAGTCGCTTTGATGTCCCATGGAGTCGGTGATCACAAGGATGTTCTTAACGAGAGGATATCTATCTAGCTGGATCTGAAAACGGCGAGAGTCTCGGCCGAGGCGAGAACTCTGTCTGTCTTGATGGAATGGTGTGTTTCGTTACCAGGCTTCTGATTTTTCAGCAAGACGATTGTTGGTTTGTGTACCTGATCATACTGCGAACATCTTCGATGAGTCCAATATTCCTCGGCTTTCATTAACATGTCATCGCCATAGTGGCATCATGAAGAGATCTTATTACGTCGTCCTGTGGCAGAGTTGGTCGTATATCTACGTCTACTTACTAGATAACTAGGTTTCCGTATACGACTCCTTCCTATCTCTTTCGGAGACGAGTCAGACGATAGACGCGCCGATCTTCTGGATGTATACGCCGATGCTAGTCCTCACTGCCACGAATTAGAGCATATATTTTCATATAGTGGTCTTGTATTAATTGTCTCTGGGCTAGTGTCTGCATCGAGGTTGTTATGCTAAGCTCACACGTTACTGGCGGGTGTCGGACCACGATCCTAACGACATAAATATCACCAACTGAGGCCAAAGCACGTCTCAATTTCCTACTCTTTCTCTGAGCTCTTTTCTCTTGGCTACGGGGTCTATATTTCAACGTCATGGCCCTCGACACATCTAACATGAAATATGAGAGGCGAGGCGGATTCGTGGACTGCATTACCAGGAACGTCCCCTGGTCGCGGCGGCTGGCCTTCCTTAATGTCTGCAAACGGCTCCAGAGCTTCCATCCCCCATCCTCCAAGCCCTCTCTTTCCTGTTCTCCTTCGAGAGGAATCCACGGCCGCGCCACGTACACCTTCCTACAATATCTACAGGAAGGAAAAGTTACAATCGACCTTAACGACTACTTTTCTACCCACATAGGGCACAAAACGAATCCATTTCCAATCTCAAAACCTACAAAAAATCAAAAGAGTTCACCCCCCCCCCCCCCCCCCCCCCCTCCCCCCCGTGGCGAATGGGGGCTACATCTCTGGGTGTACACGCTGGGACTCGAACACGGGACCTCTTGAAGCCTTCACCGATTAGGCTTGTGGACTCGAATTACTCCACCACCCAGCCAGTTTTGACCTGACCCCCAAAGGGGCGCCTGCTGGCTGGTGACAGGAATAGACTTGAGGGGGTCTGTATGGGGTCTTTCCTATCTGTGTGTTTACCCAGGCAGTGGGAAAGATATTGGATGAAGGGACCACAGGGAAGGTAGGGAAGGCACGATTATTATATCTTCCCCCATCGAGATCGGCTCGGCATGTAGGTCTTTTGCAGGCCGACTCATATCTTCATCTGTTCCTGGCGTCGCTGCCAGTTTCGTGGCACACATGTCAGTATATCTAATATCATTATAGGTCGTGAAAATGATGTATGTAGCACTGCTTCAGTTGTTGTATGACCACCAGCGGTACCAGTAGGCATTTGGTCCATTGCTGATGGAACAGACATCGATGAAAGGTTTGGAAAAGTTGGAAGTACTTCCGCGAGGTGAGCGTTGTTTGTTCGGTCAGTCGGTTACGTGGCGCGAGCTCCGTCAACACAAGAATTGGGAACATGGTCAAGTTTCATGGCTATGAATATAAGCATCAGGCCTTTTGCAAATGCCCGGCTCTTACTTGCAGGCTCAGAACTGGCAGGTATGGCCACGACAGGAGAACGGAGTCGGGTAGTAGCAGATGTACAACGGGGGCAAGACAAGTACAAGTGCCTTGGAGTGGTATTGGGTAACGCACATTAAAATCACTTCATTGTGTTAGATACGAGTCTAGGGGCATTGTGCAATTATTTCGTTTTCGTATGGCGCAAATATTATAACAGCGGTATGTGTTTTACCTTGAGGGATGGATGCTATCCAAGACCGATCGGGCTCTGAGGCCAGGCCCAGGCAAACTAGAAAACAATAAAAAGTTACAACTTAGGGTAATTAAATTTAAATAAGGAACTATTAATCAAAGAGCCCCCCTATTGAGTTATATCTCAGTTTGACGGATAGGAAGATGTGTCTCGACCCCTCCACGAAGAGGTTTACAATCGGTGAAATGCTCTTCATCGGACAACGATGCTGGACGAATCTGGGATCAAACGAAAGCTGAGGGGTTAGTGTGTGAAGTACAAGTCATGCAAAGACGTATAATCCTTGGAGTATGTCACATATAAAGCGAAGCCAGTAATGAAACCCATAATTTTGGGCTTTCTAAACGGATCAAACGAGAGGAATCTGAACCACGAGATTCTGAGATAGTCTTGTCGTATTAGAGAGTTGACAAGATTCCTTGGCCATGGATCTCTCTGTACATGCCCATAAATCGAATAGTCCCGGGTGGGCAGTCTGGACTTCACTATCCATCACGTAAGATTGCAACATCACTTTGTCAAAAGGCGTAGACTGCAAGTTTCCAAAAACCTGGAACTAGAAATCTCCCCTCTTTCAAAGCACCGGTGCCTCCCATCCTTTGACCTCGCACTCCGTGCCGCCGAAGCTTTTCACAGAGGATATCAAAGGCAAGGTAACACAAGAAAGCATAGCCTCCACCACCAAGAAGCCATTCAACCCGGAACAGAAAAACATCAAAACTCAGACTTGGGTACATCTCCAGCTGAGACTCAAACCCCTCCCCAAGGACAGCATCCCACCAAGAACAGCACACTCAAAACGCCAACCCATCCTCAACGAGGGCTGATAAACCACGACACCACTTCTCCCTCAGCCTCACCCTGAAACGAACAGCCGTTCATCCCTAAACCCATCCAAGACCGCCGGAAACGGTAACACACCCGCACCCGTACACCGTCTCGGTACGTTCCATCACGTGTCGAACGACACCGTTCAGCGAACTTCCTTCTCCAAACTCTTCTAGAATCGGAGACCTGGTCTTTCTAGGCGAGGCTTTCCAGGTCGGGAGAAAACCCCTCACCATCCCCAAATGACGAACGCTGAACGCCGGATTCAGTATCGCCACAACACAAGACCGCTCCACGTCTCAACTCGCACACGCTCAACGGAAGTCGAGAGGAAATTCCACCCGCCCTTCTAGTCCCAAGGCCACCTCTTAGCCCCAAGGAACTTCTCGAAGAAGAGGAACGGGAAGAAGAAAAAAAAGCCCCGGCCCTTACAACTCCCGAGTACACACACCCACGACGCCGGAAAAGGCGACGCCGCATCGATCTCGCTCGCCGCGTGTCCAACGGACGTGATGTCTCATCCTAGTTTTCTGTTCAAGACGATAGAAAAAAAATTCATGCAAAAAAAGAACTTTACCAATGGACGTCATTTGACAAGGTCGGTAGTTCCTTCTTTCGTCCGGATCCGGAACCGAGAAGTCTTCCCGGCGCCGGAACGGGTATCGCGGTGTAAGACTAGCGATAACGGCGGGGAGAGGCGGGGGGGGGGGCCTCAACCTCGTGTGTCCAACGGAGGGGGGGAACTCGCATACCGACTTCGATGAAGAGAGACTGATTTGCCTTCAGCGGCTAAGACCTGCCAAGCCTTTTCTTTGTGCACCACTCCAGAAAACCGCGCAGACAAGAGTCGACACTACGTTCTGCAGCTTCATCGAAAGTTTTCCAAGGGACGAAAGAGTGGCGCGGAAATAGGACAGTAGTTTCCTCCACAGAGGCGGGTGCCCGCCTTTGCCCGCGTCATTAAACTACACTAACAGTTCACAAAAAGCAAAGCAAAAAATGGACAAAGGAACGAAAGGTCATGATGACCCTTTTTTTTGGTCTGAAAGTCCGGATCTGGGGTAACTCCAGAAAAAAACATAGGTAGCTTTCACAGCGGCCCAACATCCCGCGGGCGGGAGCTTGCAAAGCACCCAGTTTGCGAAGTTTGCGATTGGTGTTCCATTGGTTAGATGTCATGGAGGCTAGATTCGGAAAGTGGAGAGTGTCGTGGAAAGGAAAGCATAAATAAAGATCCCCTGGTCTGAGAGGTAATTAATTGGGTGGTTAATCAAGACGGCAATGCAGAGGGTTTTTTTTTTTAAAAAAAAAAAAAAAAAAAGACTAAGAAAGACTCAACGATTGCGAGAAAAGAGCTCTGACAGCCTACAGGGAAGGAGAGGGTAAATAGAATTTAGACGTTGCTTCTTTCCGGTGGATGAAAGCCCATGATTGGCTGAGACACCCGATCCCAGAAGAGAAAAGACTTGGATGAAGGATTGGCAGGTTTGCTTCTTTGACAGCATTTTGCCCTTGGCGAACCAACGTATCCCTCTGCATCCATCGAATTTCTCTTCTCTGCAAGGTGGCTTTTGGTTCATCTCATTGCTTACCCAGACTGGCAGCGAGTGCAGCTGCATGACTAACCAAATATCAAATGCATTGGCAAAGTTGGAGCAAATTAATTTGACTCGCCTTGCCCAGTCTATAACCGATCGGAGTTGACGGTGGGAAAGGAGCGATAGAAAAATACCAAGACCGAGTAGGAGAGGACGCACAGTCAGCAGGCGAAAGTCCGAAGCCACATTTATGCAGTGCTAACAATACGCACGAAATGCCGTCCTGCGGCCTGCCGGAGGCATGCGCAACGCAGTTTTAGCGCTCCGGTACGAATGAGACCTGGAATGGCGACGTCTGCCACCATCTTCACCACGCGGCGTGGCGGTTGGTCCGCCGGACACTAAGATATGCCCTGCATTACTCCGTACCCAGAGGTCGAGGGAGCCATGGGAGCGTGCGTGCGCGCGGTGCGATGCGGTGGTATACGATGGTGCCCGTCGCAACATTGCTCAAAGCTTGAGCACTTTCGGCGGGAGAGCGGCAGGTGGATTATGTGCAAGTTGGAAGTGATCGCCCCAAGCCCCCGGTCCCACAAACATCTTTCTCTCAGTCTCGAGCGACTAGCGCTGCTCGCTGTCAGATGAGAAGGGGGAACTCTACCGTTGTCTCCCCATTCACAAAAGGCCAAGACGAAAATCCCTAGAGTGATGAGCGCAGATCTCGTGGTCTAGAGCTCTCATGGCCTCCAGGGTCACACAAACGCACGTTCTCGCTGTCTGTTTCGAAGTTTCGGATCCAATGCCTCAGAATACGGAATTTCGAGCTAGGTAAGATCCCTCCTCTATGACGGCCCCCGAACATGTCGCAGGGCCCTGACGATTTGGCTTCCGCTTGACTGTATTCGGTTCGTGGACAAGCAGGGGCAGCGGGGACGATGTTGGAGACACGGCGCACAGGTTAAGCAAGGAGCGTACTCGAGAGTCAAGACTCGATGCTCAACGCTGGTTAATGGTGAAAAACAATGTGGGTTTTTTGTCTTTGCAAATCATAATAGGCAAGTAGACAGGGAGACCTGATACGGGACGGCGTTTGGGGTGAGTCGTGACTATCGTCGGCCCTGGTTGTCAACCCTCACGGTCCTCTTTGACGGCCTTCTGGCGCGATTAGCTCGCCCGTGATGCTATCGTCCCGCTGTCGCTGTCACTGAACCCCATTCGTTTCAGTTGAGTCCGTATCTTGAGATCTTCTGAGTCGGAACGAGGGGGCTGAGTCGGCAATCGTGATGTTTCTGGCGTGGTGTACTGCTGCATGGGCCGACAGAGGTTCGCTGCAGGCAGTACCAAAGTTGTAAGGGATCCGGATGCCAAACGTACCCGAGCTGGGACGGTGCGACGTCGACGGCACGAAAGAAGGGTCGACCCGTACCAGGAGAATTGAAGCTTAACAGGAGTTTGGTAAGAGGCCGGGTTTCTTCAGGTCTTGCGAGATTCGGAAACATGATAATTGTGGAAAAGTGTGGAATGGTGTCCCTTTTTGTTCCCCATTTTCACAAGAGGTCAAACTTGTCGATAATCGGTCTGACCTTTTTGGGACGAGGATATTTCGTGCCAGAGCTTGTGTTTACCGATTTAGTAGTGAAAGGCCGTGTCATGTCTCGTTCGCTCGTATCGGACGACGGGCGGGTTGTCAGGTTGGGACGCACGAACTCTATTGTATTGAACGAACAACATTAATGCTGGATGGATGGCAACCATGGTTCACGGTCCATGGTCCATGGATGATGGGCTGCCACTGCCGAGCTGCGTAGCAACCGCATAGCTCGCTTGTTTGACCAAGCATTCTGCGAAGTGAGTGAGCATGGGTGCCTCCCTACAGCCAAACCGCAAAGAGGGAGGAGGTAACCCGTAGCCGTAGGGCACGCGGGGGGCAAGAAGCAGACGATAGATTGCAGTCTGCAGTTGCAGCCATCAGGATCATCAGGATGGGAGCCTCTCCCAATATCGCTCAATCGAGAGGATGGAAGTGATATTCCGCAGATGGTGTTGTCGAGTCGTGGGGAGTGCGTAAGACGGTGGAGATGGGTCAATTCCAGCTCTGGCGTGATCTGATTGGTACCTACGCACCTCAGTGCAGGGTACGTACTCTGGTGAGGAAAAGATGGAAAATGGCGCGCCGGGCAATGTCCACAAAGTCACCAACAGCGCGCACCACACTGATTACCTTACCTTAGTACTCCGTACATTAGCGACTACTGTGTATGGCGCGAGGTACGGGGACTTGGAGGGTCGATGGTGGTGCCGACGGTGCAGTGGTTTCTGGGCACTTTACTGCCTTGGTCGAGGTTACTGGTAACTTGTGCAGGTACCTTAGTGTTGGCACTTTGCAGTATGCAGCGAGGAGGAGATGATGGGCGGGCTGCACAGTCCAGACCTTGGACCCTCGCCCGGCTCTAGCCAGGGGTGTCGGGGGAATCAAGGGATCCACAACCGAGCAGTGCCCCCATTTTGCTCTTGCCATCTGGGGATAATGGCCAATTAGAGAGGGAACCTGCCCCGGTCCTCACGTTTCGCCAACAGCATTACCCCTGCCCTCTCAATCTCGTGCCTGTGTCCCGCAGATTCGCTCCCCCCTCTCTTTGCTCTTGCCCTCAAAGTGGCTCCTCCCACCTGCGCCTTTTCCAAGTCGTGCCTACCTCCAGTCCACTTTTCCATCAGGTCTTTCTTTCCATCTCCATCACTCGGATGTAGGGTACGTACCTGCTTTACTAAGGCAAGGTACCAGAGTACCTCCACTCTCTCGTGCCCTCCCCACTGTTGGTGTTCGTCCTTGGTTCCCCCGTCTGTCTCCCCTTTCAGCTTGCGCTCCGCCTGCTGCCGCCGAACGCCCGTGAAGAACCAGCACTCCTCCTGTACCAAACCCAAGCTGGACGCAGCCCATCTCACTCTCTTTCTCACCTTACTGTGCTGGGCTCCACCATCCCATCCATCCATCCTCCATCTGCCATCCTTCCAACCATCTCATCCCAATCCATTCATCCCTCCCCCCCTCCCCGTCCCGTTCGTTCCCTTCACTTCAACCCCCCCCCCCCCCCCCCCCCCCCAGTCGATCCAGTCAGCGCGAGCCAAGCTAAGCCGAGCCAAGACCAGCCCAGCGCCGGTCTGTCTTTGCCTGCTTCTCTCTCTCTGCTCACTTTCGTTTCCTTCATAGCAGCCCTTTCCCACGTCCGTCCTTTTCCTCCACCCAACATCTCCAGGTTCCCCGTCGCCGCCTACCCAGACAAGATCCCGTCGACGACAAAAGACATTCAAAGCCCCGTCAACCCGTCGACGTCGACTTGCGGCCGACAAACGACAAACCGCTGTTGATGTCTTTCACTTCAATCGCCTAGTCGCCTCTTTTTACCACCACCTCAAATGCCGAGCTAGTCTCTTCGTCCACTCGTTATCCCAACTACTACTACTCTCACTCTCACTCTATCCGCTCCGAATTCCCTCGCACTTCGCACATCGACCCGTCCATTCCAGTCCAGCAAAACGCCCACACGCCAGCCTCGCCTCGCCACGAATCCATTCCTCAACGTGTATTCGTAACCCCTAGCACACTGCGACTTGTCTCATCTACCCGACGTTTTTTCTATCCATTCGCTATATCTACTGCTGTTTCCCCGACTCCCGCTTTTCTTGGTACCGACCAACGGTCCACTCGCCTCGACCGTCTGATCACCCCCTCCGATTTGATCGACACTTTCTACGCCTAACGGTCTCGCTTCGTCGATCGGCACCGCTCGATCAGCGTCGCTGGCTATTCTTTCCACTTCATCCCAAAAGTCATAGTGTAGTTCATCATCATGGCTCACTTCGATCCTAACCTTCACCTCCGCTCACTCGAGGAGCTGGAAGCTGGTGCGTCACCAGTCATCACCGTCACCCCTATCAGACCCCATTTGCTGACATGGCCTCCATAGTTATCCTCCCGAGACAGAACGGCTGCCTCAAGTGCGAAGACAAGGCACCGACATGCCCTACCAACTGCAAGTCCGACGAGTTCTGCTCCTTCACCATCCCGACATGTAATACCTGTGCCCAGGCCATCTGCGCCAAGGACGACAGCAAATCATCCTCATCATCAAGCAGCAAACCCAACACGGGCGCCATTGTTGGTGGTGTCATCGGCGGTCTCGTTGTCATTGCAATTGCCACATACCTCGTCTGGAGGTTCTTTATCAAGACGAAGAGACAGTCAATTATCCAGGAGTCCTATGCCGAGACAACTCACGAGAAGACGATCAACGAGAAGAGTACTGGCGAGCCACGACAAACCAACCGCGACTCAACACACACCGTTCACTCGATTGCATCAACAGTCCTCACCCGCGCCTCCAACATAATCCAGATCGCCTACATCCCCGGCGTCACGAACAGAGCCACTCCCACTTCACCAACTCTGCTCGTCCCTCCTGTTCCCCCCATTCCGATGCACGCCTCCAACTCCGCTGCAAGCAGCCCGTCACCGTACGAGGAGCAACACTTCTTCGTCCCTGGTGAACTGCGCGATTCCACCTACTCTGGCATCTCAGGCTACTCTGACCGCACGTCTGTTGCAAGAACCTCGTACGCTCCCCGATCTAGCATCGCTCCCAGTATCGCTTCCACCATCTACGGCAAGAATGCGGTTGTTGTAGCACCCGCCCAGACTGGCATGCGCGCCAAGGCCGCTGTGGTCAGTGTCAAGTCAATGGGTGTCGGCACCAACGGCAGCAGCACTCCTCCAGTCCCCAGCGTCGATTATGAAAAATACGCTCCTGGCCGCCCCAAGAGCCGTGACAGCACATTCAGCGTCGGATCTACCTTCCTGAACAACGCCAACACTGCCACCGCCGCCCCCGTTCAGAGAGTGCAGGTTGTCCGTGTAGGCAACGGCAACGGTCCCAAGCAAGTCAGCGTTGGATCCAAGGCATCATCAACATCAGAAGAGATCTCTGCACCGGGCACCCCCCTGCCACCTAGCACCACCGCGCCCGCCCGCGAATCTGCTGCTGTGACTGTTATCGATGAAAGCCCGGCAGTCGACCAAGGTCCCTTCTCTGACCCTCCTGAACCATCACCAGCAGCTGTTCGCAGCAACCACAGTCTCAGTGCGGTGATCGAAGAGGCAACAAGGCGAGCCGCTGCCGGCCCCGACAGACGGTCTCAAAGGACAAGTTCTCACGAGCGGGGACGTAGTCCCTTCGGCGATGAACACGCCACGAAAGATTAAGAAAAGACAAAAACCAATGAAAAACAGAAAACTATATGATGGGCGTCGGCCCTGATCACGATTTACTTACAATTATTTACTTGCCTATATATCAGGGACGACCTCCCACGTTTATTTCTCGTATCTACCTTTTGTTAGACGACCCGGTCAGAACAGGCCTACGGGACCAGACCGAGGGACGGCTTTTGGATGGGAAGGATTATTATGGATAGGCAATGGCGTCGTGGATATTTACCTTTTACTTATGGAAGGGTCATGGAATGAATGTAGGGGTTTATGTCAACCCATTCACGCCTTTGCCGATATGTCCATTGAATAGAAATGTGACAATTCATCCACTGTTTTACGGAATCTACTCTTCATCCAGTGACTCATGCTACCAAGGTCTGTGTTCCTCTCGTGACCTCCATGTACTGGCATTGTTAGTACTTTTTCAAGGAGCAAGTGAACATTACAAAGTGTTTCAAGACAATAATCTGTTTAGGGAAGAGTTGACTGTCGGTAGAGGAAGGCAAAGCCATATATGGATGGACGTTGTTCCAAAATGCTTGGGCCCTATACCTCTCGAGCCACGGGTAAGGCAGAAGCCCTCATCCTGAGATCCATAACTTGGCTAATCAGACATCCACAGTAGAAGTGAGTTCAACTCATGGCCGACTCAAGACTAACACATTCAGGACTTGACGCAGTAGCTCACGCGGGCTCATCGTCTGTAGTGGGTAGCAGAGGGACTAAGTAAGTAGTATAAACTGGGAAGCTTCCCCCAAAACAAGGTCTCTCTTCAGCCAACCACGTTAGAGGATTTCCTTCAGTAGACCTGCCGCCTTCCATGACCTCGTCTCTGGCCGTGTTCCTTCAAGTAAATATAGTATTCGGACGACGGTAGTGGTGAAAGGTGTATGATGTTGCTTCTGCAGCTGATGTTAGTACCGATGTCCTGATATGACTATAGATTGCAATGCTTGAGAGGTATAGGGCGGGATCCACCTACCTTCATTTCACAGGCCCTAGGCCACCGAGCAGTACCAATTCCATTGGGTGAAGTGAAGCTTCTGAGAGCAGTCGAGCCTTGTTCTTATAGGTAGAGAAAAGGACTTACGTGATGGTATGAGATGTGGTTGGGTCGTCGCGCTCTTTCTCCTTTGAAGCTGGGAAGGAAGGGGGTAAAGATAAAGAGCGAGGATTCGGCCGAGGAAAAATTGTCCTGATAGCGGCTTCTTTAGCGAACGATTACACGTTTATTGCGAGACTGGTATGGGCGTCTGCTCTCTTGTCTGTGGGAACGTGGCTAGGAATAATCCGATGGTTTGCGCTGCATCGCCTGGTCTCGTTAACGAGATATCATCGGCCACAATGGAGCCAGGCATCGACACTAAAGACGAAGGTAAGGGTGATTTCCTTCCAAGTCTGATGACTCTAGATAAAGAAGCAGCTGCAGTTCCGAAAGATTGCGAAGCAAACATCGGCCAACGCCAGGGTATTGGTAACTGAACGTCTGCATTTGTCAATCCGCAAGGATGGCACAACCGCCTTCCCATCTAGGCGGAAGAAGGGGGGGAGCTAGGCAGTTGGCAAACATGCAATGGGCGTCGGATGTTGGACGATAAAAGACGCGTCAACCCGAGTTTGACTTGCATGTGCATGCGAGAATGGAAGCGGCCAGAGCCAATTGGGCGCTTTCAAGCTGCCGCTCTGTTGGTTCTGGAGATTCTGCAGCTTTTTTCGTCAAACCGATGCCGCCAAACTATGGGGACGACCAGGTTGGATGCCTACAAAACCCCTCCCCTCCTTCAATCCTGGGCCCTGGAGAGTCTATACTGATGGAACTTTGGGTTGGGCTATTCTATCTCTTTGTTTCTCTGCTGAGGCTTTGTTTCTTTTTACCTGTCCCAAGTTGAAGTGCTCGGTGAGCTGAGGAAGGAAATCAGAACACAGAAATGGCCAGTTGACCTCCAGCTGCCGTACCGGTCGAGAACCCAACAGCGACGACGGCACCAACCCCAATCACAAATGCAACGGCCCCTCTTGATCCCGAGGGAGAAGGCAATGTTGGTGACCTTATCCGGGTTTGATCGTAGCAGATAGGTGCATCGCTGACATGGATAACCGCTAGACAACTGATGATACCTCCTCAATTGATGAACGCATGTACGATGCTCCGCCCACTAATGACGGAGTGATGGACGTCCAGTGCTAACCAGGCACTCACACTTCCAGTTCCAATTCCACCGCCTCGCTATCGTCAAGTGTTGTTGATTACCCTGTCGAGTATGGACGCCGTTATCACGCTTACAGACCGGGCAGTATGTTCAAACCATTCCTCCTGCGGCTTTGCTCTCCTCTCGGCAATGTCTGACATGAAATCGCAGCTTACAAGTTCCCCAATGACGAGGTTTGTTACGAGTCCAGCCCTACCTAAATGAAAGCCAAACGTTTTGACAAATCCCCAAAACCTTTAAAAGGAAATGGACCGGCTTGATCTCGCGCATGCGATGATTGTCAAGGCGACCGACGGGCAGCAAACTCTTCCATGCCCCTCTCTATTGGGACAAAATCCATTCCATTCTAGATATCGGGACAGGCACCGGACTTTGTATGAAGAAATCCATTCCAAAACATGGCTTGATGTGAAGAGAGTGGAAATGGTTGACCAAACATTTTTACAGGGGCTGTTGAAATGGGCGACATCTTTGAACGCGCCGAGGTAAGCTGAGTCGCGATACGTGTCCGGTCTACTCACTTGCCATGAAGGCTAATATCATGGCGCAGGTTTACGGGAATGACTTGAGCGCCATTCAGCCCCAATGGTTAGTTCTCCAGGATGCTACTTCCTTGACCATGACTAACGGAATGAAAAGGGCACCTCCTAATGTCAGGTTTGAGATCGACGACGTTGAGAGTCCCTGGGTTGAGACCAAAAAGTACGACTTCATCATGTGCCGCTACATGACAGCCTCAATTACGGACTGGCCCAAGCTGGTCCGCAACATTTACGAGTAAACCACCTCACCTTCACCTTTCCTGCCCCTTCCCCGGGTCTCTAGAGTGCGCATCGAGCATTAGATTATTCGCTAACGCAAATGCCCAAAAATCAGCCACCTAAACCCGGGCGGCTGGGTCGAGTTCCTAGACATGAACCCGGAATTCTACTCCGAGGATGGCAGCTACACCCAAGACCACGCCACGTACAAGTGGAACCAGGCCTTTTTGGCCGCCATCCGGGCCGTTGGGCGTGACCCGACCCCTGGCCCGGGACACGAGGCCCGCGTCCGGGAGGCGGGCTTCACCAACGTCACGGCAGAGAAGTACAAGGCGCCGCTGACGCCCTGGGCCAAGGACCAGCACTACAAGGACCTGGGTATGATGAACCTGGTCCTGACGATTGATGGCTTGGAGGGGTTTTCGATGAAGATGTTTACTGAAGTCCTTGGTCGGACGAGGAAGGAGGTCGAAGTGGAGATCATGGGCGTGAGGAACGAGTTGAAGGCCAATCCGCCAATTTTCCGTGCGTTGGTTGAACTGTGAGTTTACTCTTTTCCTGTTCTGAGATACCTTCTCGGCAGGCCAAGCAAGCCCCATGGTCGCTCAAAGGATGAGATGCTAATATCTGCCGTCAAACAGCGATGTTGTGTACGGACAGAAACCGCTTGCTGAGCCTGAAGATCACACCGAGGCATGATTCTTCTCAACGATGAGACGAGCCTTTCTTGTCAAGTCGTGTTGGCTGCAGCAGTCTCGCTCATCATTTACACTTTGGCATACAAATTCTTCTCTACTAGGAGCCTACGCAAGAGTCGGGCGTTTACCTACCCTTGTAGAACTTGAGGTTATGCGTAATGGAGGATTTAAGACTCTCTCAAGCATGAGAAACGCATAGCCAGGAGTAAGATTCCATTTTAAGAGGCTTTTCTATATTCATTCTATCGGTTGTTACACTTAATCACACTACTAGTACGCCCCAGCATCGCTCTGTTTGGAAAAATAAAATGACCTCAGCCACAATCTGATGAGAACTTGCCTGACCGGTGCCACTATGCTTTCCAAGAGAATTCGGTAGCGTCGCAACTCCAAAGCTCACTGAACAACATTTCCGATGCTTCGCAAATAATGACGGTTATCTCACGATCTCTCCCACTATATAACGTCCCTCACGTACAATTAACCTTCCTGTATCGAAAGCGACCAACAAAGTACATGAAGCAGCATACGTTGCAAAAGCCGCACGATAGAGGCCACTTTACACAGTTTCCCCAGTGAACCCCTCAACAGTGTGACGCTTCCACACCGACTAAGAAACGAGACGCCATTCTTCTACGTACCTTGGCGAAATTGAACGTATTATCGGCATCGGCATCGGAGCAGGGCGATCCTCCTGGTGAGCCGCATACGCCGGAGGAGGCGCCGCAAGCCCTCCCACATCCAAAAGCTCGATCCCAGCCTCAACACCACCCCCGGCGCCGGGCCGCTCATACATCGGAGCCGCACAAACCGCCTCGGCGGCCCACACGGCCACAAAGAAGACAACCGAAGCGACAAAGACCACCGCCAACGCCACGCCGCTCCAGTGCGATTCCCGCGTGGCGAGACCGATCGCCGGACCGAGGACCAGCGTCGTCGCGCACTGCGTCGTCGCGGTGAGGCCGAAGAGCCGGCCGGCGTACTTTGCGCGCACGGCGACGCCGAGTCCGTACAGCATCAGGGAGTAGCATTGGCCCGGGATTGTCGTCGCGATGGCCGTCGCGGAGACCATGCCGACGAGGAAGACGAGTTGGTTTCTGTACAGGGCTGTGGCGCTCGTGAAGACTACTAGGCCTGTTGCGACGAGGAGGTGGCCGTAGTCTCGGAGCGCGATGCGGTCGCCTGAGACCCGTCGGCGGTTGGGGAAGCAGTAGATTGAGGGGAGGAGGAGGCAGGTGATGAGGACCATGCCGATTAAGGGAGCCCAGTAGCTCACGACGCCGCCGCGATATGTCGAGTTGGGGGGATCCTCGAGGCCCCCGGTCGGGATATACCTGGCGGCGAAGTAGAAGTCGAGAGAGGAGGGCACCGTTCTCGCCAAGGTGAGGACGAGGCTGAGGATGGCGAGAAGGGGCAGGGCGCGGTAGGTTATCAGGGTGGAGACGACGCGGTGAAGCGGCCGGACCGCGGCCTGGTTTGCTGAGAAGATCTCTGGGGACGGGTCGCCTCTGAAGGCCTCGTGCTGCGCGTATAGAAGCTCGGGAAACGCCACGATGAAGGTGGTGCCGACGCAGAAGGCGACGCAGCCGATGAGGGCCGCGATTTCGAGGGCCATTGGCGGGGCGTACCTGTGGATGACATTCGAGACCACGAGTCCATTCAGGGCGGAGAAGATGACGAGCCCAAAGTGTTTCGAGCGCTGGCGGTCGTCTGTGGTGTCGCTCGTCATGGCCAAGACGGCGACCTCGACGCACGTCTTTCCGGCGCCGATGGCGAAGATGAGGAACCAGATTACGCCCCCATGATGAGATCTGAACGGACGTGACGAGGATACCCGAGAAGAGGCCCCAGAGGCAGGCGCCCGAGATGAAAGCCCCGCGTCGGCCCTTGGTGTCGGACCGTTTGCCCAGGGGATAGGCGGATAGGAGGCCGCCGGCGGACTGGCAGACCTGGGCGACGACTTGGACCCACTCGAGCTGCTTGTCTACGGCGTCGGTGTGACATAGACCGTTCTCGATGGGAGTTTTCTCGGGTAGGCCGTACTGTTGTCGGCAGACGACCTGTCGTAGGTAGCCTTGGATGGAAACCTGTACCATGGAGGCACCAAAGGTCAATGTGAAGACCATGAGCATCAGGAACACAAGTGCGAACGTGTTCGAGGCTCGGGCGGCTGCCGCGCTGTTTGTTGATGGTGTTGAAGGCATTGTGACCGTTTCTTAGTGTCGTTCTTGATACTTTTGTTGCAGCTGTAGAGTATTCTCTGATGCATATACTGCTGTTTGGAGATGGTCGATTGTCCTGAGCGTTTAGAAGTTAATACCGAAGCAGAAATGAGAGGCATAAAAGATACGTTATATCATTCATGACAAAACTTTCAACGGCATCTCCGATGAGAACATCGGTCAGAAAGACGGGCCATTGGCTGGGAGGGTGCACCATCTTGCAGAGACATACATGCGCCGCGTTGCCCATACTCGAGCGTGAGATGGTTGAGGGATATGATGGGCACTGACCTAGAAAACTTCGTCGTTTGTGTCCCTGGCTACCTTACTATCTCTAGAGTGGGCTGGACGAGAGCCATCCATCCGGTAAGAGCGGAAGCTATGAATAAATTGCGCAGGTCGTCGGTCTCAGTTATGTTCCTAGAGTTATGTCTCTTCGGTATAGAAAAGTCGCTGGTATAGAAACATCCGCCTATCAACGGCGGTCTTGGGTATGTAAAGGTGAGATTGGAACCTAGGCGAGAGAACTCTTTTAAAAAATCATTCATCGTGAACCTTGGTAGTCCATCATTCATAGTCCCGCGCGTGGACCTGTTTTCCGCCCACCCAGGTCTCCTTGACTTTAAGCTCCCGCAGCTCGTCAAGGTCCAAGTCCTCCAGAGGCTGGTCCAGCACAACCCAATCAGCCAGCGCGCCCTCCTTGATGAGGCCGGCTCGTCCTTCCATGAAGGCGCCGTGAGCAGGGCCCTTGGTGAACCCGAGCAAGGCTTCGTCCAAACTCAATGCCTCCTCGGTGTGCCAGCCATCTTCACTTCCGTTGACACCGTACCCCGTGTGAGGGCTCTTGCGAGCGACGGCGGCGTAGATACCCTGGAAGGGATTGGGCGGCTCGACGGGGAAGTCGCTGCCCAGGATCGGGTGGACGTCCAGAAGCGACCGCATCCGGTACGCCTCTCTTTTGGTGCGCTCTGCACCGAGTCGTAGCTCCGCATACTTCATATCGGAGGTTGCGTGTGTCGGTTGAATGGATGGGATAATACCAATATCATGAATCCTCTTCTGGTCATCCTCGTGGATAATTTGCGAATGTTCGATGCGGAATCGTCGTCGAGCCTGGCAATCTGCGAGGTCCCCATCCGGGCAAACATCTCGAAGGCCGGCCTCCAAGGCATCAACGGCGTAGCGATTTGCCAGGTCGCCAATGGCATGGATGTTGACCTGAAACCCGACGGATGCCCAGGACCTGCCAAGCTGCTTCAAAGTTGAGCCGTTGACGAGAAGAGAGCCGGCGGTATCGGGGCGATCACTGTATGGTTCGATCATGGCACTTCCCCAACTTCCAAGAGCGCCGTCTGGGAATAGTCAGTTTCAGTGGTTCATCTCATGTCAAATATCTCACCAAACATACCTGCAAAAAGCTTGACGGACTTGACGCTGAACAAGTCATCCTCCCGGAAGACCCGTGCAGCATCCTCGGGACAGAAAGTATTACGCTGAGCGCACTCCAACATGGCATATACGCGGACAGTCCAGTCATCCGTGCCTGCCATATCGGCATACAGATCGAGCTCTTCAGGAAAGACACCAGCATCATGCATACCGACCAGACCGACCTCGTTCAGCTTGGCCATGGCGGCGGCAATGAATGCTCGCTTCTTCTCGGGTCCGGGCTTCGGCCACAAGTTGTAGATCAGATCCATGGCATTGTCACAAAAGACGCCCATGCCTGGCTCGCGGACGATCTCGCCGCCAGGCACATCTGGGAGGTCTGCGGGCAACAGGTCGAGCACTGCTTGAGATACCCACGCACAGTGGACATCAATCCTGTCAAGCATGAAGTACTTGCCCTTCAGAGATTCGTCCTCTTCAATGTCTGCCTTATCGGGGATTAGGAACATCTCTGGGCACAAAGGGGCAAAACGAACTCACAGCGGTCGGCATTCTGCCGTACGCCGACTGATCCCAGCCAATTCCTCGAATCCATTCGTTCTCGGTGCCAGAATCGGGGTGGCTGTCGACATAGTCCCTTAGGCGGCCTCGAACATCATCCAAAGAAGAGGCTCCGAATAGATCGGCCGAGTAGAGAAACTCGCCATACTGACTCAGGTGGCCGTGGCCATCCCACAAACCAGGAATGACGAATCCGGCCGTGGTAGTCAAGCTTGCATCATCCCACGGGAACACACGAGTGAACTTGCCGTCAGCCACAGTAAAACACTGGGCTGACGGTTGGTCCTCGTCGTGCGTACGGATGCCTTGGTAGCAGTACGTTTGGGTGTTATCGATGTCGCCCAAGAGGGGTTGCTGGAGGCGCACGACTGCGATTGCGACCACGGCCGCGGCGGCTGAGAGGCCCAGACCCCACCTCAAGATTGGATTTGAGGACATGATGCTGGAATGCTAGCCACTCATTGAGGTGATTAGTGTCTCAACTTGAGTCAAATGGCTTGCTTTGTTGGAAGACGACGTCTTGAAATTCGGTGTGGAAGGTCGATATCCTTATCGCGCGGTTTGATAAGGGGGGCTTTATCTTATCTGCGCATGGGGGGGGGGCAGGGATGACAGCTTCATGGATACTTCTTTAAAACAACATCATCAACTCCGTCGCCCAGTGTCTTCGAATTGTCCAACATCCCGGATGATAAAGAACATGCTGTTTCTGCACCATTTTCTGAGGGGAAATCCCGACCAAAAGGATTCAGGCGTGTCTGGGGACCAACGGCTTGCTATGCCCGTTACAAGAGCACCGTTCCTGTAAAGTCGCTCCGACCACACAGAGCGTTGAGACGTTGTCATGTTGAGTCCGCAAACGGTAAAATCAAAAGATCTCAATATCCGGCGGCTTGGCACCACATGGCGGCTTCATGGAATTGATGCTAGCTCCCGTCCCTAGAACACCTGAGGAAGCTTATTCCAACGGGGACGGGCCATCTTTGTTCGCGTCTTACATAGGACTGCTTACAACTCCAAAACGTCTACTCCAACAAAGCTCTATTCAATGATTGAAGGGCGCAAGTGCTGCCTACCTCAGGCTCCCGTCTGCCTCACTGCCGTCAACAAACATTCGCCTCAAAAACAGCTCCCTTCATCCTGTCTCCCGTCCCTAAACCTGGCTAAACTCGACACTGCCAGTTTTTGCATCCCCTCTCCGAGATTTTACAATCTGATTGTCGCCAAAATGTCTATGTCCCGACACCAGTCAGAGACTCTCACGACAAGAGACGTCCGCGATCCAATACCCCCAGAAATCTTACAGCAGACACTGAGCGCTCCGCCCTTCATCCCCATCCCAGGGCTCATCAACATCCGCGACCTCGGCGCCGTCCCCGGCTCCGGCGTCCGTCCAGGTCTCGTATACCGCTGCGGCATGCTCGAAGCCGCCACCCAAAACCCGCAGGCTCTCAAGTGGCTGGCTGCCAACGTGAAGCACGTCTTTGACGTCCGTACCTCTGCGGAACGTGAGAAACATCCCGATCCAGAGGTCAACGGGGTCGCAAACACATGGCTTGAGAGCGCGGGCGTCCACAGCCCGCCTGATCTGGACGACTTTGTCGAGGCCGGGGGCGAAGTTGGTCTCCGGAAGGAGTACCTCAAGGTCCTCGACTTGTACGGACCCATCTACCGAGCCATCTTGGAGCACGTGCGTGATAGGCCCGAGGAGCCTTTTCTCTTTCACTGCACAGGTACGCATACTTGCTCACCTAGTTGGGGATTCTAACGAAAAAGGCCAAGCGCTGTGCGGCGTGGCCAGCCAAGGTAGAAGAGCCCAACTAACACGAAAACCCCCTCGTAGCTGGAAGAGACCGCACCGGCGTAATGGCAGGTCTCCTACAATCTCTCGCGGGCACCGCGCCCGAGGACGTTCGTTTCGATTACATGCTCTCGCGCATCGGTACCGAGCCAGCGAGGGGGCGGCTCCTCCAGCAGGCCCGCGCCGGCGGCGGTAGCCTCGCTTTCGAGCAACACCCGGGCTTTTACAACCTGTGCAGCCTGCGGACGTCGTGCTGGGATGCGTTCGTCGCGGCATTGCAGGAAGTGCACAGCGGTTGGGAGGGGTACATTCTGACAAGTCTTGGTTTTTCGACCGACGACCTGGCCAGGATTAAGAATAACCTTCGCGGGGATGAGAATTCAGGGTTGAATTTTACGGCGTGATGACTGTAGAGGGGCCGGATCGGGGCATGAGCCGACGGCGAGTACTTCTGTACTGTCGAATTTTGACCAGATGCACCAGATACACGATCAATATGAAGGTCTACTCGCGTGGCCAGTACTTTCAGGGTGGCATTCGTGAATTAAAGAAAAGCCCATTACCCCTTCACGTTCTCAAGCTGGAGCTATCGTGTCACTAGACACTATTGGGGAGCAAAGGAGGGGAGATACCCTACACAGGGAGAAAGGGCAGCAGTTCCAGTGAGGTAGCCCTTTTGCTCGTTGACGAGGAAGTATGAAAGTTACGGAGGGAAACCTCGAGCTGAAGAAACCATCACCCCCGAGCTCTTCATCGTACCTCCACATAGTCAAGTAAGAATAGCCTGTTTTCTAATCGAGCAAGAACGAAGACTCGCGTAGAATAAAGTTCGTTTTTGTTGCCGCGGTGGCTGAAGTCAACACTGCCAAATCGTCTAGCACTAGGACCACCACGACTACGATGTATACGTTACCGACAGAAAGATCAGGAGTTTCATGAGGATAAGGTGTCCCAGGAAGCAATGGTGATGACTCTGTTTAGGTGCAAAGTGGCAGAGAAGATCAAGCTTGGGGAGGACGGGTGCCTCGACAGCATCGCCTCTCGCGCTTCAAACATTTGACCTCGGATACACCAACATTAATGTCTTACTTGGCCATGAAGATCTGGTACAAGAAAGATAAGGAGTCGTTCGTTTAACGACCGGATAAAGTGCACCGTCAAGGGATCACCGTTCCAAGGCCACCAGCGATGTCATTCCCCTCAGTGATATTCCGTTCCATCTCAGTCCAGACCCGAGTCAATTGTCTTGACTTGGCCAAAATTGAGACCACAAGACACCAAAAAAGGCCTCGAACCCGCAAAACTGACGTCGAATTCTGGTGGTCCCCAGTCTAACCGTCGTCAGCGGCCGCAAATCCCCCAATGTCTATCTTTGTCCCCAAATCAACTTCTCTCACGCCAACAAAACGATCCGTCCAACAACGCACTATCTTTCCGATCAGCCAGCGTGATACACACAAAGAGGGAAGGTCGGACCGTTCAGTCTATCTACGTTTGATCAACAACCAGGGGAGAAAACAAGAAAGCGAGGCTTCCGTTTGGGCCCAGACCTGTCCGTAAAGGTATGACAAGCAAGCCACACCGAACCAACAGTTGCGCATGACATCATACCTACTTACGCTGACCAGGCCAGCCACACTTCGCCCGTGCCACAACTCTAATTGGCGGAATCCACACCCCTAGTATTCTCGCGCAAGCGTTGTCGCTCCGGGGCAAGAGACAGGGGTATAAGGCTGGACCCAATGGGATTTCTTCCTCCGACCGCACCTCGACGTCACCAGCCACAGGGACCCTCCAAAACTTGATTTTTGGGCTGATGGGCATTGGGGCTGGACTTTTGAGGGATCCTCGCGCTCGCTCACCTTGACCTCACCTCGCAGTCGAGTCGCAACAAACGGAGAACAATCTCACTTTGAGCTCTTGCCCCCGAGATGGTCATTTCTGGCCAGCCTTGGCCATTTCCCACCACCATCCATGTCCAACCTGCCTCCCCCCTCTCCTACGTAAGAATGGCTGAATGTACTTCGTACCAGTCCTCCTACCCGACGGAATGGACTGCAAGGGACGTCACCCTCTTTCCCACAATCAGGGTCCGACGACACACTCCACCTCCTCCATCTTAATTTCGTCGTCAGAGGGAGGATCACAAAACGAAAATAGGGTCCAGAGTGTGGAACCAAGGCGCAGGTTTCGGACCCTTTGCGCATCAATCCCACCAAAGGATGCCCACTCACTAACAGTGTTCATACGAAAAAAGAGATAGCCTTGTCACTTTTGGCGCAGTATGTAGGTACCTATTGTAGAGGCCTCAGACTCGAGACTACACACACATACAAACGTAGATCCCCTGGACCTGACATCATCCCCCTCCCGGGGCCCTGATCCCCCAAGACCCAAACCAACCCCCCCTGTCTGTTCACGAACCTCCCACCCCGCGATGATGACATGCCCAAATCACACTATCTACCAACATACGCCATCTGACATGGTCCAGACATACCAAAACCGCAGTCCTGAATAGAACCATCAAGAAAGCATATAAACCACCCTCCAAACCCACCTACCATCTTCTTCCCTCCTCTCATCATCAGCATCAAGCTACCAAACAACCAAACCCAACAATCCAAACAAACAACCACCTGACTTCAAGTCAACCCCATCAAATAAACCACTCCTCTATATTATTCACCCCTTCAAAAACCGCAACCATGCCTCTCAGATCAACCCGCCACACAACCACCACCGCCCCCCGCCGCAGCATCTTCTCCCGCCGCACCCCGGCCCACACAACCCACCACCACACCACCACCACAAAGACAACCCGCACCAAGCGCGGCGGCGGTCTCTTCTCCCGCCGCCGCGGCCCCGTCGTGCACACAGCCCCCGTCCACCACCAGCGCCGCAAGCCCTCCATGGGCGACAAGATCTCCGGTGCCATGCTCAAGCTCAAGGGCACCTTGACCCGTCGCCCCGGTCAAAAGGCCGCCGGCACCCGCCGCATGCACGGCACCGACGGTCGCGGCTCGCACCGCGCCCACCGCTACTAGATGTGTGGCATACCAAAGATACCCCTCCTTCTATCGTTCGATAGATACCAACAAGCGAGCCTCTTATTTGTATGGATTATGATGGAATTGGATACCTATTGTATTAGTATTACTGAGAGCGATTTGGTTTAGAGATACCATGTCTGTGTTACGATATAAAATAAACAGAGTAAAGCAAACAAACGTCATTTGACTCGAGACTGCAGAATGTGGCACGTGACTGGTTTGCTTTGAAGGCTTTGAATTGTGACTAGGTACCTATCTGGGCTTGCCCCCCTTAACCTCTAATTACACCAGTTACCATCCTTCCACTGTGACGTCCGTCCTCCAGGGTGGTGTTGTTATGCAATTCAGCGGATGGCAGAGTCTTGTCGAGGTTGACTGATATTCAGACCAACCTGACTCTCCCATGGTTGGGTAAGGTAGAGTTGCAAAGTGGCACAGTCTGAAAGAGAAGAGATGTTCTGTTGTCCTGTTGTCCTGTGTAGAAAAAGTGGTCCACGAATTGTTGTTACTCCGATTCGCACAGCAACCGGTTGCCCAGGCCTAGTAAGGAAGACAGTAGGACTTGTATTAAGGTTGCTCAATCGTGCTTGGGAGTACTGAAGACCTGTTGATATGTTCGGGTCCCATGAAAAAGGAAAAAAAAAAGTGCAGCCGGATCCGCAAAGCAGTCCAAGTCGAAATTGGATGTATTCTTCTGCAGAATATTAGCTAATGATTCGTTCAGGAGACAGCAACAACTTACACAAATTTGGGTCGCGCCAATCAACGAATGTAGGTGACTTGTTGGTACCATCTCAATGTTTGGCCGCGGAAATACTCAACAGGTTTGCCAAATTCCAGAAAAGAACGCAGGCGGGCTCTCTCCAAATTGTTGAAGCCAGCTGTGGAAGCTTGTAGGAGGCAGGAGCGATTTCAGATCTTTTCGTTTGGTGGTCCTCAGGCGAACTTCCCAGAACCACCGCACACAAAGAACCGATGGAATGGCCCAGACACCCGATGGCGCCGCCAAGGACGTTCCAATATTTTCGAACTCATCAAAATTCCGCGACGAGCTCTAGCAATGACGACGACGTCTCGGAGCATATACGGTCACATCCTACTGCAACTCGTCAATATCCAGCGCATCGAAGTTCGAGGGTCGATTGTATGTAGTGTACCGAGGAGAAGGCCGAGGAATTCGGGAAGTAGTCGTCGTGATGCGGGTGAACTCTTCGCGATTGTATCGACGCAGAGAGACTGTGCTGGCCTCGCCGATAATGACAGTGGGCTTTGCGACAGGCTGCTTGGCCTCGCTTGACATCAGCGCGGCGTTCACATCTTTGGGGCCCAGGGCAGCCGGTGCGAGGACGCCTTCCCACTTGGTCCTCAGTTCTTCCCGCTGCTCGGGCTTCTTCTCCATCTCCTCGATGACCATTCCACGAAGTTGATCTTGGTAGTCTTCGAGATCCTCCTTGCTGGGCGACGGGTGTTTCTTGGTGCTGGGCTCAGGCTGATCGCGGAAGAGTCTCCAGCCGCCTGACAGCTTCAACTTTCTCGGAGTAGGGCCGGGAGCACTAGGGCCTCCCTCAGTGTCGTTGGTGGACGCGAGATGATGGTCGTCAGCCTTTGCATACCGCTTGGAAGGGCTTTCGGCAGGAGCTGCCTTCCGGTCGGGTCGACGCGGGGTTGAAGCGCAGACAGGCTTCTCGGACAACATTCCCTCGAGGTCGGCATCGAAGTCCTTCTCAGTATCAAAAGGATTCAAAGACGGAACCGGAGGGACACCAGTAGAGTCGAGGCTACTCTTGAGGCGATGCTCAAAAGGAGTGGGCGGACGATTTGCGACTTCAAACTCCCCGGAGAAGGGATCTTCTGGTGAATCGCTACAGCAAAGCGAACTATCGTCATCAGTCACCGCCTTTCGAACGATGCGATCGCCAACGATGCTTTGGACCTTCTGGTTGTGCAGGTTGTTGCCCTCGTTGAGACGAAGCTCGATAGAGCTGACAATGGACGCCTCTTCGACTTCGACTTCGACCTCCTCAAGGTGATAGTGAGCTGCAGGGTTAGGCAGATCGCAGGTGGTCAGCCCGATAGGCGCTGAGATCTTGCCCCTGATCTTTGATTCCGGTGTTGCAGGCTTAGGCAAGATGGATTCGAATACATGGCGAACCTTGGAGACGACCTTGTTCTGAAGAAACAAAGAAGTCTTTGATGAAGGAAGCGTGGATTTCTCTAAGCCGGGGGGCTTCAGGGCTTTGGTGTGAGCCAGCATTGCATTGGTCTTTTCATCGACCAAGTTGGGGTTGATCAAGGCCGATCTAGGATCATTCTCTGGACCAAGCATATGGGCGACCACATCCTCTTCGACCACATCCTCTTCGACAGTAGCATGGATGCTAGCAGCCTCTTCGGCAGCAGTCCGCGCGGCAAGAGCTTGGGCGACAATAGCCCGGGAAACAGCAACTTGTTCAGCATAATCCTCTTCAGAATATCCACCGTGTGTGAGTGGAACCGTTGTAGAGAAAGGCAGAACCAGAGGATGTCTATTGCCAGGGTCGAGCATCGTCGTCTTGGAGTGCGGGAACTTGAGAATCGCAGGGCGATTCTCGGTGTCGTTCTCCTGCTTGCCACATTGGCGTCGCGAGGACTTTGCAGGTATAGCCGGAGCAGTCTCTTCAGTTCCCACAACCTGGGTGTCGGATTGGCACTGAGGTGAGAAATCCTCCGATGGAAGATTAACGATTCGGTATGTCGAAGGACTCGTGGATTGCACATCAGGAGATACGATTGGTGCGATAGCCATCGGCTCAGTTCCACAGAGGAGAACGGACGGATGACTGCGCAAACCGTTTGGATGATGGTAGATAGTGGTCTCCAACAAGTCGTTAGCCAAGGGGTCGTTATTCGGATCAGTATTGCCGCCTGGATCAGGGTAGCTGAATGGGTGGGCGGGTCCGCTTCGATTCGCAGGCAGCGAAGGAGTGACTGGAGCTATTCCAATTGTCAGCTGGTACCGGACGAGATGATCGAACTGTCATTTACCTTGAATCTCCTTTTTCTCTTCCTTCTTTCTGCCCTTACCACGACGACGCGGCGCCAGATTGGCGAGGGTGCTCATGGATTTTTTCTTCATCGTGCATGAGGTGTTTTGGGACTGGGCGAAGGAGTGGACAGGACGACAAGCGTCCTAGAGGAAGAGGGATGTTAACGACAAAACGAAGAAGCCAATGTTGGCGAGGTTCTTGATGCCGTGAGGCTTGATAGTGAGTGGTTAGCCAACCTGGAATATATCTTCCCGAGTACTTGATGCTGACGGACCCAAGCAGACGAATCTGGAGCGCTGCAGATGGTGCTGATGGCGATCAGAGAATGACTTTGGAACAGAGCTTCCTCTGGATTCGATGTACCTTGCAACGGGCTTGAAGTTCTTTTCTTGAGATCTACTGTTGCCAAAGCCAGCAATAGGCGACCAAGTTGATAGTTGCGATTGCTTCTGAAGAATTTGGGGGGATCGTGGGGAGCGAACGTGGGGGACACGATGAGGTGTGGAAAAGAAAAAAAGAAGCGAGCGAACCGAGACCGCCCTTCCAACTGAACAGGTTTTCCCGTGGGAAGGTTCGGCCGTTCCTCCTCTCAACACCAAACCCACCGTCGTGGCTTCCTGTTTCGAGCCTCCGAGATAAGCTCTATGTTTCGTTCGGCGTTTGGTTGTTCCACAGGGGTTACCTGAGAGCGGAGACTCGGGGCGTGGCCCCCGGGGGACCTCTGACTTGCACTGGAAACCTCAGGGGACGATAACTCAAGTCTGCGGCTTGGAGGGCGAGTCCAAGCCGCAGTTTGAAAGAGCTCACGGAGGATAGGTTCGGTGGCTTTGTCTGAAAGTGAACCTGAGTGCCCCTGATTTGCACTATCCGGAGTTGTCGACTTTCAGTCTTGGGTTGGGGGGTGAGGCCTTCAACCAATTCTTTGACCGGAATGGAGTTGCAATATGCCTCTCAAAGAATCAGCACAAATACTCGAATGACCTCGAAGCAATCTCAAAGAGACCTCTTGGGGATCTCGATTGTGTTCCCTGCTGGGAAACATCACGGATCGTGGCTGAGGCGGAGATTTACCTCAAGACATGAGAACGCCGTGGCTGGCTGATGCGCTGAAGAAAAGCAGGAAATCGGGACCGCGCAGAGTCATCATCTACAGTTCTCGGCCCGAAAGCACGAAAACATCAGGGCATCGGCAACTCTGTCTGGCACCCCGGAGATGGCGCTTCGCACGAGGAAGAGCATCGCAGTGGGATCATGCTATACCATACGGCGATGGGGCGTAACTTGGCTTGATCAGACGGTGTGGCACTTCGCTGGGACGTGGATGTGATTCAGAGAAAACTGTACACATTCTAGCAGAATGATAAAGAACATCCAGTATCAACTTCGAGAGGGCTGGTTTGACATTGCCTGACAAAAAGGGAAAGCCAAGACGTGTAAGCCAGATTGGCATATGCCATTAATCCATGTATATTGGAGAAGGAAGTTAGATGCTCGTTAACCATATAATGAAATTAGGTATTAAAGCTAAATGTGATGAGCAGGCGAAGAAAAGGTCCAAAGAATTACAGCGCATCCGGTCTCCTCCGAGCATCACCGGAGTGCACCGTGGCCGGTAACGGGGCATGCGGGAAGCCGGTCTCACCGGTGAACGTTATGGGTGGGCGCACAACGGGACGGAAGTCTAGGAGAGGCACCGGGGAAGAAACGGGCCTGCTGCCAGCCGTAGCCACCTGCGGAGATACTCGGAGCATCTCGGTGTTGGGATCTGGATCCCTCCAGGAGAAGTTTGTGCCCAGCCCTCCGCCTTTCGCCGTTACATGGGCAGCGGGCCAGGGGAGGGAATTTTCTAACAGAGCGTGTCTCGGAAAGGAGACAGCGGTTCGGAATATCAGTACAGGACCGCTGCAAGCAAACAAAATGAGGAAGGCAATCATTCGCCAGCCGAGGTTTCTGACCATCTCGATCATCTTAGTCAGCCCTCGCCATGGCACGCATGGACGCAAGAGAATGTTGCTGACCGGCTTACGGGCACAAGATTCTCGGTTTCGCCGTTGGAAAGCACGCGGACATCGGAAAATGCGAGAAGAAGGTCCCGTTTGGAGCGGAGACGCCGCCACCGGAGAGGGCCAATTGGAAAAGATTGGACCGTGATTGGTCTGTCAGCAGTACCATTGCGCAATTCTATTCGTCCGTTTCCAGAACGGCTTGGTAGGAAGGGCCCCACGCTCAACTCCGTCTCCTGCCGAGTCCCCCCCCAAGTACCTTGTTATGCCAGTGACCACTACCAAAGCGGGAAGGGAAAGCTGGTCCGTTTCAAATCCCGTCAACTTTTGGCACAGCGAACCTTTTTGACCTCTTCTCTGTGCCACCTCAGCTCTTCGTATTTCTCCCATCTTCAGCCCCAAACCTTCCGAGCCATCCCTTTCCAGATAACGTCGTTCTCGTCGTCGTTAATCCCTCCCGTCGAATTGAACTCCCGTTGACTCCCGTTGGGCAAAAGAACCACCATAAATACCACGAATCTCTTATTGCGACCGCCGCGAACCCCTTTGCTTGTCCGCACTCCGATAACCGTTCGCCACCTCCATCGACTCAACCCCTCATCCAATCTTCGAAGCTACAAGTTAACCCGACGACGCCGTAATACACATCATGTCCTTCTCCAGCCTTGTTCAGGACCTCACCATGAGGGAGTCCGGCGTTCCGCGCCGACCCCGCGGTGCTCAATCAGTCTCTACCATCGATGATGGCCGGTCGCAAGTTTCCCGCGCCATGTCCTACGCCAGCACAGCGGCGACGAGTGTCAGCATCTCTGGTGACATTTCCAGCCAGCTGCACGGCGGCTACTTTCACCCCCTTGCCCGCTCGTGGCAAGCCGAGAGGCAGTTGACCAAGGTCAGTTCTACAAGCCGAGGCATGGTACAGTCATCCGTGAATCATTGCTGATTTGTACTCTCTCCAGTCCATGCTCATCTACCCTCTCTTCATCTCCGACCAAGACGACGAGGAGATCTTGATCCCCTCTTTGCCCGGCCAATATCGCCGAGGCATCAACAAAACAATGGCATGGCTGGAGGTGCTTGTGCGCAAGGGTCTGCGCTCCGTGATGCTCTTCGGAGTGCCCGTGCGTCCGGGGACCAAGGACGCTCTTGGCACCGCCGCCGACGACCCAGAGGGACCCGTTATCAGAAGCATTCGCGCCATCCGCCAGCGTTTCCCCCAGCTCTTCATCTGCGCCGATGTCTGCCTGTGCGAGTACACTTCCCACGGCCACTGCGGTATCCTGCGAGACGACGGTAGCTTGAACAACCAACTGTCCGTTGACCGCATTTCCGACGTTGCCATTGCCTACGCGGTGGCCGGAGCCCACTGCGTTGCCCCCTCGGACATGAACGACGGCCGTATCCGTGCCATCAAGCTGAAGTTGATCGAGGAGGGCATCGCTCACAAGACGGTGCTTATGTCATACTCGGCCAAGTTCTCGGGCTGCTTGTACGGTCCGTTCCGTGACGCGGCGGGCTCTGCCCCGTCGTTCGGAGACCGCAAGTGCTACCAGCTGCCCCCGGGCGGTCGTGGCTTGGCCCGCCGCGCAATCGTCCGTGATATTGGCGAGGGTGCCGACATCATCATGGTCAAGCCCGCCAGTCAGTATCTCGACATCATCAGCGATGCAAAGGAGCTCGGCAAGGACATGCCTGTCGCCGCGTACCAGGTCAGTGGCGAGTTCGCCATGATTCACGCAGCGGCCAAGTCTGGCGTTTTCGACTTGAAGGCGATGGCTTTCGAGTCGACTGAGGGTATTCTGAGAGCTGGTGCGACCATTGTCATCAGCTACTTCACCCCCGAGTTCCTCGACTGGCTCTCCACCTAAAAAAGATGGTGGGTGGCATGGCTTGATGATATAAAGGCAAGGTGTTTTGGGCGTATGTGACTATTTTGCTATTGAGATCATGACGTAGGAGAAAGTGACATGATGGTATTCGGCCTTATAGGCTGGGATATAACGGGGTTTCGGCAGGCGTTGGTTTCGCATATTTGTACAAGATACACTCCCTTCACGGTTCAGTGTCACACGTAGAGGATACCTAAAAAGCTAATGAGACGGCGGGTACAACGGGATGGATGCGACGAGACGATGTTCGGGCTGTGGCTATTACAGACTCGACGTGTTTGTGTCAGACGGGTGGTTCTTCTGTATTCCAAACTCAAAAAAAACCAACAAGACACACACAAAGATGTATTATTACTAAGTATCGACATGGTTCAAGAAACACGGATTAACTCTGTTTTCTGTGCTGCGTACAAATTTAGATACGGCGTCCCGTGTCTGCAATGCTACTCTGTAGTCCATTACATGGGAGACGAGACGAGGCGAGACTCACGAGAGCGAGCCTCAGCGAGGTATTCGGGCTACGGATAGGAATTAAGCGTGGACGTGGTTCACCGTTCAGGAAGCGCATCGCCGCCACCGCCGCACAGAAGTCCCTCATTGGTTCCGGGGGACGGGACAGGTACTGGCACAGGGGCCACTCAACCACTGGAATTCGGGACCTGGAGGACAAGCAAGGCTCAACTCGAAGAGTCTCACAGCCGAGAGCAACGTCGATCCAGGGCCGTTCGCTTGGCCCCCTCTTCCCTTGGACAGCGGGCGGGCTTTGGGGTCCCCGTCCATTGAGAGCCAGTGAGCCGAAAGTTGAATGGTGGTCTGACTCGGCTTTCGGATGCTGATCGTCGGTCTGTTCTTGATTTTCATTGGGGCACCCAAGGGGAGGCGAGAGACGGGATCCTAAAACAGAGCCTGGGGGGTTCTCCCTTCTCGGTTGCGAAACCATGGGTGGATGGCGGCGACTTGCTGTTACGCCTACGGATATGCTCATGAGTTACCTAGATGAAGATGAACCACTGAGCCCGAAGAGAACTGATCTGACTGAGTGTTCATTAGTGACTGGCACGGCTGGGTGGAAAATAAACCGAGATTGACGGTTGGAATGGATCGGAGATGGGGAATGGAGCAGCTGTCCCGGATATCTCATACTTCTGTGAGATGACTTTCCGTACGGACGCGCAGATTCGCAGATGGCGCTTGAGGTGAACTCCCAGAAACCCAACAGCACATGGCAGGCACGGCAGGCTAATAGCACGGCGGGGCGGCAGGACGGACGGGCGGGCGGTGCGGTGCCTGCCATGCATTCTGCGTGACGGATTGCCAATCTGCAACAAAGCCAAGGGGAGTGACTGCCGGGAAACAAGCTGTACCCCTGACGGGGGGGAAGGAGGGGGAAGAAGACCAAGACTCAAGACCAAGAAGTAATACCTGCAATCCCACTGGAGTTTTGTGGATATGCAAGACGTACTGCACGCGCTGGTCGCGTCACTGCCTCTCTCAAGTCTCGCCCTGTCTAGTCCAAAGATCAACGATGGCAGCGACATGAGGCCCGCTCGAGTTGGAAGTCGAGAACCTGGAGATTCATCGGAAGACGGGTACCTACATGACCGTGCCACACTGCCACCTTAGGCGAATTTGGCAAAGATGCGATACCTGGCAACCCAACTCCGGCTTCCAACCACGAAAGTGGTATGCATGCCATGCCGTCCGCGCCGCACGCCGCACGCGGCACCTGGACCGTCGCAGTGTCTCGAACACTCGAGCCTTGTTCCCCCCCCCGGTTTCCCGAGCGCGGTAGCGTGGACCCAAGCGCCGATCTCAACCTTGAAATTACTGCAAGTTTGCAACACCTTGAGACCACCGCCGCCATCCATCCGTCCATAGTGCCAATCCCCGATACAAGGTACCAAAAAACTGGACCACTTTGGAACTCTGGAGCCCATCGAAATCGCCCTCTTGGACCAATATGTGGCATTCCTCGATATTCCCCGGCCAAAATCTACAGAAGGTGCTCCAGTCCGCTTACGACAGCTCTTTGTGAAAAAGTGGCACCGGGAAGCTTCTGATTCCTGATAAGTCATGCGCCGAGACCTGATATCGGTCCTGAGATGCCGACTTTTGGCTTGATGAGCGGCCATGGCATTCCTCGGCGGGAACAGAGAGAAACCTCTAAACGTTCCATCTGGCATCTTTCCCCTTGAGCCCTCGAGGTTTTGGAGTCCCCTTTCTTTACCCCAAGGGCCCCATGGATCCCGAGACCCTTGCCAATGCTCATCGTCCTCTCCTTTGCCTTCTCCCCCCCGGTCCGGTCGGTTCGGCGTCATGCCCAGACGAGCCGTTGAACCGTCATTCGTTCTCACGGTCTCACCTCCCATTGAGACTATTCTGCAGAAAGGTGTCAAAGGACCTCCCAAGGTGTGATGCGCCAGCGGAAGACTCAAGAGGGAGGGAGGGAGGAGGGGCGGGAGATGATGGGCGGCGCACCGCGGCGGACTGGGGCTCCATTTCTTGGAGGAAAAGAGGATCCCTCTCCCTCTTCCACGCTGCATGCTTGCCCACTTCTCTCCATATCTCCAATCATCCATGAAAAGGGGAATCTGGGACTGGAGACTTTCCATTGGATCATTGATTGAATCCATTGGAGAAGAGCCGACGACATTGAGACTTTTTTTTTTTGAGGAGAACTGGATCCAATATTGATTGATTGTCCCCGTAGGCCCTTTACGTACCCTGCGTGGCTTGCGTATCTCAGACACTGGGACGAGTGTGCAATATCCAGTCATGTTACGCACCATTCCAAGAAAATCAATCCACTGAGCTCTTCGTTTGGTCACTGATGTCGTGGTTGTCTTGGATTCTCTCGTAGGTTTTTGTTATTTTTATTTTGGGTTTTCTCAACCAGAGTGTCTGACAGGTCTTGATGTGTATGGATCCCTAGCAGATAGCTTGGTGCACGTAACAAAGCCAATAAACAGATTAGATCTGCCGACACTACATTCCCAGCATTGTCTTGCTTCGTCTCGCTTCATCCATATGATGTTCCCGGGGGCTCATCGTTTATCGTTTTGTTTCCCCTTTATTTCTTTGCCCGTCCTTGCTGATTTTGGCGCGACCCAACAACCGGCCGCCCGCCCATCTCTCCTAGAGTCTATCCCACTTTCTTTGGACGTGCTTCGATATTTCATATAAGTGTGAAACCGCGCGGCCCCGTTTCTATCTCCCGTCCCAAGTGCCCCAGTCTCCGCGACTGGACCCGATGTTTCTTGGAGCGATAACTTTACTTGCAGGTTTCCTAGCCATAGAGACTACCAAAATGGTGTCCCCAAAGCTCGGTGCCCGTTGCAAAGAGAACGTTGTACCTACCTTTTACGTTTCTAGCCTCATCGAATTAACAATCTGGGATGGATCTGGGATAGAGGCTATTTTGTTTCTCCCTGAGAGCCTTTCACCCCTTCTCAATTTCACTCTCCGTCTCATTATACCCCAAGCCACACATAGGTACTCTTTTGAGTGTTTGCTCTCTACTCCGTACTCTGTAGTCTGTATTCAATCGCGTTGCCTCGGTCATTATTCGTACTGTTGTCTCGACCGGCTTACTTCCATCGTTTCATCCCTTCTTTTGCATCTAGCTCATTGGACCGTCGGCGACCGTGCTCATCATCGAGTCTGCTCACCTACCACACTCACACACACCCAAACGCACATACCGAGTGTCGATGGAAATCCGATCATCAGAGAAGGCAGAGAAAGTCTGAGGTCTGTTGGTGCACAGTCAGCGGCGCCGCATCCTTTCCTCCTGACTTGCTTGACATCTGCGCCTCGGCTGGGTCCTTTCACACATCCTTCGCTAGTTGGAACCCACGAGCCTCTCTGCCTCTTTTTCTTTTCTCCCTTGTGCCCGCCGTAGTGGTGTATTGAGTGAGGAGCTGCCTTTCAGCTTCCCTTCCCTTCCCTTCCTTCCCTCCCCATCCAGCTATCAAACCAAAATTACACTTTGTTAGTCCCGTCATTCTTGCCTCTCCCGTGTCAGACAAGACAAGACAGGAACGAACAGACTGAAAGTGGGCAGGTGCCTTCCTTCCCGTTCCCTCGTCCCTTCCTCGATGGTTCTTTGGGCCCTCTAAACTCAACAACAAGAAAGGAGGAAAGAGTTCCTTGGCTGCCCCCTTCCTTCCTTCCTTGCCTTTTCTTTCTCTATCTCTTTCTCTTGCCATCCGAGGCAAGAGACACCAAACACAAAAACACGAGATAAACGTAACCTTCCGTTACGGGCACCAAGAAACAAAACTGAACACCTAGAGAAAACGAGGCTTTGGCTGAGGTGTACCTTACTTTCTACCTATTTACGGATACCGTAGCACAGGCACATCTTTCTCATCCTGCATCTCTCTGCACTCTGCACCTGGTCTCTTCCATGGTGCATCCCTTCCCAAACCCGTCATAGCTGCCACACTTGAACCTTTTCCCACTCTTGCACAACCCTGAAACAGGCCCCCATCAACCCACACCACTGACGCTCTCTCCCAACTCTGCTCGCCTCGGAAGTCACGTCTTTCTCAACTTCTGAGGTCACAGCCGCCTGGCATCAACCCCACATTGGCACATCCTACGGGTACGAAGTACCGACCCGTCCTTGCTCCTCTTATTGCCAGACGGGGAACCTCGAATCGTTTATGCGCTGAGGTGTCGTTCCGAATCTCAGCCCAGCCGGACCCTTTTCTTTTCGGTTTTGGCTGTTTACTCTCAGTCTTTCCACTGTTACCAATCTCTTTCTTCTCTGCTGTTCCTGTACCCATTCTCCACATTCCCTCTTCCCAAGGGCCCACGCCTTTGCTACGTCGCGGAGGTATCCCAGGTCTTGGATCCCCTCCCCCCAAAAGAGTCCTGCTTAAGCCCAGGTCCCATCAACAAGGTCAAGGTCAAGGTCAAGGTCAAGGTCACGGGCTCGTTGACGAGACGAGACAAGACACACGCCCAGCCGCATCCAGCAGCACCCAGCAACACCCACGCTTCCCAGCCAGCCTGAGCCAGCGGCGGTACCTCCTCCTCGGGAAACATCCTTTCTCACAGGCCCTGTCTGTTCAGTGTCTGGTCCCAATTACATTTACCTGCCCTTGCCGACCTTCACTCTCCTTTCGCCCCTCCCTTCTGCAGATCCAGATCGTCTGAATAACAAGGACCTTCCGGATCAAAACCACCTCATTCCCTCCTCCGCCTCCGCCTCCCCTTCCTCTCCCACCTGATTCCATTTGGCCCTGTCCTGTTCAAGCCGCGCTTGCTTGATACTGTACTTACTACTACCTGCCGCCTGGCCACGAGAGCCTCCCTTATACCCACCCACCTAGTCCCGTCCCCGACCAACACCAAAATCCGCCCACCGGTTCCATTGCAGGACAATGAACGGACACGCTGCTTCCAAAGTGTCCCTTTCACACGAAGAGGGTATGGGCCTCCTAGACGAGAAGACGTTATCCGACGTCGAGAGCGAGAGCGGTAGGGCCGACCTCGAAGTCCGTTTTGCGATACCACGATGGTCGACCGTCGCCCGGGGTGTAGTTGGCTACGCGCGAGCCGTACCATGGAGGGTCACGGTGATCCGCGGCCTCATCTTCCTACTACCTAGCTTCGTCCAGAGCCGATTTACGAGAGAACGAGGCCGAACAGACAAGCTCTTCCCGACATCACATCTCGACGGCATGCGAGGTCTGGCAGCGCTTTTCGTCTTCTTCTGTCACTACTTTTACCAAGCCTTCATCATTGCCGAAGGTTGGGGTTCATCAGAAAAGAACTACCACATTCTCAAGATGCCCTTCTTTCGACTTTTCTACCAAGGCCCGCCAGCAGTCTGCCTGTTCTTTGTCATTTCCGGGTACGCTCTCTCCATGAAGCCGATCAAGCTCGCCAGGGCCGGGAACATGGAGGAATTCTCCGTGACGACGACATCTTTGATATTCCGTCGATTCATCAGATTGTATATGCCGACTGCCATCTCGACCTTTTGCATCATGCTTCTGCTCCAATTCGGAGTCTACGAATGGACCAGAGACTTTGCCATTGATCGGGCTTTCCACAAGAACGTCATGGAGCCTCATCCTAAGCCGTTGGACACCTTTTCGGAGCAGTTTTACGACTGGGTCTGGAGCATGTTCAGCTTTGTTCACGTGTTTGGCTGGGAGCGCTTCGGTGGAAGCACATGTAAGTGGTTTTGGAGAATCTGTGTGGTGTGATTTACTAACAATATTCCTAGCGTATGATGTACACTTGTGGACTATCCCGGTGGAATTCCGCTGTTCCATGTACCTGTTCATTACCCTCATCGGCTTGGCTCGCGTACGGTCCGGACTCCGTCTCCTCTTCCTCTCAGGAATCATCGCCTTCACCTATCGTAACAATCGCTGGGAGCTGCTGCTGTTCTACTTTGGCATGATGCTTGCGGAGTACGATCAGATCATGGGCAATAACACGCCAGTGCAGCAACCTTCAGTCCTTCCCGCGAATGGCGCGGCTCCACCCCAGGGAAGCCGTCTCAAGGGCTTCCTCTGGGCAATGCTCAGCATTCTCGCCATTTACTTCATGTGTCAGCCGGACATCAACTACGAAATCACTCCTGGTTGGGTCTGGCTCTGCTCATTCATTCCCAAATGGTGGGAAGAGGAAGGATACCGATTCTGGCAATCTATCGGAGCTGTCATTTTCGTTCTCTGCGTTGGCCACTCTCCTAGATGGAAGAGCTTCTTCAACCTTGCTCCCATCCAGTATCTCGGCAAGATCAGCTACGCTCTCTACCTCATGCACGGACCAGTCATGCACACCGTTGGTTACATGATTGAGAGACGTGTGTACGCCATCACCGGCCTCGAGGGCTGGTGGTACAATGCCGGATTCGTTCTGGGATCTTTCGGCTGCATTCCTGCGGTTATTTGGGCCGCCGATGTTTTCTGGCGCTTGTTTGATATCCCGACGGTGCGATTTGCAAAGTGGTTTGAGACAAAGTGTCTTGTCAAACAAGAATAGAGCAGATTGGGGACAAGTGCTTGCGCGTCACGGCCGATATTGCGTCTCGACAAAACGCTCACACACAATGAGCTGGGTCTCGAAAGTCGTTATGGAAATCGACTAATAATAGCATGACACGGCGTTTTATATCACACGGCATTATTACTTTATACCTGGCGTCGGGTTCTATTTTTTTTTTATGGGGATGGGGCTTTATCAAACTTTTGGGGCAACTATAGATGGCATCTTGACAGAATGCACCTCTCAGGACCACATGATGGACTGAACAAAGTACAGAATAAGTACACACGGGGAGAGACAGATGAAGACGTATCGAATCAAGTAGAAACGGCCAAACGCGCCAAAATACTCTATGGGTATCAATTTGATTCGATTTTCTTTTCCATGCCGTCATGTGTCTCACATTTCTTTTGACTTAATCTCCGAGGTCTGTAGGTGCATGTGTCCGCCATCTCTCGGCAAGTAGATTTCAAAAGTGTCTCTAAACACGTCTACGCAGCATCGTCATACAACACAAGCTACACCCAGCTCCCCCGACTGACTAACCAATCATGCTCCTCTTGCGCCCCCTCATCCGCACGTCCTCGAGCTTCTTGAGAGTCACGGGCGCCAGCTTGTACGAGTCGCGGTAGGCGTCGAGGACGTCCTGGAAGTAGGCCTCGGCACGCGGGTGAGTGCTGCCAAAGGCGCGTTCGAGGACGTAGAGGTCGACGGCGCGGTCTTCGTCCGAGGTGCTTTGGCTTGCGAGGCCAAAGTCGATGATGAAGACTTGGCCTTCGAGGGGATCATGATCGGTTGTTTGGGATTGATCTGTGGTGGTGGTGGATGTGGAGATCTTTGGTGGACGGAGCATCATGTTTGATGTTGTGAGGTCGCCGTGGACGATGCCAATTTTGTGCATTTGGCCTATTGCTGTGCCCATTCTGCGCATGAGGTTTTTGATGCCCGTTGGATCCTTTTTGGGCGCTGTTCCTTCTGGTATCCCTCCCCCTTCTTCTTCTTCTTCTTCTTCCGATATCGTGCTCACCGTAGTCCGTTCCCCGAGCCACTCGTTAATCCTCACCCTCACCGGTTGCCCCGGGATCCACTCCAGCATCAACCAGCCCGCCACCTCGTCTAGGGCATACAACGCGGGCACGGAGCAGCCTTCGCGGCGGCATTTTGCGAGGACGCGGGCTTCGGCGAGGATGCGGGCGCGGGTCAGGCGGGCGTCGAGGGTCGGGTGGCGGTAGGGTTTGGGAGGGCGGTATTTGAGGGCTGCGGCGCGGGTGGGGGTTAGGTGGGTTGTTTGGTAGAGGCGGGCTTCTGCGCCTTGGGTTATTAGGGTTGGCGTGGTGGAGGAGGGGTGGAGGAGGAGGGATGGGAGGGGGAATTGACCCGAGGGTGGTGGTGGTTGTGATGTTGTTGTTATTGTCGTCATTGTGTGTGGTTTTTGGTGGTGAGATTATCGGGATGGCGGTTGGGATTCCTGTCGGGTTTCGCCCTTTTGCTGTGTTTCTATTGTCCTCTTGCTTCTTCTTTCTCTTGTGTTGTTTCTATCCGGGTTCGGTGAGGGCCGGTCTTGGGTGTATCGCGATTCGTGTATGGAAGCGTTCTTGGAGGGAGCTTTATTTGGGTTGTGAATATCTTCAAAAGTGAGAAAGTTCATTCGGAGGGGGACTTGGAGGGGTAAAGGGTAGATTGGTTTGGTGGGGTTCAGTCGTGGCTTGACCGCCTGTGTCGCCCCTCGGGGTTCTGCCGTTTCTGCCCAGATGGATGAGAGATGCTCTGGACGGGATTCTGCTGTGGGGGGGGGGGGGGGGGGGGGGTTCGGGCGCTAGCGTTAGCGGACGTGGTGTGGTCGAGGCCTACGCCCGTGCCCGGCGAGCTTCTTTCCTTTTTCCCCTCCTGGCGCTTGGGGCCGGTCTTCCGTCGTCGGGAAGGGGGGGCGGACGGGCCGGGCCTGAGGTGCTCCGCTCTGGATTCTTGATTTTCTTCTTTCCTTACCTTGGGTAGCAAGAAGTGTTGTCTATCGGCTTCCTCGACTTTGATCACTTTCTCTTCATCAGTCAACTTCTGTGTTTCGTCTTGCGGAGGCAGGCAGAGCACATTTCACTTTCATCATTGAGTCTTTGCTTTGGTCCAAGAAGGGCTCATTTACGCCTTTGCGCAGCAACGACTGACTCTAGTTGATGCGAGAGTCATGCCATTGGAATATCTCATTGAGATTCGGTTTGCTTTACATCGCATTCTTCCATCCGCGTGGCGACTGACTGCAAGAAGGAGTATGCATTCACTGTTACACCAACACAGCCTGGGATCCGAATCACAAGTGTGACGCTCCATCCAAAGCCCTTACTATTTCAACCTTGCACGACCACATTGCCCGGGTATCACGCTCAAGAAGCAGCCAAGCTGGGGTCGTCTTCCTCCCCGATCTCGAGGGAAACGGGTATACGCCGATTCGGGAGGCACCAAGTCAAAAGTATGTTCTGCGTCGCCACGAGGGAGAGGGGGATTCGGGCATGGGTGGTGGTTGCGGTGGTCTCCCGCTATGCAGCCCAGCGGCCCAGCAAGGGAAACGAACCAACGAAGATGGGGATCTCAGAGCAGGCCACCAATCATTTCATCGCGAAGTGCAGTGCTGATGAATCCTTTTCGGCGGCGGTCGAGAGGGGCAAGTGAGAGCAGTGGAAGTGTGCTCCGCTTCTTCTGCCGTTTTTGAACAAGCTCCGGGAGTGAGACTTGCGCGCAAACCGAGTGGTTTCGTTTCGTGCCTGTTGCCGAAATGTGGGAAAAGATATCTTCTTGAATGTTTCCGAGGTATTCTGAAGTCGCGCAAGTGCAAGACAGAAGAGATAGGGAGCACATGGGAAGTTTCAACAGACCCGAGGGACTTTGGACAACCCTCCTAGGGAATGGGGTTTCTGCTTACATGTTCCTCCATTTCCCATGATGGATGCATACTACTTTACCCTGCATCTAGGCGCATGCTGCAGCAGGAGCAGCAGTATTTTCTGTGTGCGCAAGCTTACCTACATTGATTACCCTCACGTTTGCCGCTTTACTCCTTGAGCTGGGTTTGCTTACATTTCATTGTTCTGTGTCCCTTGCCTCTTTCCCTTGGTCTTTTTTCCCCTTTCAGCCGCGGTTTGCCTGCGTTGTTACACACATCCTCCGAGGCTTTCACCACCACAACTGCGCAGGCTGGCGGTGGAAAATATCTCATCTTCCGCAAAGCCTCGTGCGATTGAGACGATGTGCTCTTCAGTTCCATTAAATTGATCATAGCCCCCAGATCTTATCTCGATCAAAAGTTTCCGTTCCCGAGGGGTGGGATAGTAGCAAAGAAGACGGGGGAGAAGATGGAGGCTCTCGCGATCCTCGCGCTGGTCGCCGCTGCGGTGGCCGCAGCGGCAGCAGCGACCACCGGCACGAATGCGGCCTTTAGACAGAGATACGCCGCGGTCGACATGTCGCCAGCCGTCGAGGGTGCCGGCCTCGTTCCGCGCTTCTTCATTGACGCACCGAGGCTCGCTGTTCGTGATGGCGGTATTTGCAACCCGAACTTTCATTCCTGTAAGTAGAGCCCGCTTGTTCAAATGTTATCGATATTCCTTTTCTGCGTTCATTCTTGACCTCGTATACCCATTTCAACGTCCTCTAAGAGTTTCTGCATCTCAGAAAATGAGGAAAAGGAGAGATATAACTTATCACCAAAGAGCATCAAACTAAATGGAAACCCTCCCACAGGCGTCGATATAGGCCACCCCGAGACCTGCTGCGGAAACACGAACTACTGCTACGTGAAACCCGACAATACACCATGGTGCTGCCCCCTCGGCTCCAACTGCGACTCAAACTGCGCCGCGACAGCCTACCAATGCCCAACAACCATAACCGTAACCGTCACCGTCTCGCAGACCAGAAGCGCGTCGTCCTCCGCCGCCCTCCTCACAACCTCCATCACGACATCCTCAGCCTGCTGCGGCCGCACGTGCCCCTCCCCCTCCGCCTTCCGCTGCGAATCCCAGTTCGGCGGCGGCTGCTGCTCCTACGGCCAGACATGCGTCTCCAACCGCGGCTGCGTGAGCACGCTCTCGGCGCCCACGTCCTCTGCTACAGGCGGGCTGAAGCCCGCTGATCCGAGGTGTACTGCCACCACGCAGCACGCGTGCGATGACGGACGGGACGGGTGCTGCGATAATCTTATGCATTGTACTATTGTTGGCGGGACGGCCGGATGCGCGGCGGGGAATCCGACGGCAACGGGGGATGTGGGGTATACTACGGTACCGGACGGCGGGGCGGGAGGAGGGGGATTGTCGGCTGGGGCGAAGGCTGGGATCGGGGTTGGTGTTGCTGTTGTGGGATGTGCTCTCGCGGGGGTGCTTGCGTGGTTTTGTTTTTCGAGGAGACGGAGAGGAAGGGGGACTGTGACGGGGACGGCGACGATGTCTGAACGTAGCGGTGGTGGTGGGCGGAGTAGAGTCGCAGGAGGAGGAGGAGGGGCAGGAGTGTCTGGCGTCGGGAGCGAGAGGCCTAGTCGCGGGGTGCGGGCATTATCGGACGTTACTTCGGGATCTCGACCGAACGGGCCCAGTCGGGGCGCGACGCAGGATTACTTTGGACCGGATGCCGTTGCGGGGCCGTACACCGAGACAGAAGAGACCGGGATGTCTGCGGTCGATGGTTCGGGAGCTGGGGCTGGGGCTGGAGCCGGAACGGGGATGGCGGGTACGCCTGGCCGAGGGCGAGGCGTGCCGCTACAGGCGCATTCGCCCAACGACGTTGTCGCGCCTGTGGAGATTGGGGATTCAGGAGGGAAGAGAGGGTACGGCTATGGCTACGGCCACAGCGTGACTTCTGTGCCGGAGGGGGAGCATGAGGGGCCGCGGGAGTTGCAGACGCCGGTGTCTGAGGAGGAGACGACGCAGGGACGGTACGAGTTGTACGGGTCCGAGATGGCTTCACCCGTGTCTGGGGCACCGCCGTCTTCGATTGTGCCTACACCGTCGATGATGACGCCGCGGAGTATCGCGAGTGTGAGCATGTTTGATAGGTCGCCTGGTCCTGCTCCTTCGGAGAGGGAGAGGGAGAGATAGGAAGGGGGGTAATTATGGGTATTACTGCGAGGTGTTCGAAGGGGTGCGCCTACTTTATATATATAGTGTGTTGAGCTTCAATGAGTACATGATGGATGGATTGTGCTGAGGATGCGAGTGACCATTAAAGTCAAGAACAGGACGGTAGATGCCAAGGTACAAAAAGTCCAGAAGATAGATTGAAGCAGATTCGGGTCTTGACCATTTCTAATTATGAACTTGACAAGTGCCCCTCTGCAATATTCCACGAACAGCATTGAGTAAAATTCCGTATTCAAGTGACGTTGATTGGTCTGCCCTCATCATCGACCATGTAGCTCCCCCGGCGCATATGCCAAGTCACGGGCCGAATGTATCACAAGCGGCCCGGGCGACACCCTCCTACGGCCGTCCGGCCCCGCTTTCCTCCGCGGAGATGTTTGCACGGTTCCCACAATTGGAGAACCGAGGAGCCGCTGAGAGGGAGGGGATGACGACGAACCCTCCGAAGATCCGGCAATGCGTTCCCTCTTGTTTTGTCAGCCGTAGTAAGTAAGCCAGTACCTTTTCATGTCTCACAGACGCACCAAGATCTCACTCTGAACATCTTGTTTTTTTTTTTACTTCCGAGATTCTTTGTGTGTATAAGACAACCAAGCTTGACCCCGTCCGATCGTCACAGTCAAAAAGGTTTCCAATAGTGCTGTCTCACAAAGTCCCAAAAAAGTCAACACCAAACAACCCCCTTCAAAACAAAAAAGAAGACGAAAAGAGAAAAAGAAAAAAAAAGAAAACACCAAAGCATGGCCATCTCGAGACTGGTATCGTGGTTCCCCCACGTCAAGGCGCCCGTCATCATCAACGCGCCGATGCTGGGGTCAGCCGGCGCCGCCATGGCAACTGAAGTTCACAAAGCTGGTGGTTTCGGTAAGGGCGAACACAGACTCCCTTCCGACCCCTCAGTCGGGACGGAAAATGTCTGAGAGTCTCGCATCACGATCTCGAGCTGACAAATTGCGTTTTCTCTCAGGGTTCATCGCCGCGGGCTTCGACTTCTCAGAGTCCTCAGCCCAGATGACGGACCTAGACAAGGCCCTCACCCAAGCCCGCACCCTCCTCTCGCTCCCGGCCGCCGACGGCAGCGGCAGCAGCAGCGGTGCGGGAGGACTCCCGCTAGGCGTAGGCTTCATCACGTCCCACGAGACAGCCGGCCACTTCGCAGCCAACGTCCTCCCCATCCTCGTCCGCCACGGCGTCGCAGCAGCCTGGCTCTTCGCCCCGCACCCCGAGACCAAGCCGCACGGCGAAATCATCGCCGCGCTCCGCGGCAAGGGCACCAAGGTCTTTGTGCAAGTCGGCAACGTCGCGGCGGCGCGGGAAGCGGCCGCTGACGGCGCGGACGTCATCGTCGCGCAGGGGGTCGATGCCGGCGGGCACCAGTTCTCGCGGGGCTGCGGCGTGGTCGCGCTGGTGCCCGAGGTGAAGACCATGCTGGCGGCCGAGTTCCCCGACCGGGACGTCGCTGTCGTCGCGGCGGGCGGGATCGTGGAGGGCAGCGGGGTGGCGGCGGCGCTGGCACTGGGGGCTGAGGGGGTTGTGTTGGGGACGAGGTTTGTTGCGACGGACGAGGCGATGAGCGCGCAGTTGCATAAGGAAGTTATTGTGAAGACGAAGGATGGTGGGGTGAGTACGTGGAAGTCGGAGTTTCATGATCGGTTGGTGGATAATAAGCTGTGGAAGGATGGGTATGATGGGAGGGCGATTGTGGGGGATATTCATCGGGAGTATCACGCTCTTGGCGGCCAGACGGCGACGGTGGAGGAGAGTCGGGAGAGGTTGCGGACGGGGTGGAGTGAGGAGGAAGGGAAGAAGATGATTGGGAAGTGGGCTGGTGCTGGGCTTGGGCTTATTGATGAGATCAAGCCGGCTGGGGTGGTGGTTACAGAGGTGAGAGAGGCTGCGAGGAAGAGGATTCAGGAGCTGATTGGGTCGATTTGAATGGAACATGAGGGTTTGCTCTTGTTGGAAGGATTAAGCTAGGTGTCATTATATCATCAACATCATCAAATTGTATGCTCTGTAGGGATTGCAAGAGGATCCATCAATAGGGCAGTTAACACCACGCTGCGAGACGCTTGCGTTCATCCGACGTGTATCATAAGTCTAGGTGATCTAGTTATCGATTTTGCGCTGATCAGTGCCAGTCAGGACCTATCTTCGATTTATATTTGGACTCCCCTCTCTCTATCCATGTCTTTGCAATGTCTATAGCACCCATGCGTCTGTCTCAGATTCCTGGACCAAGATATCTGACATCGCTCTGCCTAGTGCCCCTTTTCAGTCTTGGTCAACTTGGCCGCACTCTCAAAGTACCCATCCGTGCCACCGTACTTGGCCAAGACCCCGTCGATGTCCACTTCCTCCACGCCCCGCGTCCGCCTCCTCCCGAGCATGGCCGTATTCCGCGTGCTCGGAATACGTAACATCTCCGTCTCCACGACCCATCCGCAGTCCTCGGCGATCTGCGCCGCCCAGTCGACCAATGAAGCATACGTTGACTGCGACTTGGTCTTATCGCGCGGCGGCTTCGGGCGGAATTTTTGTCCGCCCAGGGCATGGCTGCAGCAGGGAATCATGATGAAGGGACTCTCCGACAGCGTCGCGAGGATCGGTGTCCAAGGTGTAAGTTCATCTGCGTGATTAGACACGATGAAGGTGCCTTTGGGGAAAGTGCCGCTATGTATTTTTGTCAGATCCAAGGTAGGTACCTCCTCGCTATCGGCGTAAGACGGCCTGGAGACAATGTCGGGGAGGAGAACCAGGGCCTGCAGCGAGTCCCGCCCATCTTGGACAGAATTGTACTTGGCCCATGACTTCCTCGCTCTGGCATCGAAGCCCCAGCCAGAGTATCCCTCTCTAATCAACAGATGAACTAACAATCCGTTGCCGCAGCCAATATCTACGAATCCGGGGAACGGCTGGTCCTTGTACATTTCTGCCCAGAGCTCGATCAGAAAAGCAGCAATGCCCAGATCCTCAAAGACGTGCTTCGACGGGTCCGTCGTCTCGGCCCAGGTTTCCACCAGGTCCTTGGCATACTTGAGCTTGAGCTCCATATAGCGGTTCTGGAACCTGGCCTGGGGAATTACAACGTCGTGGTGCACCCGCTTGGTGTACCCGCCGACCCGCCCCTGGCCGTGCTTGTACAGCACGGAGAGCAGCATACGAGCGGTGCGGACTAGCTTCTCGACGGCGAAGTCGGCCTCGTCAAAGAAGAGGTAGTGGATGGAGACGGTGCCGACGGCGCGCGCAGCGTCCCACTCGTGGAGGTGCGCTACGCCCCGGACCTTGGGGTGGTAGAAGGGGAGGGCGTCGGGCGAGGACGCGTGGGGAAGGTAGACGACCAGGGACCTGGCCTTTGCGGCATCTGGGGTACAGGAGGCGAAGACGCACGTCTGGTCCAGGGGATCGTCCCGGCGGGTATTGCGCGGGATCAGCCTGCGCACGAAGACGCGGTCGTTGTGGAAATCCTGAAAAGCAATGGGAAGAGGCTGCTGCTGCTGCTGCTGCACAACTTGTGCGGCGGCGCCATCTTCCGAGGCGGCTTCAGGTGCGGGGGGAGGGGGAGGTGTCCATCCCGGGTCCGAATCGTGTAGGATATCAGCGCGGAAGAGCCATGACGAGTTGATGTTTGGGTTCTTGATGAGATTCATCATGACATCCTCAAAGATTTCGGGCCCAAAGGCGCACTCCTGCTGGAACAAGGGATGCCATATCTCGCCAGAGACATCGTGTACGAGGGGCTCTGCCGACTGGCCAAGTGCCGTGGGATCATAAGCCATGTCGGTATCCGTAGACGAGAGAAAACAGAGTTGTTTCCCAGGCTGCAGGCTGAGAAAGAAGCAATATAATGAAACTTTTGAGTGTGATGGGAAGCTGTGAGATGTGACTCGGGCAAATATCGCATGAATTATAAGAATGGCGCTAGGCAGCTGTTGGTTTAGCGCCGCAGGGTCGGGCCACGGACCCATGTGACGTTGTGAGTTGGCCAATTTTTTGTTTACTTTGCGAGGTGGGGGTGACATGGCAACCACAGGGCCAAAATACACACAGCGAGCAGAGCAGCGCACCACATACATAGTACTGAGTACACACACACAAGGGCCGTCACTCTCCTGCATAAGCTCCGTACCTGGCACTACCACAACACACCAACACGATAGCTCATTTCATTCTGATGACACACTTTTTATTCTTCTGGAGATCTTCAGTCACAAGCTTTTCGAGCCTCTCAAGAACCACATTCCTCCGCATGTGCTGACCAAGAGAGATTGCCCTCAACAAGCACTACTCGCAGTGCGATCGTCTCGCCCGCGACAAACACGTCTACCACGATGGCGGAAAACGATAACTTGCGTACGGCGTCGCTGTATATCAACAACCAATTGCTCTCGCGAGGACTCTTACGCGATGGCCAAACAATCAACTTTGCCGACCCGGACGATAGTTCGGGCGGCGCGGAGGCCACCATGGGCAAGATCATGAGCATCGTCAATGATTTGATCTTGCGCCGAGACGTGCGTTTGCCCTTATTCCCCTGCTATGTATTGTAGAAAGAAAAAGAGGAAGAACCCCCCGTACTGAGATGTTTTGTTTTCTTCCTGAAGCGCGACGCCGAACAACGCGAGAACCTATCGACCACCATGCGCACCGTCCGCGCCGAGAACCTGCGGTACACAAACGACATCGCACGCCTCTCGGAGAAACACACCGAGGCTCAAAGAAAGCTCGACATCAGCGAGGCCACCGAAAACACCTTGCGCACCCAGCTCAAGTCTGCCGACGCCGCTGTACGCGGCCTCAAGGACGAGGTCGCTCGCGCCAAGACTCTGGTAGCTCAGACGCGGGCCTCCTGCGCAACGGAGGTCCGACGCCGGGACCGTCAGATCGATGGCCTGAAGAAGCAACTGGGTGAAGCCGGCCGTCCCCGCGGCACTGCAAAGAGCTCCGCCGTTACCGTTATTAGCGTTGTCGCCGGCGAGGGCGAAGACAAAGTATCACCGAAGCGCGGAGGCAAAGCCGCCGCGGCCACAGAGGATTCAGGTTACGACCTGCGCAGCGAGACGAACGAGTTCCTGACAGACCTTGCGCGGAACCTTGGCGAAGAGAACGAGTCCCTCCTGAATCTGGTCCGTCGAACGACAAAGAATTTGCGCGAGATGAGTGGCTGTGATGTCAGAACAAGCCAGGGCGATGGCCATGCTGTCACGCTGCCCACGGCCGAGGACATGGCAAATGAGCTTGACGCCATCCTTGAGCATCTGCGCTCTATCTTGACGAACCCCTCGTTCGCCCCTATCGAGGAGGTCGAGGTCCGTGAAGAGGAGATTGCACGTCTGCGTGCGGGCTGGGTCAAGATGGAGAACCGCTGGCAAGAGGCTGTCCACCTCATAGACGGTTGGCGTCGGCGCATGGTTGCCGATGGCAAGTCGGTGAATATGGAAGAACTCAAGATGGGCCTCCGTCTTAGTCCTGTGCGCGTTCGCAATGTTGAGGAGACCCACCAGGGCGGCATGGACATGCATGAGCTGTCTTGTGTGCAAGAAGAGTGCACTGCCGACTTGGAAGAGGAAGGAGAGGAAGAGGAGGAGGAGGAAATTGATTACGACGATTTGCCCGAGTCTCCGTGCCCTGCTCCACAAAGGGTCGAGTCCCTCCATCTTGTTCCCGCACCGGCAGAGTACGAGGCCGCTCCTCGAGAAGAAGACTACAACCAGGACGATCAGCAGAGCGACTATGAGTCAAGTATCTTTGAGGACGTCGATGTTGAGGAACTCGATATTGAGGAGCCCAATGTCCAGATTCTCCAACAATCCACCGCCTACCTCAGCTCGCCTCCTCTACCGCCCCCGCCTCAGATGAGCCCGCTCCGCGAGATGCCGTCTGCGGGTAACCGCGACGCGAGGCCAAGGCGCGATATTCGCAGCGATTACGACACGACGGCCAACGAGAAGCTCAGGACGATCCGCGCCGTCGACGTCGCCCCGAAGCCACCACCACACCTCGTTCAACTTCCACGATCGCCGCAGAAGACGGTTCACCCAGTCGACGACCGCTCTCGCACAACATCCGCAGCATCCATCGCCTCCGAGTCGACACATAACGGCGCACCCCTCATCACACCATCCGGAACCCCGCCCCCAGAAGTAAACCAAACGCCTACGGCACGTAAACTCCCCAAGCCGCCGCGTCTCGTATCAGCTGCCCCTGCAGCACCGTCACCAGCGGTCCCAGCACCGAGGGAAATTCAATCTCCCGTTAAGAACATCCGTACAGTCTCCCAGGAGAGCCAAGAAAGCCAGACGAGCCAGGAGAGTTGCGAAGGCGCGCCCCCTGCTCCCGCCGTCCAGCCCACCAGCAACAACAACAAGAACGCAACACCGCACCGTACTCCTCTACGCCGCGTTCCCTCCCGTCTGCCCCTCCCGCGGCCCTCGGACCCGCCACCACAGCAGAGCCCTCTGACGATGGCAACCATCGCAGCCAAGCTAGCAGCTTCGGAGCGTGAGGCCGATGCCGCTCGTGTTCGCGCGAAGCTCAAGGCAGCCCGCGGAGGTGCGCTCGGCAAGCCAATGGCAGCACCTCAGCAGCAGCAGCAACAACATATGCCTCCACCCCCACCAGAGACCATCGTCGCCATGCCACAAGAACCTCAACCCGTAGACTCCCCCTCCCCAGCAAAGACACGCGTAGACCGAGGAGACCTCGACCCGATCAAGCGCGACATTCCCTCGCAAGACGAGCAGGTTCAGCAATCACCCCTCCAACCGACGAAACGCAAGCGCGAAAGGCGCGTGAGCAAAGTCGCCTCGAGGAGGCGGAGCACGCTTAGCCCGTGGGAGATGGAGAGTCTCATCTCTGGCAACGTTGCTGTCCCACCGTCACCCGTTCGGTCGTGAGATACCACACGATTCACATTCTTTCAAACTTTGTGAGCAAAACATTAAAAGCGAAAAAAGGTCCTCCCTTTTTTCGCAAATTACAATCACTATATAATATAACTAGTCAACAACTCTCCTTTACTTTTTTCTTTGGGAGGAAAAAAACCGAGCTGTCTTTTCGAGGGGAAAGGGGGGAATATCCAACGGCGTTTGAGAAAAGGGGGGGAACAAAGGGGCCTGTGTAAGCCTCGTAAATATAAAGAGGCCGGCTCGGGGCTTAGGGCAGGGGCAGGAGTGGGAGGAGAGGATGAATCGTCTTGTTTTTTCTGTTTGACCTTTTCTATATATCCGTGATGCTCTTTGGTCATTGTCATAGTATTGTCAGTCAGACACACGCCCAAATTTCCCGCGTCACAACATCACATCAGCCCATGCGTGTGGCGCCTGTTTTTCAGTAGCGAGGAGCTTTGAATCAGCCTACTCAACTAATTCACCATTTTTCTTGTTCACTTTTTTCTAGTATCTTTGTGATTTTGATTCTGCCGTATGTCATGTTTCCCGCGAGCGATTCTATGCCATGTAAACTATTCATATTCGTCAAGGAAAAGATGATGTAGAAATTTGCCCCTTGTTTTTCACAGACAGCAAGCAACAAGTTTATATACCCAAGCAATTACGCCTAATGCTATGAGACCTACACAACACAACCGCAATCCTGACAAAAGAGAACCAATAGCAATTGTCTGAAGTTTCTTGTCCCCGTTGCTGCTCGTCAAAAGCTACCTCTACCTTCCCGCTTTCACTCACTAATCTCGGCTTCCACGGGAGCCAAGGGTTCCAGCGGCACGGGGAACTCGGCTTCCCAGCCACCATATACGACCTCAACCCCGTGAGCGCCGCAAAACGTCCTCAGCTGGTCCATCGCCACACCCGTCAGCGCGCGCTGGTACACCTTCTTCAGCCTGCCGAGTATGGCGACGCGTTCGATGATGGCCCCCAGGCGCAGCGGGTCGCACAGGTCCGAGTGCAGCTCGAGGACCTCGAGGTTCGGAAACGACTGGAGGAACCCAAAGAGGAGATCGACCGAGTCGATGCCGAGGCCCCTCTGCGCCGGGTCCCGCGTCAGGTTCTCGTGCGACTCGAAATCGAAATTGAAGAAGCCAAATGTGCGGACGGAGGCGCTGCCGCGTAACCAGTCGAGCGCGCCGGGGAAGAACTGGCCCGGTTCCTGGCGCCAGCAGAGACCGAGCTCGCGCAGTCTGCCGGAGCGGACGGCGGGCTCGAGGAGGACGGTGGCGAGGTCGACGCTCAGCGGCAGTTTCGGCATCCAGAAGCGCTCGAGGTTGGGGTAGGTGACGAGGGACTCGGCGGCCTCGTAGCCCGAGTAGTCGAGGGGCAGCTGCTGAGGCAGCCAGTCGCCGTGGTTGGACTGGAGGGCTGCGCGGGCGTCGAGGACGCGGAAGGAGGAGGGGTGTAGCGGCGGAAAGTGGCGTTTGTCGCCCATGGAGAGGGCGCCGCAGGCTTTGCCGAGCTTGATTACCTGGAGGCCCGGCCAGAGGGACCAGCAGTCTTCTGGCGGGGTGAGTGAATCTAGGCCGGTAAAGACGCCAAAGTTGTCCAGGTGTATTTGCTCTAGTTTTGGTGTTGAGCGGGCGAGGGCGAACTGAGGGTTCTGGTCAGCACATCTGGTACCCGCGTGGATACTCCAAGGTTGCGAGAACCAAATAATAGGGGAAGTAGACGGAAGAGAAGACACAACTTACGGGGTCAATTCGGCGCTCAGGGGTCAGCTGGTTTAGTGTCGAGCTCAGCGGACCGGTTAACTGAAGAACCTTGAGCCGGGGCAGCTCTGGCCAGCCTAGGTCATTTAGGTGCATGCTGAAGAGCGATATCCTCTCGATATTCTCCCGGGCACGTTCGACAAACTGCCTCACAAAGGGCTGGGCGCCGCCGCTGCTTTGGTAATTCGGTTTGTCGACACGGAAGCTGAAGCCCAGGTGCGTGAGCCCTTCGAAGAACAGCGGCTTAGGAGGCAGCTTGTAGCCCCAGTCGCCGTCTTCAGGGTTCCGCTTGATGGCACCGATCTCGAGCCGCGTGGTCATGCGCGGATTCGTCGTCTGGATGAGCGACAGCCATTTTGACTCGTTGAGCTGGAAGGCGTGGGCGTTGGGGATGATGAGGCTGCGGGCGCCGCCGCCGGTCCGCTTCCGTAACGTCTTGAGGAAGGAGACTCTTGGTGGCTTTTGCGAGTTGAGTGAAGGAAAATGGACTTGTCTCCAGATGTAGGGGTGGGTGTCAAGGAACTGGTCCCATCGTTTACAGACTCCCGATATTCGGCTGGTATTACATGTCAGCAACGAAGCCAGGAGGACGGGTAGTGGTCAAAGGAATTGGAATGGGGTTCGTTGAGCTCACCATAACTCGTGAAAATCAAAGTAGGAAAAGATCTTTTCAATCAACTCGATTGGTAATTCCATAGGGTCTCTCCGACAAAAGTGTTTGTGTAGTGGTTCGCGAATCTTGCGAAGTTGCTGCAAGAGTCTAGATCAGCGCACATCCCAACAACAGCGCATTTAAGTAGATGCCGCGTACCTCATACTTGGTAGTTCTGGTGAGGCCTTCCCTTTGTCCAACCTCGATACCGGCACTCCACGCAGCCCACGCCATCTCGTGTTTCTTCTCCAACTTGTATATCTTCCCCAGCCTCATGTACCCCTGAAAACCCGTTATTCACATGAAAACCGGCACAAAAGCAAGACAAGCACACAAAGTTGGTAAGTAGCGACAAAACGCACAATCAACCCCCAAAACCAAGCAACAGAGTCAAGACTCACCTCCAAACGCCGCGGCGCAATTTCTAACAGCCACTCCGCATCCCTGCGCGCCATATCCAGCTTTCCCATCTTCTCAAAGCACGCAGCCCGGTAGTCGAGCGCCTGGACGTGGCCCTCGCGGTGGCACCGGCCCCACGTCTTCTCTGCGCCGCACTTGCACTCCTTGGTGGCCTCCGCGTAGACGCTGCCCCTCTCGCGGCGGTGCCGGGCCGCCGCTTCAGCAAAGTCGCGGCACGTACACCTTTCTCGCCGGCGGCGCTGCTGCGCGGGACTGTTGCCGTTGCCGTCTCCGCCGTCATGACCTGTACCTCCACCACCTCCAGAACTTGCGGCCCCGAGCCCTTTGAGACCTCGAGAAGCACGACCACCGGAACTACTTCCTGGGCCTCCACCAGAGGAGGCGGCGGGCCCTCCTCCCGAGGGTGACGAACATGGGCAGTTCCCGGCGACGAGGGTGAAGTGCTCGAGTGCGACGCGGAAGCGCTGGTCCGCGTAGGCTGCGCGGCCCTTCTCGATTGACGCCTCCGCCGAGCGGACGCGAGGGAGTTGTCCAGGCGGCGCCATACCTTTTTGATGACGTGGATGTAAAAGACTGTGGTCTGCGCGAAGGGATCCATTGAGACGACTGGTCAGTTTTGTACACTTATATATCTTTTTGCTTTTGTTGAATGAGGCAAGAAGATCTAGCCAGATTTTGAGTCTTCCTCTTTGTAGAAAGGGGCTTGGTTATCGTCGACTTGAGGTCACGTGGTACTGGTTATATCTGGCACTCACTGAGGGGAAGAGAACTTTATGAAGCAAACGCTCGTCTGAGGAGACAAAAGGTCGGGGGGTAGGCCAGCTAGTGCAGAGAACCAGAGGGAGTGGGCATCTCGTCTCTGTTCGCGGCTGGCCTTTTCTTTTTGAAGGGTAATGAGGTCCTAATGAAAAAGAAAAGAGTTGCTGACAGCTTGGGTTGTGGCGGACGGGGTCGACGGTGCGGTGGTGCGGTGGTGGTGTCGCCGAGGTGGAGGTTCAGCATCTCCGAAGTTGGAAAGTGAAGTTGCGGGACGAGGGGCGGAACGCAGGGCGCGACGCGAACGCGACCGGATGTCCTCCGTAATGGGTCCCGCTATGGCCCGTGGATGGAGAGAGCCACCGGTTTTTGCCGCCGGAGGGGCTCCTATGGGGAAAGACTGGATGGATTTCAGCGCCTTCCAGGGCTTCGTGCCGCTATAGGAGCCGCTGCAATAGTGCCTGCCTATTCTTTCTCGTCTGGACGAATTCATCGCATCTCTTGATGGAAAGTATCAGTCAGGTTACTTCCATCTGTTCCTTACCCGTCTTGTCTTGCCTTAGGTAGCTAATGGAAGGTACCACAGGTAATTACCTTGCATCCCTCTACCTTCCCATGCGTTCATGCTTTGCTTTTTTGTACCTTGCTCGACAAATTTCGATAACAAATCAGGAAAATCAGGAAAGATGCCGTGAATTGTTTCTTCGCAGTGTCAACTCTTTTACCACAGACAGCCCAGTAACCTCATTCAACCGCAGACACCATCTTCCCCGATCACCATCAACTCGTTCTAGACTCCAAGTCCCCGAACGCCCCCGAACGCCCCCAAAATCCTACCGAATCCTACCGCCACCGTCCCCGCGAGAGGACGGCAGACCTTGCCGACTCCTCCGATCCGCATCCGCCACTGTCTGTGGCGCTCCCGTCAAGTTCAGATCGTTCTACATTTACAGAGCAATTGCGCCTCTCAAGTCCCCCCTGCTCTGATCACACACCTACGCATCGAGGAGATCCTCCAACAGCCGACAGGGCCAACTACTACGGATAGCATCGTATGAGGAACTGAGCCTCAATCTCACTCGCACACGCCCATCACCAGCCTCACCGCGCAGCCACATCTCACATCACTATCCTAAATCTCGAAGAATTACACACCCCCTCGCCGTCATCTCTGGGCATCCTTCTATCGCAAAGAGCCGTGGACAGTCCCTCAGTCCAATCCAACAAGCTAGAGCACCCAATACCGAGACCAAGCCCAGTGGCCCAGGGGGGCGCAAGGCCGTCCCACCCAGCCGGTGTAACTCCTCAGCTGATTATTGCCAGCGACGATCTCCGAGCTTTCGTGCTCTATGGCACACGCTCTTCCAGGCAACGACCGACAGGCACCTCACACACTTGCCCTACCCAGCCCGCCAACCGAAATGCAGTGAGAAGCTTCTGGTATCATCTCGCCGTTTTGAGGTATCATCTTCAGGAACCAGGCCCCAGGCGACAACCGCTGCGAATCAAGATAGCCACGATGTGAGCAACCCAGTAATCGAAGATCCAGCCCCACCGACCTCAAAACCGATTACTTGCGCGCATCCCCGGCTCGCCGGATTTAGAAGTCCCTCGCGTCTGGGACAGCAGCAGCTCAGCGCAGCCCAGCTTCCCCCTTCAAAAGTTCCGCGAATATCAGCCTCTGACCAAGGTAGGTAGGTACTCGTACCGGGCGACGTTGAGGAATTGAGACAGAAGTGCCATGCTTTCCCACACCGGATCTGTGTGTCTCCAAAGGTCTGCAAGTCTACCCAGGCACAAAGTAGTGTGTCTTGCATGCCTCACGAGCATTGGACAATGACCTACACAAACCAGGTGGAAGTGCCTGCATAGAATGGAGGCATGGGCACTATGTCACCCTTTCGACGACTCCCTCCAAGACACGGATCCCCCATTTTGGCACACCGAGGCCCGCTAACCGGTCGGCCGGGCACAGGACCTCGAAAGCCGCGGACGCCTATGCATACCCGCCTGGCACTTTTTTTGTTCCTTCCATCACTTCGTACCGCCTGGTCGGCTGGTTCGCACCATCCTCCCAAAACCATGGAACAGCATCCCACTCAACCCGGGATTCCCTTTGCCTCTCTTTGGTAAAGTCGCTCACTCTGTTTCTCTCACCGGTCACCGGCGGCGGCATGTCAAAATCTAGGCAATTCTGCAGCCCCCAAAATAGGAATCCTGCAACTAAGGTGAGGCAGGTCGCGAGCGAAGAGAATCCTAGATATGCACCATTTCCAAGTTTTCGAGTACGACGTAGTCTTCCGCGCTTGACAATCATCCCACGGCACGGCACCCATCAAACAAGCGACACACCACCCCTTATACGCCTCCTTACCTTACTACCTTGAGGTATGTCACGATGGGCCGAATATCACGGTCGCAGGATCAAAAAGAACCTCACAGCAGCTGCCTGCCGTTCCGTCCGCATCCGCGACCCGCGACTCCTCACCCAAGCACCCTGGCCGGGCTGAAGCAAAGGATCACGCGAGTACGGACAGCCCTCGAAGAAGAGAGCCAAGCATTGATTCTGCCCGGCAGGATCTGTTGTATTGCGGTTCCCGCCACAATTGCACATCAATGTATCGCTTCTCATCACATTAAGGAGCTGTATATTGGTGCTGCTAGTCTAATTCGTGTCCAGTCACCCGTACGTTCTGTTTGCATGCTTGCATGAAGATCGTTTGCCTCGAATCCTTCTGCGACCTACCTCTCTCTCCCTACGGACAAGGTACCATGCGCCAACAAGGTTGCATCCGCCATCGGTACGGATACTTGAGGCCGCATCCTGGCCCGGGCGAGGCCTCGGCCGCGGTACGAACCCCACCCCTCGGGCCACCCCTTGCCCGACGCCAAACTTCCTTCCTTCAGGACCTCCCGAAGCCGATATCTCGATTTCAACAAATCCTTCCTGCGATGCACGTTGTCTTTCGTTTCCTCGACACGCCGTTGGTCATCATAAATCGCAAATATGCCGAGAATCCTGCCGCACGTTCCCCTCTCTGCTTTCCAACCACCAAATGAAGATTGAGACGGAAGCTCAAACCATGTATAAGGTAGGTAACGAGGAATGAATCGCAAACATCACGAAATCAAAGTGTGCGTGTTCCTTAGTCCCACGATTTTCAGGTGAGGAGGCATCCCATTTACCGGGGTATCCTCTTTCAAATGGAGCAAAGTTCAGATGAGAAGTTGCTTCTTCAGACGAACAGGACAGGGATCCCCTTGGCGTTTGGGCAGAAAATACGACCAAATGTCGTTTCTTTTCCCCTGTTGATCGAGTCTTCATTATCTAAATTTGAAATTTTGGAAATCTTTGGACGATCTGCACAGCGGGCAGCTGTCATGTCTGATGTCTCAACCCCACTACCACCCTTCGTACGCCGTACTGACGACTGCGCCCAGGTCTTGAACTTCAAACGATAAGGCGTGTCTTTAGACAGTTGCGTACGGACACATCCTTGGGTTTTCTCGTCATATCGAATTGATGCCTGGAAAACAATTCCCTCGAGTCCATACTTTCAACAACAAATACGTCGAACTTGTACTTCTCAAGAAGTACTCCGTACACGAGAGTCGAATGCAAGGACAAAGCCAAGGCGGTGTGACAGGGGGTAGGAGAGGTATCTCCACTTGGGTGACCTCATCTCAGCACCTCACATCTGGGAAATCTCGCATCTCACCAATTGTGAACCATGCGCTGCGCTGCAACCACCAGAACCAAGACTCAAAGCCCTAGCGTTAAGCCCGTCTAGATTGACCAGATACTTCACACCGCGACACACACACCTGCAAGAATCCAAAGCGCTTGCGCTTATGCATCCACAAGTATGTACGTGTCTACGGCACGTGTCGAGTCTCTCCCCCCTTCCGCTTGCGCCTCCCCGCGCCTGTCGTCTAAGCAATTTCATGAGAATCTTACTCGACCCTCCTTTATGGATTGTCTTGGTGTATGGTTCCATCCAGTCAACTCTCAGTCATCACCCTCCAAACCCACCTACCCACCCACACTTACACACTTACATACAGAGACGTGCATACACAGGCACAAGTGCGAGCATCACATCACCACCCACACATCATCATCCCCCCCCCCCTCCCTCCCCAAGCCTGCGCATTCTTCACTGCAGACAATTTTTGGCATCTTACTGTAACACACACCACCTCATGCCTCACACCAAGCGCGGTAGCGGCAAGCGGCAGACCCCACCACTAAGCGCTCACTTCATCCCTCCCTCACTTGTATCATGTATGCTTACCGTTACATTTTCTCCAAAGACACGGTCCAAAAAAGAAACACATGCAGCCCACACACACCCACAGTCACTCATATACGCTACATTACACTCACCAAGAGAAAGAAGCCGCGAAAAAAGTCCCATGCAGAACCCAGAAAAGTCCCAAAAAGACATGCGTAATCCATCAAGACATTGTTTTCATATCCCCAACTTCGGGATGTCAATCCCATGTGCTCCCCATGTCCGTAAGATGTTCATTTTTAGACCCCACAACACACACTTCCGTGACCCGTCACCTCACTCACGCTATACTAACTTCCTAGATAGATCCCCCCTCAAAAACCCACGCCGGCTCACCTGTCACACCAGCAACCCACTCAATTGCGGCTATTCCCCCAACAAGCGCGGAACTTCGCTTATTTCGGCGCCTCACGCCCATGCCCATGCCCTTGGTACCCACCCACCCTGGCCCATCTGCCGCGACGGGCGCCGCGCGCGCAAGCTCGCTTGTTGGGCTTGCTCATCAGTCGTCCATTTCCCCCACTCCCCACCACCCGTTCGTTGCGGTTCGTCTGTTTAATTCAATTCTCCCTCTTCCGTCTGTCTGTCTGTCTCTCTCCGCACGTCTAAAAATAAATCTATTTTTAGAACGGAACCTCCCACGCTTTTGCTCTGTTTCTTTCTGTTGCTCCTGACTTGGACCGGCACATCGCTCCCCATGCCAGTGTAGGTACCTGACTTTCCCGTTCCCGTTTTCCCAGGCCCTTTCAATTGGGACCATACCTAAAGACATGCTCTCCCAAGGGAAACCCCACCATCCGCCGCATCTAGGTACCCAGGTACGTTCCCGGATAGGTTCCATTTTATCTCAACTCACACGCTCTTCTTGGCGCAAGGCTTTCTTTCTAGGTACCCGTCAACTCCAAGGAAGGGTCTCCTCATCCTCGTACTCTGTAATCCATATCCATACACCTCACAGCAGTCCATGAACAGATCTGACAAAAGTCCAATCTATCCATGCATACTCCGTACGTCTCTTGCACTCCATTTCCCCCATTCGGACAACAGAACACAATACACCCCCCCCTTCCGCTAAACACTGCATCAACCCATCTCACCGGGAGTCTTTTCCACTCACCAACCCACCACATCTTCACCACTGTCTCAGAACCTGTTCTTTTTTCTACAGTCCCGGCGTGTGGAAATCGCAACTACACAGTACCCATTTGCATCCCCCCTTGGCACCTACCCATGTCCTTCCCGTAGTGTTTTCACGTTTCCCAAAACACCCCCCACCACTACCACCACCCAAAATTCCTATGAAGCCATGGAGCCATGTAAAGGCCTCCCGCAGCACTCCTTTCTCCTCCGTGCGTCCGGGAAAGAAAGCAGCCCCCCCCCCCGATATCCTGTCAGCACCTTGAACCACAACCACCGCGGAAAAGGAACTCAACTCTTTTGCATCCCCCGTATCTCATCCTACCCATTTACCTTACGCACACTCTCCCTCTTAACCCCCCTCAGCATCGCACACCCCCAATCGCGAGGCTGAGTCTCGGCATCCAAACGAGGCTGGTCACGGCCCCCAACCCTCTGTTCAGCCAATGGCGTGTAAGAGACGGGCAGCGCGCCAAACGGCCCTCCCCTACAGATACTGAGTGCTGATGCCTGCCTGTTCCTTCGCCCGTCCGCCAGCCCATACCTACCATACCTACCGCACACACCGAGGAGGGAGCAGCCGACACGGCCGAGGGAAATCCTCCTCAAAATAAAGTTCCCCACGGTGAGGGCAGGGTACTGTATGACATGACCTTCTTGTACCCGAGCATTTCCCTTGGAAGAAGAATCCTTTCGAAATCCGTCGTCTTCTTTTATTTGTCTGTGGAATACATCCACCTAGGTACTTGATCGAAAGATGATTCCTGTTTCAGTAAAGTGCAAAGCAACAACGTAGAACACGCAAAAGTCCGCAAATACTTTTCTAGGTTGCAACGTCGCTAACCCACTTTCCCATGGCGCCTCTCATTGGGGCCTTTTCTGGGGTAACATGGCCTCGAATCTGCCTAACTTTGCAGGATCTTGACTCACAACCCCTCGAGCTACCTTACGAGTTACACTGCGGAAAGCCATTATTTGCCACCTCCGATATCATTGCTAACCGTTGCGCGTCACTTTCAATGGACAAGCGAGAAGGTGTCCAGAAATTTGATCTTGTGGAATTTCTTCCCAAAGTGTCTATAATGTGTTCTCTCTTAATACATGATTCTCTGGGCCAGACACAAGCAAGCTTGTGTTTTGCCTCCAATTGCAAACCAGCTCAATTCCTGCAGGGTAAATTTCTATACTGTGGTTTTTTTTTTACCACCTCGGAAGTTCCAGACAGCCGTGTATGGTTGGCAGTACAAGAAGATTCCCTAAATGAGAAATGCTAATGGTCGAGTCTCGAAGAAGCGAATATGATGTCTGGCATCAACTCATGTTTTGAGGTTTCAGGCGTCGTGGCGCTCTTTCTCCTCGTTGCGGGCATACCAGTTGCCCATTCGTGTGTGTGTCCTCTGCTGTAGACACCCCGTCGCTTCTGTTTTCCCCGCTGCTCTCAGAGCAGCTCGTCTATCATCGGATGATGGTACAGATCAATGTGAGAGAAGAAAGCAAGAGAGAGAGAGAGAGATCTTGGTAAAGAAACAGAAGAAGAGTAAGTAGAGAGATTTTGAGAAAAAGAAACAACTCTGGTATGCAACATTGAAAAGCAGAGAAACGGAAAAAAGAAATGCAACAATAAAAAAACCTCGCTCACCCTAAATATCCCATCAACCCATCGCATGCGCAGCGATGCGCGCTTGTATGTTTCCGAAACCTGAACGCCTGGTATCCTTCCGCCCGCTCGCCAACCCAATGCATCGAAACTTGTCCGTAAACTACACAAGTTGGAAATGAGACCGTTGCCGAATGCCTGTAGAATCGAACCTCCCCGCCGCCGACTTTGAAGACAAGTCCCTCTCTTGAAACCCAAAGTGTAAACCCAAAATGATGCCCTGTGAGGCAGAGAAGATGAGATCCAGCCCATTAGAAGTTAGGCATCTCTTGTATGCATGTGTTCATCCCAACCGCCCAATGCAGAAAAAAACCCAAACCCAACGCTATGCGAGCTCAATGCCGAAAGGGAAGGAAACCACATCTATCAAAAAGAAGGGGCAAAATTGAAATGGGAAAAGAGAGGAAAAAAGGTTGGAAAGAATTGAATGTCGAGAAGATTTCGAAGTTCGAGCGAGACCAGGGGGCGGGGGCTTGGTGGAAGATGTCGTTTAATTGTAGCGCACTGATGGTGACAATTGATAGGCCGTGAAATGTTTCCGTCATGTTCGTGATCTCGTCTCTGTCTTCGATAACTTCGTTGCTGAACTTCATGGCAAGGCGTAATGGCGGAAAGTAGTTGGTTGATGTTGGCCGGACAATGACCAGAGTGGAGGGATCTGTGTAAGCCATTGGCCGGAGAGTCATCGCACGGCGGGAGGCGCCGATGAAGACATCAAGCGGTCATGGCCGACGAAGAGGAGAGATAGCTGCGAGGGTGGCAGCGTTTGAGAAGCCGACCTTCCTCTAAAGGAGTAAAGGTAGGCAACCCAAGTGCCGAATTTAAAAAGCAGCAGCTTGGGGGAATGCCAGGAACAGCAACCCATCACCGAAGACAAGACATTTCATCGATACTGGCGGGAGCTCCTGCTTGAATTGCTAGAGTGGTAACCAGAGTCGGAGTATGTGTATTGTGATGCGTATCCGCCATGTGACGAAGAGTGAGCATGGCAGGCGTATCCGACCAAAATCGTTCTCTTTTGGATGCTGTGTCCTGGTCTGCCGTACGAAGCGCATCTGTCAACGGAGTGCTGGTAGTAGAGGCAGCGGCAAGCTGAGTAGAGCTCGACAATTTGATAGCACATTATGGATGTTGTTCCGGGGTACTTTAAGTGACTGAAGTGGTTGATAATGTGAAAGACCGAGGAATTGATCCTTGAGATATGAGTTGGGAGTGTGGACGACTTTATCTCTCGAGGAAGTGTGTGTTGCTGGTTGTTTGGTTGGGGGGGTTATCGACTTGATTGATCAGAGAGACTGAACGCTGCCAGGTATGCAGAGAAGCAAGGGGAACAAGGCAGAAATAGGAAATAGGAAAGGGAACCCAAGTGAGTGTGTTCGTGATGACTTATACTGGAGTAGACTAGGGATGGGGAAATGGAAAGGAGCGAAGGCATCACGACCTTATAGGATAGGCAATTGGTAGAGAACCGTCTAAGGCAGCAGTGGGACCTCTGGCAGTCGACGGTGGATGTCATCTGAGTGAGACCAATGACTAAGGCTGCAACTTGTGCATTAGACCGGTATGCAGACATAGGTTCTGATGGCGCAGACCAAGACCAGGGAAAGGTGCCTTGCACCTTTTCCATCATGGCCTGGTAAGGCGCAGCAGCAGGTAAAAAGGTGTGAGAAGAGAAAGAGTGAGTGCGAGAAGAGCGAAGAGGTGAGCAGGCGGAGAGGGAGGGGTGAGCGGTGGAAAACGGGCTGGGGTGGAGGGGGGGGGGGGGGGGGTGAGAGTGTTGGTGGGTGTGTGTACTTTGAGCGGACTAGCCAGGTGAGGTACGGACTACGGATACCTTACTGTGTACTCGTAGATGTAGGTGTGCGCAAGTGGAGGGGGGGCTGGCTGCGATGGAGACTGGCGACGGGAGCCCTGAGGTAAGGGTGAACGGGGGGTCGGTCAAAAGAGTCATCTTCAGCATCCTTCCCAATCGAAACATCTCTCAAAATGGACACTGCCGACCTGTCCCCATACTTTGGGTTGATGAGGTGCAGCAGGGCTGATGCGCGATGGGATGGAATGGGACGGGCATGGGTGGATGGTTGTACGAAAAGGAAAAGAATCGAAGAATCCCAATTGGCTCCGTGCGGTTGCTGTACTCTGGAAGACGATATGGAATTGCAGTCGTGTTGCATGGTTGGTGAGCCATCTCTGTCTCTCCCGTTGCGCCCAGAAACATTTCTGGAAACACAGATGCGCATCGCCGCATGTTGCTTAAGTTGTCGCATGTCGTATGTCGTGTGCTGCCGGCTGCTGCAGTACAAGCACTGCTGCCAGGTACCTACTCACCTCACCATGTAAGGTAAAGTAGCTTCGCTTCCTTGCTGACGATGATGCTGCTTGTCCCATCCAGCCATGATTGCCGCTGCCGCCTCGTGCTGTGGTTGCGCTTAATGGGCGAAATAGAGACCCCCAATTGTCTATTATCGGCTGGTGGCACTGACTTCGACATCAGCACCAGCACCAGCTCCAGGCAGGGCATGGCACGAACGGCCCCAAGATAGCTCCATTGTCTTGGACCGCAGGGCTGACTCTGTGTTGGTGCACCGAGGAAGCCCGGGTTCTTTACGCCTAACCGTTTGTGATGCGACGATCGTCCTGTGTTGCCCGGTGCCGCCGCCACGCAAATTCCTTCCATGAGGAGCAATAAGGTGTGGTGGTGCCGTGCTCTCCGTTGACCGATGTCCTTTCCGAGGTTCCTAATCGATCAGGAGTGAACTCGATCTCGAATCACCCTCTGTATTTTGATTCTCGATTGCTCCTCTGCCATGCCCGCTAACGGGGGACAGGCACGACTTGGTCGGAGCTTGGCCTCTTAGCGTACGGCTGCCATTGCTAAAAGAAGAAACATGCCGATCAGAGGTTCGCAGGCTGCCCCATAGAATCTGTCCTCCAAGTATGCACGCATTGGTGACCGCAAAGCCCTGCCGACTGACAGAAAGTGCATTTGCTTTGTACGACGAGACTTGGCCTCAAATTTCGCCGGCATGTCACCAAGATTGACCCGAGGTCTAGTGTTGATCTGTCGCCCGATGGCTTCGATTGCGCTCTGAGGCCCGCCATGTTCATCGTCGAAAGTAAGCAGGGGGGAAAGTCCTTCTGGCACGATGCAGTGTAGTTGGTCGCAGCGCGATAGACCAGGAACTTGATCCACGCGTCAGGTACCGATGGACGTCGTACAAATCTTTTGCTGTGATGGGCTGGCATGCGAGCGACCGGTTCGGATCTCCATCGTGGTGAAGGAGGTCACCCTGGCACTCAGAGCGTCCAAGCTGAATCCTGAGTGGACAATAACCGCAGCCTGCCTTGAGGTACGAAGTAGGCCCAGGGTCAACGCATGGAGCAGACCGAAATGGAAGCATTTGTCTCCATCCAATTGCCGAATATAGCTTGACCATAATAGGTGCAAATGGCGACCTTCTTTGCACAAGTAAGTACCTTATGTTGATAGAGGTCGGCATGGATGACACTCGTGCTGACTGCCAGGAAAGAATAGCCATGCGTCGAGGTAAGGTGAGATGCCGTTATTATCGACCAAGTAACTCGACGCTCAAGCTAGGTGATCGTATACAACTGTTCGCTGTATTATACCGGGATCAGGCTGTGCAATGGTGTATGCAGGCCATCCATCAGAGGTTCCACCGCACTCTGGTGGCTGTCTTGGTAGTGCCTATTGGCCACAGTACGTTCCGAATTGGTATTGGTGCTGACCATGGCCGGGAGCTTCTGCATGCGAAGGTTCCATGCTCTTCCCAGTTATCGGGAGGATGGTCAGATCGAACGCGCTTAGCATCATGCCGTCATTGGAGGCCATGTCGAGATCAGACCCGGGCACCTGGTGAGAGAGACTCGGGCGGCCTTCTTGGATCGCAGGGCCCCTGGTGATGGCTGAAAATGAGATGCGATGCGATGCCAGGGGCAGCGGATCCCAGTTCTCCAAGATGCATGGGCGAGAGAGCTTGGATGATATGAATGTCAACGTGGCCGGGTCGTGGTGAGCATTTCCCAGTCCCGCAGAGCAGAGGGGGTGAAAGCCTGAAAGGTACCGATAGTGTTGACCATCCATGGATGTCTTGGATGCAACGGCTTCCGTCAATCCCCGTACACCGGCCAATGCAAGTCTCAAGGGAGAAGAGCTGCCATTCGACCGATGCAAAGGCATGTTTGAGACTTTGATCGACGGGTCCTTCCCTCCAAGTCCAAGGCTCCGGTATTGGCCCGTGAACCTGTCAACGCACGGCTGGTGAGAAGACGGCGAGGGATTGCAGACAATACTTTTAGTTCATCGCCTTGGCCGTCGGAAGACAGGTAGGTTTGCTGGTTTCAAGTTCTGCAAGGCTGGTAGATGGAGGGTAGCACCACGGTCACCACCACCATCGGCCTCACTATGCATCATTTCGCCGAGTCCTTCTGGATTTTCGAAATCGGCCATCGGTATGCAACTAGAGTGGCTGCAGGTACTCACTTGCCAGTGGACAGTTGATATCCGTAGATGTGTGTTGTAGGTATCATACTAGGGCAGATTAAGGGAGCCCGCAACGGCGTTGACGAACAGTTGACGATAGCAATGCAGCTAGAGCTCAGAAACTTGGATGAGGGCTGTCGGTCAACGCGGGCACCAGGACGCAGGTCAGCGGACGTATTTTGCGTCATGCCATGTGTGCGTATCCTTAGATACGTGGTGGTGTTGTCGGTGGTCGTTGAGACAGAAGCAGAGCAAGCCGATGGGAGTGAGATCATAGAACAAGACAAAATCTAGGACTCTGTAGAGAGAGAGAAAGAGAGAGAGAGAGGCCCATGGGGGTCTGGGCCGAGGACTGCTGCTGCCCTGGGTTGCTGCATGGGACATGCCTGAGTCCGAACGCCAGGGTCTGGGAAGGTTGGATCGTGGTTCAATGTTCATGGATGGATGGTGGATGGGACAGGAAAGAAAGAATACCAGTACGGATACCTGCCATATGGAAATACGTACACAGCAGTGGTAAGGAATGGAAACGGGCAAGAGGGGTGAGGGTGTGCTGCCTGGGATACCTGGGCGAGCGACGATGCAATAAGAAGGAACATGGGGATGCAGGTTTGCCAAAAAGGGCAAGTTCGTGTGCTTGATTACGAAAGCTTGCGCCCGCCAAGCCCTTCCAATTGGCCCATTTAACTGGTGCGGGCAGGCAATGGTAGGCATGGCCCTCACGTGCTCTTCTCCACTGCCCTCAATACGTACTCCGTACCCTCCCCGGCTCCAGTTCAGGTGACAGACCGCTTCCGTGGGAGGTTCACTAGCGACGTACCTCTGGGTAGGGATTCATGACCATCGTCCATACACAATCGAGAGAAACGCACCAATTTCAGCATTTTTTACAATTCGTCCATGTGCTGCAACTTGAACTAGGATTTGTCACTGGCGACCCCGAGACGATGCGTCACAACTTCATATCCTATGAAAAGACTCCGGCTTCGTTGTGACGCGGGTCTCATTGCATCGCCCATCAGTCGTCACCTCTTGTCCTTGGCTGTCTTTTGGCGGCTTGCCCTGCCCACCATCTACCATCTCGGTATTTGGCCTCAAGAGTCAATGGTGATGGCCGGCAGGCTTAAAACGAAGAACGGGATTCGGAGGACGGTCCGCGGTCAAACATGGCCGTCTTACACGATGCCTTAGTTCAGGGTCCGGCTCGGTGGAACGCACGCTTAACTACAGAGTACACGAACACGCCCCCCCCGCCCCATCACTAAACTAATACCGGCAGCGCTTGGGAAGAAGGCCCTTCGACTGGTTGTTGATTGAGGCGCTTCGGGGACAGATCCAGGAACCCGTAAAGATGAGGACGTACAATTGAATCCGGCGGAGCATCAGGGCAGTCGACCAACGAATCCCTCGCAATTCACGGCATTGTGGTGCTCGATGCACGACCAACACAGGCACTCCACTGTCGCACTGGGGCCGATGCATCTCGTGCAAGACGGGCCCGATACAAGACCTGCGTCAAAGTCCTGCAGCCTCCTACCGCAGAGCATACCCCGAAATGCCAGAAATAAGATACCAACACCAAGCTATTACGAGGCCTTTGTGTAACCCTAAACCTAGGCTATTACTCTCAAGTCTCGAGTCCATAGAGCATCCCAAACTGCCAAAGATTTCAGTGTCGCCAAGAGTAGCCTGCGCTCACCGAAAGCCACCAAATCCGGCTCACCAAGACACGTCTTCGCCCGGTGAAGGGTCGCGACCCGGGCGAATTGTCCTCAACATTTGAAATGCCGCGCAACCACGAATGCGCGTCTTTCGGTGCCCGATGGAGAACGGTCCGATGCCACATCTTTCCCGTGGCTTGCCACTCCGAACGCCCGGCGGGGAGGCCCATCTGCGGGACCGGGCGGAGAGGTGGAGGATGCAGTGCTGCCAACCCCGCCGGTTGGGGTTATGCCAATCGAAGAGCACTCTTGAATCTCTCGTCCCCGTACGAATACTACATCCAACAATCATGGCTGGACCAGCGTGACCAGGTTGTGTTGCTACCTTGTTCTATTAGCAGCGGCACCTCGGACGACAACTTGCGATGATACATTAAACGATATCACTTTCTCTATACCCGAACCTGCGGGACAATTAGCCTTTTTGCGTCTGCGTATTGCAGAATCGTCGAGCAAGTCCAAAGTCCAGGGGAAAAGATCAGGCCATCGCTATGCACCTCAAATGACTCTATCCCGCTATGACTGCTTCAAGATAGCAACAGCCTCGTCGAGCCAGTTCCTACTTCACTTTGTGGGGGATTATCACTGGGAGCAAGGATTCGTTGTCTCACGAGGAGTGCAAGCGATTGGGCAGTGAGCGAACCATCGATGCTCCTCGACCTGCCACTGGACGTCATCCAGGGATCGACCCCTCGTCGTCGTCGGCATGGATGAGTTACGGCCCCTGTCCACTTAGCTCCGACACAGCCTCGCAGTCAGCAAGCCACCGCGACTGAACCACAAGGGCCTCTTCCCATCACGGTGGGATCAAGAGTCCTTGTCCACTTTTATCTACCGCTCAACGCCGCCGCCCCGTCTCTCCCACGAGTCTTGGCCGGAGTCGCCGTCGGTCTTGTGTGGGGCATTCTGCTCGACATGTCCACACTTCGACGTGTTCAACTGCCGCCGTGCCGTTCAAACCTCAGAGTATACCGTCATTTTCTCCTAGGTTTCTCACTTCTTGAAACGCAAACAAGCAAGATGCACGCGTGCTCCCTGGATGCCTGTCTAGTCAGTCTGAAGTCTCTCCGCTCACCATCCATTACAAATGCATTATCGTGTGAGTCTTACGAGTTACCCCAATTCGTGTCTATCCAAACCGTCATCAGCATCATTCTGCATCAATCTATGCCAGGAAACCCGTGCTTCTCTTCCGCCAGAAGAATGTCTCGAGCATGGAGCTCCCCAGCATTGCTTCTCCTGGCGATACCCTAAGCCGTGTCATCAAGAAAACATTACGAGGAATTACAACCCTTTCCCTCTGTTCCCTACTCTCCACTGGTCCTGTCCTTCATTGCGGCCATGGATTGTGATCCAGGACTGCACATCGCACTTGAAGCACAAGGGCCAGTGGAAGACTGGAAGTTGGCGCCGGCTTGCGCTGAACCACAGTAAGGCGTCCTCAGCCACACCCCGTTTCCAAATCCGTGCCTCGGCCGGTGTGCTCCCTGCAACGGTTCCCGCGCCGTCCTAACTTGGTCTGTTTAGTGTTTCCTGTCAGGCTGACCCGTGCCACATCCACTACATAGCAAATGACTTACGACGAACGGTTGAACCTCACTGCCGTCAGTGGTCACAAGGCCCTCCCCCCAAATAGAAAAGTCCCCGAACCGTGCCGTGGCTTTCCTCTGTTCCCGCACCCATGTCTCAGTTCCAGCGTTGGCCTCTTCCCGCGGCCGCACGCCCCTGGCGATCGAGAAGATATGCCGAGCTCATCAGCAAGTCCTGGCGTACGACCAGAATACTTCGATGCAGCGACAGCATTGAGTGCCACCTACCCCCAGGGGAGTTGATGCCGAACTCCTTCATCCTGTAACGGATGTGTCGAGACAAAGTCCTATCGAGTGGCAAATGTGAGGCTCAATCTTGGACGGGGTGGTCTCGACCTCGGCCCAAGGACCCCACGCCTATGTAGGTAACAAGCGCTCGGAGAAGGAACCAGCCAGCCCATTCTCCGCTCCAGGCAATCGTTTGTCGGCGCTCGCAAACCGTCCAAGCTTTGACGGTTTGCCGATCATTGACATCCGCGCGGATCCGTGGGGCCAAAAACACAAGAACGCTCGTCACACGCGATGAGAAAGGCGTGGTGAATCCTACGAGGCATTCTTGTGCGCTTCCCGATTCTCCCCCACAAATCGTCGTCAGAAAGGGAGCCGCCTTGCCGCCAGCGAGCCTGGACTCCCTCCCGATGAATTCGTTTCGGCAGGATTCATCCTTCACGTCCGCTGTCGGTGTCCGTACAGCATCGTACAGTAGCTCTTGACGTGCGGTCTTTTTTTTTTCTCTTTCCTTTCTACTGTCATCTGTTCCATGGGAGGACAACCTGGAAGGTACACCCCCCGGCCAAACACCCGCCCGAACGGCCCCGAAATGCAATACCGCAGCCGCACCGCAAGCGCGCATTTGCTCCACAGCCAGGGGGCAACCTTTCAGCTTCGCCAGGGTCTTTTCTCGTGCCCTTGCCCATGACTTTTTGACGCTGTGCCGCCGCAATTCCTGCCGCAGTACGAATAAGGTAGGGGTTCCCAACGTGTTCATTCCTCTGCGGTCAAGGGGTTAGCAGAGAAAGTCAAGGGGACCACGGGACGTGAAACATGGCATCATGGAGACCTTGTGAACTTGGAATGGCCTAAGCTTTTGCTCTTCCTGTCCTTTCGTCTCTCGAGCTCCACGACCCCCAGGCCAGTACTCAGCAAGGTCGATTTTGCAAGTAGAGAAGTGAAAGTCATTGAGTCGGAATCATAGGTGGAATCACCCCCGGCTCCTTCCCGTCCCCTGGAGTACCATGAAAGTAAATTGACAGAGCCAGAGTCATGAAGGATCCCGGGTCCTTCCCTCATGATCTGATAAACTCCCGGAACCGCGGGGTCCCCTGGGTACTTCACACCTCGTAGCCGTCAATGTCAAACGCCCATTGGAAGCCGGTGAACGCATTGCAAAAAAAATTAAAAATTTGGACGACCCCAAGGCACAACCTCAACGATTCCAAGACTTCCCTCATGCCCGAGTACGAAAGGGTGTTGGATATCTGCTGCCTAAGATAACAATATCATTCCCTTCACGATGCGGCACATATCCCGAGTCACTTTTGTACCTCTCAATCGTACCTTATACTCCAGCATTGTTACCTAGAAGATCCCCCCAGAACCAGCCAGCATGGCGCAAGCTTTCCGGCCCCCAAACGATCTCAGGGTCCGGTACTTGGGAACTCAAGAGGGGTGTGAGAGGAAGAAGAAAGGGTGTGGGCGTCTGTACGGAGTATCTCTGAGTAGGTAGGCACTCCCCCCCCCACCAAAACGGCCAAAGGCCAAGGAGGCCTCGACCACTCCACCCCGTCCGACTCGAGTCCTCCACCCTATCTATCCCAAGATCCCCTTCCAACCTTGCGGGAGAGACAGAAAGGTCGTAAACCCATCGGTAGGTTTGACTTACCTTACCTTACCTTAACCACATGCCTACCAGCGTTGGAGGAAATCCCACCCCCTTCCTCCCTTCTCGCCACCTGGTATGCCCTAGCTGAATGAAACCTCAACATCACATCACGATAAGACACCTGGCCAAACGAGTCACGATCTAGTTGCCTACCTCACATTGTCTGCCTACATTTACGAGGTACCACATAGATCGTCACATTTTTTTCTTCCCTAGCACGACCGCAGGAAACCCCCAAAGGCCACCAGGACAGATCTGCGTCATTCTTCCTAAGCCTCTCCGTCTCATTGAGTTCCCCTATCGTGATATTTCTCCTTGATAACATGTGTTTATGTTATTCTGGCAGCTTACGAGGCATACTCACACCCCCGTCTCGGTTCCAGAGTTCCCTCAATCATTGTGCAGAAATGCTCCTGTCAAGGGGCACCAACATACATCCCCAAACAGCACCATGTCATCCTCGTGCAGGGACTAAATCTTTTCAAGGACCATTCGTCATTATTAATATACATATATTTGCCTCCATTTCTATCTGTCTCATGGTGGTCGTGATAGGCAATAACACACAAACACCAGGTCCTATACAGCTGGACCTGGCCCTTTCCGTCTCGGCCAAGGGGCCGGCGGATCAGCCCCGTGCCGTAACCACTCATTCCATCACTACCTCACACCGGGGAGCCTTAGACTCACGTCTTCGTGTGTGTTTATATATGTGTAGAACCGGAGATACGTTTGAGGGGGAAAAAAAAGAAATAATGCGTTTTCAATGACAACAACAGGGCTTCAGTCCGCAACCCCCGACTGCGCACTCGTCATGAAGAAAGCTGCCCTGCCATGCCCAAATTTGACTCCTTTCCTCCCGGTTGTGACTTTTTCGTGCTGGGTATTGCGTCACTCCATTCAAACGTGGTCATGGCGCAGGAACATGTTCGCTGTTCGTAAGGGATGTAGCGCAGAGAGGGAATAAAAAACAACAACAATCAACTACCCAATGCCTCATAAACCACCTCTAGCAAGCGCTTCAATCCGTCTATTCATCTTCTTCATGTGTAGCTACCATGCAGTCGTTCAGAAGGCGCTTCTCACAGACCCCTCCGACTCATGGCCGCCGTGGCTCCGGCTGAAGCCAAATCTTGTTTGGCGCTGACGCTCCTAATTGCCGCGCGTGGAAGACTGCTGGTGCCAATGGTGACACCCCCCTGGCCTGTGCTAGTGCGTTTGGCTGTAGCAACGTGAACTGTTCCGCTAGTGGCTACAGAGGGCCTGCGAGATGATGCCGTGGACACAGGTTTGTGAGGGCTTGCGCCACTAACATCTCGAGATCGGATACCGCTCTTGAGCCCGGAAGCGGGAGGCTCGGGAAGAGGCCGCGGCGCGCCAACGGTATGGCGCTTCACAGGGGACGCCTCACGTGCCGTCGGCACTCGAGGAAGAGGAGCCGTCATCCTTTTGCCACTGATGAACTCGTGGTGAATGGCTTCCTCGGGCTTGAGACGCCTGTCAGGGTCCCACCTCAAGCATCTGGCGAGGAAGTCCAGGAATGCCTCATCGTCACACTTAAGGACCTGTTGCAGTGTCTTGGAACTGGGGCGGCGCCTCCGACCCTTGGAGGACACGGTCAAGCGCGGCTTGCCCATTGAGTCGAAGAAGAGCTTCTTGCGGGTGCTCTTCTCGATGAGATGCTTCTCTGGTGGGCCGAAGACCTCCATGATGCAGGCAAGTTGCTCCTGCTCATTTTCTCCAGGGAAGATTGGGACTCCCGTGTAGAGCTCAGCGAGAATGCATCCAAGACTCCACATGTCAATAGGCATGCCGTATGTCATGCCTAGGATAACCTCGGGCGATCGGTAAAATCGTGATTGAATATAGGTATACACCTTTTCGTTCTCGAAACAACTAGAGCCGAAGTCGATGACCTTGATCTCCGAGTGCAGCGGGTGTCGGAGCAAAATGTTCTCAGGCTTGAGATCGCAGTGAATGACCTTGTGCTGCTTCAGGAGATTCAGGGAGCTCAACATCTGTTTAGTCATTCGCCTAATGAGCTTGAGCGAGAATCCGCGGAAGGCGTTTGCTTTGATGAATTCGTAGAGGTTCATGTCTAGAAGCTCTGTGGAAATGCACAGATGTCCTCGGAAGTAGAAGCTGTGAGTAAAATTGACCATGCTGTGTCGGTTTTTGGGGTCCTGTTACCAAAGTTAGCCAAAGCGCTGCATACATGTCCGAATCACCTACCCATTCGCGAAGCTTTTGCAGAATATTGACTTCTACAAGAGCCTGCTGATGGAACCTCTTCTTGTTGCGAATAATCTTCACAGCCACGAGCACACCCGTCTTGTGGTCAATGCACCGCACGACTTGACCGAAACTTCCCTTGCCAAGCACGTCGATAATTTCGTACCGGTACGAAAGATGATCTCCCGGTACGATAGTGTAGTCTCCACGCTCATCGTCGTAGCCAAAGTTGGGGGCATCGGATTGGAGATCTCCCACCACCTTGCGAGCGTTCTGCGTGCCGCAAAAGTAGATATCATTATAGTCAACGATTTCACCACGCTCGTAGATGTTGAGCATGGCAATCCGAATAGCTTCCTGCGAACCGACCCGTTCCTTTGGCGTTGCGCGTTTCCGTAGGGCGTCGAGGGTCCTAGCCGCGATCTCCGTCTCTTTCCGCCTCGAGCCCATCTTCTTCATCTCTTCCTCGGCAACTAGGTCGTCCTTGTCGAGCTCAGCAGTCCATGGGTCATGGTGACGCATGGTTGTTGCTGAGGCCTTCGGGCGCAGAATCTTTTGCATGACGGAAGGGTTGTGCGGGTCGTTGACAGTCTTAGGAACAGAGGCCGAGGTCCAGTTTTCACTTTTAGTTCTATCATGGCCCAGGCTCGCTGCCGAACTCTTTCTCCTCCTTGATTCGAGATACGAGTTGTTCGCTTTGACAGACGGGCTTGGGCTGTTCTTGGCTGAGCTAAGATTTCCGACCGTCGCAGAAATTGGCAATCGCGGCGGTGGCATCTGCTCCTTACTAATGCTGCGTTCAACAGTCTTTTCTGAAGTGCTGGCCTTCGAATCGGTCTTGGAGGTATTACGTTTCCACGACAAGCTCAACTTCCTACGTAGGGAGCTCATTGAAGACGGGGTAGGTGGTTCTTCCGGATCCGATATTGGCGGCGTGGGTGACTTTGCTTTCACAGGCCGTTGAGCACGGGGACCAGAAGGCTTCTGCGGTGGCTTGACTTCGAGTGGTTCCGTGATGTTTCCAAGGTCGCCGGTCTGTGACCTCTTCAGGAAAGCGGGATCCGCGCCGGGCTTGGGCACGGAGGAGGACAGGAACGGAGACACGCTGGGCTTTCTAGTCGCTTTATAAGGTACCGGTATCGGGACTCCCGCGAAAGACTCGGACGAGCTTGTGCCGTCTGCACCGGATGCACTATCAATCCGGGAGTGGTGTACAGTGCTGCTGCTTCGCAGATTGGGGAAGTCGGACTTGTCGTCCTGCCTATTTCTCGAGAAGAAGGAGCTTTTGGACGCGGTCATGGGGGTGGTCGGTGTCTTTGCGATGATGCGTGAGGGAGGGGGGCTCAGGTTACGGTCGGGGCCATTTTGGCCCAAAGCTGCAATCTTCGCGGTCGTCGATGGATTCAGAGGACCGACGGTAATTGGAGGCAGCCGCACAGGTGGAGGGTTCTTTCTCGATTGAGGAGCATTCCCCTTCTTTTCGGCATCCAATGGGGCTGCATTCGTCGACTTCCGGGTACTAGCCTTTCGGGCGACCTTAATAGCGGGTTCGGGAAGGGATGGTATAGAGAAGCTGCCAGTTGAATTGCTGTTGATGCTGCTAGCATCCGCTGCGAGGTTGGTTTTGCGCTTGTCCAAAAACGATGCCTCAGTGGCTGACTGCTGAGGTGATTCGTACGCTTTCGGAATAGCTGGTACAGGTGGAACGTCCTCCTCGTCATCGGCGGAATGGGAGTTATGATTATGCGGGTTCGACGACTTTGGCGCGGGTAGCCGCGACGTAGCACCCCCTGCGACAGGTGCTCGAGGTTGAATTGAGCCTGTCGAGGTTCTCACTGTATTGAAACTGTTGGTTGAGGTGATGGAGAGGCCGGAGCTGTACGATTTTCTGTTGATGTCGGGGGTTGTCCGGGAAGATGATGGCGTGGCAGATGTCTTCCGGGGTATCATTGATGGAGATCGAGAGTGCTCTCGATGCTCGAGCGGCGGTGGTGGCGGCGCGTTGGCCGCCTGGTTGAGACTCGGAGTTTGGTGCATGGACATGCGCTTCAATCTTCGCGTGTCCGTAGGACTGATGGTCCTGGCACCAAGTCCGCTTGCGTGTGACGCATGCTGCCCCCCAGGCATCATAGACTGCCTTTTCGACTGGGCCGAACCGTTATTAGTTCCTTTGCTGCCGCCTCGAGGTGATCTTGGAGAAATCGTCGAAAGGCGGGTGTTGTCTGGCGTTGATAAGTTGGCAGTGTTTGATCGGGGAAGTGGCTGGTGCATCGATTTGGCTTTTGTCGCTCTACTGTTGGCGAGATTCCGTGGAGTCTCAAATCCCATGCCGGCACCGGCATCCATCGAGGTCCGAGAGAAATCCGTTCCACTGCCAGCGGTGCCCATCAGGCTCGGTCTTCGACGTTGAGCAGTGTTACTGCCAAAGTCCGTTTCAATGACGCCCGAGCCGATGGATTTCCTGGGTGGCTTCGCAATGTTGGTGTTTGATACTGGGGGATAGTGGCTTTGTCGTCGAGACCTCGCTGCGGAGGCACCTGTTGACGCTTCTGCAGCGGATGATGGCCCAGAAGCGATGGATGAGATGCTTGGCTGTCTGCTGGACGTGCTCGGTCTTCTCAGAATTGAACCAGACCTTCCCGGGCGAGTAACGGGAGGTGGGATTCCACGTGCAGAGGCGCCATTCTGGGAGATGTTTGAGACCCCGCCCATCTTGTCGGCCATGCTCTCCGAGTCGAGAATACCACCTTGACCGGTCGGATTCGGAAATTGAGTCAATTTGAAGTCGTGCGAGGCCGACTCGAGACTGCTCTGTAGGTCGTCGAAACTGACCGAGGGCAGAAAATCGTAAGAAGGTGTCGAGTCTGCTACTTCGTTCGCGGCGCCATTCCGTCCAAAAGAAAAAAGAGGGTGGTTGTTGGCCGAAGGTGCACTGAGCATTGGACCGCCGGCGAATGAGCCCTTTGAGGGAGAGTCGGTTCGCGAGTCTGGGATTCCCCTATCACTGCAGCAATCATCGGGTCAGCTCTCTGTAGTTATCCACCCAGGGGATGCATGGGCATGGGTCAGGGCATAATAAAGCGGCGTGAACAGCAACGAAGAAACGAGGGCAAAGTTGAAAGGGGAGAGGGGGGATGGGAATTGGCATACAGTCTGGTCGGGGACTGGTTCGCCGGTCGTGGGCCAGCAGGTATTCTATGCTCCCTTATCATGTGTACGCGGTGCAACGGCCAGCGCGCAGATCATGCGAGCGTTGGACGTGATATGGCGTGAAGGCGAGGGCGGCAGAATGTTTCGAGGGGGGAGGGTCGATCAAGTCGGGCTTGTCGACAAAACGGGGCTGAGAGTCGGGTTTCGCGATGCGATGCGGGCGAGCTCAGTCCTGTCAGGGAGCTGAGGGCATTGAAGAAGCTACCTCATTCCGGAACAACACAAGACAGGCACAGGACGACGAAGGGCGGATGAATGAGGGTCGGCGATGTTGGGGTGACAAAAGGGACAGGATTTGAAGATGCGAGGATTGGCGTTGGTTGAAAGGAGGCGGGCACGGGAGGCGTAAACCACCAAACTCGGCCTACGGTAAGGTAGGAGTGAGGTTGGAGAGGGCCGGTGCAGAGATGAGAGGCGACGACGACGACTGCGAATGGGCCGGGCTCTCTCTCTGGGTTGGCTCCGTGTGTCTACTGGTTGTTTTTGTTCGAGGAAGAAGGACCCGCCGCTCAAGTTGTCAGTGTGGTGGATTGGTGGTAGGCGGGCGGGCAGGTCACGACCAGGGTGGTGGAGCGTGCAGTAAATGGGGATGGATGGAGCCAGAAGCACTACACTAGAGAAGAGCACTGGAGCCTCTCGAGTTTTTTGTCTGTTTTTCTTCCCTCTCTCGTTGTTTCTCGACCCCCGGCAAAATGGTACGAAGATGCGAATGAGAAGCATGCATCGGTGTGGAGGAGAGGCGGGCAGAGAAGTGGATTGTCATTTGAGGTAGACGGCAGCGGAAGAGTGAGAAAGAGAGCAGGTAAGGTACTTCCTGGTTACCTTAGGCCGAACGGGGGGGGGGACTCTGGAGTCTGGAGTGCGAGGTCAGGCAGAGAGAGACAGAGTCCGTTTAGTTTAGTTTATTGTTAAGGTACGGATACGGCGCAAAGGCACAGGATGCCCAAGGTGAAGTACCTAACGGCTGGCAACGATGTCAGCTAAGGCACATGAGTACAAACAATACTCCGTACTACTCGTAGGTACTTGGTAGTAGGAGGTAATTAACCACCCGACATGTTCAGTCACTCAGTCCCGTCAAATTGTCAGTCAGGTATAGAGTATGCAACTCCCTACGCAGCCAAAGTATCTAGTGTAAAGAGGGTGGCAGCCGCGATGGACTCCGAGCCATTCTCTGAGGGGAGGATCTGTCATGCACCTCACGACTGACCTGAAGGGGGACTCGCTAGCACCCAAGGCAAGGCGATGCAGCAGTAGTGCGGGAAAAAGGGACCAATGTCAATAGACTAAATGAGCACCAATGTTCAGTTGATTGAAGGGAGTTGAGAGAGTTTATCCGTAAGGTAAGGTACGGAGCGCGGTTCAGGAACACACACCACTTTGCATACGCTACTCCATGCAGCTGCAGCACGTTTCCGCAAGACCGTTCTAGCGGCCAACTTTGGGCAAATGACGGTGGGAAACATGCATCCAAATCGAAATGGGGGGAGGAGAAAAACAAAAATGCAGCGGCGGGTGATGATGGACCTCATCCCTGGACCAAAGGTACTCCGCACCCATGAATGTGAAAAGAGCAGGAAAAAAAAAGGGTGGTGGTCGGTGCAGTGCCCGCCGGCCCCTCACTCACATTTTGGCAAGAGCGAAAGAAAGGGAGGTCGGGGGACCGCTCTACCTAACAGGGATCACCTGTTGATTGCACGAATTGCGCCAGTTCCTCAAAAGACGCGTGTGCCGATTAGTACCGTGCCTATCACTTTGCCTGCAAAGGTACATATCATCTGTATCGTGACGTTGGGTAGCAAAGAAGAGCAGGAGCAGTGAGTGTCTCTCTCCTTCTTTTTGGTAGCATTCCATGATGTTATCATTCACCACTTTGCATCTCAATCCCAGAGGCAAGAACAACCATATCTCAGATACCCAGTACTTGCCTTACTTCGCAGGTACCTATGATAGCGGGGCGGTTCGTACCTCACACCGCATTCCCGTGGAAGGAACTCTCGAACCCATCAGGTCGGTGTGATCAAATCAAATGATGGAACCCGTCAAGTCTAATAGCGTGCTTTGGACCCCCTCCTATTCCCCAATTCCCCTCTTCCTTGAGCCCTGCCGCCCTTGGTCAAATGGCCGCTAAATAACCTCGACAAAGACAAAATGAGGCAAATCTTATGGACCAAGCGGATACCTGATTTTGTACTCCGTACGGATACAGATACAGATACCAGCCTTGGGACCTCAAATTCATCGCATCTCACTATCTCCAGACCATACGGACAAGAATTTTCTACCAAGCAATTTAGCAATTCGGCACCATTTCCGTCGACCAACCGATCGACCCCAAGCCTGTGGCCTGCCCTAAGTTCTAGCATCTCTTCCCGCTAAAGGTTCCAGAGAATCTCGGACCCTGGCCGTTGAAGCGCCATCTGCGGCTGCGGGTTCTCTCATTTACCCAAGATTCTGCTGTCCACCATTACGAACAGCCAAATATGCAGATACAAGTTCAAATAACTACCTTTGGTGCTTACTTGATATCTAGACAGATATGCCGGTCCGAGTAGACCTCTGCACTACGTACAAGGCGCCGGCCACCTACATCAACTAGCATCGCATGTCGTCGGCTCAGATGTACGGATAGCTTGGCTAGCACAGCTAGGTATCAACTCTACTCTTTCCGTACAACCGAACGAGCACGACTCGCCCCAGTTCCCAGCGACCCAGATCAAGTTTCGGGTTGCTGCAACCGTCACACGCGTGTGTGCTTCGCGGGCGTCCCTCAGTCAGCACCATTCGCGTTACTGCATCTGATCTTTCTCGTCGCCTTCTGTAATTCGTTCCGAAACTTTGCCGCGACTCGTCCCAAATTGAGGGGCAACCAACGGTTGAGGAGAGCTTCCCGCGTTTGCCAAGCTCGCTGCTATTCGACGCGTCTTTCGTTTCCATTTGGGGCCAATTGGGACACTGTCGCGCCCGCCGTCACGGTCCAGCAGCAGCTCGGAGCTCCAAGAATGAATGCGTCCCTGCGTCACCGCGGCCCGTTTGTTGTCCTCGTCGCCGCATCAACCAAGAGGAAGACCCTGGGAAAAAAAAAGTGGCATGGGGGTGACGAGTCAAGTGTCTCAACGCCCAAAAGCAAGATGCCCATCTGTCCAGTGGAAATTGGGGGTTCTGTGGCAAAACGGTCTGCTAGCCAGGGATTCGAATGCATGGGGGGTCCCGCCATATGCAATCTGCAACCTGCAATCCTCCTCTCCGCTGCCCGTCCTTGGAGGAACACCGGCCGGTATTCAACCACAGCCAACCAAGCCGTTTCCCGACCAGACGCCCGTCACGTAATTTGTCCGTCGTGGTCCTGTGCCGAGGATCGCAGAAAGTCCATCCCTCGTCTCCTGGGACGACCATCGATGAGCCCAATATCAACGTCGGGGCAGTCAGCAGGGGTTCTCGTAGCATCCAGATGCCTTCCGTGCTTCCCTTCAAAACGCCTGGTCTATATCTCACGGCAGTCAACGTGGACTTGTAGCATTGGCGGGCAACTGTCAGAGACTGACGACAGCAACCCCCAACCTTCAAGGATTGGCTATTTGTCCGAGCGGTGGCTTTGTCTTACGGGATGGATCAATGATTTTTGTCTGCAATCAATGGTACGAATATCTGTCACTTGTCATCTGCAACAATTGGCCGACCTAGCAGAATGGGGGACACTGACAACTGATACATTCGCCGTGCGCTTGTGGGCCATCAATGTAAAGTTCAAAATTGGGCCATGCAACAAAGCCGGTCGACTACTGAGCAAATGTCTGACGGAGATCAAAGCAGTCAGAGCAAGTCTGGTTGCTGTCGGTTATTGGTCAACCAGAGGGATTACGGGACATCTGTATGAAGGGACATGATACATCAACACAAAACCGCATCGCCTTGGTTCTTGATGCAGACCATCATTTCGTGGGATATTGTTTTGCCCAGGCCAATGACCAATCACCGAACACGATTTCCGGGCCTCTGCGTTTGTTTTCTTAACAAGGTGCTGCTATAGTCCGAGAACACACCGCCTGCCTCATCGTCTCGCGGAACTGGGGTCCAGCAGGTCTCTATTTCGAACGCCCTCCGTCTACAATGCGAACCATCAAATTTGAGATCTAACAATACACAGCTACTTGTCTTTGATTATTTTCATCAGCAGCAAGTCAGTTCAGGCGGGCTTTGGGTTGTTTGGTAAATCGAGAGGGCAGAACCAATCGGCGATCTAAACGCAACTCACATTTGAATCGCCTCACCTGAGCTATAGAATAAGGTTCGATCGAGTTGGCCAACCGTCAACGGAGCATTATCAAGCCTCGAAGCAACCCACTAGGAGTGAGAGTCCATGTCGAAGCCTGAATAGCGAAAGGGGCTTTTCAAGCTTCAAAGTCGAATAGAAGCACTCCTGAGTTCTGCCAAGCTGACACTCGCGAGTTCCTTACTACCTGGGGTCATTGATCTACTCTAGCCTCCATTCAGGTGCTTCTTCTCTCAACTAAAGAAAACACTAGTCCTTTGGCTCCATTCCAACTCCGAGCCGGGGCTGCCTCGAGTCCCCAGCTTCTGCGCCTAACGCCCAACAGAGACGGATCAATCATCCCGCCCCTCGTGTACGAAGATAGCGTGTACGTACACTCCGTGACTCCGTACATAATTACGGATAGCACAGGCAGACAAGTAGAGGACGGCACGCTTGTCACCCACGCCGCCGATGCTCTTGGAGCTTGAGCTTGCCATAGGGCAGGTCAACCTTGCCCTGAGTGACTTGGACTGGCATGCGATGGCAGAAACAAGACAGGGTCCGAGCTGATCAAGGGATGCCTCCTTTTCTCTCTGGTGTGCACTCTGGAGTCTGGAGTTGTCTAGATTACTTTCTCTGCCCAATTCCCTCCGTCCCGTTTTCCGTTCTCCGGGCCTGCCTGCGGCGTCCACAACGTACCCTTTTTCCTCTCCTTCGTCACAAATGCAACTATTCCGTACGGAGTACACACGTGGTCTGATGATGCGGGAAGCACTGACCAACGCAGACGGCCGAATTGTTGGTGTAATTTCCCATCCCGTTTCCCGTTTCATGGAGGCTCCGTCAGGATTTGGTGATCCATCACTGTCCGCCCAAAGTGATGGTTACAGAAAACTCATCCAACGTTGGGAGACCCTTCTGATTTGACTATATGTTGGATCAGTTGACATTGAGAACGGCCAAAGTTTCGTGCGAGGAGGCTGGCACAATTGGCAACCTCTACAGACGGGAGAGTTACTTCCTGGCTTCAAGAGCTGAAACAGCCGGCCAGAAGTACGGGAAGTTAGACTCATCCATCGCCATCGCGCGTCTACCTACTCGGTGTATCTTTTTTTCTGTTGTGTATGCAGATGTCACAGAGACAATGTCTTTCTGTGAATGGACCGATCGAACAATTGAGATAGTTTTTCCGCCGTCTGTCCAGATCTCGTGGACACTTTGACTTCTTATTGGACCGCCACAGCTGACCAGTGTCGCTTTCCAGGCTCTTGGCTCTCTCTCCGCTTCCCCTGGACAATCAGCCAGCCGGATTTGGAGGAAAGGATGCGGGCATCCGTACGGGGAGAGACACACGCCATATGCTGGGCCACGACACTGCCGCTGGATCGTAACGTAGATAATGTGGACAGGCTCCAGTGGGAATTCTGTCCCTGCAACATGAGACCACTTCCAATGTGCGTTCTGGAGGTAGGAGGGAGAAGGGATGGGATCATGGATGATTTTTTTCGTGTGGCAGATGCTTACTGGGGGGGCATGTGATGTCCAACCACTGCAACTCGGCTGCCACGGGCTTCTGCGGTCTGCTGGCATCGGACCTGGTTCCCCACGCTGCGGCCCAAATCACATGCAGGCTTGCAGCTTGGGGGGAGGAGCTTCCGCCGGTCCAGCCGGACAGCTCCAATGACATTCCCCATGCACCAATCCACCTCAAAACTTCAACGTCTCACACAGCTTGCATAGCTTCCGGAAATTTCAAACAAAAGCTAGCTTGACCACATCTGAGCTCCTTGCGTAAAAGAGAGACACAGATCGCGTTACCACCCGTCTCATCCCCTTGCTTTTCCAGCGAAGCGCAACCGCACCGCACCGCACTCGCAAGAGCACTGCCGGGCGGCTGTCCGCCAAACGATGACGTGACCTCGCTCCCGCGACTACAACCCGCCAGCAGCAACGAAACAACCGCCGGCGCATCCACCACCACCACCACCACCACCAGACACCCGGCACGAAAGGTACGGACTATGGACGAATATACGGCCGACCTCTTCATATCCCGCGACGATGCCTCGGATCATCAGCCGCATGCGCAGCCGCCTCCGACCGTGGTGGTCGACGAGTGGCCTCACGACTCGGACGTCAGCGAGGGCACCCCGTCCAAGAAATCGCCCTCCGGCCTGCGCTCGCGCATCGCGAACAACCTCAGCAAGAAGACGAGCATCCAAGACCGTTTAGTCGAGAGGTAAAGCCTAACGTTCCCGAGGCGCACACCACGATCTCTCTGCAAGAGGAAACTGAAATGCTAACTAGATTGCTTTTCACTCAGGCTCCTTCAACAGGTCATCCCCGAGAGCTCCGATGGCCTCACAAGCGGCGGCGACGACCCTCTCGCCCCGGGCTTCGCCCCGGACAAGAACAGCACCTTTTCTGAGCGGCCCAACTTCAACATCACCACAATGTCCAACAACTTCCGCCGCTTCAACGCCCGCATCGGCGTCGTCTTCAAGTTCCAGGCTCGCGTCGTCCGCCTCCTCAGCTGGCGCCGCCCAACACACACCCTATCCCTCCTCGCCGTCTACACTTTCGTCTGCCTAGACCCGTACCTCTTAACCGTCGTGCCCCTAGCCGGCTTCCTCCTCGCCGTCTTCATCCCCTCCTTCCTCGCCCGCCACCCGGCCCCGCCCTCCGGCACCTTATCCTCGGAACAATCCGTCGGCTACTCCCCCAAAGGTCCGCCCTTGGCCCCGGCCCGGACAGTCAAACCCGTCAAGGAGCTCAGCAAGGACTTCTTCCGCAACATGCGCGACCTCCAAAACTCAATGGACGACTTTTGCGTCGCCCACGACGGCGTCGTCGCCACCGTCCTCCCCATCACAAACTTCTCCAACGAGGCCCTCTCCTCGGCCCTCTTCCTCGCCCTCACCCTCACAACAGTCCTCATGACAACTTTCGCCTCCCTCCTCCCCTGGCGCCTCATCGCCCTCCTCGCAGGCTGGGCCGCCATCCTCTCAGGCCACCCGGCCATCGCCCCGCTGCTGTCACACACCCACGACACCCACGTCGCGCCCCGCGAAGCCCACGCCCGCTCCAGCGTCGACGCCTGGATCGCGGGCGACATCATCCTCGACTCGGCGCCCGAGACGCGCGAAGTCGAAATCTTTGAGCTCCAGCGTGCCTCCCACGACGAGTGGGAGCCCTGGCTCTTCTCCCCGAGTCCGTACGACCCGCTCTCCCAGCCCCGTATCGCGGGTGAGCGGCCCCGCGGCACGCGCTTCTTCGAGGACGTGTTACCCCCCGACGGGTGGGTTTGGTCCGAGAAGAAGTGGGCGTTGGACCTGTGGAGCAGGGAGTGGGTGGAGGAGCGCATCATTACGGGCGTCGAGGTTGAGACGGAGGGGGAGAGGTGGGTATATGATATGTTTGATGAGAATAGTGCCGGTGGCCACGGGGGACCGGTGGACTCGTCGCCGACGACTGCCAAGGGCAAGGCGAGGGTTCCTAGTGCGCCACTGTCGGGATGGGAGGAGGGCGAGGACGGGACGGGAAGGAGGGGGGAGTGGAGGCGGCGGAGGTGGGTTAGGCTTGTCAAGAGGCGGGCTACGATGAGTACTGCTTGAGGGATTGTAGTGGATTGTATAGTATGGTAATGATGAATGACATGAAATCTTATGGGCAGTCACTTCAAACTTGATCCTCCAACGTCAGTGCGGACGTGGGTACTTCCCCAAACTTAAGACTACACATCTTGACTTGATGTTTCCTCTCGCTCAAAACTTGAAGATGATTGTTATGTTGAATTATCCATCACGGCAGCAACAAGACATTTTTGGAGTCGCGAGATTGTCATTATCGTCAAGTTATTCATCTACGGGTCTTCCTTGCCCATCCATTCGAGAGAACTGGATGGAAGGGAAAAAGGGTCTTTTTCCACGTTTGCTTCTCCCTCTTGCCTGGCCAAGTCTAAATGCAGCCGTCCGGCTTGCCAGCCGATTAAAAGGGTTCACCAAAAACCCAACCAACACCTAAAAGGAAAAGAAGGGAGAACCAGGTTTCCTCGTTCCATCTCTCCAAGAATCAGAGACCAGATGCTCATCCATCGAACTGCCCTACGATCTCATCTCGTCGTGATCCAAGCGTACCCCGGATGAAATCCCCCGTCCCGTCACGTCGCGTTGTTTTGCGAAACGCTCTCCAGCCTCCATGAAGAACCAAAAGCCATCCGTCATCAAATTATGAAGTCGTATTCTTGTCCGCGAGGACCATCTTGTCGAGAATCTTGTGCACGCCCTTGGTCAACCCGCGGCCCTCGTCGATATCATCGGCAATCTTGCGCGCGCGGTCAATGAGCACGCCGACGACCTGCTTGGTGTACTCGAAGCTACCAGTGCTCTCCATACGCGCGACAGCGAAGCGCTTGACCTCGACATCGTTCGTCTTTTGCCCGAGGATGTTGATGAGCTGCAGGTTGGACGGATCGGAGCGGATGCTGTGGATGATGGGGAAACTGAACTTGCCCTCGGTTAGGTCCTCGCACATTCCCTTGTTGTCCGAGTATTCTTTTGACGAGAGGTTCATGTAGTCGTCGCGGATCTGGAAGATGAGGCCCATGAGATTGACGAGCTCGGAGCAGTCTGTCAGGCTGCGAGACTCGGCTTGCATGAGCTTGATGCCCAGACGGAAGAGACCGCCCGTCTTGTTGCCGACCATTTCGAGATAGTCCTCTTCTGTAGGACAGGTGAGTGTGTCGCGCCAGAAAAGATCCATACCCTGGCCGCGGTGAAGGTGGACGAGCTCTTCGGCAAAGATGGAGATGGTTTTGGGGTTCTTGAGGCGCTGGAGCTCCTGGAGGGCGCAAAAGTAGATATAGTTTGCCGAGTTGATGGTCTGAGCTACACCAAAGATGTTGTGGGCGACGGGGAGGCCGCGGCGGAGGGAGGACGAGTCCTCAACGTCGTCGATGAGGAGGGAGGCCGTGTGCAGCATGCCAACAACGTTTGTAATGACATCGATGCTGGCCTGCGGCACCTCGAGCCAGACGTTGAAGGCCTGGATGAGCTGGGCGCGGAAGTCCTTGCCCGGGTGGGCAAAGAGGTAGTCGAAGGGGCCGGTGATGACCTTGTCCTTCTCCTCGGGCCAGGCTTTGCGGGTGAAGTTCAGGTCAGAGGACGCGTAGCGCGAGGGGTCCGGGGGCGGGGGAGGCTGCATCGTGAGGGTGAAGGAGGTGGCTTGGTTGGTCCCCAGGGAGGGACGGCGAGACCGGTGGGACGAGTGTGAGAGCGAGTGCTTGTGGGCGTGGGTTTGGCCGTGACCGTTGTTGGTGTTGGCGTAGTTGGCGCGGGAGAGCCAGTCGGTCTCGGGAACGGTACGGAGGGGCCCTTTCGTGGTCGCGGGCATGGGCGCGGCCGCGTGAGCGGAGAGGGAGACGGGAGCGGCGGCGGAGTTGTGGCCGATGGAGGATTTGCGCGAGGGGATGATGTTTGGCGGGGAATGGGGAAACGAAGAAGAGGGGTTGCCGGTACTTGTAGGATCTGAAGATTTGTCGGCGGCTTTGTTTGAAGGAGGAGAGAACGACGAAGACGCCGGCGGGTTATTCGGCACCATCGCGAAAGGGAGTCTTCTCCAAGGGACCGGCTGCCAGGGAAAGAAGCGTGGCTTCTTATGGCCGTCTGGTAGGGAGGACCCGGTCTCACCAACACCACCAGAAGCTACAGCTGCGGGAGCTCCAGGTGTTGGCTCAAGCTCAACAGAGCTCGTGTGGGCTGGGGATGCGGCGTTGTGGAGCTCTGGCTGGTGGGTTGTGGTAGAATCGGTCAGCTGGCGCCGTTGCTGTAAGCCCGTGTAAACGTCACCACTTGCTCAGCCAAGGTGAGATTCTGCCTGGGGGGGAGGCATAGTAGGTTGTGAAATGGTGTGGTGGTGGATTGGATAGGAGCGGCATTGCGGCAGGCAGTTGATTGCTGCATATGCGAGTGCTTTTCTGCCTGTGTCTGTATTGGTCCGTGGAATATGTGCATGTGCTGTCTTTTGGCGGGGAACAAAATGAGATGTAGACCGTCATGACTTTTTGTGAATAGGACCTTTTCTCCACACCCTGCTGCAAGGGAATAGGCGGAGGCAAGGATGGTGGGTGAGCAGGAATAGGAAAGAGGAAGAAGACTAAGCTGGGTCACTGAACCTGGCTTGGAAGGTCCCTGGTGGGAGCCTGGAGATGGATGTGGCGGGTACCTGAAAAGTCCTAGACAGACCTGCAGTAGACAAACAAGGAGAAGAAAGTATGGAGGAAAGCAACAAAGTAAAGAGAAGTTGGAGATGGACAATCACATGTCAATGGAAAGCACTTCGCGCACCTTGAACATGCAGCAGCAGCAGCAGCAGCAGGAGCAACGATGGGAGCTGTGGCAGGTGCCGATGGAGCCTCAATTGCCCAGGGCAGAGCTCGATCGTTGGAACTCTTATCGATTGATTATCGGGAGATAAGGTAAGGCGGGCAGGCACCTCAGGTACGGCCCGGATAGGTAAGGTATTCGGGCTAATGTTGAGACCGAAGGAAGGAAGACGTCATCCAGTTCGCGGCTGGTCCTGGAGGTCGGGATTCCGTCGATGCCGAGATTCAAACGGGCGCCGCGGACTTTGGTCCGAGTGGGTGGCCGGAGAAGCAGCGGTGGGAGGAGGAATAGCAAAGTGAAGACGAGGAGGGAGACTTGAGGGCCCGGATATTTCGGTATAGTGATGACTCGTCTAGTCGTTGCTCTCCCGCTTGGTTGAAGTCGAATGGATGAAATGGAGCGGAGAAGGAAAAGAAGAAGAAGAGCAAGCGGGTGGGCGGTCAAAAAGAGAGAGGTTCGTGCGAACTCTCCGTCTTAAGAATCGGCCGGAGCACGGAGGAGACACGGACACCACCCACCACGAGCCAACGTGTGACTTGGGAGTATTGGGGAAACGGGCTTCTAGAAGAGGACGAGAGCGAGCCACTAACACCTTGGACACTAGACTCGAACTCCTCGGATGTCACCCAAAATCCTCCTGATCCGCGTGCTTGTCGCCCGTCACTCTGTCACCCCTTAACCATGTGCTTCCCATGTTTCCGCCCAGTGCTTCATCCTGTCGCCGTGTGATGGCCCGGGTGAGAGGGGGAACAGCAGTAGAGGCAAGAGAGAAAGGCAGCTCGCTCCGAGTCGGAGCAACTCTAGACAACTAAATGTGCCATCCCCTCGCGTCTTCAGGTTTCATCAGTGTTAAGTGCCGGTCTTAAGCACCCGCAGCTGCTGTGACGGGGCCGGCAGAGAATCACCCTGTCCCATTCGACGCCGCCTCTCTGCAGTACCTACTCCGTAGCCAAGGCACGCCGCACTTCAGGGTCAGATCAGGGTCAATGTCAAAGCCTCGCTTATTTTTTATCTTCGCCCGATGGAACGAAAGATACAGTTGAGTGAAGGCTTGAACCCTGCTCTCCGAGTTCCCATGCATGGAAGGAAGAAGAGAGCTCATGCAAGAAGGGAAAGCCCAAGATGCTTAGTTTACCGGCCCGTGCCCCCCACAGCACCACAATGCGCCAAACGCAGCCCAATTGACCCGCTTAGCTAAGAAACCATCTCCCAACTGACCACTCAGAGAGCACATTTCCTCTTTGGGCAGCGCTACATCCCCATCCCAACGTGCTGGATCGACCCGGTTGCCGGGGCAGTAATCGTCCAACGCAACACAAACAACCCGCATTGTCCACCAACGTCGTCGCTTTCCAACTTCTACTATACGGATACCTTATTTTCCACATGACTCCAGCTCCCCCCCATCACGCTACCGGGTAGTCACTCATGAATGACCACCTGCGCATGCGCCCTCGCCATTGAACTTTTTATTTTTTCGCCTTTTCCACCTCCCTCTCTACAATTGTCGCGCAATTGTGATACGCCCCCTTTCTCCAGATCCCAAGAGGACTTGTCCTCGCCAGCCTTTCTTCTTCTCTCTTTCTGTATTAACAATTACCCAACGGTGCTGCTGCTTTCTACACTCGACTCCTGTCTCTATCCTTTGATCCGACGCAACAGTATTTCATCACTATCGAATCATTCGCAAGTCGCATCACCGAGAACCGCACCGCATCGTCTCTTTTGTCTCTGCCATTTTGCACCGACTATCGCCCGATAGTCCTCGATACCCACAACCCCCAATCAAGCCACCAAGCCACCGCCTACCACAAGAGCACACTCAGAACATTAGACATAATGGAGAACCTTCTCAGCCTCGCCTTCGACGGCCTCTCCTCCTACGACGGTCCCAAGATTCGCAAGGGTCTGCGCCAAGTCGAGGGTCTTCTTGCCCAAATCTGCCTCTCAGCGCCGGCAAAGTCGAGGTCACCCACAACGGACGATGATGCGTCCCATAACAACGGAAAGTCTCTAGCGGACTTGTCAGACGACCCGGCCTTCCGCGAGTTCTTCAAGCTGCAGGAGGGCTTCGAGTGGAACGTCGCACTACGCCTCATCAACACACTCGACCGCCTCATGGGCAAGGGCACCGACGGACAGAACGACCTCCTTATCCTCAGCTCGCTGGACCTGATCCAGGGTGTCTTATTACTGCACCCGCCCAGCAAAGCTCTCTTCTCACGAGAGCAGAACATGAATGTATGTTTTCGCGACTTCTCCAGCCCCTGCTATCCAAATAGATCACTAATTCCAATCTTTTGCAACAGCTCCTCCTCGACCTCCTCGAGCCCGTAAACTGTCCCGCGATCCAGTCCGCCACCCTTCTGACCCTCGTCACCGCCCTCATCGACACCCCGACCAACACCCGTACCTTTGAGGCCCTCGACGGCCTCCTCACCGTCACCTCCCTCTTCAAGTCCCGCTCCACGGCCCGCGAGGTCAAGCTCAAGCTCGTCGAGTTCCTCTACTTTTACCTCATGCCCGAGGTTCCCTCCATCCCCCGTGCCGACGTCCGCGCTTCCGTCCCGGCCATCCACCAGCGCAGCCCCAGCAAACTCGCCGGCGCCTTTGGCAGCGCGGCCTCCACACCCGCCTCTACCGATGCGAGCCACGCTCGGAGCCGTGCCGGTAGCGAATCATCCGACACCATGACGACCGAGGAGAAGCAGGAGCTGCTGGGCCGTCATCTGAGCAATGTCGAGGATCTCGTCAGGGACCTCCGGACATGCACGCCCTTTGGCGGTGTCGTATGCTAGTCTCGACGAGCAAATTGCTCATATCTGGCATCAGGTGTTTTAGGCTTCTCATTCTTTCATGGGGTTCTACTCATTCGCGAGGTCTGCTTTCTACCGTCGTTTACAAATCTCCACATCGTTTGGCGTTCTCGTGGAAGGGTTAGGGGAATGCGATACAAAGGTTTTTACTTCCATGTTTCGGGCGTCCTTTTTTTCGTGTCAACGTAGGCGAGGAGTTTTGTCTAGATTTTGTCGTTTCCACCGAATCAGGGGAAGGAAGGGAGTCGCTCATTGCTTCTTGCAAAAAAAAGTTTCCCTCAGTCAGTATCGCATAATACGTATTATCAAGTTCGTAGCAGCATCAGGAAGAACAGATCAAGAAACGCCCGCATCTTTTTCATGCAAAGCCTTGACATTGAAAGACTTTGCTTCATCTAATGTGGCTTCGAGAGAAGTTGGCTGGTATTGCAAACAATGGCCTTCCCTTCAAGAGGAGACACCGATAGGAACTTGCTGCTTGAAGATGTGGTATCATTTCGTCAAGGACGTTTGTAGGTAGAAGAAGTTGGGAACTTGAAGGTCTTCGCCTTCGTTTCTCGGACACTATGGGCTCTGAGCCTTGTTATTCCAAGATACCTCAACCACACTGCGTCGCTCAAATCCTCGTCCTTGCTTGAGTGTTAGCTGGAATGTACGGACAGAGAGTACGGGAGATGGGAGCCTAGTCCTTTAGTGCTCTGGATTCGAGGGTACACGATATCACAGATGAAAGCATCTACAAAGTGAGCGATCATGCCATCATCCATCTCTGACGAGATCCGACCTGCCTGGCTTGCTCGCTTCGCGCCAGACCCAGAAACTTGGAGAACCGGCCATACAAGGCGCCCTAATACTTTATATACATACCTATTTGTTTACGGAGTATTGCCGGTCCTTTAAATACAGGCCGCGATCACCACCAGCAAGGATGGGAAATCACCTCAGTGTTGGAGAAAGCAAGAATGTTGTCACAAGGCGCAAAAAAAAAAAATGACAAAAGGGAGACTCGAACTGGCAAAATGGCAGAATATGTTGCTACAGCGAGACGCGGCGCTGCAGGCTTATATGATTTCAGTTTGCGATCTGCGGAAGAGTACACACACGCTGAACCATTCGGCCAACGTGCAGTTGCTCTCCCGCCCCGACAGACGCTCTGACTTGATGGGCTATAGAGGGTGTGGAGTGGTGTATTCACCCCTTTGAGCGAACCGTGATGGCTTCATCCGTTGTTTGCTGACCCCACAATATGTTCCGGAGAAGCCTGGCCAATCACGTACGCTTCTTTCAACGGTGACCACGTGTGAAGTCTAACCAATTGTGCATTGCTCGATTGATATTTCGTTATATGTACGTTACTATATCCGAAGCCATGTGTACCCCGAAGCTTTTCAGTCCATGTTCTCGTACATTATATTTGACAACCACTCTAGAATCTCGGGATGATGGTATCCGGCTTGTTCTCCAGCGCCTCGTCAATCTCCTTCATAATCTCGTCCGTCAACTTTTCTTGCGCACCAATGGCCCGAATGTTTTCAAACACCTGCTCCGGACTGCTGGCGCCGATAATGGCAGAGCTGACGTTCTTGTTCTTCAGGACCCAGGCAAGCGCCAGGGTAGCCATCTTGATGCCCAGCTTCTCGGCAATGGGCTCAATCTTGTTGGCCTTGTCAACGAGGTCCTGGAACTGCTTCTTGGCGTTCTCCCTCTTCCAAAAGTCCTTGATGAAGCCAATGTTCTCGGAGCCGAAGCGGGAGTCCTCGGGGATGCCGTTCTTGTACTTTCCGGAGAGGATGCCCTGGCGCAGGGGGGAGAAGACGGTCAGACCGGTGCCGACTTCGCGGTAGAGGTGGAAGAACTCGTGCTCGACCTTCTTGCGGTCCAGCATGCTGTATGAGGGCTGCTCCATGATGGGACCGACCAGGTTCAGCTTGTCGGCGTAGCGCCAGGCCTGGGCGATCTCGTCGGCGCTCCATTCGGATGTTCCCCAGTAGAGGGCCTTGCCGGTGTTGATCAAGTGGTTGAAGGCGCGGACGGTCTCCTCCATGGGTGTCTGGCGATCGGGACTATGGAGAGTCAGTGGTATTCGTAATCCCGTCGAAAGGGAGACTCACCGGTGAGCGTAGACGAGGTCGACATATTTGAGATCGAGACGCTCGAGGCAAGCGTCCATGGCCTCGATAACGTGCTTGCGGGACAGACCCTTGTTATTAACAACGTTGTCACCGAAAGCACCACCCCAGTAGATCTGTTGCGCATTCAATGTCAGTACCGAATTCCAGTGTTGCCAGGCCTTTGCGGGTTTGCGCACCTTGGTAGAAATGACGAGGTCGTTGCGCTTCCAGCCGTACTTCTTGATGGCCTGACCCATAACTATCGTAAAGTCAGTCCTCGTTCTCTCGGCAGGGGTGAGGTAGTCTGTCCGTACCAACTTCGCTCTCGCCGTTGGCGTAGCCCTCGGCTGTATCAAAGAAGTTGACGCCAGAGTCGTAAGCAGCCTTCATGCACTTGAAAGTGCCCTCTATGTAATGTGTCAGTCTCGGTCGACTTTTGTGAATCGGGGTCTGTTCGTACCGGAGTCGACGTGGCCGCCGTAGGTCAACCCTAATAGAGAGTCAGTGTCTATAACATCATCTGGGACACAACTAGGGTAACTCACAGCCTCCCAAGCTGATGGCACTAACCTGAAGGCCAGAACGGCCCAGGAAGCGGTACTCCATAGGGGGAAGATCTTCAGGCTTGGACATTTTGTCGGTGATTCGAGAGTCGTTGAGGAGAGAAGTTCGAATCCGTGAGCTGGAGGAAAAGGTGGTGGGAGGTCGCGAAAGTGGAGGCGAGTACAAGCCGTCAATTCATGCGAAGAGCAGCAAGCACCTTACTTATAGTCCCCCTCGTTCGACGAGCTCGTGTCCGAAAAGAAATCTCCATTGGAGCTCCATGCCCATGGCCCATGTCGAAAGGCCAGCGTGGGGCCCAACCTATTCCTCTCACGGTTACGGATACTGCAGCAGCCGTTAAATCGCCCATCTCCAGTGGTCAAGCTCATGGAAGCGGGGCAGCCGGTATCAACCCCGCCATCCAAGTCCATGACCCGCGAGTTGTGTCACCGGCGAGCCTTGTAGCCAATGGTCCCATCCCACGCCGAGCTGTTGGCGCGGGTACCGGTTCGGTACAGACGCAGCTGTCGTGATTTCACGGTGCCTGATCCTAGAGCTATGACCGGCGGGATTGAGCTATCCCGAGCTTGTTGCTCGATAAGCAGAATGAGACGCTTGCGAGCAACCTGACTGTGCTGATTTGTTTGCTCAGTCTAACGGTGACCACTCAGGACCACGTGGCAGAGAAAAATCTTAAGGACAATCCCGAGGAAATCGGAAAAGACACCGAGGTACAGTAAGGTAGACAGGAAATCTTAATGTCACCCGCGTCGAGGAATTGGAAGCGAAGCTGCGGGTGTGCGCTAAATTACCCCTCCAGCTGCCCCTCCAACATAACCTTACACCATTGCCCCTGCTGTAATGCGGGTCGTCCAGGGATGTTTCATATTCTCGCTGCTCCGATTGCCCCGAATTTGCGAGGATGCCGCCAGCTTACTAATTCTTCATCGACGCTTCCCTTCCCTATCAAGGTGTCACGGAGCCATCTCAATTGCATACGGCATCTTAGGGTAGAGTAAGTTGCGCTACTGCCGTCTGAACCCCATACGGCGAACTCGAACGACGAATGATGCCTCGCACGTCTTTGGTCAGCCTCAATGCGCGGCTCAACCAATGCATAAACCCTCAAGTCGTATCATTGATCGAGTCGTATCGAACTACCACGACGTAGCGCCAAGTTCCTGAACATGGTCTCCTTGTAGGCTTTACGACAGTGAAATCCATCTGACATAATTCAACAAGATGCCAATAGACGGTACTTCGTACTTCAGGAGAGGCTCCAATGATGATTCCATGCCCATGGTAAGCCGCACCATGCTACGAACAGCCTGTCGCAAACCAACGTTCCACCCTATCGCATTGAGACAGCTTGACGCCCATTCCAGATTGTAGTATTTCAAGGTTTCTTGCGGAAAGCCGGGTTCATCTTGCAGAGCCTCAGTCTTCTCAAGCTAAAGCTGGCAGGTCCCCCAAGATACCATCAGCCTGTTCAGCTTTACATAAGCGCGAACTTGAGTTAACTACCACGAGGCAGCGTACTGAAATGAGGCAGCTGACGGCAGTACGAGTAACATCCTAATTTAGGACGGTGGCCAATTAATGGTTCAGGCAGGTAGGTCATTGGCTCGACCGAATTAAATAACACAAAATTCTCCGCGGCCATATCCAAATCTGACCTCAACTGGGCTCATCATTCAAACCCGGTACTCACTCAAAGGTGGCATTCCCAGGCTTCGCTTCAACATCTATATAGATCTGAGCTTTGCAAGACAGAGCATATAGGTCTGAAACCTTGAGAGTGTAGGCCCAGAACACCAACCCCTCTCTATCAAGCTTTGGAGTTGAAGTCTTGAAGGAGTGTGACATGAACAGTGGTGCCTGAGCATTTCTCAAAGAACTGGTTATCTGCTACTCAAGGATGGCTTCACAACGGGTTGAAAGGGTATTTTCTAGTAAAAGAAACCTCAGACTTTCTCATCTGTTTCCAAATAATCAGAAGTGCTGCAGTTCAGTTGATGCTTCATGCCTCGGCCAGAATAATGGCCCGTCTGCTATATGAGTGCCCTCATATGTGTTCAACATAGCTACGGGCATTCACGACTTCAAGAAACCCACATCGTGAGAGCACAAGAGCAGTGGTCTTGTCGACATAAGCGGAAATCAGGGCTTCCTCTCCATGGATTAAACCTAGACCCTTTCCCACAAACCTCCTCCTCTTCCTCTTCTTCTCTCTCTTCACCATCTCACCACCAAAGTTGGTTTCCCTCAACCACAATCAGCTTTCAACGCCACCACTTCGTTTCCGACTTCCAGTACGCAACAGATCACGATAGATCCCTGAAATACACATCGTAAGTCAATTTTCATCTGTTTTCGACGTTGGATTTATCTCGTTTTCTTCCCTTTCCGAGCAATTCATCGCGACTTGGGTTTACAGTAACTGCCTCGCAAATTCTGGCTGTCTCGGCAGTTCAAGACGGCGAGAGTTTTCATCGGGCAATCCTTGCGGATCTGAACTGCAGCAATCACTTCCCCAGAAAAGGCAGCATGTTTTTTGCGCTCCTTCTCCTTGTTGCCTAGATCGCCCCTAGCTGTACCTTCTACCTTCCGCCATTCGGTCACGCTGTCTCTGAAGCTCTTCTCACCCACATCGACTTTGCCTTTTCCCTTCTACAAAACCCAACCTTTTACTTCACATTACTCTGCAATCTGCTCTGTTCTATTCTTCATCCGCTCTCTCTGATTCTCATATCGAAGAGTGTCTTTTGTTGACTTGTGGAACCAGTTCATACTCTCTCTGTCAACCCTCTTGAGAATACAGCAACCCAGCTACTCTTACTCGAGAGCTTACAGCAAGATGTCTGATCCTTGGGCCACCACTGACGCTTGGGGCACTGGAAACGCCTCCGCTGGCAACGATATTCCCACCGATGACCCCTGGAACAACCCCAAGGGCGGCGATGGCGGTGACGGCGGCGATGGAGGCGACCGCGCCTGCTTCAACTGCAGTCAGACTGGGTAAGTGACTTCAGGTCTTACCGACACTCGTATTTTCGCACACTGACACACATGAAATTGTAGTCACAGCAAGGCCGAGTGCACCGAGCCTCGCAAGGCTTTCGATGGCACTTGCAACGCTTGTGACGAGCAGGGCCACACTCGCCGCGATTGTCCCACCGCTCCTGCCATGACTTGCCGCATCTGCAACGAGGAGGGTCACATGCGCAAGGACTGCCCCAACAAGGGTCCTGATCTTTGTCGCAACTGTCACGAGGAGGGTATGTTGTAGCCTCTTTTTCAATGGCGGAGCGAGACTTGAGACTAATCTGATTTTTACAGGTCACGCGATCGTTGATTGCAAGAACCGTCGCAAGCTCGACTTTACCGCGGTCGCGGATGTCGATGCTGACAAGGCCTGGGAAGAGATTTACGAGGCTATCCAGGAGCGCGATGGCGTCGATGCCAAGGAGGCCATCCAGAAGTACCTCAAGCACTTCCCTGAGATGGGATATGTCGAGCTGGAGAAGGCTTTCCGCGCCCAGGAGATGAACATCTACCTCATCGCCACTGAGCGTGTCTTGGCTCCTACCCACACCAACATGGATCTCCAGGGCAACTTGGACAAGAAGTACACTGTTCAGTACCGCTTCTCTGCGCAGCCTGACCGCCAGCGCGAGAAGCCCAACTGGCCGGCTTCCCCTGAGGAGAACCTCGCGCGCCTGGAGGATGCTGGAGAGCCCGTTTCCCGCCTCATGCAGAAGTGCAACAACTGCAACGAGCTTGGCCACCACTCCAAGGAGTGTCCTCAGGACCCCATGGAGAAGGTTCGCGTGACCATCGCCTGCTACAACTGCGGTGAAGAGGGTCATCGTGTTCGTGATTGTGAGTCTACTTGCTTTACTTCAGTTTGCGTCGGTGACTGACTGATCTAGGCCCTACTCCTCGCGTTGACAAGTTCGCTTGCAAGAACTGCGGGTAGGTACCCCAAGTTTATGGCCGTCCTCAGTGTGCAATGACTAACCTCTCCTATAGCCAGTCTGGTCACAAAGTCTCCGATTGCCCCGAGCCTCGCAAGGCTGGCGACGACGTGGAGTGCAACAAGTGCCACGAGAGTAAGACATTCTTCATACTGCCTCCTTCAGAGACAAAGGCTAACAAACTGCAGTGGGCCATTTCTCTCGCGACTGCCCCCAGGGTGGTGGTGGACGTGCTTGCCACAACTGCGGCCAGGAGGGCCACGTCTCCCGCGAGTGCCCTGAGCCTCGCAAGATCAAGTGCCGCAACTGTGACGAGGAGGGTCATCTCTCCAAGGACTGCGAGAAGCCCGTCGACAGTGAGTCGATGACCCACCCTTTTCATTGACTTCATGATACTGACACACGTTTCTCAACAGTCACCCGCATCAAGTGCAACAACTGCGGTGAGATGGGCCACAAGAGCTACAAGTGCCCCAACCCTCCCAAGGAGGACATTGATGACTTCGGCGCTTCCAACGCCGCCCCCGACAACACCGACACCGGTGATGCTTGGGGTGCCGGTGGTGGTGGTTCTACCGAGGATACTGGTGCTAGCGGCTGGTAGATGCGTTCTCCGACATGCATCTACAGCGGGATTGGTTTGGTGATTCTCTATTTGGCGTTGAGGTCATGAGTTTTCGTCGCTGCCACGGCAGACGACAAGGTTTTCGATGGAACGAACGGTTAATAATTCTCTCTGCTTTCATGATTGATGGTTGGTACAGTCTCTCGGAAGGTTGAGATACATAGAACCAATGCAATGTTCATGAACACAACCTTATTGCTCTTCCGTGACTTTGACTGCTTCTGTGGCAAGGTTCATTGGCCTATCTAAGCTGGCTCGTACCTGGCATATCTGGCCTGATAATATTCCAGTATAGACGGCTGTAATTTGTTTCGTGGTATACAGGTTCACACCCAAAGCACCCAAGCCAGCTTGACCTTATGCCGGACAAAACGATAAAATCGCTTCACGTGGAAAGGACAGATGATTAGAGGATGTTACAATGACTTTGTGATACTAGAAGACCATTCGATGAAGCAAGATAGTCATCGGCATTACTCGACATGAAAATGTACCCATGTCCAACAACACTCTCTCTCCGTGTGTGTCTCTCTTTCTCTCTGCTCTGCTCTTGGTGTCTGATCCGTCGTATCTTCTTTCACCCGTGTGCGTATTTAGCTCGCCAAACCACCCCATCCATCCCAACCCCGTCTTCGATTTGATCGGGAGAAGGGAAACCCATGCGTGTCCGGATATCTTCGTGTACGCCCGGAACGCCGCCCATATGACAAGAAAAAAAGGAACCTCCATGTGCGTCGCTGCCTCCTCCTCTGATATGCCGCTTGTGCTTTGCTAGCAACGAATGTTTCCCGGCTCCTTTCTCGAGGACCCCGACTACCTGGTCACAATGGACCAACCCGACCCGTTTTCGTTCCCAAGAGAGAATGTTGACACATGCCCAAGCTTAGCCTGAGCAGCCCTGCCTCGGTGCCTCAGAGACCGAGCAGGATCATTACGAATACGTATGCAAAAGGGATTGTGAAAAGATGAAAAAAATAAAATAATAAACGCCCTGACGCCAACTTTTGTATGTCGCTTCCAAACGAAGGGAAAAGGGGGAATCCTATGCGAACATGTGCTGTCAGGCATCTCAAGACCAAGTGTCTCGCTGCCTGCTGCTGAAAAGTCATTAAGCGTCAATTATGGCCCCTTTTCCGATAGGGGTTGTTCGGACGAGGGCGCGGTTGCGGCTCCGTTTCCAACCGGATGGATCGCATCCCCTTTCTCGTTTATCTCCAGAGCGGCTGCTGACCCGCTGCCGTTAGCGGCTGCTGCCTTTGCTTGTGCGGGTTTCTCTGGTGTCGTTTTCCTCGACAAGCTCGCTGTTTCGGGCTCTTCCGGAATGGTCGCAAACTTCTTAAGGACCTGCTTCAGTGCAGGTCGTCTAATTGGCTTACTCAGGAATTCGTCCATGCCACTCTCCATGCATTCTCTGACGTTGCTTTCTTCTGAGAAGGCGGTCAACGCCACAATAGGGGCTTTGTAACCCATCTTGCGGATGAGTTTTGTTGATTGCAGGCCATCGAGATTGGGCATCTGGATGTCCATAAAGATGACGTCGAATCCTTGATTCTTATCCATATTCGCCTTGACCAGGTCGTACGCTTCTTGGCCGTCCTTGGCGATGGTGACATCATAGACGTCTTCAAGCTTCAGCATTTTGCTGACAACCTCAATATTTGTCGAATTGTCATCAGCGACAAGTACTCGTAGCTTTCCTTCTTGGTTGGCCTTCGTGGCCATTGCCCGGTCGATGGCTGCCATTTGCTGCTTGGTGTTCCGCTTCGCTTTGGGCGCTGGATTTGACGCGAAGAAAGGCTGGCTAAGGCCGACCAGCCTTGGTTGTTGATCAAGAAGGTTCTTCGCGGTCGTTTCTCCCGCCGGCTTGATAGGTGGGCTCACGGGAGCCCCGCCAGAGTTGCGCTTCGCATTATGGACACTATCGATGCCTTCAATAGCATCAACGCTTGGAGGCCGAGATTTAATGCTGCTGGACGCCGTGCTGGAGGCCCTGTTAAACCCCGTCGTCAGTACATCAACACAATTGTTCAACAATCATCTATACGTACCTGTCCTTGACATATTTCAGGGGAATCTGCATAGTGAACGTCGTGCCAACCCCAACAGTGCTCTTCAGGGAGATAGATCCACCCATCAGACTTGCAAGTTGGTGGCAGATACTCAATCCCAAGCCTGTGCCCCCAAACTTCTTGCTCAGACCTAGGTCGCCTTGAACAAAGGGTTCAAACACCTTCTGCTGCATGTGCTCGGCGATACCCGGGCCAGTGTCTTCCACTTCGAACTCGAACACGAAGGCCTTCGCACCAGGCGGTGGCGGCGTAGGGGATCGCTCCCGAACCTGAATGTGAGGTGTCGACTTAGGCTCCATCGGGTTGATGCTTAAAGCAGTGCCCTTGACGGGTTCAGAAGTCGAGCCTCCTCTAGAGCTCACAGACGGATTCGAGCTGTTGTTCGTTCGGTGTCGGCTTCTGCCATGACGTCTAGAGTCCTTCGAGAACGATGACGACCGACTGCCATCATTTGCCGGTACGGTTTCCACCTCGCCGATACACTTGATGCGGACATCGACCCTGCCACCTGCCGGCGTGAACTTGACACTGTTGCTCACTAAGTTAATGATGACCTGGAGAATGCGATGCTGGTCACCCCATAGGCACATGTCCTTCAGTCTGCCGGTCCCGTGTGGTCCGAGAGCCGGTAGTCTGTTGTCGGTGCTAGTTCTCTCCGGGCTAGTGCTCAGTTCGATCGCTTCGGAGCTGAGGAAGTTGACAGTCAGTGTGATTCGGCCTTCTTTGACTTGTTTGTCAAAGATGGTCAAAATCTGCGATCTGATATCGGCCAGACGGAATTCCTTCTCTTCCAGGTTGAGTTGTTGCCCAATCTGGTTCTTGGAAAAGCTTAGAAGATCCTCGAGTAAATGGAGTAGTAAATCGCCTAGGTGTGGTTAGCAAAATGAAGAGTAACGAGCATGACCGACCACACTTACCGGACTTGTAAAGTGTCTTGAGCGACTGCTTGATCCTGAGAATGTCGCTCTCCTCCATACACACGGCACACATGCCTAAGATACCATTAAGGGGCGTCTTAAGTTCGTGTGAGATATTCGCGATAAAGAGAGTCTTGCTCTCGTTGGCGGCTTCGGCGGCTTTCTTGCTGATTTCGAGCTCACGGGTTCGTTCCAAGACCTTCTGATCCAGAGAAAGGTACTGCTTGACAAGCTCGTCACTCATGTCGTTGAAGGTTTCCGTCAGCTCGGTCAACTCGTCGGTGATGAAGTGTTTCCGGTCAGTGACCTTGCCGGGGATTTTAAAGATGCGTCGGGTCGAATCGCGATCGTGCTCTGAGGCCGGCTTCTCCTTGGGTTTGTATCCTACCAACTTGAAGATGCTGGTGATGATGCCATCCTTTTTGGAACGTTGTGTTCGTGCTGAAATTCCACCCGATCCAGGGGTTTCGTCGTCGTCGAATTCTGAATAATATCCATCCTCGTATCCCGGTGGCTGAATCGATTTCTCCGTCGCCGACTTGAGTCTCCTGATGGGCATCACACTAAGATGCGCGCAAGGAAAGATGAGGATTATGATGAGACCTGCTGTGCCAAAAACACATCCCAGAATGATATTCCGCAATGTATTGATAGGAGCGTCGGCCTCTGATCTGGCTTGTTCCACGACGACAGTCCAGTTGACGAGGGCGGTGTTGGTCCTTGCAAACCCCACAGCCACCGGAAGACCCTGTTCGTTGTTCGTAGAAAGCAAAGAGCTTGAGTTGTTTGGTGTCGCGATTTGCTTGCTGAAGGAATTGAGAACTGCCGGATAATCCTTCATTGGGAACGGGTCGTCGTCTTTGCCGAGTGACCAACTCCTCTTATCATGCCGGTCATCCTGCCCAGGTAACGGGTTGGGCGGTAGGACAAAGTTCACCGGTACGTTGTTGAGGGCGTCGTTGGCTGGTTTGTAGGTGCTGTTGCTGATCGCATTACTGGAATTGAACCTGTTCGACTTCTCAGTAGGCCCGACGAGCAGCACCAGTCCAGTATCCCCCAAACCCTCACGAGAATTGCGGATGCCAATAAGGGAACTTGCCGTGGCGACGAGCGTCATATAGCCTAGAATGAATTCCTGCTGTTGGTTATACCGGATCGGCACGGTGATAGACATTAGGGCAGTCGTCTCATTGAGAACCAAAGGGCCAAGCAGTAGACCGCCGTTTGTGGAAATCCTGACTCCAGGGAACGCGTTGGCTGCATAAGCCCGAGTGTTGTTCCTGTACTGATTCTGGCGGCCGAGATCCTCGTAGGTGATGTTCGGGTAGAGGGCTGGAGGGTAGCCCTCGGCGGTGTCGGAAAGGAAAATTTGGGAACCATTGGCGCCGGGGTATGGTAAACCGATTTCGGGTACCTTTTCTCCAGTCACGTTGAGTAGGCCATGGACGTTGCCAGTGATGTTTCGTGAATAGATTCTCCCTTGCAACAGACCCGTGAGACCGCCAACGCTCAGAGCACTATTAAGATCGCCTTTGGCTTGAACCCAGTTCTCGTCTGTGGTGTTTCCATCGTAGAAGGTGAACATGGAATTCTGGATCAGGATTCGGGAAGAAATGGTGATGATGCTGGTCTGAACGAGTTCGAGCTCCGCAGAAATGCGCGAAGCTTTGAGCGAAGCAGTAAGCGCGAGTTCGCGCCCTTCGACCTGGGTTACAAACTGATTGACGTAGATCCAGACGGGGACGGAGAGGATCATCAAACCAACGAGAACAGCAATCACCACGAGGAAGGCGAGCTGTTCTCGAATGGCGACCCTGACGCCCATTTTGAACAGACTATAACGAGGAGTCTGGCAGTGTCTGGGCGGCCTTCATCGTCTGCAAAAGTGATTCTCGGGATCCTACTTCGATGTGTCGCGTTGGTGTTGTCGTTGGACAAGTTTGGCTGGCGGCAAGTCTTTCTCGAACGCTTGCTTGGCACGCGGTCGCCTAGGAGCAGAAGTCGCGGCGGTTGACTGGGTATCCGCAATTTCCCCAAAGATTTCGTTTCGTTTTCCTTTTCGCTCGCAGCAGCAGGGATTTGTGATGGCTTGCAAACGGTATTCGGGGGGCTTGATAGGCGAAGATGGCCGTCGGATTGGGGGAGCCAAAATGCGCCGACAGTCGAAATGAGCGTGGAGGACTGAGCAAGAATTGGATTGGGAGATTCGTCACAGGAGAGAATAGTTTGGCCGACAGACGAGGGATTGTCTTGGTGTCGGTTGAGGCGGAGGGTGACTGAGTGGAATGGAATGGGCTGAGAAGGGCGAGCAGAAAGAAGACCAGCCGCTGAGGGTGGAGCCGCGGGAGGAGCTGGGATGTCGACCCGCTAGGATCAGGTTCAGGGTAGGTACGAAGTACGTTGGAGTCGCAGTGGAGAGTAGGTACCCAGGAACTGCAATTGTGAATGGGGCAGTACTTACAAGGTACGTACAGTCGACCTTGCTTTGGTCTAGCGCAGAAGAGAAGGGGGCGGAGGAAATGGAGGAGAGATATCTGCTGTGCCAGCTGGGAAAAGTATTTCTCAGTAGGATTAAGGTCAGAAAGGTACTTTTTCCTTGACCACGACCTGACGGAATACGTCCACGAAGGGGATGGACGAAAAGCGCTTCGCGAAATTACCAAGACACCACACAGCACCCAAAACGAAACGAGACATTTACAAGCCCGACTGCGTGGATGAAAAGAAAAAGCTCTACGGATAGGCGGGAAAGGTGCAACAGGCCTGAGGACGGGATCTGTCTGTCACCTGTGTAACGACGGTGAGACTGATGATGATCATGATGATGATGATGATGATGAAGGACGAGGGACTGATGGGAATTTTCATAGAGGGGACGAGGAAGAGCTACGTGGTAGGTAGGTCCAGCACCTCGAGGGAGCTAACCTAACTGCCTTACCGTGCTTCGGTACCTTAGCTGGCTGTCAGTCCGAGCAGTTGCCATGCTCTACCATGCTCGCGTCTTGTTAGAGACGAGACAGTCGCGCAAAGACAGGCAGAAGCACAGAAGCTACCCGTATTCTTGGTATCCTACGTTAGCGCGGAGCATCACACACGTGTGGGAGACGCTATCTCGGTAGTGTCTCGTAAGGGCGAGGCTTGTGGCATAACGGGCTTGCTAGGCCATCAAACTGCTGGCAGCTCCTGTCGTTGGTGCGGGCGGTGGGAGAGGAGTAATGGAGATATGGGCCGATTTTTCACTTCTCCTGAGTCTTAGTAACGCTGGTGGTGAATACGTGGGTGGCAACGGGCAACACGGCACTATTCTGCGCCACGGCAGCTATTTGGGGCTACAGATGGCGAGCACGGCTCTTGGGGCTGAGAGAATGTTTACTGGGGTCTGTTATAGGGCTTCTGTTGTAATCTTATCTCGTTGTATTGTTATCGTGCGTCTTGGCCAAGATTTGTTGGATAAGGTGATTGCTGAAGAAGTCCGAAAGAGTGCGCGTTCATCGATGGCGAACAAAATACGGGTTAGGTGGGAGAGAAAGAGCTTGAGCTGTCGAGGTACACAAACGTTGTGGAATGGTGCACAGGAGACTTGGGAAAGAAAAGCACCTCATTCGGCGTGCTTCCCCGCGAGATCGTCAAATCGCCCAGGTATGGCACCCGAGTATGGGGGGGAAAAGTGGTGGCCCAGCTTGCGTACGTCTGCACATAAGCACATAATATGGGGGGAGTGGTGGCTTGGCTGCGGTAGCTGTTCGTGACTTGGTACGGATAGTACCTTAGGTATGTACCTATACAGGTATAAGTATAAGTGGTGCCTTATGTAAGGCAGTTGGTTGGATTGGGCAAGAAGCGATTGATATGCGTCCAGTGTTTTTGCAGGAAAGTGCACTCGTGTGGGTGGTAGAAAACAGAAGGAGAGACCTGAGAGAACGATGAGGATAGTCGAGGAAGGTGAGAAAGGTGAGGAAAGGTGCAGCGCAAGTCTCTCGCAGGTACCTTTTCTGGATGAATGTCGCAAGTGTCTCCCGCATCGATCAACGATGGACCGGAGCCAGGAAGTCAATTCGTCGCTTCTGACTGGGGACCCCCTCGTCCAATCCCCGCTCCCCTGTCCACTTGTGCCATGGGTCGCTCTGTTCCCAAGTCCCGACCGGTAAAGTCAAGCGGTCCACGGACAGTCTAGGCCCTGACTATGCCATTCGCAGCTTTTGGCATTTGCAACATTTTCGCCCATACTCCGTACTGATACCGTACAAGTAGAGCAATGGAGCAAGCAACACGGGGCAACACGCGCACCGGGGGCAACACCTCAATGCTTGGATGCTTCTCTTCTTCTTTTCTTCTGCCCCCCCTTCGCCCCCATGGGCCATGGCCCCCTAGGCCCCCTAGGGGGGCTGCCTCTCATCGCCGATTGACGCTGACATGCGCGACGACGACAGCAACAACTCACTCACATCACTCTCAAACAACCTAACGGAGGAACACGAGGGATTTCTACCACACATCCACCATCCAACCATACAGCCCAACATACGGGCACTGCCAGCCTGTCAATTGCCACTGTCCACGAATACCACCTAATTCACAACTACTCCATGCGGATACAGCACTGAGGACAGAACATTTCTGGATGCAGCCAAATCAATGCCGTTTCCTCACCCAGCCGTGCCAGCCTGCAGTGCGCACCTCATCCGGGAAATCCCAGCCATCTCATTCCGGCGGGCCCTCGAGGTCTTGCTGCTCCAACTTGAGCTACGGATACAGCTGAATACAGAGCAGGTAGGTTAGGTAGGTATTCACATTCTCCTCTCTACTACTTACGGGTGCTCGTCTCACATCCTATCCATGTTCTACCTACAGAGTATATCCGGTCGAATACCAAGCTCTCTTATTATGCCCCCGAATCCTACGCTGAAGAAAGACCTCTGATCTCTAATCTCTCTCTTCCCCCCTCCCCTTCTACCCCTGCACAATGCCATTGCCATCCCCGTCCAACGTTCCCCGCCCCCCTGGCAAATCTGGCTCCCTTGACCATCGCAACACGAGCTAGCTTTCCCACCTCCAATGCTGCCCTAGGCACTCGCCACTGACCCCCGCCAGATGCTAGAAATGTCCCGGAGATGAGGCTACGCTGTGGGATAAGCTGCTTCTGCAACGCCTCGGATGAAAGCGGCTCTCGTGGCTTTGATGAGCTGACGGAAACCCCTCTAACCCTAAATCATCACACCCGTCCGCCAGCTTGCTTCTTCTCTTCTTTGAGGCCTGCGTCAGCTCATCTGCGCTGCCACCTCTGGGCTACTGTACAATAAAGCCCGGGCCGCTGGCTGTCTGCTGCTGGTAGCTGCCGCAGTCCCGCCCATCGTGGAAATCGCGGCCATCGTGAAGATGCGTCAACATCGCCATCGCCATAACCGCCACCGCGACACTGTCTGGCAACTTGTGGACGAGTAGCAGGCTCTCACAACCATATTATCCACCCGCCGAGTCCAGACTGCCTTACCCGTCGGCTGACCTTACCACGCCGCACCAGTGTTATGCTTCGCTGCAAGGACATGGTCTGAAAGCAGCACCAGAACAGCGAGATCTCACATCTCAATCCCAGCTCGCCACCTACCACCCACCACGCGCTGTCCCGTTGTGTACTCCACCTCTGAGCCCAGCCAGCACGAAAGCATAGCTGGGTTGTTCCCGGTCTGCCCGCTGGCCACTACTCCCTCACCGAACGCGTTCAACCAGTCTCGCCGAGCCACGGAGCTCTCTTGATTCGCCGTCTCCGCACCTCGGCGGTCCCGTTCCTCGGCTTTGTTTATCCATCCGCCCCATCCGCGCGATTCACAGTGTCGAAACATTTTCCGATGGAGACAACGACAAGCAGCACGTTTACGAAACGAATCACACGCAGTCAAGGTTTGTTTGGAATGTTGTTATTCTGAAAAAAATTGACAGTGAAAGAAAAGTAGTGTATCGTCAAGTCATTACAAAAGTCATAATGCCTCCTGTCGTCGCCGCCGGCCTATCCAGGCCAATTCCCGGCTTGTTTTTTCCCGCCATATCCTTCTGACCTGCCAAGTCCCGTCCGTACAAGAGGATACACAGTGTAGTTTGTGTTCCCGACTTACATAACAGATATACAGAATCGTGTGTCTGGGGCATACATGATCATGATCTCGTAAACATTAGCGGCACCAGCGCCGACTGGCTCGACATGGACCGGTCGTCTGGTAGCACGCTCACAAAGCTCCTCCCAAAGAGCCCTTCCCTCAACCGCATCTGCAGCCCGCAGCTGTCCTTATTCGCCACGGGTGCCGGCGAGCCCTTGCGGTGGTTGAACTCCCTCGAGAGCTTCATCAGTACCGCCGCCTTGGCCTTACGGAGCGCGCTGACCCGCATCGCCGCATCCTCGGCCAGCATGCGGTGCGCCTCCTCCTGTTCAATATTACGCTGCACCGAAGAGATGCCGTCATTGGGGTCCGAAAGCCGGCTGGCGTTCGGGTCATACACGGCCGGCTGGAGCAGGACCGGGTGCGGGGACGTGTCCTGGATCGGTGCCGTGATGATGGGCACCGGTGTCGACGGGCGGAAGACGTCGTCTTCTTCTGGTACGGGCGGTTGCTCCCTGTGGTGTCTGTGCTTGCGGCTTCTGTGGTGCCGTGATGAGCTCTCCTTTGAGCCGCTGCTGCTGCTGCTGCTGCTCTCCTTGCTGTTTTTGTCGCCGTCGTCCTTGCGGTGCTTTCTGCGCCGGTGGACACGCTTCTTCTTTAGTACTGTGCTGAAGGAGGTACTGGCCTCCTTCGCGGCCGCGAGGTCTGAAGCCAGATCCTCGTCGAGGCCGTCATATGGATCGAATAGTTCTTCGTCAACGTATAATTCGCTGCCGAGGTCAAAGTCGAATAGTTCTCGAGTGGCAGCGGCCGCCGCGGCGGACGGCGATGGCAGATCGTCATCGTGGTAGGGTTCCGGGTCTGAGTGCAGGCTGCCGGCCTCGGAGTTGCTCCGCGAGTGCTGCGACCAGATGTCGCTGCCGCTGCCGCTGCCGTTACCGTGGCTGGATGATGAGCCGCTCTTCTCCATGAGCGGCGCCAGGGCCTCCTCCCAGTCGCCGCCGTTGATGAGCACGACGTTGTCGAAATCGAACTCCTTTACCGTCTTCTGGTGCGCGTCGACCAGGTCCGAAAGCTGGGCGGCCGTCATGGTGGCGTTGCGGACCTGCATATACCGCAGGCGGGGGAAGTGCATCGGCTTGCGGGCCGGCGCCGGCGGGAGCGGGGACATGGGCGACGTCACCTCTGCAAAGAGCTTCTTGCTGTGTTTCGGCGGCGCGAAGAGAGGGTCCGCGGATAAAGCGATGGGGCAGGGCCCCTTGGGGCCGAGCCAGGTGAAGTGAAGCTTCTCGAGAGTGCCGGAGAACTGACGGATGTAGTCGTCCATGATCTTGAGGTGGTCCAACCCGGGCGAGGGGCCGTAAAAGTCCCAGGCCTCGACGGAGATGTTGAGCTTGCGGATCTGTTTCCAGCGGCGGCCTGCGGAGGGGACGGCGCCGAAGCCGGGGACGTGGCGGAGGTAGTTGAAGGAGGACGGGTGCATTCCCGACAGGGAGAGCTTCTCGAGCGCTTCGAGGGGCGCGCGCTCGACGGCGATGCGGAGGGACATGATGGCGTAGTCGACAATGTCGCGGCGGTAGCGCTCCTGCGGGTCCTGGCCCGGGCAGCGGATGGTGAGGTGGCGGATGTTGGTGAGGTAGCGTAGGGCGTTGATGAAGCTGGGGACGTTTGTGGCGGCGTGAAAAAGGGGCGGGTACTGCTGCGTCAAGATCTCGCCGAGTTCTGTGTTGGCGTATTTGGGCCGCGCGAGGACGGAGGCCATGCTCGTGTGCGGGGTGTAGAGGAACGAGATCTCGCGGCCGGTGGTCGGGTGGACAAGCGGCGGGAGGAAGGTTGCCTCCGTGTGGGCGAAGTGGAAGTGGAGGTGTTCGATGTGGTGGCCTACGCGGGCGAGGGCCTGGATGCGGGATTGTTTGGTAAAGGTGTTTGCGGAGAAGGTGACGCGGACGCGCTTGAAGAGGGGTTTTGTGGCGATGTTGCAGCAGGCTGGGCTTGCGAGGCGGAGGGCGGCGAGGTCGCGTTTGGGGAGGAGATCGAGGACTGCTGAGCCTAGGTGGGCGTGTTCCTTCTGCCAGAGGCAGTAGAACGGGGTTTGGTGGGCGGCCATTGTTTTCTCATGTCGTTGTGGAACTCTAGGCTTGAGGTTGTTATTGTTGGTCGTCGAGAGTAAATGGTGTTTGTAGGGCAAGATGTGGTTTGTGGGATATACCAAAGCAGACGTGTTCTGACTTTGGTTCAACACCGAAAGTGTTTTGTATTGGCGGGTATCAGGTAAGGTGAGGTAGGTAGGTAACGTAGGTCGAGGACAATTCTTTCAGTAGGATGGACGATGGAGAGTATATCAAGACTCGGCTCGGATTTTTCTTTTCTTTTCTTCTCTTTTTTCTGAAACAGATCTCTTTCTTCAAAATGGGCGAATGAGGTTATTCACAACCTCTTTTCTCATAGGAATGCCAAGTTAGGATAATGCCTCGGTATATAAGCCAAGGTATATGTATAAGCTGTCGTCGGTCGTCTTATGAAACGAGCAAGACGGGGGGTATCGAAATTTGGAAACAAGTAAAAGTAGAGAGAAGAAGCAGGTCTCGAAAATCAGGCCAAACGGAATTGGGTGGTGGGAGGGTGAGGCAAATATACTCTCTCTCTTTCTCTCTCTCGCACACTCTTCTCCCTTACATGGGGGGGGGGGGGGGGGGGGGATGATTTGGATCCAAGTGAGTATCCGTAGCACCACACGAATTCTTTTCGCAGGATATTCCATCTGGCAAGGTTTGAATGTACGGATGCTCCATACAGCTACACCTACACCTACACATGCGAAAAAAAAGAAGGCTCCAGGTTGTAAACCGGAGCCAGCCTCCTTGCTCAACCCTTGGCCGCATCGTCCCGTAGCTCCTCGGTGGGAACGACTGGCGGGTGAGTCACCTCTGTCGAGACCTGCATATGCAAGACTAGTGTAGCCTCTCTTTTTCCCAAGTTCCACGCGGTTGTTGTGTACCATTTTCTGTCCATCCACTTTTTCTTTCGCATCCACGAGAGAAAGAGACATGGACCCCGGGCGCGCGGGATGGGGAGACACGTCCCTAAGATGGAGAATCGAGGGAATGGGCGTGGGTGGACGTGTAGGCGTGTAAAGCTCGTGCCACACCACCACCACACCCCAGAGTGACCACACCCGATGCGGTTCAAGGTTTGTAGGAAGAGTGTCCAGAAATGGCGAGTTGGCGACGTGTTGCGGCCGTGTGATTGGTTCCACGCCTTTTCACCCTTTCTCGCGCGGGACGACCACGTTAGTCTAGCAGGACGAAAAGGATGGAGACGAGACGAAAAGGATAGTAAGGAAAAGGTCCAAAAGACCATGGAGTCGCATTAGCTTTGCAGCAAAATGCAGAAACCGCAAGTAGAGAAGAAGCACTGAAGCAGCCCTCTTTCTCTCTCCTGAGGGTATGCCTCCTTCCCCGGCCGCCAAGAACTTTGTTTCAAGTCGTACCAGTGGTTGAGGGCGTCCCGAGGATGAGACTGCTTGTGTCTATCTGGTGCGGGACTTTGCAGATGATGGCAGGATACCTGCCGGTTCTTGTCGTGGTCCTTTGACCTTGTGTGGCTTTTCTGGACCTGTCATATCCTACGGTCTGGTACGGAATACCCATGGGCATTTTTCCTATTCCCGGCTCCCAGTCGCCGGCCCCATCGTCCGAGCCAGCCCCGGGCGCAGCAGCTTGCATGTCAATGTCATGGGTGGTGGTGGCTTTTGGCTTTTGGCTTTTCTTTCGTTTCTGGCTTGTTGTGGGAGAAGCGCTATCGATAAGAACTCTATCCTTACGCCAAAACTTAAGTCTAATCACTCCATCCGGGTCCAGTCTCCATAAAAAGACCGGCGATTGACTCCACCGGCACGTCAAATGTCCGTCAACACGGCGCCTCATTGGCCGTAAACCCGGGAGGCTGGTCATGCACCCGACGACATGCCTTGCCGTGATTCGCCAGAGACACGAAAGGTACGCGTCTGTGCCCCGGGAGGTGGACGGGAGCTACGGGAGCGCGTCTATCGTCGACGACCAGTCGTTTCGTGCTTTGTGCGTATAAGCCTAAGCGCTGACCACAACGCTATCTCAACTTGTCTGTGGCATTCTTGAGTCTTGACAGAGGGTGGCCCCCCCGGCTCGTCTGATGTTTTCTACCTCGACTGACTGACTGCACTGCCGTTCGGTTCCCTGGGTTCGCTTTTCAAGGTGTGTGTCTTGTTCTGCCGGGTGGATCTTTTGACGATCATGGGCTTGGTGGAGGATGTTCGAGAGTCCGGCGTTTCCTTTCTTACTCATTGTTTTTGGCTTCCCCTCCGCGTGGCGATATAGCCTGGTACTAGGTTGTAGCATGGAAGGTAGTCTGAGGAGGGAGCCCGCTAGTATGGAAGATGCATCAACTTCGGGGGGAACGAATGAACCCCTTCCTCTTGCCGTGGTTCGTCCACGGTCTCGATCTTGACGTTTGTTGAAGTCTGTCCGCTTCTCACTTTCGCCTCCGGGATATCAAACAGAGACTCGACAGCCTCTGGTGATCTGATCAGCGGCGTGGCACGAGAAAGCCCGGTGTGCTGTTTCAAACGGGAAGACTCGATGCTGTCACCACCTTTTGCCTGCCAAAGACAATACACCCACCATTCGAACAACAGCCTACCTTGCACCACGCCACACCATCCATCCAACAGCCAGCGTGCCAGCCATACCTCCATTTTCGCGAAACACAGGGCTACGAGGCTAGGGCTGTGGCCAGAAACCCCTCGTCTACCATGTGTACTCTCCCCTCGGCAAATGTACGGCTTTCCGGACGTGGACGCGAGGTCAACCAAGAGAAGCCAGGAAGCCAGAAGCATAGGCAAAGGCAGAGGCATAGGCAGGTTCAAGGGTGTTGACTTGCCGCGCATAGTCCACTTCTGCTGCTGCAGTACAGTAGCGTCGTCGTCCCTTCCCCTCGACCACCACCCCCATGCATGCCGTTGTGGGACACACGGACGATGGATGAGTTATGACTCTTCTCTCGGCGATCCACTACCTTGCATTCTGCATACCGTTACGGAGACGTTCGTCCATTGACCAGTGAGGTCCGTCGCGCAAATGCTGGGGGTGTCTTTGCGGAATCCGCGAATCAACCGCGGATCAGACGGGAAACCGTCGCCAGCTCTTTGATATCCAACCAATCCGCTTCCCGGTAGAGGTGAGCAAGCACCTCTTTCTGGGAATACAGAAAAAAGGAATCGAACGAATCCCACGCGGTGAGAGACGTCGTTGGAAAAAGTCGTTTGTTCCACTCGACGACCCATGCGATAAACCCCACAATTTGTTTGCGCATTTGCGGGTTCGGACATCAACCGGCGCATCCCATCCTTCATCCCCCTCAAAATGCTTTCCCACGAAACTCCAATTCTAGGTTGGAAAGTTGACGTAGCCCGGCCAGCCGGCCGGCCTGTTCAACTCATGCAGCATCCTAAGACTCCACAGCACTTCTACCCACAAGCAGGCAAGGCAGTCTTGAATGGCTCGGCTCTCTCGAGAATGAAGCACCCGCACACACACAACCACATGCTTGAAATCTACCACTTCACCATTAACAAAATGGGGCTGACATGACTACAGGTCGAAACACCACCACCCACAACGAACCTTTAGACCACAGACTGAGATGCAGACCACAACTCAACTCTCAGAACTCAGGTACCTTAGTAATTACGTAGAGTCGTTCGGAACCAACTCCCTCATTATCCCAAGCCCGCGTCAACGGTCTGAGCAGCAATCGCAAGGGTCCTTTTTTTCCTGCATCTCTCTCAGACTCCCGCCCCAAAAAGTCAACTGACCTGCATCTAGTCCATCCCATGATCTCTCTTGTCAACTTTGAGTCCAAGTCTATGCATACTTCGTACATCAACTTAGTCCTTTCGTCACCGTAGTCCCCGAAACAGACAACACAGCAAAACAACCCGCCCTGGCAAGCTTCGACTCTTCTAAACGCATCGTTTGTTCTTTCCCCTTTGCAACTCTCTTGCATCGCAGCACTTTGCATCACACCGTCCCGCCGCAGACAAACCCTTGGACACTCTCATCGCTCATCACCCACAGCTAAGCGCAACCCTCATCTTTCCGTACTTACACCGACAACCACAACCCATAAAAAAAAAGACCACCCTGGTTGATCGTCACCTGGTGTCCACATCACGACTGCATCGTCCCCATTATCAAAACAAAAAAAAATGCCACACCCTTCTCTTTCCACCCTCTCCATCACCATCCAACCACACACCCAGAACCAATACGATTTACCCTGCCAGCCTAGCAAACGACTTCCTCTGTTTCGACTCGAAAACTTTCAGACCCTCCCCCCCTGTCTACCCGTACTACATACATCATCAGACCAAGGGCACGGCCAAGCCAGCGGTAAAAGAGACAGGGACAGAAGAGACCCTTGGAGCCACGTCGTGCACCACCCCCTGGTCGTTCCCGCCGTCCCGGGCATCGCAAACGAGTCCATCGTCGCCGGTGAACCAAACACATATCCCACAACTTTGCGACAGAGACACTTTCTTACCACAACCCATGAACAAGAGGGCCCATGGTCCACGGTGTCCATCATCAATACACCCCGGTCTCGGAATCCCAAGACCCAAGACTCCAAGAGCCCAAATACCTAAAAAGACAAGGCCATCGTCATCAAAACCCACAACCCACGTTTCTCTTCCCAAGGATGGGAAAAAAAAAAACCCCCCCTTACCCAAGTCCCAACATCCCCGGTTCATTCTCAACTTCCCCCCGTCTCCCGACTCCCAGTCTACACTAATATCCACTTGGCAAACCCACCAAACCATTGCATCAAACCCATGCATCACGAACCAAATGTTCAAAAAAGAAAAGGAAAAATATAGCATCCACAACTTTAACCCAGCCCCCAGACTGACCGCACCGCAAGTTCGCAACAGCGCACTTACACACACACCACACGCACGCGCACGCGCACACCGACAAATCGTCAAAAAACCTCGTCCGTCCACACAAAAGAGCCACCACATTGAATTTTTTATTTATATTGAAGCCCAAGCATTTTTCAAGGGTGAAAATCAAGGCAATATCCACGACGTGGCCGACAAACCCCTTCAGCGTCGTGACTAACACACACTCCCAAGCCTAAACTAAGCGCCGTTCATGGTCTATAATATCAAAAGAAATAGACACCCCCCAGTGACAGGCCCACGATGAATTTTTCCTTCGCCTTCTTCTTCTTCTTACACCCCTAGCCGCGAGCCCTTGACGATTTTCCCCCTCTCCCATGTTCAGAAACTTGCGGTAAAGAGCATTTTTTGGGATCTCCCAGACGACCGGGCCTCTTCACCGTCAATGATTCAATTTTGCTCCCCCCCCCCCCCCCCCCCCCCAGCCATGAAAGCGCCAGCCAGGGTCTTTTTTTGATGTCGTGGCATTCGCAATGAGTCAAATGTTGAGATATCCCTTGTAAGTCCCATGGTATAAACCAAAATCCATGTTCTCCAAGCGAAGAGGAAATTTTCAGAATCCAGGCACAAACACACAAGGTCAATTACAAAAGTTTATAAAACGCAAAATAGTAGTATTCCCACCCCTATCGGCCTTTCCTGTGCGAATAACCAGGGGGGTATTAAGAGAAACTACCGTACCGAGTGCTTCCCTCTCCATAAGAAGCTAATTGTTTCCCGCCCGCTCTCCGGCTCTGGTTCAATGATCTGATCCACCACCCCCGAGGATGAGAAGTTCCGTTATGTGCAGACGGTCCACGTCAACTTGCGCATGCGCAACGATTGGCCCGACGCAAACGCATCTTCCTGCTGCCAAAAATGTAAAAGCTAAACCCCTCCCTCCCCCTCGCCGCGCAGTTCGTCCATAGTCGTTCACCCAACCATAAAGGCAAGGCTGTCGTCGCGCATTTCCGTCGCGCTGCTGTCTCCTCTTCCGATCTCGCTTCGAAGTTTTTTTTGTCTCAACTCCGTATACTTTGTCGTACATGATGTTCCTCGCCTCTTCCCGTGACTTCGCACCACCACCACCACCACCACCACCACCGTCTTTGCCCGCGGTCGCGCGACACACGCCCATCCATTGTAGCTTACGCCCCTTCTTTCAACGGCGTCGCGCGCTAGCCAATCATTCCAAACGCTCATCCTTGCTTCCCACCGCGTTTGTTCTTGCCCCTGCGGCGCGATGCCGCCGAGCCCCCACCGTTCTGCTGCTGCTGCTGCTGCGAGGCTCCCGCATGTGAGTTTCCAGACTGGTTCCTAGTCCTCTGCTTCTTGGGCGGATTCGGTCCTCCTCGCCCGTTCGACGGTGGGCCCGCGCTATTGTGACCGTGATGCTGCGACTGCGGCGCGGGGGGCTTGGGAGGCAAACCGTTCACGGGCTGGCGCGACTGGTTGTTGTAGCTTCTCGACATTCGCGAGTACGAGCCCTGTGGTGGCGGGCCTGGAGGTGGAGGACCTGGAGGGAGGGGAGGCTGCGCTGACCACCCATTCCGCTGCTGCTGCTGCTGCTGGCCACGCCCGTTTGACTGCGTCTGCGGTGGTGGTCCAAAGTTGCGAGCGTTGATCTGAAGGTTGGTCGACATCTGGATGTTGCCGAGTGGAGCACGCGGCTTCACCTTCTGACCGATGAACTCGCCCTCCTCCGACCCGTCGCTATCGGGGTAAAAGATGTGGTTTCGCTTGGCTGCAGAGCCCTTAATCGAGAGAGGGGCGAACTTGGGGTTCTGGGGCTGACTAGCGAAGTCGCTGATCGGGCCATCGGTTGCGTTCTTGTCGATGTAGAGGTGTCTGTTCTTGAGCGTCCACGTTTCGCTCTTCGGTCTGTCGCGATTCAGATGGCAATCGGAAGAGTAGTGGCTCTCGTTGCCGCAAAAGGCGCAGAAGGCGGGGAAGGGCTTGACCTTCTTGGTGAACCTTGGAGGCTTGTATGATCGCCAGACCTTTTCGCATTCGTCCTCCTGATGAGCCTGAGAGCCACACATGGCACATTCCATGCCCTCCTCGTCCAGATGAATGAGCTTCTCCGTGCACTTGGTCTTGTCGTGGCCAAGCTGGCGACACTTGGTGCATCTTTCGCGTGTAGGACAGTTCCAAGAAAAGTGGTCGGTATGTTCGCAGAACTTGCACCGCGTGTTTAGGCAAGCCATCGAGGTGTGTCCCAGAGTCGCGCAGTAGACGCAGATCTGGACAGCGTCGGCCAGGCCAGGGAAGTACTTGCGCTGCTGGTCCAAATCCTCCTCCTCGGTCATGATCGCCGGTCCTGGTTCACCATGCTCTTCCTCCATCTCCTCGCCCTCCTCGTCGTCCATCAAATCCACGACGTCGTTTTGGGATTGTGTTGCAGATTGCTGATCGCTAGGCCCGTCTTCGGTCTGTGAAGCCCGTCTGGAACCAGACGGAGGTGATACTTCTTGAAGGTCGTCGTTGGACTCATCGTCGTTATCGTGGATGATCAGGGGCGACTCTTCTGATCCTGGCTGGCGCTTATCCTTCTTCACGACATTCGCCAGGATGGAAGCCATGTCAGTCCTCGTTTCGGGCTTACGTGACTCAGTGACCGCGGCTGGAGATTGCCTCTTCTTGTTCCACACTGCCCGATGTGCAATGTAGTCCTGCAGAGCAGCGACGAGAATGTCGGGCGTGAGCAGATGCTCCTGCTCGGTGTTTCGGCTGATGAAGGACTGGCACCAGCTCTTGAACTTGGATCTCCATACTCCACTGCCTAGGTTGTTCCCCTTTGGTTGCAGAAGCGTCTTCTTGTTCGGTTGAAAGAAAGTCAGACCCGCGTGGACGAAACCAGCCTTTTCGATCTCTTGCGCCTTTTCCTTCGCGATTGCTGCAGCTTCGGCCCTTCGCTGCTGTCGAGAGATTTTGGCCTCCTTTGGCGCCGGTTGGGCAGGTTGGGCTGGCTCAGCAGCTTCGGATGCAGGCGATTCTTGGGAGACGGATGCAGGTGCGGGAGCAGGTGCGGCTTCCTCCTCGGCGATTGATGCCTTGACGGGCGCTGGTGCAGCAGCCTTGGTCTTGGGCCCTCCAAGTGATGTCCGGATATGCGACGTTATGCCTTGATTCCATCCAACTTGGGATGGGCCGCTCGCCACCGCCGACATTGAACGGGTCGTCCGTTTGTTGCCCGCATCAGACTCTCCACCAGAAGCCGACGCCTTTGATCGCGTACGAGATCCAGCGCTTCCTTCACTCTCTGCGGCGACGATCCCCTGGTTTTCGGATTCGGGTTCGGAAGGTAGAACCTCTCCGTCTTCCTCCAGCTCACCTTCATCGGCGCCGTCCGAGTCCATTGACACATCCAGCGCGACTGATTGTCCGATTTGCTCCGTTCTCGCCCGCTTGGCCTCGGGCTCATGCGATGAGGCCCGATGAGATTCAGGTGATCCGTTGGGCATCACGTCTCCCTGCTCGACGTCTTCCAGCGACCGTTTCTTCGATACTCGCTGGGCATCGTTCCCAGTGCCAAGCACCGGGACGGCTTGTGCCTGCTCTGATGCCTCCATGATGTAGCACTTGAGGGCGGTGTGGGTGTGTGAAAATTCAGTGACTGCGGTGTACTATGAGATATACCACGCCGTACCAAAATTCAAGGCCTCTCCAATGTCTTACCTAGCAGAGTCAGGTGTTGTTGGAACAAGTGAAAAACGTGCTGAAATACTCAGAAGTTATGTGGGATTTTGCCCAAGTTGGAGTGATGAACACTCTTGCGTCCAATGACGTGAAAGTTGATTCACAATTCCAAGGTCGTGAGAAGTCGCGATTTGCCAGAGTCTGGCAATGCTCGGGCGCGCCCAGAAAGACTCTTTCCGATCCGATGAGAATTCGCCCGCCGATAGACTTACTTGAATCAAGCGGTCGAACCGTTCACGAGAGGGAGAATAAATATTCACCTGTTAGTATTGCTCAACGTCGTTCGGCATCAACAGGAAAATCCGCCGTTTCCTCTGATCAAAAAATTGTAGGTATGCAGGGTTGTTGTCGGGTATCCACCAGCAGGCCAGACGTCACAAAATAACGGCCGGCCGAAGAATAACCGTGCTTTTTCGCCAAACCGACACGGCGGGCCTCTCGCACCTGCCGGCGGCTGCCTGTGCCTGTGCTGCCTGCCAGTGCTGCCGGGTGCCTCAGTGTGCTCGATTTTTCTGAGGTGCGGGCCACGGCACAGTGCCAATCGGTATCTCTCACCTCAGATATTAGGTAAGGTCAGGTCCCTCCTCTCTCGCTTACCTTCCTTAGCAAGGGGGGCCGACTGATTGCCCTGGAACCTTCACTAATTACAGGCCGGTGCCCACCTGAGGCGGTGTCGGGCTGGTCGGTGCCACACTGCCATTTTGCAAAGAAGAAACTCGGAAGCGAAAGTGAAATGCTTCTAGAATTGGCACCTCGGGCCTATCGACTTTCATCTAATTACAAACATCCAACCCGCAACCCGCAGAACTGAGAAAAGCAGAAATGAGATCCTGGTGGTCGGAAATGAGGCTAGATCTTTTCTGCACACCTGCCACCTGGACCAAGCGTCGACATGCGCAGGTGGGAAAGGTATGGTATGCTATAACTTTTTAGCGGGCATATCGTGGTCTCATGAATCTGCTGCTTTTTTGCCCGAGTGTGACCACGGTATTGCGCGTTGGAACTGAGCGTCGTTCGGCCGAAAGACACGCCACAAATTATCCGCGGGTATGGAAGCTGCAATGAGTAATAAACTCGATTGCAATTTAGTATTCACGTATTCTACACTTATCCGCTGGGCTAAACAAAAGTCCTATGCGTCTTTGCAACAGCTCGATGTCGGCAGACGTGACCGGGGGTCGGGCCTAATGTGGACAAGAAACTTTGGCATTCCATCAGTGACGCAGTTTGTGGTTCGGTGAGATATCCCGGATGTCCAGGAATTCCACGTCTCCTTTTCTTGCCTATCCGTCCATCCCACGCAACGCAACGGACCACTACAGGCAATAACTTGTCGCACAGCCCACTTAGTGGAGACCGAGGGCGACAGATTTAGCTCAGATAACGATTACTTTTGTCAAATCGAGGAGCGGAAAGGTGGGAAGAGTGAGCAACACCGTATGTCTTGAGGAAGACTGGTACGGAGTACAGAATACGGAGTCCAAGACGGCATCGACAACTTGGGGAGGAGGGGCCATGCCGCCATCGTCCTTCTTGCGCGCTTCTATCCGTCCCCGTACGCGAATCTGGGCAGGATGACCAGACGCCAGGAACCCCAGGTGTGATGTGATCCATGTCATGATGTGAGGCGAAGAGTAGATGGCACGGATGGGCTGTATATGATCGTGCTGCTCTGCTGTTGCTCTGCTCCTTCAGGCTCAACAAAGCTTAGCCTCTCTTCAGAGCTGGATGGCATGTTCATGCGGCGTACACTACATGGACAATGGACGGTGGGCGGCCTTGTGTGATAGGGTCGATCCAGCGGTTGTATCCGGATGGGTGTGAGAGTGCTTCCACATCTGGCCAGTCTGCTCTTTGCTTCTGTATCCCATCCCTCCCCAATGGCGATTGACCACCGAGTTGCCGTCACTAAATGTCGGAAATAGGGGCATCTTCCTAGTTGAACTTGGCCAGGGGAACCCCTTCCTGCCCCCAATTCGCTAGCAAATGTGCCTGCGAACCTACGCCGCAAGCTGCTCCGTCCTCCGTCCTGCGCTACCCTTCCTGCAGCACGATTGGCCGGGTCAGGAAACGCAGGGGAGCTTACAGTACGGATATCTGTGCGGCGGGACAGTGGCATGTTGGGTCTGAGTCTGACCGTCTGTCTGGCTGGCTGTGCTCACGTCGACCATCATCAGTCACAGTGCCCTTCCCGCGGGACGTGTCGCTGTAGGTATTGGATCTTTTCTCGTGCTTGGTTTAGCCGTGCTCTCGGCAGGGTTTTGCGCATGTCGCATGCCGTTTGCTGTACGTGGGAGCTGGGGAGGGGATCTGTATGCAACGATCAGAGTCCCTTCTTTTCTTCTTCTTCGATGGTGGGGGAGGAAGAAGCTTGTCAAATCGAGCAACATTTCGTCGGGTGGGTGAACCGGCTGGGCATGTCGCACCTGGAAGAAAAAGCTTCCTATCCGCAGGCCAAGGAGATAAGGTGCAAGAGCCTCTTGCAAGTTGCGAGTGGTGGGCTTCCCATGCCATCCGCACATACCTTCCATGGCTCCAAGAGTCAGGAATGCCTGCCCTGCTTCCCGCTCTCTTCTGCTTTCTGTCTTGTAAACTGAGGTGAGGTGTCCCTGGCCCCAAGTCCAGTCCCGTCCAGCCCTCCTTCGTCCCGGAGTCTCTGCGTCCCGTCCATCCAGTCCCGTCTCTTTCTCCCATCGGGACCTGCCAGTGCTTGTACTGTATGTAACTCCGTCCCTGCCCAGCCAGCGTCCCCCCTCCCCTCTCGAAAGTCTCCCGTACCCGCTGAAATTGGGGTGGTCCCCTGAACGACCCTGACCAGGGGTGGCTCCACGCCCGTCGTCCGCATCAATGTGTCCCCTCGTTACGCTCGTGTCGGCTGGCACTGGCTGTCATGACTGTGTGAAGATGAAGGAATTGATGCTGTCTCCAGCTGCCAGTCGGCTCGGATCCCAATCTTGTTCTGTCCTTTCGTGTCTTTGCTGGGGAGGAGTGGATTAGTGGAGTCTTCACTGTGCCTGGTTCCAATGCCTGCACGCGAAGCTGCACCTGAGGCCCTGTGCCGTGGCCTTGTCGGGGACGTCCCAATGGGCCCCAGTCTTTTTTGTCCTCCTCCTTCCCCCCCCCCCCCCCCCCCCCCCAGGGCCCCAGTTGAGTGCCCCCGTTCCGCTGGCTGCTACCTTACTATGAATATCTAATGGAAAATGTCCCATCCTCTCCTTCATCCCATTGCCAAGTAGACTATTACGACGACGGCATCCCCAAACATTCACAGCCAGAATCTCGCTCTCGCTTCTCTTCGACTGTCCCGACGACACCTTTTTCTCTACTCTCGCTTCCATCAAATTTCAACCACATTCAGTCCCAGCATCCCCTATATACAACGCCCGCGTCAACTTCGACGTCAATTGCTGCTGCTCGCTTTCCCCGTGACATCATCAAGGGGGCCGCCAGCACACGACAAACTTATCACTCCGCCGAACCCCAGCATCACGAGGACGCCGACGACGATCCCGAGAGCCCGCAGAGACTTCCCCCTCTTCCATTCCACCCACAAAACCCAAACCGCACCCCAACGCCCCCTCCAACACCGCCAAACTGTCTTCCCCAATCCTCCTCTCTCGCACCGTCTCGTACGACGCGGCCACAAATCCTCCGCGAAGTGGCAGCGGATCGTACAGAGCAATGGCGGAACCCGGTGCCCGCAGAAGGAGATCTAGCAGTATCCTCCAGGTTCATTACGAACCGCAAGAGACACTCGAGCAGATAAGCGACCAGGCCGTCGTGCCTAACCTCAATGCGAACTGGGTCAATGCCAAAGGTGAGCCCCGCGCGAAGCTCCCCTTTTTGAAGCTATCCCATTGCCCCTTTCCATCCCCTTTGTTTTGGTCGCGTGCCAGTCTATCGAGTCCCATTGAACGGTAGGACAACAAGAACTGACAATCGTCGTCTCTAGGCGCCTGGACAATCCATTTCGTCCTCATCCTTTGCTTAAAGATATTCTACGATGTCATGCCAGGGGTGTCACAGGAGACATCCTGGACTCTGACGAATATCTCGTACATGTTTGGATCCTACATCATGTTCCATTACGTTCGCGGCGTGCCATTCGAGTTCAACGGCGGTGCTTTTGATAACCTGAACATGTGGGAGCAAATTGACGATGGGGCACAATACACACCCGCCAAGAAGTTCTTGCTCAGCGTGCCAATCGTGCTTTTCCTCCTGAGCACGCATTACACGCATTACGACCTGGCCTACTTTAGCATCAACTTCCTGGCCGTGCTAGCAGTTGTCATTCCCAAGCTGCCTTTTGTATGTTTTTCCCTCATTGACACAAGACGCACAGAGTTCAAAGCTGACCATGGACACAGAGCCACAGAATGCGGTTCGGCCTGTTTTCCGACTCCGATTACTAAACTGCGTGGCAATATGGCGTTAGGGTCTGGGAAGCGTGTTCCGAGAGTGGAACAGAATGGAGTCGACAGAAGGCATACATAGCGAGCATGGTCCGACACGGAACACAAAGTTGAGCGTTGCAGGTCGCGCAGATTTTGCGACTGGCGTCGAGAGCTCCATCAAGGTGCACGAATCACCACTCTTCTGTTTCGAGTCACAACAGTGGGCGCCGCTCATCGGAATCAATAAGTTTTGGGTGTCGAATATCATGACGAAAGGTATATGGGCGCTGCAGAATTATCACGAAAAGCGAATGGCGGGCAATCGAGTGGTGGAAGAGGTCCGATAGAGGTCCCGCCACCATATGTACCCAAGCGTTTTCATCAATTTCCAAGCACAGGTTCAAACATGCAGCTTCTCCATCAAAATCGTCCAGTGAGCGTCACCAATGGTGTCGCCAACGCGTGAAAAGACTTCAACTACTCGCGCCCTCTCCTTCTCTTCTTCGCCGAAACCGACTTGTATCTCACAGGAGACCGTATTCGCAAGCAACCTAAACTTGCCGTCGAGCTCCAGAACGGCGCCATGAGACGTTCCGCAGAGGTTCCAATGGCTTGACGAAGAAAACCTTGCCCTGTTGCCATCGGTATTTGGGGCCACCGATCTTCAGGAAGGGAGGAGCTCATGTCCCAAGTGGCTCAAGAGTGAGAAGCTTTCTGCATAAGCTTCAATGGCTTCACAACCCTGTGGACTATGCAGCGCATGTTGGGCCCCGGTGTTTGGTTTTTGGTCCATTCTTTCGAACTCTCTTCCCAACATCATGAGAAACTAATACGCAACGAGCCGTGCAGACATGAAGGACCATCAAGGATCAAGGTCATCGAAGGCCCCCAGGCCGACGACTATAAGTAAAGCGAGTCGAAGAACAGACTCCAGACAATCTCCTCTCTCATCCTCATCCGATTCATCAGTCACTCGCTCACTGTCATCGTGTAGGGAAGGCGGGAACCTTTCACTTCTTCTCTCAGTCAATCGCTTTTTACCATTTTCTCTCATTTCCCATCTTACCCCCCTTCTCAGACATCATGAGGGTCGCTACCACCGTCGCTGTTGCCGTCCTCGCCGGACTGGCCCAGGCTCAGATGCTTGTCTCGACCCGTCCGGCCGGCTGGCAGCCGTCGCAGCCCGACTTCCCCCCGGTGCCTCTGGACCCGAAGACCGTCGTCGAGACGACCGTGACCAAGGTCTTTGTGCCCGGCCACGGCCGGCCGACCTGGACTTGGAGCACAAAGGTCGTCACCGTCACCCAGCCTTGCACGACCACCTCGACGACTACCCCTTGCACCACATCCACCAGGAAGCACGAGCCTACGCCGTGCTCAACTTCCAAGAAGCCTACCACGACGCCTTGCTCGACTTCCAAGAAGGATACTACGACTCCTTGCTCCACGTCGAAGAAGCCCACTACGACTCCTTGCTCCACGTCGAAGAAGCCCACTACGACTCCTTGCTCCACGTCGAAGAAGCCCACGACTACCCCGTGCTCGACTTCCAAGAAGCCTACCACGACTCCTTGCTTGACCTCCAAGAAGCCCACCACGACTCCTTGCTCTACATCTAAGAAGCCTACCACGACTCCTTGCACGACCTCTAAGAAGCCAACAACTACCCCTTGCTCTACTTCCAAGGAGCCGACTACCACTCCTTGCTCTACCTCCAAGAAGCCCACTACAACTCCTTGCACAACCTCCAAGAAGCTCACGACCACTCCTTGCACCACCTCAACCAAGAAGACCACCACCCCTTGCGCGTCTTCTACTTCCAAGAAGTCCACAACCACCCCGTGCAAGTCTTCTTCTAGCTCCAAAAAGTCCTCGACCACCCACAAGCCCAAGACGACCTCCAAGATCGTGACCTCCAGCCACCACCACAACGCCACGACCCCTTGCACCTCAGCCACCAAGAAGGTGACAACCACCCACAAGCCCAGAACCACCACGACCGCCAAGGCCTCGACCTCCGCCGTTGTCGTCGTCTTGTCTTCGCAGAAGGCTGTTCCCCCTTCGTCCATGCCCGTCGTCGTGGTCTCGTCCCAGCGCGCCGTGCCACCTGCATCTTCGGCTCCCGTCGTCGTGGCGTCTTCACAGAAGGCTGTACCCGTCACCCCTCAGGCCTCGAGCACACCTTGCCCAACGGTCACCAGAGTCCGTTACCACAACTCTACCGTCACGGCGAACAAGCCTGTCACTGTCCCTTCGCAGCCTCCTTCTCAACCTCCTGCTCAACCTCCTGCTCAACCTCCCGCGCAGCCTCCCGCGCAGCCTCCCGCACAGCCTCCCGCACAGCCTCCCGCTCAACCCCCTACTCAACCCGCTGCTCAGCCGCCCGCGCAGCCTCCTGCTCAACCTCCCGCTCAACCCCCTACTCAACCCGCTGCTCAGCCGCCCGCGCAACCCCCTGCCCAGACTCCGGCGCAGCCTCCCGCCCAGCCGCCCACCACTGGAGGCAAGCCCTCCACGGTCCCCACTGCCGGTGGCAGCTACCTCAAGGCACCTCTCACCCTCGGTGGTGCCCTCATGGTCGTCGCCTTCTTCCTCTAAGTGTCTCTGTAACTTCACGGAAGACGCTTTTGCAAAGAAGCTTCAGGGGGCGCAGAGGAAGTGGTATGGCCTGCTGCAGAATAGCTACTGAAAAGCAGTTACTGGAAAGTAGAAAACTTCTGCCTCCATCTCTTTCAGGTTTCTTAGCTCCATTCGAAGGGAAGCGTGTGGAATGGAGCCGTGTGGCCGTTACAAGGTAGAAAAAGGGGAGAAAAAAGTGTTACAGTGGAAGAGCATATAGGAACCAACTTTGGCTTGAGCTTGGATAAAAGACTTAATCTGTCAGGTCGTAATATCCTGTCGCCCCGCCTTTTGTTCAAGCATCTCGTCAACTGCTTCTAGTCGTGTAGTTTTTGTAATGTAAGTCACTAGACTTCAAAGTTCCCGCCTTAATACAACACTTTGGAAACCACTTCATTTTGTCAAAAACGTAATGATAACAGAGCGATGTGAAAAATCAAGAGACTAAATAGTGAACAGAGGGGGGGGGGGGGGCCTTTTTTTCTTTGTGAGATGAATATGCGTGGTACAAAGCATCGTCCAGTTGCGCAGATAATCACCTATTTGGGTTCACGGTGTAGTGTTTAGATGTCACTGGAGAATCACGTAGTTGCTCCTCGGAACCGCCCCGCCTTCCCGAAACAGTTAATGGGATGGTGTGGTCTGTTCTGGAGGGCGAGGGTACATGAGTCTAAGGTAGACAGATACCGGTAGTCCCGCCGCAAAACGGCACCGAGCGCGTTTCCAAGCTTCTTCCATCCCAACTTTACTGCTCAGGTATTCTTCGGTACGGATAATCCGAAGTCGCAAGATGCAAGTGCGGTGCAGTGCGGTGGGTGAGTGCCCGTTCCCCTCGACTCCGCTGCAAGATAAACCTCCCGCTGTAAAACAAGCGCCTGTCAAAAAAAGTGTACGCAAGGTAAACGCAATGGGCAAAAGTCCGGCGAAAACAGAAAAGAGGGCCTAAAATTGAGCACCGGTGTCCAACTTACAGACCACCAAACAAATGCCGTGTGTCAGGCCCGAGAATGTCTAGACTTGGAAGTTGTAGCAGTTCGTCGCGGTTGGTTGGGTAAAGATAGATCCACCAGGCGCCTCATCTTCTGCATAAGTCCGGAGTAAACTGACAGACATTATACCTCAGCCATCGCCGAGCCGAGCGATCATGGCGACTTCGGCCGACAGGCACATTTGACAGACTTGCTAATTGACACTTATGTCCGTACGAAACACTCGTAAAATGCCATTGTGGTTTTTCTGATCCCTTTGGCGGGGGTGAATGTGGGCGATTGCGCAACCGGGGACGCTACCAAACGACACTCGACAGCCGGCATCTTGCTCCGAAGGCGGGGGAGGTGAAGAGGAGGATGGATGGAGGTGGGGGTGGAATCCGCACCGATGGATGGAGGGGTCGATCTTGCTTCATCTCTCTCGGAACTTGGGGGCGCGGCGCTCCCCTTCTTGGGTCTTGTCCACCGTTCCGCACGCGGGATGGGACTGGGGGGTGTTGTGACATGATGTGCCATAGTTGTCACTTGTCATGAAGCTGAAGACTTAATAATCAACGCCAACGAACGACCTTTGGCGGGGGAGGAGGGGTGGCCAGTCGGGCTTTTGATACTTGGCATAAATACACAAGGCTCTCGCTCTCGCTCTCTCTCTCTCTCTCTCTCATATTCCTGCGTTTCCTTCTTTGGCAATTACTATTCCTGCAATACATTACACTTGTCAAAGTGCCGACGTACGGTCCCGTTGCAATCCACCTGACTCGATCCAAGTCCAACCAACTCCTGACCTCACCTCATTCTCGGAACGCCAACTCACCCTCACAACATCTTACAAAACCACGACACTTTTTTTCTGTACAACTTGATTCTTGCAAGACGGGAAAACCACTCGAGTCATAGCTTCAGGAACACTACACGTACACAACCAACCACAACCAAGATGAAGTCCTCCGTCTCGGTCCTCTACCCAAACGAGTCCGTCTCGCGCAACGTGACGACGTACTCCGAGTCCCGCTCCACCGACCTACCCGCGCACATTGTCGCCTACCACGACCACATTGACAAGACGCAGCCCGAAACGTCCATATTGATGATTAGCAATTTTCAGGCGCAGAACCACATTTGGATTGCGAAGCTTATTGGGGCTAAGAGAAGTGAGTTTTCGTAGAGGTCTCTTTCTGTGTCTTCGTTTGGGGGGGGTTAAGGCGGTTGAGAGTCGTTGAACGTCTTTGAGAGGAATGTGAGATTGCAACACCATATACCTCACGAAACACGGCTCATATCACAACCTCATCGCAACTCGAGCGAAACTTTGGAGGGGCCTAGGTGAAGAAGTTGAGCGTTGCCAAACCTCTCCGCAACACCTCAGATCTCTGCCAGAGCCATTTTTCATAGAGCCACTGAGTCTAGACGCTACAAACGACTCTTGCTCAACTCAGCCCAAACTCAAAGACCGTTTGCTAACGAAAACCAAAATGAAGTCCTCGAAATAGGCGTCTACGTCGGCTATTCCGGCATGGTATGGTCTCACGCCGTGGGCCCAGAAGGCACCGTCACCGGCCTCGAGTTCAGCGCAGACTACGCAAAGCAAGCTGAAGAGGCCTGGGCCGCCAACGGCATCAAGAACGCGTCCGTCGTCGTCGGCGACGCTCTGGAGACGTGAGTTTTCCTTCACCAAGCTCAACTATAAAACTCTCGTGGCCTCCGTTGCCACCAACCTTCATCGGATGAGAACCGGAGAAGAATACCAGGATAAAGGGGGCTATGAGAAACGCCCCATTTCACCTCACTAACATACTCCCGCAGCCTACCAACCCTAAACCCCTCAGAACCCTACGACCTAATCTTCATCGACGCCCAAAAGTCAGGATACCCATCCTACCTATCCACCATCCTCGCCTCCTCCCAAACAAGCGGCAAGAATCGTCTCCTCCGTGCCGGCGGCCTCATCGTCGCGGACAACGTCCTCCGCCGCGGCATCGTCGCCGACGACTCGGACGAGAACCCGTGGATGGAGCGCGAGAAGAGCCAACGCGCGGCGTATTGGAAGTCCGAGGACGTCGATAAGCTGCGCGAGTTTAACAGTGCCGTGCATGACGAGCCGCGGTTGGATTCTTGGTTGATGCCGTTGTATGATGGTGTTCATCTTGCTAGGTTGGTTGATTAAAGTGGGAGAGCGAGTTTTTGAAGACACTCCGAGGGAGAAAAAAAACCTTGGAGGCAGCTGTTTGAAATTACAGAGCTTAGAGAAGATGTGTAGAAATCAATACATGATCATAGAATTATGAGACTTTGACATACCCTTGGCTAAGCAGATGATACACATATATAACACACATAAGCCTCTGTCGACACGTCTTAAATGGGAGATTGAAATAGTAGAAGTATCAACTTTGTAGATTTCGTGATTTCTCAAGTCAATCAACTCTTGACTGCTCCAATATCATAAATATGTATGCTTGCCAGTCGTAATCTATTTCTTTCAATGGGAGTGAACTTCAATTCCCTCGTTAACCAAATGCCTACCAACAAAGCCGGACCGTACCGACCCGCTCAACTAACTCATTTTCTTGACTAAAATCAAGACTATCTCTTCAAAGGGGTACCCTTATAGGAATTCTCTTTCTTTCTCTCTCCCTGGAACGACAGGGATGCTCGCATATAAGAGCCCGGAAAAAAAAAATAGAATAAACAACTTGACATTACGTCGTTCGCTAGGTTAATTTCCTCCCCTTTCTGGCATTGTACTTGCAATGCTTGAGACGAGTGTACACGTACTTCTTCGTCAGCATGAATTCAAAGGCAAACCGACTTCCAACACAAGAAAGGGGAAAGGTCCAAGAGGAACATAACATCTTGTTCAAAATGAAGAGCCCTTTATTGTTCTCCATTGTTTCCCTCCGTGTTCCCTCCGTACGCACACAATCAATTCCTTTCTTTGGTCAACCTCAGGGGCCATTATGCTTTACGAATAAAGTAAACTCACCTTTCAACAACACGTCTTCCAAAGTTCTGCAGAACCCATGTTCGCGAGAAAGGAATCTCGCATCTCTGCCGGGTCGATATTACCAGAAGATGCCCCAATAACGAGGAGAAGGAAAAAGGGGGGCAAAACTACAAAAGACTACCACCACTTCAAAGACGCCAACATATCCAAGTTTATTACTCCACAGAGCCATTGGCACGCATCATCAACACCAACTTACACCAGCTCAATTTCCGCCCAGCTCTCACGATAGAGCAAGGTAAGTCAACAACCTCATCGCCAACCACCACCATCTGCAACTCCACCTCTCCCTCCCCCTTCTCCCCCCGCCAAACCATCGTGGGTCCAGATTAGACCTCAGTGACGGAGTATCTCACAATGTGTCTTGCAGAAAACATCTACCACATAGCCTGCGGCTGCTGGCAAGGCCACCGCATACGCCACCCCTGTCCAAGAAAGCCTCACCCTCACCCTCGCCATCCCAACAGCTGCCCAGATCTCTCCTGCTCAGGCGTCTTCCGCCAACCAGGCAAATGTCTCGCCTGCCGGCGCCGCGAAGCCCAGCACCGGAACCTATTCCCGCTCCCACTTCCACCTCCAACGCCACCGCCCTCGCCTCCGCCGCACCCTCGCACTACAACTCTCGATCAAGGTAACAGAGGTGCCGACGAGGACGAGGATGAAGAAAAGAACCGGCAGGGCAAATTCGCGCTCCTGGCCGAAGTCCTCTGCCGGGCCGTCGACGCCCGCGCCGAGCGGGACGGGTCTGCTTCGCGTTCTCGGTCTCGATCTGGGTGTGGGATCAATACGGCGAGTAGATCACGTTTCCCAGATGACAGTAGTGATGATGTGACGCCGCTGGACACTGCTGACGGTAAGACTTTGTTCATCAAGGCTTCGGAACAGACTTTCGAGACGCAGAGTACCGCGTGGCACCAGAATTGAAGGTAGTCAAGATCGCAATGTGCAGCCGATTGTCCCCGAGAAAGAACGTGTCGGAAGGAAACACGTCCCTCCTCGCCTCCCTAGGGAGCCGACCTGTTCTCTGAACGAGGGAGAAACTTCGGCCTTACTACATACAAAAGCTCCAGCGTACGGTAGGTGAGTTACACCAACAAGTTGTGGTCTCGGCGAAAAAACACAGGTAGGGGGGGGGGGCTCCTTTCATAACCGCCGCAAAAAGTTCAGGCTTAATCACAAGAGAAGGGGGAAACAACACACACGCAAGCAGCAGCCCAACGCACAACACAACTTCAAAAAGTAACACGTGTATTACCATGACTGCCATGATCATCGACGCCCTGCCCCCTCGGCGGCAACAAGCCTGCTCGCAACTACTCTGCCTTACGTATCAAAACCATCACCTACCCTCAACCCTCACCAGTGGACTTTCCACCGGCCCCGCCTGACACGAAAGCGGACCAAAGCATCGTTGGTGTGTTTCGGCGAAGAGTGGGAGCTCAAAACCAACGACACGCCGCACAGCTGCTGCACAAGCTGCACTTGGGTGGGCATCGTCCACTAATACCTTACTTTGCAGCCAGCCTAGTGCAATATACGCAATGACTTTGGCGTCCTCCGACTCTCCTCACTTCCTGGCTGGCACCACAGGGCAAGACAGGGATGTGGAGTGGGGGGGGGGGGGGGGGGGGGTCGAGGGCCACGACATGAGACGGCTCGTCGCTCTTTCTTACATGATTTCGGGGTACGTACGGGGTGAAAGGCCCAGGGGGTAAAAGAAGGAGAAGAAGACAGAAGAACGTCGCTTCTAGAGGTATCTGTGGTACCACGTGAAGAGATCGAGACCTGGACAGAAGATGTGAGATCATGAGATGTAACTTCTTCAATGCAGGATGCCAAAAAGGGAGGTTGCGTTTGCCCACACTCTACACAGTAAGTTTACCTGGTAACCTGGGCAGGATCAATATCATGAGCTCGAGCCAACAAATGCAGTTTGCACTAACTCCATCGACTATATAAACTGAAGGGACCAGGTTGACTAGCTGCCAACGCCGCACGTATTGTGAAAGGGTCCCAGACACGGAGCATGGATCCCGAGCAATGCCGGTATGGAAAACCGTGCAAACGTAACGACGAGCTAGGCTCACATACCACAGGCCAAGATGGTTGGGTGCCGTCGTTGACACATCGGCGTAATTGAGATCGATGACTCTAGGAGGACCAGATCTACCATCTTAGATCAGACTGGGGTGAGCTCGGTCATCATCAGCCGGTGTGTGATCAAGCTCCGTATACTAGGCAAGCAGTCAACAAACAAACAAAGCTTGATTATAGCGATCCTTGGCCTGATGAACCCTGCGCAGTACCCACGTTCGAGCTCGGGGAGCTGCAAGCACAAACCGATGCCTTTTGCTTGTGTGGAACTTTTGCCGATGTCAAGGCTTTTGACTAGGCCCACAGCTATCTGGGGTAGTTCGACGACGGAGCATTGAATACCAAGTACCGGAATATTCAGGACACAAACTATTAGTCGATATAAGCTTTGATGGTATTTCGAAAATGCAGTTGAAGACGAGTACATTCGACTTCACAGACTGGAGGCTGCAGGTGCTACCCTGGTTACTCGAACCATGTCTTGTCAGAGAGAGGGGGCTTCGAACAAAGGCTCACCAAGAGGCTTGTTACTGGTTGTACCGGCCATTTCTTATCCGAAAGAAACGGCACCTGATTGGGCTTGGGAGCGGAAGCCAAGTAACGTCATTGCGCCGAGTCTTTGTTTCCCGTTTGTCTTGTTTGCCTGACCTCAGAACTTCATCTCCTTGTTGTCAACCCTACCGGAAGCTAGGGCGTTGAACGGTCGCAGAATATCAGGTCATGGCCGAATCGCAATGGGCAGCGATAGATACTCGTCTCTCGCTGGAGAATTCCACCACGATAACGCACGCGAAATCATGGTTATCATGCACCGAGACGTCAAGTCGATTGTCGTTGCCGGCTGGGTCGGGACGGCGTTTGCAAACGAACCAACCGATGATAATTTGAGCAGCTCGCTTCCCGTTTGCAGAGTCCACACCGTTGGCTGATGACGAAGCAGGCGCGGAATGGAGGCCGGATGCCCGTGAGACATTCGCGTGTAGTTGTAAAGAGATGGCTGTTGGTTTACCTAGTCGGGCACCATGCAGAGTAGTACAACCCTTGCGAAGACCGTTTCCTTAGCCAAGTCGATATATGCGTGTTTGCCTCTGCCGATGCTTGCATGCGCCTTAGCAAACAGTATCTCTCAACCGCTGTCGCCTTCTGATCACCAAATGCAGACTGCCGGGGATGCTGCGCCAACATTGATGGAGCCGATAGCTTCAAGCAAAAAAGTTCGGTAATGTTGCTGCCACTGGCTTCTGCCCGATGCAGATCACCATGAAGGATAATAGAAAGTCCACACCCTCCAACCTTGGCCTATGCACCACTAGAGGGCTACATCGGTGAGACATTGGCCATCTATTTGACAGGCTGAGTCGATCCTCTGTCGCTCATCAGCGGGGCGTCCACTCCGTCGGCCCTAGGGAACTCTGTCGCAAACAAGCAGTGAGCTTCTGCAAGCTAGTTGGCTGAAAGGAATCGCCCAACTCCAAGGCCCCAGGTCCACAGCCAGCCTTATTGCGTCCCGAAAGAGTTAACGTCCGCGGCGTGTGACGGCGACGTGGACGCGTGGCACGAGGTAGAAGAGAACGATCATAGCTGCTCAACCCCCTCGTGAAGATATTGGATATCGTGGCACGGCGTCACTGTGTTTGCTTATACCACGTACACCACCAAAAGGAAACCCTCCATCGTAAAACACCCTGTCAGCCAGAGCACGGGTGCCAGGCAACCTTTTCGAAGACAAGCGCTATGCATCACGTTATCCACTGTCTTGTAACCTGAATATGAAGCAGGAGGCTTATCGATCAAACAACGGCTTACAGTATAAGGTCCAAGGGCTGTTCTGCTCTTTCATCGTGGGAAGACTGGTCTGCCACGAGCCGGCAAAGACTTCCAAAGAGGCGCTCATTGATCCATCGGCTGCCGCGACGGAACGGCATCTATCGACTCATAAAGCTGGCAACTGGTCCGCACATACACTTTTGCGCCTCCGACGCAGATAGCCAGGCACCGTCTTCGTGGAGGATGGCCATTTGAAGAAGGATCGTCAAATGATACGGCGGATATTGCGCCTCTTTGTGGCCCAGGCGCAGTCTAGTAGCTCGGGACGAGGCCCGGTGGCTTTCGGGTTGGCCATTCTTTGGGCATCTGCCAACTACGGATAGCAATGTGCAGGCTAAGCTGAGAATATCGGGCTAGGGCAGCCCCGTATGTCGTGGACGCAGCATATTGTCGTCTCTTTGACAAGGCGCTTGGTGGTTAGATCCCCAAGTTTAATGAATAACGACGTTCTACTAAACTTGGGGGTTCAGCTGGCACCACCTTTCGCCCCGCTAGCTGATTCGATCAGACGCAAATGGGGGAGATTTTTTTTGGGGTAGTGTACACGACGCCAGCAGATTGATTGCTTTGCCTCCAGTTTGTGGAGAGCCTGGAAATGGAGAGTCTCGAAGTATCATCGTGTGCTCTTGTGACTGGCCGAGATGTTCTAGTTCTCGAGCATCTAGACACTCAAATGTGGGATTGTTTCCAGGCATTGCGTCGGCCAAGGTCCAAAGGGTCGCAGTGTGTGATGTGTAGTAATTCTGCTCCTCAGTGACTGCCACTGGCTCGCTTCATCGGCGTGATCGTTGGCATCTCAGATTAACGAAGGTCAGTAGTCCTCTGGCCCCTTGTCTGTGCGAGAAGGCTATGGTGCGTCCATTGGGAATTACGACTATGGCATCTAGAGTGGGCCGTGGTAACAAAGTTCAGTGTTGGAGCGCCGATGTTGACTTGGCTCTTTGGCAATTAAACCCCGATGTCGGTAACGTAGCTCGTAGCTCGGACGTGAAGAAACCATCAGTAGCGCGTCGATGCTGGGTTATCCGTCCCATCATCATCTGGCATCATAAAAGTCAAGCATTTGCTCGCGCTGCGTGCCGCGTGCGATCGGCCTTCGACATTCGAAAGTGGAGAGAGAGCTGGGAGAACTGGGTCTCCGTTTCCTCATGTAACGGCCGCGGGAGTTTCATCCTTGCGTTGAGCCTTGGCTTTTCACCTGATATTGATCGAGAGGTCTGAGAACTGTGACCCCGTTTGGAATGCGCGACAAACCGGCTCTGTCCGCTCGTTTCGTTTCGTCGCTCCGGCAAGTCTTGCTGGCTGGCTGCACGTTGGCGGGGCTACTCTTGATGTAACCGATGCTGACAGGAATATGGAAAGAGTTGTTTCCGTAGACTCGTCTCGAAGCCCACCAGCATGAGTAGCCAAAGCGTCGGGGTTCTGGATTGACATGCTGATAGGGTCGTGGAGATGCAGGAGAGCCTGGAGAGGGCCATTGAAATTGATTCAAAAGTTCGAGCAGGCTGCAAGACCACCTAGGAGGAGGACGATGGGACGTCGCAGACTGCGAGGCGATGTGACAGTTGCACTGTATGTGTCGAAAGCCGTGTACGTGAGCAACGTGATGTGAGATCTGGGCTTGCTGGCCGAGTTTGTATCCCCGCCATCGACGAGGCAGACCGGTATGGCGGAAACCAAGGAGGATTGCGTGCGGTAGCTTATCTGAGGTTTAGGTAGATGAGTTGTTTCTTTTTTCTTGCCTCCCGCAGAGGAGCCCGGCCGAAGAGTGGGCTCCGTGGCTGGAGCCTTTGAGGTACCTCACCTCCGCCACGAGTAAGAAAGCAATTAACAACGCTCTCAATCTTGCTTCTGCAGTGTCAACGCCAGAAAGAAGAAACGAGTCATTCCGCCAGATGGCCTGATGTATGCCATGGACTCGGAGATCACAGAGGAGGGGGCTCCAAAATGCAGGCAGAAGCCAAGAAGGAAATGAGCTGGCACGCGGCGACAAGCCGTTATGTCATGCGAGGCGATGGAAGCAGAGCTGCAGCCGATGATGTCTCGGGATGTTGCAAGAGATGGCAGTTGTGCCGGTTTAGGGACGACGGGACGGCCACGCTGCGGTACCTTATTTTGATATCGACGCTGAGGATGTCAAGGAACGCGACGCCAAGTGTTTTTCTTCCCTTTATTCCTTTGAATTTGAATAAAGCAAAGTCCGTCCGATGTATGGCCAATTTAGCTTTTGGAATCGGGAAGGGAAGAACCATCACTGGCGATGGCTTCGTTTCTTTGTCACCAACCGCGGGGGAAACGGAAGGTGCAAGTTGCAACGTCAGGAAGGCACAAAGTATACGGTGCATGTCCGGCCGTAGATCGCTGCATATTGCACTGTACTGCGCTGGGATGCGTCGCGTGTGGAAGTGGATCCCTCCACCTATTGGTGTGAACCTCTGTCCTGGTACCACCTTCTGCGGACAATCGACTTCAGAGTCTTTTCGTTTTCTCTGATGTTCAACTGACGAGACGAGACCAAGGGCAGCAGGACTATCGAGTTGAAGTCTACTGGATACATACATGTGAGTTGGCTCCAAAGGTCTGGCCGCCATTTTCGACCGAGAAGCTCCCGTTCGATGGAGATTCATACGTACAGCTACGAGTATCAGTCGGAATATACCTGGCTTTTGTCAAAAGGAAAAAAAAGAAAGGCAGACGGAAGACGAGGATGTCGCACGGCAGGCGGCAGCAGGGGAGTCGGGCCAAGACTCAAGAGCGAGAAAGAGGCAGGGGGTCAGGGTCAGGGTCCCTTCACGTCTAATTAACTGAGAGTCCATGAGAGTCCACTCTGTTTGCGACCTTGCATCTATATCCCTGCAACCGCAGACCAGCACGACGTGAGCTCATTTTCTACCGATTCGTCCGGCTCTTCGCAATCGGAGACTTTTTTACCCTTTGCCCCCTTCCCTTTCTCTCATCTCAACGTGGACTTACCTTGCCCCTTTCCGCAGTTGGTTCGAGGTCGCTCTCGCTAAGACAATTTCGAATGTGGGCTCCGTACCTGTATCCGTACGAACAAGCTACACATACGCATGTTGGTGTGAAGGGTAAACCTCGCAGCAGATTTACCGCACTCAGTGGTATCTGGCATCGTTTCGAGACAGGAAGCCCGGTACCCGTCTGGCAATCATTGTTTCGTCGACGACGGGTCACCGGTCCATATCTCATCTACCAGGAACATCAAAAAAGGGGCCAACACGGGGGGGCTTGGTTGCTTGAGCAGGGACCTGGGGTTGACGAATCCATCAAGTATTTGGAGAACCGCAGACTCGTTGCTTTGCAAGCACAGCAGCCAAATTTCAATACGGCTAGAGCGGGAATCATACAGTACTACGTACGGACAAAGTGCCGATCGAGAGAGATGCAATTAACAATAGACGCTTTCGTACCAGAGCCTCCTCTATCTTGGTTTGTAGGGAGTACGGACACATATGTATTTGGCCTTGACTTTACTTCGTAGCATCTGGATAAATCATAATGAGTGCCAGCCACCCCAGTCTTGTGCAGGACCCAGGGTCCTCTTTTCGCCGGGAAGTCTTGGCTGGAAAGTCTTCCAGGTTTCCTCCTGTCATCCATTGATTCCATTTCTTCCTCCACACTGCAAGGGGCTCGACAGTGGGCAATGAGCAGATGTCACCGAAACCATCCCATCGTGCTGGAGACAACGACCGCGACGAGACCTTTTTGGAGACGCGAGACGCTAGTCCACTCTTGGTTCCCTCCCGCTCTCGTCCATGAGCTTCGCAGTGAGTCGCATCTCGCAGTAGAGAACTGAGAACGCGAGCGGGTGTTTTACAACTTTTGTAACCGTTCTTGAAGTTTTGTCTTGAGCGCGTTCTGTCTGCCCAGACTTCCCTCGTCCAGAGAGAAAGTGGAAGGTACTCCGTACATTATGAAAGATGATTGTACCTGCCCGAGATTGTCGAGGCAGAGCAAGACAGGAAGGTTCCATGAGCATGTACTTTTGTACTTTGTACTTGCCCCGAGCTTGGTGTTAATAGTGCAGAGGCACCTGCGGCGGGCTGTCACTTCCTGGATACTTTGTACTTACGCTTCGTCTTCACCTTCTCTTCCATGAGTCCTTCCCTCGCAGCTCTTCTGCCCCACCATCCCAAACATTGTCCATCGTCCGAAAGCAATTGCCAATTGGGTCCCGGGGGGGGGGGGGGGGGGGGGGAGGACGGCTAGCTCGCTCGCTTTTGTACCCCTGGACTTTGCATGCATGTACCTTACTCCGTACCACCTGGCACCCAGGACACGCCGCACATTCGGCTTGCCTCAGATGCTTTGGTACCTGAATGGTGGACATCTTTCCTCTCGTGCTCAGATACTATGTACATTGGATCATCCATCGCCCGTCGCCCACCGCCCACACCTCATGGACGGAACCGCTCCACGCTCCACTGTCTGTCCTCAAGGAGCCAAGCCTCACCTCACCTCACCTCCCGCACTTTTCCCACACCTCCAGCTCAGGGGCAACGAGGGGGGAACAGAAGCCCAGATTGCCCAGAGCTTCTATGGATACCGCGTATTCTCTGCCCTTTCGTGAAACCCACACCGCGATATTCGCCCACACATAATCGCACAACCAGAACTTGAACCGCACCCGACACATACAAAGTACTCGATAACCGTCCAGATCATACTCGCACATTCGAGGTGGACGGAGTACCGACCCTGGCCCAAAAGGAACATCCAAATCCTGCCTAGCACCGTATCCAAACCAGGTACCTACCTACCTTACCTACGGATACACACCTTGGAGAGTAGGTACGGAGTAAGGTACGGATACCTACCCTGCCACGCCCGCCTCCACTGGCTATGTCACTTCCAATGCACTCTGCCCACCTGCACTAACACCACCATCTCAAAGGCGGCGCGCGACACAAAAAACACACCCTTTGCACTAGGCTTCTCAAGACTTCCTCTTCCGTCCTGGTCGCAACTTGTCCTCCTGGCGTCAATTCGTCGTCCGTTTTTCTTTGGCTTTTCTTGGTCTGTCTGGTGGCTCATACGCATCGGCTTCTCTCACTCATTCTCTTTCTTTCTCGACCACCACCGCTCTCGAGTTCTCTCGCTCTCTGTCAACCAAGTCTCAGCCTGCCGCGTTTGCTGTACCGACTTCTCCTCTCCTCCACCTCCCCAGACCTCATTTCACACACCAAGGTCCTCTTCTTTTCCATTGCCAACCTAACGCTCAGCTCACCTCCAACTCTTCTCCTCCACCGCAACTTTCTTCTCTCCCTACAACATCTACGTTTCGAGCTGGCCGTTCCTCCGCTGGTCGCATGATATCCATACCACCTTTCTGCCCTCGTTGTTGAATCTCAGCTTATATCCACCATCGCTACATATACCAATCGGCTCTCAGCTACCTTACTTACCGTACGCCTGCTATCATCGTCGCCTGTCCGGACAGAAACTTTCTTGCATCACCGTCGCACTCAGCGTCAGGTACGTTTGTTGCGAGTCTCTTTCGTCTGTACCTTCCCGGTCCTTCCACACCCACCTGTGCGCATCCAATCCTCCACGCCGCCGTCTCCTGGCCAGCACATCAAGCAAAGTTACCATCAACGGATACTGTACTGCCTCTCCAAACTCAACATACCCCCATGTTCGCCTACCTGCGTCGAAACTCAGTCACCCGTTCGTCGCCCTGGTCGCGCCCAAGACCGCGTCTTCCTCGTTCCCCTGGACTGGACGGCAGCCTCCCAGCCTCTTATACGGATTGATCGTCTCTGCCACGCCCATACCGAACCACTCCGCCCGATTTCCCACTCCCCCCAGTCTCTCCGCCAGTGCCACACGTTCTACAAGACGTGGTTACCACGCATGAATCTCTCTCTGCCTCTACCCCCAAGTGGATCACACCCAGGTCCTTCACTGCCATGCGAACGTGGACCAGGTGTTTCAGCTCTGCAATCGCCGTCGCCTGCTCGATTGACAAAAATTAACTTCGCTAACAACTCACTTTGCGCAGCCATCCGCCATACCCTCCAGCCTTCCCCTTTCGCATTGTCAATTCTGTAATATTCGCAAACGCCTGTCAATACTTCCCGAGATCTCTTGAAAGGACCCATCATCATTCGCTTGCGAGACACTACTACTACCAATATTTGTGTCGCCTCAATCTAATCTCCTGTGGTCTCACCCGGGCCCAGGAGACCTGCAGCACTGGTTTCCTCGACTTATAGACCAGGACCTCCAGCAAACATGGCCAACACAAGTGCTGATCCGGCCGCTGTGTCGCTACCAACTTCTGGTCTCTCTTCGCCCCAGTTCCAGACGAGGTCGCGCACCCAGAGCGTGTCGAGCGATCGCCCTTCCACCATTATGAGCGTTGGCCTGATGTCTCCTCCCCTCTCCGTAACACCCGAACCCGCCTTCATTGCCGCCTCAGCCGCTTCTCAGATCGTCACCAACGATCACGATAGTCACGCGGACACATGGTACGATCAACATGGAATCGAACCCGCAGGAGAGACGGCTTTAGTGTCGACGGCCGCTTTGCAATTGGTGAATAGCTTCCTCGACCAACTTCTCTTCAACTTTTTGTCCGCCTCCCGCGCAACGACCCTGGCCGCCTTGAGACCTGCCGTGTCCGAAGTCTTGAAACCGAAACTCGCCAAAGATGCCATCAACCAGGCTGATGAAGAGCTGCGGGAGTACCTTGGCGGCGGTGAAGAGGACGACCTCGTCCAGTCGCAAAGTCCAACCTCGCCGAGGGATTGGGACCTAGAACTTGTTTGGAAGCGGACGCGATTGAGGTGCATGGTGTACTCGTCGCTCGGCGACATGGAGGAGGAGGACGAAGACTACTACATGGAGCAGGAGAATCTCAAGCCTGCCATGGACGAGCGCGGCCCCGAAGTCATCTCACCTGCAGTCGCCATTTTCCTGACGTCAATCCTCGAATACATGGGCGAACAAGCCTTGGTCATTGCCGGTCAAGCCGCGTACCACCGTCTACGAGCCAAGTTTGAAAAGGAGCCCAAGGAGGGCGCAAAGAACATTGCCGATATTGCTGACAGGATTGTGGTTGAGGAGCTGGACATGGAACGGGTTGCTCTTGACAGAACTCTTGGCAGACTTTGGCGGGCATGGAAGAAGAGGCTGCGCTCTCCTATTCTGGAACCGCGCCCCTTTTCGCGCAACTCTTCCGGTCATCCCAGACAGCCCACTACTCCGGAGGCCCGCGAGACCGTGCTCTCTGCAAAGGGCCTCGGTATCCAAGAAGCTCCAATCGAGGAACCCGAAATCAACGAAGTCGAGGAATACTTGAAAGCATTGGCTATCCCTCTGCCGATTGGGGATCGCGACGTTGATGAGATCGAAGTACCGGGATTGGCTTCCTACAGCGATGAGGAGGAGTCGGATCGTGAAGGTGTAGAGGAGCCGGCGGCGCAACGGCCAAAGAGTCTGATGATCTTTACTTCCCAGCCCAGCAATGATTTGCCCACCCCCACCATGTCTCAACCTCACACACCAACTGCTCCCTCGACTCGCAAGCGCTCAAACTCCTTGCCAACCCCGTCGCCCTCGCCTTACACGTCGCCAATTGCTAAACGCGCCCGGGTCGAGCCAATCGAGACCGGTTTAGTCGATGAACAGGCTGGAACTGCAGACAAGGAAATCTCCACAGAGGCTGTGGAAGCCCAGTCGACCGAGACGCCGCCAGCCCAGGCTGAAGTCATCAAGCCGATTGTAGAGCAAGCGCCAGCTGAGCCTCGTGAAGAAGAGCCAAAACCGGCTTCTGACGAAGTCCCTGAGCCCAAGCCCCGCAACCCGAACCGCATCTCACAAATTGTCACCCCTGTCGTGGCGACCGCGGCGACCGCAGCAACCGCAGTTGCAGTTGCAGTTGCTTCGACAGTAAAGGCACCACAGAAGGAGACTCGAGCAGCAGAAGAAAGTGGCGACATCGATGACTTTACCGAGGAACCAGAAATCTGCACTTCTTCAAGAGTTTCCATCGCTGGGCGTAGCTCTCCGAGCATTTCCGACTCCGGCAAACCTGTCGTGGTCGCTCCTAAGTTGTTGCAAAGAACACCCAGCGTCCACTCAGCTCGCGTTGTCGACGTTCACGGGCCTAAGAGCCCTGTGACCGGCTCGAGAGCGTCTTCGGTCGACGCCTCTGACCGCTCTCAGCAGGCCAGCCTCTCCCGTGCCAATAGTGTTTCTCGCGTAACGCCACCCATCATCGAAGAGAAGCCGAAGCCAAAGCCAGTAGAGATCGAAACCATCATTCGGTCATCAACCTCGACACCGCGTACTCGGTCTCCCGTTGAGAAGCTGTCTCGCAGACAAAACACAAACGAGTCTATCTCAGAAGTTGATGAGGATGCCCAAGCTCAACCTTCACGGCTAACATCGGCTGCGTCAACTCCAACACCCACAGCCGGTACTCCTGCAATCAGGTCTTCCCAGGCCATTTTCAATTCTTCCCAACGCACAGGGTCACCTCGTCACGATCATACTTCATCCGCCACTAAAGTCACCATCTTGAGAGATACCCACAACAACGGGCCTATCGCCGAGGAACGCGTACCTTCGCCACGCCATCGCTCTCACGCCACGCCAACCTTGCCCGACCGCAGCGGTGGTCGGTCAGCCAACGGAACTCACTCTCCAGCGGCGAGCATCGGAGTCGTGACTGTTGAGCGGTCTGCTGCTGCTGCTGGCCGCGACTCCCCAGATCGCCCTAGACATCTGCGAACCTCCGGCTCATCTGGCTCGTCGAGCACAGGCAAGGTCAGAGCCGTAAGGACTTCGGAAGATAGCAAGGCTTCCGGTCGTGCCGATAATCTCGCTCGTAACTTTGAGGAACTCATTCAGAGTGACCAGACCATTCAATACACGCTTACGCCGGAGAGCATGCGTGACATTGATGTAGGTAGTTTTTCTTGATTGCCCTTCTAACACGCACTAATGGTCATGCAGGGAAATCGGGCACAGAGCGCGAGTCCGGTAGTTGGACCCAAGTCGAGGAGAAGCGAAGACGCCCGCACGGCCTTGAATGGCGAACGCAACAGGTCCGTTTCTGGCATCGACCTCCGAAGGACCATGTCTGTCAGCCGCGCAACCGGCCTGAACTCGCATCCACCCGAAGCCAAGAACAAAGGCTTCGTTCCGAAGGCACCTCCTAGCACAACCCTCACTCGGTCGCGTACCGGCGGCCCACAAGCGAGAGACGCTCGGGTACCCCGTGATACTGCGATGAACGACTTTGCCGACTTTATCAGGTCTACCGGCCCGACGGCTGACAATGGTCCTGCACCGCTACGGAACGTAAGCGGCCCACCGCCGCCCGTGAAACATAGCCTGGATTCGAGACGCATCTCGTCATCGAACAATCGACCACGCCTTCAAGCGCGAGATGCTGCCGTTGACAATCGGGAGGATAACTCGGATCTTATCGACTTCATCCGACGAGGACCACCCAGCTCAAACAATCCCCGCATTCCTCGAACGGTGGCTCCATTCCGAACAACAATGGACTCTGACCAGATGTCGGGTGCTGTGGGGGGTAAGGCTGTAGATGCCAGCTTGCCAGACATTCGATATAGTCAAGCGTCGACCAACGTGACGGATATCACCCAGCCCTCTGTACAATCATCGATCAACTCACAGAGCGCTCTCCTCAAGAACCGCCCCAGTGGCAACGGCTTTGACGACGACGAAATGATGCCCAAGCGCACTAGACGTCGTGTGCGTGATCCGTATGCCATTGACCTTAGCGATGAAGACGAGGAAGACTACGCGCAAGCCGTTCGGCCTCCCCCAAAGAAGGAGGAGAGCTTAGCAGATTTCTTGAAGAACTACTCGCCGCCCCCCGAACCCGCGGCGGCCCCTCACAACGTTCCCAAGAGGAAGGCGAGCGCTCCTAGTCTTATTGGTCGCTTTTCTAGAAAGGACAGCAGTGCGGGATCGAACGGCGCAAAGTCAGCCAAAGTTGACAGTCGGTCATTGAGCAGTCGCGCTGGAGGTGCCCATGGCCACGTTCCAATTCAAGTCAATGCTCCAGGGCAGGACAAGTACGGAGCCGTTGACGCTACTGCCAACCGTGGAGCCATGCATTCCTCGGGACGCGTGCCGATGAAGAAGTTTGAGCCAAGGGAGGCTGTTTCGTCCACGAGCCGTACCAACGACCTAGCCTCATTCCTCCGCAGCTCTGAACCGCCTCAGATGACGCCTACGGCTCGTGCCGCTACCGGAGAGCCTCAGCAACAAAGCAGCGGTAGCAGCTTTTCCAAGATGTTTGGTCGCCGGAAGAAGTCGAGCTTGGCTTAGTTGCCCAAGCCGCGCCGGCGCGGAGCCACGACCTGAATGAAGACCACGATCTCTCCATCAAGTATGGAGAAAAATACACCAATGACCATGTAGCCCCTGTTCGTCATATTGTCATGCAAGAAATCTGTCACCTGGTCATATTGTACCGAGGGAGGGAAATCGGCACATAGCCGAGCCCGGATTGCTCTATTTGGCTCTACCTTTTTTGTTTCTACACTTGTGTCTTGCGCCCGATGTTTTGATACCACTCTTCCCAAAGATGGGATAGGATTTTGTTCATTTCTTCAGTGGTCTCGACGAAGGACCCTGAGGCGGCCCCTGGCATCGTTTTCTTTGGATAATAGGACTCTTGATGGGCTCTTGGCAGTCCATATGGGCAGTGGAGGATGAAATGAGTCTGGAAGCACTTCTAGTTAGATACGCGAAAGCGGTCAACAATACCATGCTGCTCTCAAACATCATTACTTATCGCTCATGATTGGAATATGGCAAGTCGGAGGACAACTGATCCCTACACAGTAGACAGCGGCTGTCAAGTCAGGGTATGTAAGAGGGGCGGTGGACCATGCTCGGAGACTTGGAACTTGGAAGTCTTCAACGTGGTGCTAATCATGCAGTCTTCGACTGGCAGGCCGGGGGCACATGAAGCGAATGAATCCCATTGGTCCCAGCTCCATTGTGCCCGTTTGAACAGCTGCGGGAGGGTTGCACTGACGAACTTACCAGTACCGGACGTCTATCTCCATCGGTAAGTTCTGCAACGCCATACGAATACACCGAGTGATGTCGCGGAACGGCGGAGCGTTCCTATGGTCTAGTGTACGAAGCCACAAGCCCTCCCCCATGTTCCGTGATTTGATGGGTTGCCGTTCCCACTACAAAACGGGGAAGTCCCTCCCCCGTCTCCCGCTGTCACGCGTGTCGGCACATTCCAGGGCTCAAATATAGGCGGGAACTGCCCATTTTTCATTTCTTGTCGTACTTACAAGCTAGCTACTACGACTAACAATCGCAAATCATGGCTGAGCCCTCTTCCACCGACCCGCTCCAGTCTTCGGCTCCCACTGCTGGTCCCGCATCACCGGGGACGGCTCCGGCTGGTGGTACTTTGCCACTGTCGACGGTGGTGCCAGCCCCGGGGGCGAACGACAACGACAACGACGACGACAACGACCTGCCGAACCCGGCTCCAGCGCCTCTCGAACCCGACGAGGACGAAGGCACCGTTCGTTTCTCGTTTTTGACTTTAACCCCTTCTCGCTATCAATTTCCGCGAAACAAGGATAATACGTTGTGAACCTAACTCTTCGTTTTTTCCTTTGGGGGTTTAGTTCACAGACGGATCTTCTACAGCCGACGATCGCATGTGCGTAACATCTTGACCCCTTCTCTGCATCTCGTTTCCAGCGGAGCTCACTCCCCCTTTCTTGCCGCTGTCCACTTTTCACTAAATGAAGACTTTCTTTCCGGTACAGCTCGAGTTATACCGCCTCGCTATCTTCAAGTGTCGTAGACTATCCCATCGAATACGGACGTCGGTATCATGCCTTCCGACCGGGATGTCAGTAGCTCTTTTACCTTTCTCTCTCTCTCTCTCACTTTAATCGTCTACGCCTCTCTTCTAACAGGAATGGAAATTAGCGTATAAGTTCCCCAATGATGAGGTATGAATAGAGCTCCCCTCTAAACGATGAAAGGAGACAATGAGTTAGCTAATCAGATCGTGATGTACGACGGAAAAGTCCGAGATGGATAGACTCGATTTGGCTCACGCAATGATGGTTAAGGCGATTGGGAGCAGGTTATATAATGCGCCGCTGAAGAAGGAGAAGGTGCAGAGGATTCTTGATATTGGAACGGGCACGGGATTGTGTATGTGACGCCCTGCTCATCTGTCTTTCTTCTTCTTTTACGGGTTAGACTTGCTTTCTCGGGCTTGCCTCTGGTAGGTTTTGTTTATTGGGAATCTTCTCGCTGACTTTTGGATATGTATGCAGGGGCTGTGGAGATGGGCGACGTCTTCGAGAACGCAGAGGTAAAGTGGCTTCTCTCTTCTCAGGATATCTCTTACTTGACTACTAACGAGGAGACCAGGTTCTTGGTATTGATCTGAGCCCCATTCAGCCGGAATGGTGTGTGCCTCCCTACCCTCCCATCCTCTAAGTCCATTTCGACCTTAAGACTCATGATCAGAGGGGAGGTATCTTTGACTAACACGAGAGATTAAACAAGGGTTCCTCCCAACGTCAAATTCGAAATCGACGACGTCGAAAGCCCGTGGGTCCACCACAGGAAATACGACTTCATCATGTGCCGGTACATGGTCGCTTCCATCAAAGACTGGCCGGGTCTGATCAAGAACATTTACGAGTACGTTATTCGTCGATTTCCCCTCCTCCTGCCTATCACACCAGGACATCACCTCCTTGTCCATATCGTGATGGGTAAAAAAAAAAAGGGGGGGGGGGGGGAAAGCAGGTTGACCAACTAAACTGACACCAAAAAAACAAAAAATAGCCACCTAACCCCAGGAGGCTGGGTCGAATTCCAAGACGTCACCACAAAATTCTACTCAGACGACGACACCTTTTCCCAATCCTCCGCCACAGCCCGCTGGATGGACGGCTTCAGCCGCGCCTGCAAGGGCATGGGCCGCGACACCGACGTCGCCCCCCATCTCGCCTCCCTCCTCGTCGCCTCGGGCGGCGGCTGCTTCCCCTCGGACGCAGTCCACGCCCGCCGCATCAAGGCGCCGCTGGGCCCCTGGGCCAAAGACCAGTTCCACAAGGACCTGGGCATGATGAATCTGATTCTGACGATTGACGGCCTCGAAGCACTCTCGTTGAAATTGTTTTCCGAGTTGTTGGGGCGGACGCAGGAGGAGATTCTGGTGGAGACTGCGGCGGTGAGGAAGGAGTTGAAGACTGGTGCCTTTGGGGCGTTTCATGCCATGTTTGATATGTGAGTTTTCCTCGTCTCTTTCCTCTCCTATTCAGCACCTGTTTCTTTCCTATTCTGCCCCTTTGGAGGGGTTGGAAATATTGTTGCTAATATGGTCTTTATAGTTACAATGTGTATGCGCAGAAGCCGCTGGAGACGGAAGATGCTCCTACTCCGTGATCCTGGCATCATCTTCGGAATCCTGTATGCTTAGATGAAGAGCCACGATCGTTTCCAGCAGTACAGTGAATATCTGTTGTCATCCTCCCAAGAGAGGAATCTCTAAAGGAATCTTCGTTCGGTACAAGGGGCGGAGAGTTGAACTGCGAGGGCTTATCACACTACGTATAATGTTGTCAATCGAGGATCCTTCTTTTGTGTCCAGAAATCTAGGGACTGGAGATATCTATACTCATGCTCGTTGGGTCAATAAGCACATACACCACATCGAGGAAGGAAACGCGAGGCAGAGAATGTAGCTAAGAAGGAGTTCCAGTCAAAATATGTTGGTACTCATCCAGAGACTTGAGGTTACGAGCTTTACTCATTTCATCATTGCGTACTACGACTGCGTATTCATCGCGAGGTAGACTACGGTAAACCAGAACAATCGCAAAACATTCCCTTTGGCATGTGCCCCTCGGAACCCAACTCCAACAACAGTCCTTGTCGCTAAACATGTCGCTGCCATACGACCGTCGCTGGAACGTCACGAACCCAAGAAACTCCTAATTTGACCCATTTGTCATCCGCGGCCGCTCCATTTGAATCCTGTTTGCCATCCAGGACCGATAACCGCATGCACCAAGTTACCCTAAACCCCTCCGTTTGGTACTATTTCCTAGCCAGCGCCACCTGGCGAGAAAGCATGAGGGTATCGCCGCCACCATTCGAGACCGTAGGAAAGAAGCGCAAAAAAAAACAAAAAAACATGCAAAACTAGTCGCCAGCGTACAAGTCCGAGGACAAGGAAAAGCACAAAGAAGAAAGTACGAGAAATAAGCTGCAAAGTAGTCAATGAAAATAAAGTAAAAGTAAACTCATTGAATCTGGGCCGTTGAAGAGTGCCCATGTTACGAAGCAATCGTGACAACTCCACACTCGAGGAGTTGTCGTGACTCAGCGGTTGTGTGGAGCCGATAAGTGGTGTTGAATCAGTGACCCCATTTCGTCATAATGGCTCTGATAGCATCAGCTGATAAACTCAGAGAAACGAGAGACCCATCCGCTCTCACGGCGATGAAACGGGGTAGCGAGGAGAGGTCATGCGCCAGTGTGGAGTGGCCCTCTTTAGATCTCCATGTGGGCCACGACTTCCTCACTCATCCGCCGTACCGGGCTCTTCCGGTCAGACAGGCTCTCGTCGTCGTCCTCTTCGTCGTAATAGAAGCGCTCCTCAGTGTAGTCGTCATCAGAGAACGGGACCAAATCGCCATCGGCACCCCGATTCCAGAGGAAGCCGTCGCTTTGTTCTTCGTCATCTTCGTACGGTGCCACGACCTCGGCGTCGCGGTCACCCAGCCAGTATTTAGCGCGCTTGTTGCCGGCAAGTGCATCGAACTGGGTACTCCGCGTCCGCTTAACGGAACCCGGAAGCGCCGGTTGCAGACGCGGTGATTGTGACGATACGACCGGAACGACGCGGACATAGAGGTAGGCAACTCGCTTCAAGGCGCGGTTGAAGAAGAAGTAGTGAGCAGCCCAGATTGCAGACTCATCTTCCTCAAAAGGGTCGACGTCCGGATTATAGCTGAAGACGGTGCATTCGTTAAGGCGCATCTCCTTATCAATTTTGGACCAGCACTGTGGGCCCCACACCGGCTTGGTCTCCGAAGACGTGGCCTGCTCAACCGGTCGTGCCTCAACATGCGGTCTGACATTCTGCAAAATTGAGTCGAGGTTTCCCATCACTCTGCGCAGATTTCTTTCCTTCTTGAAGTCGCCTGGCCTGAGAACGTGCGAGAAATCGTAGTGTTGATGACTCGCGTTCAATGTCGCAATCAGATAAGCAAATGTCCGGCGACTTGCGAGTTCTGATAAGGGGCCAAACGCGCTCGAGTGTGAGAACATTTGCATGTTGGGAGATGTCGCCAGCATGGCTTCGCGATCTGGCGGTGACAGGCTTGCGCCCAACTTGAGGAGCGCAGCATGTTGTGAACTTAGGTCTTTGTCGATGTTCTTGTAAAGCTTCTTGTCGGAGCCTGTGGATTTGGTCGTGTATAGGTCGCATCCGCCTGTAACGTTGCAATCCGGTGTGTTGAAGTTAAGAGCGCCAGTAACGGCATCGAAATCTTGCAGTGGGAGATACTGCGACGTGGGTTAGCAGGTGTCGTGAGCTGCTGCAAAGTAGCATGCCTGCTGCAGCAAGTTATGCGCACCTTCATCTTGGATGGTTGAGGTTCGGCCCGAGTGACCGAGGTGAAAGGAATGTTGGTTAGGATATGTTCTGTATTGGCGCGCGATAGGTGTGCAAACCACAAGCGCTTCAGCTGTTGATCTGGCGATGCAGGGAGCTTATCGGCGGTATCGCGCCGCAATCAGGTTGTTGTGATGGAGCCGTTGAATTCCGGAGGTTAACGTGACTGAATGATGTCACAGGAGTTGGAAGTCGCGCCGAATCGGAATAGGGGGATGGCTGCGGGTATCGGAATGGCGGTGACTCGGAGTCGAGGGTATGGTGAAGTAAAAGCGAGGTCGACACGATAAAACGTACGTCAAGTGTCGCAGTGAATGATGGATGGATTGGTGTGAAGACTGTTGTCTGTGTATCGATGGAAGCCGGAGCCTGCCTGCTTTAGATAAGGCAAGGAAGGAGCGACTCGACCCTGTAGATCAGTTCGGTTCTGATGGATGAACGGAGACTAGACGCGTTGCGCCTAGTAGGTGATCTGGTCGACAGACATTACTAGAAGACGGATGTTGTAGAGAGGTGTATATGTTGGAAGTTGGTCAATGTCAGGAGGGTGGTCGAAGCAGAGGGGTAAAAAGGGAAGGGATGGGGTGACGAAGGACGGGAGTTTAAGACGACCTGACGAAGCAAAGCGGGAGTGAGCGGGAAGGGAGCTGACACCCGGTGCTGTCGCAGCAGCTCTCGGCAGGTGCGAGGACTCGCCGGTGTGAGAGCCTGAGAGGTGACGCCTTGCTGGGTGTGGTGTGTGGTGGTCTGTCTGCCTGCGTGGTCCGTGGTGTGCTGGCCGCTGTTGCTGCTATTGCTGGTACTGCTGCTGCTTTGCTGGGTCCTGGCTCACGTCTCCGTCGTTCCCCGTACCCGCTGACAAGGCCCCCCGCCCCGGTGCAGCAGCAGGGTGAATGGATAGCTGCCGTGAGGTAAGGCAATGTTAGGTGGTGGGCCAGTTCCAAGATAGGAACAGATAGTGGGTGGAGCCAACGGGGGGAGTCTGTGACAAAGCATATCTCGCTCTGTTCCAGCATGTCTGCTATGCTGGTGCAGTGGTGCTGGACTGCCGCATCGCATTGTGACCGCCTGCTTCGTTCTTGACACCGGATTCGCGGGTGTGGGGGAGACACCAGCTGGGAAGTCGGGGTCCAGTCCCTGTCTGTTCCCTGCTCGTTGGGGGGAGGGCCCCTTTGCGGCCTTCGGAAACCCACCTAGTAACTCTGTCCAATCCGCCGTATACAGAGGAGCGGGGCGCAGCCGGTAATATCCAAGCGAATCAAAGGGCGTCAAGAGGCCACGAGCGGCTACTCCAAAGCTCGTCTCGCAGTATGACTTCATACTGTCTCTGCCGTAGTCCAAGGGGACTGACTTTTGGTTGCGTACCAGGAATGCTCGTCTATTTGTCAATTGTTACGTGTTTTCCGTGGAGTGCAGCGGTTGTCCATTGTCGTTGTCCGTCTTGGCCCCGTGCCCGGCTCATGCGTCGTTTCTGGGAGGGCAACTCAAGATGGACAAACGTTGTGGATTCAACCAAGCAACAAGCACCGCTATCTCATGTTCTTCTCTTGATGTAGTAGAGGGCGGTTCTCCGCCCTCAAAGATCTATGCACACAAAGGGCCACCCGGGGGTCATTCCCGTCCATAACAGCATCGGCGAATCGTTCCTTCATAGTCGCGTATCGGCCTTCGATTCCCAGCCTGCCGTGTATCCGAAAGCCGTAACGGGTCGTCAAAGAATGCCAACTTGTTTGAGGGACGATGTGATCTCTTCCGTTTCCTGCATACGCGGCAGAGCGCCCATTAGCCAACAGACTCATCAATGGCATGCCCTCCTTTGCGGCTCGTGCAACACTTGTATAGATGTCGTAGACTGGCTTCGAGGCTCGACCGATCCCGGGCTTCGTGTCTCAATCTAGCAGATAGGTACACATTGAAGGAGGGTTACATGATCTTTGTAACCTCGTCCTCGACCTGATGGGGAGTAGGAAAATCGTCAGCTCAAGACTTCGCCAATGGCGCAGCTGCAGTTCGTCGTCTTGAAGGCAGGGAAACAATTAAAACAGTAAAGCATCAACTGAACGTACCTCCATGTCCTCGAGCGAATCCTGCTGAGATATACACCGCAGCACGTTCTTTTTACTGCTTTCTTGCAGTTCTCCCGCTAATAATAGCTCGTCCAATATGTAGTAGGCTTTCGTGAAAGAGAAGATGATATCTAGCTCGCAGACGTTGCCGTAGTACTTGTCCATCTGCTCGACGTAGCGGTGGATGATCTCGAGTGTAATCAGTTCGTTGTCCTCTGAAGCCGCTCCTGCGATAAAGAATAGCGACGCATATCTGCGGTAAACGATCTTGGAATCTGGCGGCAAGTAGTCAGTGAGTGTTGATGGGCCAAGCGGCTGGGTTTCGAAGGCGACTGACCCTTGTATTCGAGGAAGTTGCACATGCGTGTTCTACGGGCGAGGACCAGCTGGGAAACGTCCTTGACGATCTTGGCCTTTTCTTTGGGCGACAGGGTGGTGAACCATTTTGCAAGGCGCTGCAGAGGGACCGTGATCAGTAAAGGGTTGCTCGGGGGAAATTTGGGCAGCGATGGGTGCATACCACTTTACCCTGGCGTGAAAGGAGGATGAGGTATCTAGATTGAATTAGTCGCCTCGCCTTGATGCATTATCAGATACGGCCGAGGGGTACAACATACTGGATAGCCATGATGATGCCTTCACATCACCACCACAAGGTGGACAGGGAATGAGATGGAGAGTCGATTGACAGGAGTGTTGTGGATCTTAAGTTGACGTCGTGGAAAGTGTTCGCTGCTGTGGTGGTCGGCCAAACCAGACCGAGGACTGGATTTCGGTTGGCGACGAAATGCGATCTGTTGCGTGTGACGATACCCCTTGGTCACGTCAGGCTGACAGGCGCAAGGTGTCGAGTTTGGTGGCAGGCGTACGGTGTACCTTGAGCTTGAGGCTGCGGTATCCTCAGGCAATCAATGCCCACCAGGATAAGGCACTAGGTAAGGTAGATAAGGTAAGGTACCTGGCGGGAGACACCTGGTGACGGCGGGCTTGGAAAGCTTGAGGTGATGCCCCGGTGCAAAGGATCTAGGGAGCTATCCGCTTATATAATCCAGTCTCCAAGCGCCGTGAGCCAAACTTTACGGTGGAAGGACCGCTGTAAAAGCTCCGTCAACTAGGTACCTAGGCTCGATACCTTACTTTATCCCAATGTCTCGTCCGGATTGGCCAAGGAACCTTTAGCAGACAATTGTCCATAGGTACGTGTACGCCACCTGACATACGGAACAAAGCCCGCTCTTTCACTGTTACTGGCTTTGTGCGACTCGAGATCGAAGCCTTTGAATGCAGGTGATGGTATGGTGATGGGATTGAATGGGAAACGAGACATTGGATGAGCGATTCATGCCGACAACGGCGTCTCATAGGCCGCCCATGCTGCGGTCCTGCGGAAGGTGCAGACAAATTGCTGACGCGAAGGCCAAAACCCCCACCAAGTGCCATTGACCTGCTCCTCGGAGTTGCGCTCCTGCCGAATTTGCGGCGGGAGGAGGGGTGGATGGCGGGATGTGGTCGGTGCCCGGATGGAAGCTGCGAGGCAAGAAACGCCGTTGCCGCAGAATGGAAAGATGAATGATTTCTGCGGATACTTGGATACCTGGATACATGACTACTCGAACGACTCGATTCAGTCGGCACACCGAGACGGACTTGGATGGAAATTTCTCTTTCATCTCCGATTCGTTATTCAAATAAGGGCCATTCCGGTCCTCCACACGTCTCCCGCAACCTTTCTCCTGCACCGTCTGTTTATTCCATGGGATCCAGAATCACAATTCCGCGGATACCTCCAAAACAAACACCATCGCCCATCCACATCCACCCGACCGCCCCATCCCAGAAGTGTCTCGCGCGTCCTTCTAGAACCCCTCCCTGGCCGCCTACTACCGCCTGTCGTTGCATACGCTGCATATCACGACTTCCCCTCGTACCACAACTGCAGATACAGACCACTCTGTCTTATAAGCCCTTTATCTCCGATTTTGGGGGTCTCGACACACAAGCCGACATCCGCCTGCCGTGCGCCAGCGATTAATAATTACCCCGTCTCACCTTTGAACCCGAGCGGACCGTACCTTTCCTTATCGGCCCCTCGACCTAGTTTACGCAGATTCCGATTGTTAATCACCCCTCCAAAGTCTAAAAATCGACAGGCACGAAAAAAAAGTTGCTGAAGAAGACCTGGAAGCCATCACCTTTACATTGCGCAATCAGGACCCTTGACGTCGCAATCTTTCCTCGACTACCAGCTCATTGCATCCGATCTTCAGCTACAAAATTGCAATATTCTAGTTTTCTATAACCATCATCACCGTCGCCATGACGAAACTCATTCTCTCCACTGGGTTTGTCACACCTCTCAACATTTCCCACAATAGAATCGTTATTTGCGCCATGATGCTGATTGGCGATCCTCCGCTGCATGCAGAAACATTGTCTCGGGCGGCCCCTCCATAATCCGTAAACCGGGTGCCTACAGATCGAACCTTGAACTCACCAACTCGCTGCGAAGCAACTTCCTCGCCGCCCAGCAGGACTACTCGCCTTACGAAGAGTCCTCGCCCATCGATGACGACGACGACGACGAACACGTGAATGGAAACGGCTTAAACGGCTTAAACGGCCACTCCAATGGCTTCTCTCACAACTCAAACGGCCGCCGGCCTCGCATCGACATTTGGACTGCCCGCGAGGACGATGCGCTCTACATTCCGCGGATAGACTGGTCCTACTCCGGACTGCAAGAAGAGCCCGACAACTACGACGTTACCGTGAAGCTGTTTTTCCTCCCCAATGCCCTTCCACAAGACCGGGCTCAGTACGTGCAGGATGCCTTGAGCCTCGTGCGAAAGGAGCTGGGGGTCACGACAATTGATCTTCTTATCGCGTCCTTCCCGGGCATGTCATTTGAGGGCGACTGCGAGTGGGAAGCCGACAAGCGCAACGCATCCCAGGGCAACATTGACGAGGAGGCCGCGACGTGGACGCTCCTTGAAGATCTGTACAAGCGCGGGGAGGTCAAGGCTCTCGGCATCTCCGAGTTCGGCACTGAGAAGCTGGCTAAGTTTATCAAAAAGGTCAGCGTCCGGCCGGCCGTCGACCAGATTAATATCAAGGATTGCTGCAGCGTCCCCCCCACGCTGGTCAAGCTGGCCAAGACGGAGGGTGTCGAATTGCTCGTTCACACCGACTGCACCGACATCCTGCCCAGAGGCACCCTCCGTGAACTCCTCGGCCACGGGCTACAGGGCGCTGGCGTCCTCGCCGACCCTGCCGAGGATCAGGACGGTCTGGAAGGCGACCTCACACCTGAGTGGGTAGTCAAGTACACTGCCTTTGTCAAAGATCGGGGTGTCATTGAGAACAAGGGATACTTTGCCGGCGCAGAGCTGGTCGAGACCTTTTAGTAGACGTTGTCTACGATGCTTTTGGACACATGATTTTTTTTTGATACCATGGCTGAACAATACGGCCTATAGATATACACTGCATAGCGTTTCTGATGTCTGGCGATCCAGGGTCTCTTTGACGGATTATACGAAGCCCCCTTCTTGGTATCTATTAGAGTACTTTTTTTCTTCAAGATATTTATTCCACCTGACTTTGCCATCCTCTGTTTTGTGACGTGGAACCAACATCTATGTCTGTCTATTCTCTGAGCAGAGCCTCAGCGAGCCTCTTCCCTCGCTCGCCTCCGAGGTAAATATCGTCCTCGATGCTCTCCAGGCCCATATCGACAGCCACCTTGTATCCCCTAACGACCATGTCCTCGTCCACGCGCAGCCCGTTCTCCACCAGCGCAAGGATGACGCTCCGTATCCGCGCAACCTCGCGCATCGTCTCGTCGTCAATCTTGTCGTTCTGGCTCGAGTAGACATTCGCGCTGACGCTCTCCTCCATACGATTCAGCCCCACGCTCTCGGCGCCGGCTCCGTCGCTCTCGACGTGCTTGCTAATCCAGATGAAGCCGTTGACGCCCAACGTGACGTGAACTTTTGCCGCGCCCCGCGCCGCGTCCATGACCCACTGCTGCCTCTTGGCCCTCACCACACCGCCGCCGCCGCCGGTACCCGTGACGGCCACGAACACGCCGTTGCGCAGCTTGCCGTACTTGAGGGAGCGGGTGTGCAGCGAAGCGGCGCCGTCCTGGTGGAGCTGCTGGACCTCTGCGACGACGAGGTCGCCTTCGGCAAAAAAGGAACGGATCTGGAGCTCGTCCGTGTCGGTGCGCTTGCGGAGGATGCCGCCGGGGAGGTTGATGGCCGAGATTTGGAGGATGGCGAGCTGGGAGGAGCCGACGTCGACACGCCAGCGTTTGGCTTGGACTTCGACGATGCGGCCGATGACGAGGTCGCCTATTTCGGGGGTGTAGCGGGCGCGGAGGGGCCGGACGGAGAGGAGTTTGTTTGTGCGGGTTACGGTGCCTGCTACGGAGGAGACTATGTCTGTTGTGTTTTGGGTGATGTAGGTTCCGTGGCCTCTGTTTTGGGGTTGTGTCAGTCTGGGGGGTTCTCATTCTCTCTCTCTCTCTCTCTCTTTGTTTTCTCCCTTTATTTCAACAGGTTCCTGTAATACAGAATGGGGGCGACAAACCTCATCCACTGGGGGTCGTCGGTGATGATCTCACCCGGGGTGACGATCTCGTAGGTGTCGCCGCGGGAGCGTTTCGCGGGGCGCATGGAGATGTCGCCCTCGATATCCGCGCCGCCTTCTGAGTCTGAGTCCGAGTCTGCTGTTCCTGCGGCGGCGTAGGGCTTGTGATGTGACGGCGTGCCGCGCGGGGCGAGAATTGTGATGGGCATGGTGATTTGTGGTTTACGGCGGAATGCCGTAGGTGCGTTTGGGAAACAGTCGAATTTTTTCGGTGTCGTATATTCAGCGTATTCGGAAGTATGGGTTGGGAGGGTTTGTTGCATTAATTGCTTGTGATTGTGGTGGCTGCTGTTTGGTGGATATGGTCGTGGTTGAGATTGATGCTTGCAAAAGAATTTTTGGTGAAGCTTTGGAGGGGCAGATTGGAGCGTGCAATCGGCGGACAATGCTTGCCTGCTGCACCTCGGATTTTTTGACAGCACCGCTACAACCACAAGCGCCACTGATAACTGGTAAGTTTGATAGTGCTAGCTTTATAGTGGCCATCATATTTGATTCATCAATCGTCGCTTTTTATTACATGACAGTATTGTACAGTGTTACAACAATGTTTGCAGCCAGTAGCTGCTAGAATACCTCTAGCTGCACCATGCCGAAAGATCATCAGTCCGACCCAAGCGAGCAGTGTCGTGCCGGTCGTTAGGCTAGCACGGCTAAGGTATTGACCAGAGCCTCCTCTCACGAGCTTCCGCCGCTATAGCCTATCATAGGCGCCCGAGATACGCTCGTGTGAGGACGTCGGCGGAGTGGTGCCAAACTCCTGCCCCCGGGTAGCGTGGGCTCTCTAACATCCGTGAGGATCTATCCCCCAGACGCGCATGGCGTAATTATTTTGAGTTGCGATTCTGCTTATTGTCCCAATTCCATTTCATCCCTTCGTTCGTCGTTCGTTTATTTGAACAACCTCCAGAGGCCAAGGTAGGCCAGGCCCATCGAGATGCTAGCGACGCCGAGCTTGCGACTTCCCATGCCGAACATGGATCCCGACTTGAGTATCACGGCGCGCTGCCTTTCGAGGTGGCCCATGCCGGAGAGGTAGTTGTATGCCGCGAGGCCGAGGAATGCGCCGCCTCCTATTTCGTTGAAAAGATTAGCATCAGAAATGGGCTCTCCTACGGGTGCCGGGCCTGCTGAGAGTCTTGGAGGAGAAGTGGTGGTGGCTTACCAATGACTTTGCACGATGTGCAATCATCGCCGCGGTCCTCGCGCAGGAGCTGGTCGAGGCTTTCGGGCTTGTCGAGGGTGCCAACGGTGGGCATCTTATCTCCTCCTCCGACCATGGCGGCGAATTTGTATAAGGTAGCTTACGGCTGGTTCTGACGGTCTTCAACAAGTTTGGCTATCGGATGCTTTTTTGCGACCAACGAGCTCCTGACAATGGGAGAGGTAGGCCGTAGAGGCCCAGGAAGCTTGGTGCAGCGACAGGGTACAGCGCACTCGTGATTGGCTGGGCCGAGCCGTTCCCTTGCACTAACATTTAATTCCATCATCAAGCATGTGCGGCGCCGCCAAGGTACGCGCGGGGCCGGATTGTGTGGTTCCTGGGCCGTGGGAGCTCCAGCGACAGACAGACACACTGACAGCAAGCAAGCAACCTCCCACCCCACCACTTCCGACGACCACGGCGCAGCCCTCCGATGCCGACCTGAACGATGAACGGCGTTATTGAGGCGCTGCATATCTACGATGAGCACAAGTCAGTCTACCTACCAGATCAGATCAAGTATCACCATCAATCATACTCGTTACAGCTAACAACAACTCACCACACGCAGCCATGCCATCCTGTCGCACACGTACACCTCCCGCCCGCTGTCGGCGCAGCACCTCCTGCCCCTCTACCTAGAGCACCCGGCCCCGCGTCCGAACCTCGTCTACCTCGCCAACACGAACCCGCCGACGCTCGTCTTCAGCCTCAAGCACGCCAACCTACTGTTCCTGGCCACCTCGTCCTCCGAGATCGAACCCTTGCTCGTCCTCGAGTTCATCCACCGCATCGTCGACGTCTTTGAGGAGTTCCTCGGCGCGCCCCTGTTGGCGCATAAGATTGAGAGCAGCTATGATGTCGTCGCGCAGCTTCTCAACGAGATGTGTGACGCGGGGACGATCAACACGACGGAACCGAACGCGCTGAGGGATTTGGTCGAGGTTGAGGGATGGGTGGGCAAGTTGCTTGGCAGCATCACTTTGCCGGGGTAAGGGAGACCACAAGGAAAAAGATTTTGACGAGAAAGATTGGTCTGACGAAAATCACGCAGGAAACCTGGAAACTTTGGCACGGGCTTCGCCAGCCCGAGTACACCGTCCCTAATCGCCCAGAATACCCCAGCATTACCCTGGCGCAGGGCTAATGTACGGCATACGTCCAACGAAATGTACGCGGACATCGTCGAGACCTTGACCGTCACTCTCGCTCCCTCAGGGCGGCCACTGGCAGCATTTGCAAACGGAACGATAGCCTTCACGTGCAAGGTGTCTGGCATGCCCGACATTGTCATGACATTAACGAGCCCCTCTGGAAAACACAACTTGGCCGGCTTCATGGACCTCCCAGTATTTCACCCATGCGTCCGTCTGTCACGGTGGAAAGAACGACCTGGTGAGCTCAGCTTTGTACCGCCAGACGGCCGATTCATCCTGGCCAGCTACGAAGTCGACTTGCTACCATTCACGAACGGCAAGAGCGGTAGCTTGAGTGCGAATAACCTCAAGCTCCCTGTCAACATTGAGATGAAGACGGGCTTGGGTCTTACGGGCTCCGACTTTGAGGTGCGGTTGCACGTCAATAAGGTGCTTGGAGCCGGTGGCCCCTCATCAGCAAGTCAGTACGGCAGAGGTGGTGGTGGCGGTGGGGGAGCAGGTCGAGGCTTCGGGGGCTCCCATCCCGGGACTCCCTCATCGCCTCTGATGGAGGACCTGATCGTCACGGTGCCGTTGCCAGCAGAGGTTAGGAATCTCTCCGAGTTGCGGCCCAGCAAGGGAGATGCGACCTTCAACCCCAGCGAAAGGGTCCTCGAGTGGCACGTCCCCACCAAGGAGATATCCTCCGGCACGTCCTACTTTGGTCTCAGGTGCACCGTGGTGGGCCAGCTGCCGGACGAGGACGAGGACGAGCTCGACCCCAACGGGTTCGGGTTCGGCAAGGCGTACGGCTACGATGAGCAGCCGTACCAGAGCAGCAGCAGTCCCACCCGGACGAAGAAGATGGCCGACGGCGGTGGAGAGGAGAACGAAAAGGACGCGAAGAAGGTGGCGCAGAATAAGATGCTGATGCCGAGCTCGGCGTCGGTGAGCTTCTCGGTCAAGGGGTGGCTGCCGAGCGGGCTCAAGGTGGAGAGCATCATGATTGACCCGCGCAAGAGCAAAGGTCTCGGGGAGAACGTGAAGCCGTATAAAGGCGTCAAGTATTTGACGGTCAGCAAGGGCGGTGTAGAGACGCGGTGTTAGACGGAAACGCGAAACATGATAGCAACATAAACTAATGAGAATTGTTTTAGCTAAATTTTTTCTTGGACATTGCTCCCTGGGAAACAAGTTCACATGCTTTGGAGGGCCTCGGTTTTTACTCAGCCTAGTGGCAGACTAGTGATGCCAATTCGTTGCGGTCTGAGATTACCAGGCGGCGCCCATCAAAGCAAGCCAGGAGCGTGTCAGGAAACAGCCACCCGACCCAAGAAGACGGGGTTTTCGACACACAGAAAAACGTCGCCTTATCCAATGTGACGCTTACGCTGAGGCGTTTACTCAATCTTCAACGTGAGATCGCAGTGCAGCATCGGCGACTCTCCCGTAGGTCGGCGGCAATTGACCCCTGGCCCCTGAAGGAGATCCAGCAAGAGCACCCCCAGAGCCCCGCTCCCGGCGCAGCGGAACTAGAAACGCGCCTGTAAGAAGAGCTGCCCAGGCTGTTGCCAATCGCGGGGTAGGTACCTTTACTCCAGTGTTTCTTGGGTCTCCAGCTCACCTCCCTCCCAATCCTCGGCCTCGGGACATTCGGTTAGTGGCGGCCACAAGGACCAACCGCCATTCATACCTGGCGTCATGGCTCCATGGGCCGATTGCTCACCACGTTCCTGTCTCTGCTCTCCTTGCCCCCCCAAACCCCAAAGACCAAGACCACTACACGGCCGCCGCGCGTAGGCTGTGCTGCGTGTGACACATTTTCCTTCCAACTCGGTCGCATAACACGCGGACCTCCTCGTTGACACCTCTAGTCTTAATTCTCTTCCATACTTGTTTCTAGAAGGTCTCCTGTGGCGTTGAGTCTTTGTCACGCTGGTCTGTTCTGCCTCGAAGCAAACACACACCTACATACACCCCAAGAGTGACTAACCGCTACTCCATGATTGCGACTATCTAAGCTGCCCCAGCTCACAATTGGCTGGCGCTCTTGTCTTATTGTTCCAACGGGCCATGACTGCAGCTCCCGGAGCTCACCACTTTCTCCGCCGAGGCGCCGCCGCCGTATGGGCCGATGGGCTCGGCTGCCTCGGCCGCAGGCGCGCCGCGACGGGCAATGTAGCGTTCGGGTCGAGTAGACGGCATGTGTCTTCGTCACAGGGGGAAAGACCACGGACGGCGCTCTTCTTTCCAGGTGCGTGTGTTATGATGGAGCATCCATGTGTTTGGAGGGTGGAATCAAAAGGCAATGAGAGGGGCATTTCAAGGGGACTGACAAGTATGTGTGACCACCACAGGCCAAGGAGTACAAAAAGTCGGCATGATCACACCATGGCTCGAAGCCTTCCCCCGAACTGCGAAACCCATCATTGAGGAAATCGACCACTACATGGGCTTCAAGCTCTCCGACGTCATCGCCGAAGGGCCCAGCAAACTGCTGACCAAGACCCCCAACGCCCAGCCGGCCATCATGGCGACCTCGATCCTGATTCTGCGCATTCTCGAGCGCGAGTTCGACTTTGACGTCGCGCGCCGCGTTGACGTGACGCTCGGTCACTCTCTGGGCGAGTTCGCCGCCCTCGTGGCGGGCGGCTACCTCGAGTTCGAGGACAGCCTGTACCTCGTCCGGAAGCGGGCCGAGGCCATGGCGGAGGCGACGCGGCGGGCCGTGGAGACGTACGGCGGGGAGTACGGCATGGTGGCCATCGTTACGGAGCCCGAGTACCTGGGTCCGCTGATCGCGGCGATACACGACTTTGTGGGCCACTCGAGCGCCGGGTCAAAGGGGGAGAGCTCCGAGGACGTGCCGCCTATCGAGCAGGTGCTCATCGCCAACGTGAATAGCAAGAACCAGATTGTGCTGAGCGGGAATATCGAGCGGATCAAGACGCTTTCGACGCATGTTAGGCAATTTCTGGGCCACGACCCGCGCGCGGTGCGGTTGAATAGCGATAGCCCGTTTCACAGCCCGCTGATGAAGCCCGCCGTCGGGGTGATGCAGAAGATCTTGTCGAGGAAGAGCCGCGTCAAGGGCCGTGAGGCGGAGGATATTATTACGTTCCCCGGGCGATTGCCGTGCATCAGCAACGTGAGCGCGCGGCCCTTTGAGAGCAGAGAGGACGTCAAGGATCTGCTGGCGCGGCAGTGTCTGGAGACGGTAAGGTGGTGGGACAGCATCAAGTACCTCGACCAGGAGGAGAAGGTGCGGCGCTGGGTCGGTATCGGGCCGGGGAAAGTTGGGCGGAATCTTGTTGGTAAAGAGGTTGGTATGAGGGGCAAGGACTCGGTCAAGGGCGGCGGCGTGTGGGCGATCACAGACCCTAGTGAGATTGAGGAGATGTTGAGGGGTTTGGAGGAGACGGAAGGGTTGTCGGGTGAGGAGATTGAGTGAGGGAGGGCCTATGGTCTACGACGATGGTCGTCTGTTCTGTTCCTTGGTGCGCAAAATTTGGGAAACGGGGGGCTATCAAGGGCGCTTTTTTCAACTTTTCTCAGTGGGCGTGTTCGCTCGTGAGAAGAAGGTCGGGCTTCTACGCCTTCGTTATGAAGACTGGAGTAATGGTTCAGTTTAGTTTGGGTGTAATACTACTTCTCTACAAAGGGGAAACATCATATGAATCATTCTATGCAGTTCTGGATGCAGTTTGGAGAATCATTTTCATTGCTTTCATATTTTGTAAACCGTCGTTTGTCTGAGTTAATATGTCGAAAACATGGAGCTATGGCGAGCTTCTATGTTGCTGATGCCAATGCGGGGCAGCAGGAGGGCCCCCCAAAAAAGTAATTAAGCTCCCGGCCACACCAGCTGTTTCCAGGACCATTATCCGTTCCTTACCCCAGCTCTCCGTTCTCCAACCACATCACCAAACGGAACTTTTGGCCGACGACACGATCGCATCCTACGCCTCGACGCGGATCCTCACCAAAAGACGACAATCGCAACTGCAACCAAGGGTGGACGAAAGGAAGCACAACTCAGGCGCGCAGAATGGCGACCGCGATCCCTTCCATAGCATGCATAGGCATCATCGGCCGCAACGTACGTACCTTCTCCTCCTCTTCCCGTCCCCGTTCCCCCCCCTGGCGCAGACCACCACGAACCTTGGTCTGCGCCTTGCTACTCGAATACTCCTTTTCCCATCACCCCCACGATTAGACGGCATGATCTCAGTACCCTACTAGCAGACAGAAAAGACCCAAAGCTAACGCAACGAAACATCCAGAACAACCCCCTCCACATCCAAATCTTCCCCTCCCACAACCCCTCGACAAACACCTTTGCGCCGATCCGCACGCCCCTCCAATTCTCCCTCCTCCTCTCCTCGACCCTAGACATCTTTGAGCTCCGTCACGGCAACAACAACAACTCCACAGGCGGCGGTGCTGCCGCGGCACCAGGGTCAACGGGGACAGGTCTGTCCGGCGAAGTAGGTCTCCTCCACGCCGTTGACGAACGGCTGGCCGCGTACGGGTGGGAGACCAACACGGGCGTCAAGATTGTGGTTGTGGTTGATATGCGCGGGCGGAGGGTCGGCGGTGGTGGCGGGACGCCGGGAGCGGAAAGTGCTGCTGCTGCTGGCGCTGGCAAGGGCCGCGGCGCGGTTGGGTTGAGGGAGCAGGAGTTGCGGGTCGTGTTTCGGGCTGTGCAGAACGCGTATGTGAGGTTGTTGCAGAATCCGTTTTATGAGCCTGATGAACATTCGCCTGTGAGCGGGCGTGGCGGGAGGGTGATTAAGAGTCGCAAGTTTGAGGGGGAGGTGAGGAGGGTCGGGGAGGGGTGGACGCCTGGTGTTACGACTCTTTGAGGTGCCGTGCTTTGGCAATTGGCAATTGAAGTTGCAAAACGGGATGATGGTTGATCCATAGCCTTTCTGTTCTTTCATGGGAGTTTGGGGCGTTGATCATAGAGGATAGACGTATGGGTTTCGAGGTGTGATGCGTGGGCTTTTTTTCTTTCTTCTAATTTGATGACCAGATGATACTGGTGCTGTAAGATATCTTTCTCTATCATGAAGACTCAAAGGTCTTGACGTCGTCTAGGCGACGTGTGCTAAATCCAGCACCGCCAAAATGCTATGCTATGCTCCGTGAGATGATTCTCTCAAATGCGATGAATCAGATGAATCTCAAAACCAAAAAGACGAGGGGAAATATGGAGGGAGGTAGGAGAGTGGAGTAAAACCATCAACGGAACTTGCTCCCGTCTGCTCCCAGTACTCCAAGTCCCCTCCGCTCCATATATCCAAACAGGCAAACCAAAATCAAACTCTAGAGACGTCCGCTATCCTTAAGACGAAGACGACGACGAGGACTCTTCCCGCCGACGCTCAGCCTCCTCCAAAGCCCGCCACCTCTCTATAACAAGCTTATCCGTCCCAAACGGCTCGTCAACAGGCCTCGACGGACCCATGACGGCATCGCTCTGCTTCCGCGACAGCAGCGGCTCATCCCGCTTCGGCCTCGACGGCGCCTAATCCTCCCAGTGCCGCGCCGTACGCGGGACAGGCGTCCACCACTCGGCCGGACTGTCGCCCCTGGCGTGCCACGCGGCGCTGCAGAGCTCCCACAGCCGACTCGCGGCACGGCGGTACGCGAAGCGCTCGTCTTCGCCGATGAAGCCGGCCGTGTTGCTGAAATTCGGACTCGTCGTGTTGCTGCTGCTCACGTTGCCGGCGCGGCCAAAGTCCGAGTCCTGGTCCGGGTCGTATTTTGATGTCGGGGCGTCGGTGTCGTAGTAGGAGATGTTGGGGCGGAAGGGGGCCGCGGAGTCTTGGTAGACTTCGGCGATGGTCTCGGAGTAGATTGCGTCCGAGGAGACGACTTCGTCTCCGGATGCTGCCGCTGCTACTGCCGCTGCTGCCTCTGCGGCGGCGGCCATCTCGGCTTGCGCGGCGCGTATGTCGGGGAAGAAGAGGTCGTCGGGCCCGGTCTGGGCGCGGACGAAGAGCTTGCAGCGGGCTTCGTATAGGGCGTCGAGGAGGGTGATGAAGCGTCTGGCCTCGTTCTTGTGAAGCGTCGTCATGGTGGGGACGTGGTCGATGATGAAGGTGTGGTAGGTTGACGCCATGGTCACGTAGTCTGCCGGACCAAAGGTCGCGACAAGAGCGTCAAAGTCCCAGTAGGCTACGCCGTCTCGTTGGCGCGGGACGGGGATGGTGCGGCCGTAGACTGTGAGGGTTGCTGGGGTCCAGGGTTGGGAGAGGAGGTCTGCTAGCTCTGATGACCATTCTGAGGTCTCGGGGGTTAAGAAGTATTTTGCTGGTTTTGATGTTTCTTTGGATGTTTCTAGGACACGTCAGCTTCGTGTAATTGAGTCGGCGAAGGATGACTTACCCTCTTGAACACCTGTTGGTTCCTCCACAAGCCCCGTTCCCTCAATGGTTATGGTATCTACAACGGCCTTCACTTCTGTTTCCCGACGTCTCCAGTCAGTGGCTCCGTCCATGTGCCAGAAGTCACAACGAGCCTTTAGTACCTCGAGAAAGGCAGCAAAGTCGTTCTGGCTATGGCGAGTTCCCCGTGAGCGAGCTCCGCCGAGGAAAAGACTCTTAAGGAACCCATCAGAGAGAGGGACAGTGTACTCAATGCCAATGGCCTTTTGCAGCTCCTCGGGCACGCGATTGGACGACGCGATGAGTACGCCGCCGAGATGGAAGAAGGCGATGAATAAGTGGCTGAGAATCTTGCTTGCGGCGCGGTCAGGCAGCTGGAACTCGTCGAGGAACAGGATGGGAGACTCTTCTACGAGTTTCTTGGCCAGCCATAACATGGCGTACTCCTTTTCGTTCCCGTCCAGCTCGGTGTGAGACTGGCGGAACTTTTCTAGCTGCGAAAAGGTGTAGAGCATAAAGGTGTTGAAGTGCCACCGCCGCTTCCTCTCTGTTGGCAGGCCCTGTGCTAGGAGGTCGATCAACATTGACTTTCCCACGCCGACCTCGCCGGAGAGGAAGAGACCTCTAGGAGAGTTGATGGTGATGGCGCCCTCTAGGCTGGTCATGACGTGGACTAGGGCCATGGGGTTCGAGACCCTTGGATCCGGCATGGCCTTGCGGGCAAGGTGTTTGAAGAGAGGATTGTCCCAGATGGGGTGGCTCGGCATCGCCAGCGTCGCGGCGGCTTCTTCTGGATCGCGGGCTTCTGGGATATCGGCTACTTGTTTGAGACGCTCGCGATAGTCGACTTCCGGGGCGTAGTCTTTGAGGCGGCCGTAGAGCTTTTGGAGGTGGATTGCGAGTCTGTGTTGATCTTGGTCGGGTGATAGGACTTTGGTTGAGACCAGCGTCCTGTATTTGACGAGGGGGTCGGTGATGGCCATGGCGGTCGAGTACCGCCGCATAGTGGAGGCCATCTTCCATGCCTTTGGCATCCTCATCGCGTGAGAGATCATGGTTGCAGTTGCTCGTCCAGGGACATGTAGTATGAGATTGCCGTCAAATTTGAATGTCCTGAGCAAGGCGATCGGCCCGGCCTTCGCTCTTTTACACACTCCTGTTGGAGATGTATGTCTTGACGACCCGTGGTGCAACTGAGACAAGCTTATGCCCAGATTTCAGTCTCACTCTCGAGACGGGCTCACTCGTGAACCTCGCCCAAGGGCACGAACCGGACCGGTGGTAGTCGTGTAGTTCCACTTTGAGGCCAGCTACGGTATAGAACTCTAAGGGGGCCTGAGCCGCTATGCTGAAGAATTCGTGTCTGGTCTACTCGATGATGAGTCTCTAGACGCTGAATGTCTTGGATGAGACTTGATTCAGGGTTGAAAGAATAGGTAGGTAAGGTACGGACAGAACAAGAGTCGAGAGTTTCGTGAACAAGAGAGGCTATTGGCTATGCAAACTCACGAGGTCCCGCGGCCAATCAATGTAGTTGAATATGTCTCGGGAGATGGTTCCGGGTCAAGAATGCTACGAGTTGCGGAACATGAGTGAATAGAAGCGAATGGTGGGGTCGACTTAGTTCGTCTAGCAGCTTGCTGGGCGTGAGTTGGAAGTACGTCGCCTTGAAGAATGAGGCATGTGCCGAGGATACGGAAGCAAACAAGTGCAAGCCACAGCTATCAACGACTCAGTAAAGGTCAAGTCAATTGTTAGTGGGCAATTTACTCTGTCTAAACACACCAGAATTGTTTCTATCAATGTGTCCGCCGACCCTTCCCGAGGGCCGAGTGACGTTGTTGACTTAGTTGGTTTCCCAGGCTCCACTTTCAGGGTCCTAATTTGATCCAATGCGTCGATTCAGCGGACCTCAAATCGATCGCGGAGTCGGCCAATGGGGAGCCTCTCCCAGTCTGAGGTGCTGGAAGCAACGAACCTGCCTTGGTGCTTGCCTGCCCAATGGAAGGATAAGATACGTATCTCTGTACTGGGCCTGACACGAGGCAGGCACACAGGCACAGGGCCTCTTCTTTCCTTACCTAATCTTCTAGGTCGCGTAGGAACAGAGTAGATAGGTACCTTGAAAAGTTGAGGTACCTTAAGGCAGGGTGGGTGGGACCTTAGGTACACCCGTGCTGTGGTTGCCCCTTCCGCCGCCTCAGCTGGCACGCCGGCACACCTGCACACCTGCCCTGACCTGCTGCTCACCGGGGTCGTGGAGCCTGACACGACTCTGCTAGTGGTCAGACAGGAGCTTCTGGCGCTGCTGGACCGTGCTTGGCAGATGCAGCAACCTTGTGTTTTTTTTGCGAGACCCAATCGATTGATGCTTCGTCACTCTCACATATTTGCTAAATCCGCTCTGCCACTTGCGTCCACCGTTTCCGACCTCCGCTTTCCCTCACAAATTGAGAATACCTTAGGCCACAGAATCCATCCATCCTCGAAATGTTTTTCTGATTGACACCGGCCCATCCACACGAACATCTTCACCATTACGGCGACCGCGACGACCACAAACCCCCATCAACCATCTCGCGCTCGGTCGCTCGACAACATCACCATGTTTTCTCCCTCCACGAACGAGGGCGGTCCCGCCACCGCGACGCGAAGCAGAAGAAGGCAGCGACCGGCTAGTAACGAAAGCCTCGCCCAGCAACCCAAAGCTAAGCGCCAACGTCTGCCTCTTACCGAGCAGACCTTCGTCAATCCAGATGTGTCCGCGCCCACAGGCCCCGAGATGTACGAAGTCAAGTCTGACAAAGTTGCGACGCTCGACACACGCCAGGACGGCATCGAAAACCAGAATCCCATCACACCTACCCCGAGAAAAGAGCTCAGCGTGCGCGCAAAGAAGCCCAAGGGAGGCGACAGACCAACCAAGGGCGATGGAAGTGTTGTTTTGGTACGCAAATACACGGTTGCATCGATTCCCCCCTGGTTAGCTAACAAGACCCCCAACAGACGACGAACAACGCATACACCGTGAGCAAATTGCCAGCACTGCCAGATCGCCTACGCGCAGATGCATCAGGTACGTAACGTTCGCAGATTCGCTCTTTTCGCGTCTAACGATCAAGTGAAGCCCAGCAACAGGCCGATATTTTCTCGAACCGCTACGCCCTTAGCCTTAGCCATACTCATGCGATTGTTTGGCCTTATACGGATCCCTCCCAATCCCCCGAGACATTCACTTTCACCCTCCCGTATCCTTCAAAACACACATCGGAACCTCTGCCATTGGGATGTCTCGTCTCTCCATCGGCCTCATCGACGGAGCCCGGCCTGGTTGTTGTTATGCCCATTAGCGGTAAGATCGCGTATTGGGAATCCATCACGAGCGCCGCGACCTTGGATTTCATGAAGAAACAGCGAAATGGCGTGGAAGGATCGATATCAGGCATGTTTTCTGGCGAGAAAGTCATACAAATCACAAACGCCGAGTCCGCCGGATTTGTTCTGGCCTTTAGCAGTGGCCGACTAGCCTACATGAGTGTCCGAGACAGCCACGGCAGACCCACGATTTCGGTCCAATTCCTTCGAACAAACCTGGGATCTACAGCTGGTGGAATTTTCGGCAGCATTCGTCACGCCTTGACGCAGACGGCAGGGCGCGGGGATATCGCTGCCGTACGGGCAGAGCGCACCTCTCGAGTCGGCGAACGTAACGTCGTCGCGGCTACGTTGAAGGGCAGACTCCACGCTTGGAATGTACACCGCGGTGGACACCATGACACGATTGTGGAAGCAGACATGCAAGAAGAGATTATCCAGGCGATTCGCGATGTTGACCCCTCAGCTACCGACTTCCAGCCGGAGACGTTCGAGGTTGTCGACTTTGCTTTCGTTCCCAAGGGCTTGGAAGCCAAGTATCGGGACATGAGCAGACTCAGCAACGCCATGGCTTCGGAAGACAAGAACCTACAGCATCTCTTACTTCTCGCCAGCTTCACCAAGAAGAAGGAGTCGCATTACTCTTTGGTTGAGGTCATCCTTTCCCCAGCCTCCGCGCAAGTCGGCATGGTTCGTCCGATTTCCTCATACAAAGCGCGCTTCAATCCTGCGAACCCTGTGCAGTCCACCAGGCCTCGCTTACATCTCCCTCGACCGGCCCTTGTAGCTTTTGTCGTTTTCGACAAGGCTGTAGTTGTGGCATCTATCGGCAACCCTCCGGAATCACCAGACGCCCAGCTCCAAGAGGATAACCACATAATTCCTCCCACTTACGAGGATGTCATCACTCTTTCGGATAACAATCAGTCAGAGATCTTGGGATCTGGTTTTGAAGAGCCTCAGACGGCGAATGCTGGCCATGAAGAGTCGAGGAGCCGTCAAAAGACGAAGAACCCAGCAGTCGTTCTGATGGTCCGCGGTACCGGTATCGTGCGACTAACAACAACAGACATAGACAGATTTGGTAGTGACCAGCCGCCCAAGGTCACGCCAAAGAGCAAGCTTGAGCAAGCCGTCTTTTTTGGGAACAAGCAAGATACCCCCTTGATTTTCGACGGAAGGAAGGGCGTTCAATTTTCGGATGAGGAGGTCTCTGAAGCTGCGCTACAACTCAGCCACGAAATCATGAGCTCATCGACATCGCACATTTCATCTCTACCGGCATCTCTGGAAGACAACCTCAGCACCCGCTGTCAGACTCTCGATCGGTTGATGTCTCACCTAAAGACAACAAAGGTCAAGCTGGACCGTCGCACTCGTTGGCTTCTGCTTTCGCATGCCGAAAAGATGATGGTGGCAACAGTTTTATGGAAGCGCCATGAGGCCTTTACGAACGAGCGACCTGCCAACGACAAGAAGGACCTGATTGCCGAGATTGTCGAGTTCATTCACCAAGACGAAAAGACGAACCCGAACCGCAGCGTAGGCGAAGTCGATCGCGTCAGGCATTGGTTCGTCCATGACGTTGGTAAGCTTGAGATCTTCATCGCCTGGGCCTACGAAGTGATCAAGTACATGTATAAAGACCACATCATGGACGATGCCAAAATTACTCGACTCATGTACGAGGCTCAGCAAGTCAATCTGGTCGCCCTCATGACAGCGCTAGAGTACCGGCAAAAGAAGCTCTCTTTCTACGGCCTCGAAGACGAAGAGCTGCAATTCGGCATCTTGCGCGACAACTACGATGGTCTCGCGGAACCTTGGACCGGATGCCATTACATCTGTAACAACCTGAAGCGGCTGCTTGAGCTGAGTCACACGTGGCTTGATCAATACTACCCTCCCAAGGAGAAGACCAAGGACAAGGCTAAGCAGCCGGACCCTGCGCTCCTGGAGAAGATCAACTCAGAGATTGCAAATTTGAGCGACCTGTACCTCGTGTCGCTACTCGAGGCATCTCGATGGAACGCTGTACAGCAGGACGCCAAGGCGCAGAAGTGGTCAGAGCATCTCTCCAAGCTCTACGATTCGGACCGAAACGACAAGGTTCTCTCACTTCTCCGCCTCGGCAAGTGGGACGAGAGTATCAACATTGCCGAGAAGCACCGATGCTGGAGAGCACTGGCTTTGGCTATGATTGAACAGATCAACAGTCTCAGGAGTGAGGCGACAGTATCACGGTCACAAGTCGATGCTCGCGAACTCACTAAGCAAGCGGAGCTGAAAGAGAAGCAAATTGGTGTGTACTTTGACAAGTATGGCGAGGCTTTTGCGTTCCCCACGTACGACATTCTGCTCGACAATGCCGGTGTTCAGGCCGTGTTGGACTTCAGTCACGACAACCATGGATACAGGACAAACTTCCTACGCAACAAACCTGAACTCGCCAAGATTTCGTGGATCAACGACATCCAACGTGAGCGTGACATTGAGCATGCGGCGGAGACTCTTTTCGACCTTGGCATCACCCGCGAGCAGCAGGTCTGGAACAAGAAGATCGAACTCAGTCTCGGGAAGCTAGCTTTGTTAGCTGAATCTGAGAAGCCTGCCTCGTCCGATCTCTTCAGCCTCAAGAACGCCAACGTTGAGGTTGAGGGAACATCCGACGAAAAGATTGAGATCATCGACGATCAGCTTCGTATCATCAAGATTCAAGATCAGCTCTACGCCCAGATCTTCCCTTCTGTTCAGATGGCTGTAGATGAAAGCGCCGAGCTGCAACTGGCCATGGAAAATCACTGTCTTCATCTCCCAAAGAAACAAAAGGCACTGATCCAGGTCTTCGAGAGCAGCATGAGAAGGCTCCTTAAGCACGAGGCTCTTGATGCCATGTCCCTCATTGACCTACTCACTCTTATTCAGCTACCAGCTGAGACAGCCGCCGACATTGACGATCCTTTCTATCTGGCTCTTGAGGCCGCCTCATTAGGCCTGAAGGGCGAGGAGCTGAAGGAGGCCAAGCGTTTGATTTGGAGACGCTGCTTTATCCGCGATGACTGGACCAAGCTTAACGACACCCAATTGAAGGACGATTCGTTTGTTGGAGAGAAGTTGACCAGGACTACGCTCTTCAGTGCTTTCATTTCGTGCTACCAAAAACGTAGGTATCATCGATTCGCTCGCACGAAACCAGTCGCTAACTACCAAACAGAGAGAATCGATGAGCCGTTCCAGCCAACAAGACCTTCCGACGCGTTGGGAGCATTCGTGGAGGACCTTGACGGCCGCTGGGCCAGCTGGGAGAAGTCTTACAGGGACAAACTCCTGGATGCAATGAAGTGGGAGGACTCGGTCCTGCGCAAATACATCGACAAGGCGCGTTTGGAAGAATGGACTCGCACGACGGCCGAGTCTGCCGAGTCGTTGGTTGCGGATACGGTGGACGAGGCTACTCGGGCCGCTACGGAGGACATTCCGGATCTGCAGACGAATGGTAAGGCGAATGGCTTGCACTAGGATGTGGAGGCATTTCAGCAACAAGATGGTGTGCTCTACTTGTCTGGGTCAAGCATCTCGTCAAAGAACTCCAAGTTCGGTGCTGGGTGGGGATCCTTATTCTGAGTATGGGTTACAAGGTCGTGCAACATCTCCTCGTCAATGAGGATTGTTATTTCTTTAGTTCTGGGGACTTTGGGGAAGTCGGGTTTTGGGTGTAACTTTAACAGCTCTCAATGAGGCTGAGGCATTGGTTTTTTTTGACTTTCCTTTACATGAGCCCGAAGAAATGTGCCATGGCACTTGGACTCCTTTTTTCTTCTACATCAATAACGAATCGGAAGGGGCGTGGGAGAGGCAGGGACATTCACAAAAATCAGAAGTTGAGGGATGCAGGCAGACAGACATGCAAAGCAAGCAATACGACGATTCAGATTACCAGATAAAAAAATACACGATTGGGGCGGGCTTGCCCATCTTATTTCGATTCTTTTTGACTTGTATGATGCTGTTAGTCAATGGGCTTCCACTCCAATACTTTGGATTAAGTATGTAACTTTGTGCAGGGTTTGGAAAGGTGTGATTCATCGTGACGCGAGTCCCGTGACGATGGTTGTGGGACGCGAGAGGGAGAGGTTGGCCTACTTCGGCGAGAGCTTCGGACATGGGATTTGGAGTTGATGGCAACGAGGTCGAATTAGTTTCCTCGAGTGCTGTGGCCAAATCGGCTTCAACATGTTGCAAAGCTCCGTGGGGTTTCCAGCTTCAGGTTGATGTCATTCAATCTACCCAGTACTCTCTACTCTGTACGAGACATCCGATTGCGTTTCCGCGATGTATTATTGTTCTTCCGTACTATTTTCACTGACCTCTTTCTTTTTCTTCTTTTTCCTTTCTGCTGTTTCTTTCAAAGGTGGACGTTTCGCCAACGTCGTCGTCGTCAAACACAAGTCCGGTTTACGTATACGTACGTATAACTCCCACGACATATCGCGTGGTATGTAAACTACACATTCGCCACCCGCCCAGCCACCCGGCCGCCCCCTTAACTTACACGGACAAAGGGTGCATCTCAGAGACAAAGCAACCCGAAGGCGACGACGACGATGACACGCGCGGCGCGCCCGCCTTCTTCTCGTGCCAGTTAACATGATACCGGAGTGCGCGCCGCGTTCTCGTTTTTCTTCTCCCGTGTAACCGGGGAAGGAAGCACTGGCCAAGCCGGGAAAAGGCACGGAGGGGCTTTTCAAAGTTCTTCAGGCTTGAAGCCTCGCCGATCCACGGCCTTCTATGAAAAAGAAAAAAAAAAAAAAAGGTCTCCAAAGAAAGGCAACGTACGGTTAGGGATTCCCACCCCGTAAGTCGTACAGGGATCCGGGTTTTCCAAATTTAGAGCAGCTTATCCACGGCGATCAATCCATATGTCAATCAACCAAAATCCTACCTAAACGGTAGAATTCCTCCCCAGCTACAGCAGTAGCAGCAAAGTTTGAAGCATTCTGCTCGCAGTCTGAATCAAGTGAACCCACCCGTGGCCGAAAAGTCGAGACACAAAACCTACCGACCTGGCTTCCGCGGCTCGCACTCGCAATTAGACTTGTGCCAAGGTCTGTTTGGGAAACGAAAAAGATAGAGTCAACCCTTCACACCCTCAACCCACCAAGATGGTAATGGGGAAAATCTTGATGCCGCCCGCTGGAGGGGTAAGTTGCCGTCCGACAACTCTGGCCAAGCCACAATTCATGCCGTCCCGTCGTCCCAAAGGACAATGATAGCAAGGCGCCCAGCAACGAAAAGAGCCCCCAACGTCATTCACATGGAGTGCGCAAGCCACAGCGTGCCGAGGAGAGCGAGCCACGCATCCTAGCATTGCTTACAGAGGCGGGCCTTTGTCTTGAGACATGACTTGCGAACTCTAAGGCGTCTCGAGAATCTGATTCGCCATGTAAGTGCTGGCTGACTAGCCGTGACTCTGGGTTCAGTGAGACTGTCAGCTTCGACTCGCCGAGTCGAAACGAAAAGATAATCACCATAGAAGCGGAAACGCCGTCGGGTCCAACGTGTATTCGAACGGGTTTGTTAGTGTTAGTGAGTGCGTCTGCCCTGTGACTGTGACGAGTTAGACGAGAGCTACGGTGTGGTTTAGACGGCCTGATAGGATTTATTCATTGGACGACGGGCCCAAGATGAACGCGGGGAGGCCTGTTCGCGGTTGAGACTTGGAGGAGTGCTAGATGGGTCAGCGTTTCATTTGAACGTTGGAGAATATGTCTGGTGGGTGGGAGGGCCAGCTGACGGGGATGGGCGGGAGAAAAGTGAAACCGTAAGGCGGAGGGAGCGCGGATGGTTGGCTGGTGGGTGAGCCACGCCTGTCGAGTGGTGATGGGACTCGGGAGTAGATAGCGTAGACATCGGATGATGGGCACGACAGGTAGCGTTGAGAGGGCAGAAGAGAACCCCCATCGCCAGGGTAGAGGCAGTCCGTATCGAATGGCAAGCCTAAGCGGTATTCCAGCCATGAGGAGGCATTTGTTGGTTGACGACGCTATGGGGAACTCACACATGGAACGGGGCGGGGCGGTCTTTCACCGCATCTCGGGCGGCATCGCGGCGGTGGGGGACAAAACGAGCCGGACTGTAGCGCCGCTGCAGGTCCAAGCCGGTACGGGCAAGGTTCTGCTGCAGGAAGAAAAGCCATTGGACAGCGGCGCCTTCAGCACCTGCAACGGGTGCATACGCGTGGGTTCGTGTTGGTGATCCTCCATTTTTCAACCTTCTCGAGCCTTTTTCTTCTTCTGCGTTGAACAGGCGACTAATGGCGTGCCATTGGGTGTTCTGACTGGGCTAGCGGCATGGTGCTTGGGCCACAGTTTATGCTGTTATGCCTTTGCCGAGGATGTGAATTTTCGCTGGATTGAAAGGGTAATTGTGATGGTTTGCAGGGAAATACACATTCATGCCATGTGGGACGCGCGAACATGTCGAGCGAACAATGTCAACCGCCAAGAGTAAAGTGACTGCTATGAGAAGGGGACCGCCTTGTGTCATCGTCAAGATGCCCCGTGGGAATAGTGACAAGTATCGACAAGTCTTGGAAATCTTTTCTTGAAGGACACCCTCCATTGCCGACAAGCAACCGATGTCAACGTTTGGATGTCTGGAATGTGGGATCCAACACGATTCAGGGTGTCGGGGGTCTTCGCCTGATGCACTTCCGTAGACAAAGGCGACACTGTGAGTTGGACGTCAACGGCCGAGGAGCCATATCCGTCGTCTCCCAGTCAGACATATCTCAGACTGGCCGTTGCCCCTTGTTTTGAGGTTTCCAGGCTCCCTTGAAAGGGGTCGTCGGCCGATGGAAGGTGAAGGGCAAGGCCTGTTGCGGCTAGGATATGAAATTCGTCGTCCACGGGGACAAAGCGAGATATGCGGCGGACGCAGACTAGGCCGTCAGCGGACCTCGATCCCCGCACAGGGCACACGCCGTATATTTTCTAGGGTCGTTTCTAGCGCGGCTTTCCGCTGCTGTTTGGGCTTGGCTTGGCTTGGGATTGCCGCAATGCTTACGGGCAAAGGAACATGCACCATCCTGGACGAGATAGGCGCGAACGTGTGTCCCCGTTTCCCCTGGCGTATCGTTGGACGGGCTATCCGTTGGTGTCTGCCATGACCCTTGCCCGCGGTGCAGCGTCAGACTTCAGTGTCTCTCTCCCGTGGTCGTTCGCCCGTAGAATACCTATGGCACGGCACGGCACGGCACAGCACAGAGACTGAGAGCGACTGGCGGGGGCCCGTAGATAGAGAACTATCCGTACGGATGCCTGGCAAACAGACGACGGGCCACGGGTGGCTGGATTTCAGATGAGGATGGATGCAGAGGGCGGGCGCCGGAGTTCCGTAATAGTTCGAATCTCCTATTCTGAAGTGCAAAGAAAAGGAGGTCGTTTTGATTCGAGATTGGGACGAGACGAGACGAGACGAGAAGAGACGAATACGGCGTGGATTCTCCAGCAAGGTCATATAGATCGTAAAAAGAGGATACGGACGGCAACGTTGAGCGGAGTAAAAGTAACGTCGAGCGAGGAGTTGGGTGAGAGTGAGAAGGGAAGATCGTACTGCAAATTGGAGCCAACTGAGAGAGAGGGGCGGAACGGTCAAGGTGTAGGCTGTAGCAGACGGTAGACGCCCCAAAGCAGAAGTCGACTCCGGTACATGGGAAATTGGTTGGAGATTGGGTTGACGACAGGTACCGGCCTACTAGGCCGTTCTTGCCCTTGGCCTTGGCAGAGGGAAATCCACTACCAGTGGTCAGGTTGCTCCGCCAGAGTTGTCGGTAACCTAAGGTAGACAAGGTACCTTCCCTCTCCGACAAGTATCTTTGGAGGTACTCTTTGGTTTTTTTGTGGATTCAAAGTGTCGAAGACGGTACGTATCTTTGCGTCTAGAACCTCAGTAATCAGGCACTAGTTGGTATCTTCTCCTTTGTGAACCTTCAAGCCTGGAAGGTGACACGCCATTGCCATCGGCTGGTCTGTGCTTTATTTTCTTGTTGGTGTCGACTGTCGGTGTCCGTTCACCATGCTCAAGCCGGCCAGGTACCTTAGCATAAGGCCGTCAGGTCAGGGCCGGTTGCTCAATGCTTTCCCTGCCTACCTTATTAGGTGCTTATCCAAGTAATCTTCAAACTTATCCAGGTACGTATCGTTGTACACCTACATACTGCGGTAGATACCTTATTTCTATCCGTAACCTCTCACCATTCTGTACGGAACAGATACAAGACATGCCGGAGGGAGACCGGGAGGCAGCTCGGGGCGGCCGTACAGCTCTTATGCCATTTTCAACGCAAACCAATCCCGGGCTGAACAGCTTGTCCTGCGTTTGATGGTGGTTATTATGTTGTCGCGAAGCGTTGGTCAGGCCTAAAAGCCGGTTTGTGTTTGTGCTCCCAAATCCTCCATCCTTCCAATCTTCTCCGAGTCGTCCCAATATTCCCAAAGTGCTCTTCCACTCACCGTACTATTCAGCGCCGGCCCCCTCGTCCGTTGAAATTAGACATTAGATCCATTCCCTCCCCCCCCCCTCGACAGACAGCCGCCCACACGTTCGTCGTTCGTGGCTCTCCTCTTCTCGCTTCCCCCCCCGACGGCTGTTGCTCACTTTACCAATCCTGGAAACTGGACTTGGGACCTGGACCTTGAGCCCAGAACTGATCTGACCCCCCATCGCTCATTGAAAGTGAAGTGTGGGCCACGGTGAGCGTAGCAAGGCAGGTTCAGTTATCGAGAGGTTGAGGCGTCGCTTGTAATTTCACCCGGACCGTTGACGACACCGTCAATACGGAGTAGTGGCATCTCACCTTTCTGGATCTATCCCTCCCTCTCTTTTCTCTTTTTTTCTCCTCCCTCTCTTCTTCCCTTTTCCTCCCCTCCTTCCAGTCGCGCTCCTCTTCGCCTCGACAAGCCTCGATCGGAGACGATTCACCGGCACAACCCGACAACGGCGAGATACGACTCAGCCTTCGCACCGCCTCCCTGTTGTCGCCCCCGAGACAATACATTCCAACAATAACAACAGACGAATTAAAGCGTCAGACTAGCCGGTCTGCCCACGACGACAAAATCAAGTCAGCAGCACCGAGGAGAGAGCCTGCGGAAAGAGCAGGACAAGAATTGGTCGACCTCAGCTAAAAAGGCAGAAACAGAAACAATTAGACCCTAGGTAAGCAAGAAACGGGGAGGCTGTGATGAGCGAGTCCACCCGCCCGCTGCTGCACAGCACAAGGCGGCATCCAACGAACGGATGGGACGCCTCAGCACAAGCAACACCCGATCGAATTGTCGTCCCCTGCACATTGCACAATGCACCCTTGCCTGGGCCATCACCGCCTGTGTCCGTACCCTCATTCTCCCGTCCCCTCTTCTCTTTCTCTTTGGTTACCTTCAGCTTCGGCCTCAGGCCAAGGCTAGACGATTCGTGTGTTGGGCGCGCGTGCGTGTGTGTACCTACCGCGGTGTGTGTGTGTGTCTGAAAGAGAGAGAGAGCCCGGCCCGGCACCGAGCCAACAATTTCGCTGGGCGCTGGCTGCACAGCACAACAGCAGCAACATGCCTGTACTGTGTACAGCACCACCACGACACCACCAACTCCTCTCACCTCAATGTTTCTATTTTATTTTTATTTCTTTTCTGCAGAGTACCCCTTCTTCGCTCCATCTGCACTGCACCTCCAGGCTCCCGGCACCACTCAAGTTCCTTCTCAACCAGTTACCACCTCCATCCGTACCCAGCGGCTACCTGCCAGTAACAGCCCTGGGAAGCCCCAAGCCCAAGCCTAGGCCCGGTCCAGCCCATCCTTTTCCCGCCAGCTTCCTCGCACTCCCCGTGCAGTGCATGTGGTCCGGGGGGGCGGATTACCCACTGTAATCACTCGTCTGCGGCTGCCATCCGTCCACCTGCCCCAAATTTCCATCCATTCTCTCCCAGTCCTCCCCCATCTATCCTTTCCCTTTCCTGAAATCCTCTCCCAAGCAACCACAACCACGCAACCACCCCCTTCCCGTCCTCTCGGCCTGATTTCGCCTCCCGAAACCAGTCAGCTCAAATGGGCATCGGGATAACGAGCAGCTAGCTGACCTGCGACCCTCATCATCCTTTTAGACATATCGTCCATTTTTTTTCCAACCTTCATACAACAATCCCGACCGACTACATCAGACCGCCTCGACCGACACCCGACACGATTGAACCGAGCATCCAGGCCCAGCCTTTGCCCCGACTCTACGGTCCGTAATAGGACGTAGGCCTTCGACGCAATGGCTTCCTCATCGAGCAACGTCGTCGGCGTGCACTATCGCGTGGGAAAGAAGATTGGAGAGGGTTCTTTCGGCGTCATTTTCGAGGGCACCAACCTCCTGAATAACCAACAGGTCGCCATCAAATTCGTATGTCGCCGACTTCACTCAATCGGGTACCGCGTCGTTCAAGGGCGTCGCGGTCACCCATCACCGCTGCAGCATCATGCTAATATTACTTCTCATCGTAGGAGCCGCGTAAAAGCGACGCCCCTCAATTGCGAGATGAGTACCGGACGTACAAGATTCTCGTTGGATGCCGTATGTCCAATTTACAATCTCTCTCTCGAAAGCATTACTAACTATGTTTTGAAGCCGGCATTCCCAACGTCTACTACTTTGGACAGGAGGGTCTGCACAACATCCTCGTGATCGACCTCCTCGGTCCCTCCCTCGAGGACCTGTTCGACCACTGCGGCCGAAGGTTCACCATCAAGACCGTCGTCATGGTTGCCAAGCAGATGGTGAGTGAAACTAACCCGATCGTGACATCAACCGACTAACCCTTGATACAGCTGTCGAGAGTGCAAACTATTCACGAGAAGAACCTCATCTACCGTGACATCAAGCCCGACAACTTCCTGATTGGAAGACCAGGCACCAAAGCGGCCAACGTGATTCACGTCGTCGATTTCGGCATGGCCAAGCAGTACCGCGACCCCAAGACGAAGCAGCACATACCTTACAGAGAGCGAAAGTCGCTGTCCGGTACCGCCCGATACATGAGTATCAACACCCATCTCGGCCGCGAACAATCCCGCCGCGACGATCTCGAGGCTCTTGGCCACGTCTTCATGTACTTCCTTCGCGGCGGTCTTCCCTGGCAAGGTCTGAAGGCTGCAACAAACAAGCAGAAATACGAGAAGATTGGTGAGAAGAAGCAGACCACCCCTATCAAGGACCTCTGCGAAGGATTCCCCGATGAGTTCAACAAGTACTTGACCTACGTACGGAATCTCGGTTTTGAGGACACCCCCGACTACGACTACCTCCGCGAGCTCTTCACTCAGGCCCTGAAGAACACCGGTGAGGTCGAGGACGGTGAGTACGACTGGATGAAGATTTCCAAGGACAACGGCAAGGGATGGGATGCCATGAAGGGACACAACCCCGGATATTTGCACAACCCAAATGCTCGACCCGGCCCGTCCCAGATGGAGCTTCACAGCGGCCATCGGGGCGGTGCTGCAAACCCCAACAACCCCAACAACCTGACAGTCGGCCGTTTAAACGCCGCGCAACCCCCGCCTCCTTCTCCGATCAAGCAGATGGCGAAGTCGAGAGGTCAACCAAACGCCCCCGGCGCCTTGAACGCGCAACGGGGCTCCGGAGTCGGGGGTCTTCGGGACATGGCCACCCCCACCGGCTCAACTCAGGCCCAGTTTCAGAACAGCAACCGCAACCTCCCCCAGAACGTTCCTCAACAGACACCGATGAACCAGCAGCCGGCCCCTCCTAATGGCCGTCCTACTGAGCCCCAGCCCACAGGCTTCCAAAAGTTCATGAAGGTGCTTTGCTGTGGTATGTATCCCTCTGTCTCTCACTCATCGTCGGACCGTGTCAGTTAACACCTCTACAGGCTAGAATCTTGGCTTCTGTTTATGTTCGTGTTGCCAAAAGGACGGCTAAGACTACACTTCACCACTATATAAATGCCCACTGGACACACCCAGCCAGATGCCGGATCGATGTTTGAGGGAAATCAGGCGGCCACACCTGGTTGACGACTACTTCACCACCCACCAATCCCCTTTGTCCGTCACTCTTCATCTCTTCCGACGAAAACTCATTCATCCTCTGAGCTACACTTTTTTCCCGCATGACGACCACGGAGTAGCATCCAGCGCACACACTGGCTATTCCGGGATAATGACGAACACACTAGCCTTTCTTTCTGGTTTTCTCTTCATCTGTGCTTCGACGTCCTTTCTTTTGGAGGCCGTCGGGGCATCATAAAATCACTGGCATGGAAATCTCACCTCGGGAATGGGGACCTTCTTTAACTAAGAACTTTCTGTTTCTAAGGAGAGAAACAAAAAACATACAACTTGATAATGTACAGCGCAGCACGGCGCATGGCGGTTGCAGGGGTTTTTAAGCATTGGGTCAGGGTCTGCCGCACGTTTTCGTTAAAGTTGATAATAGGGCTCGCCGTGTCCGGCACAGCTTGAGGCGACTGCGCTGTTGGGGAGAGGGTTGGTGACTACGAGACGGCAGTTGAGAGAGATGTTTCGGGGAGAGTTGTGTGGAGGCTGATAGACAGACAGAAGAGAGAGAGGGATACAATGGACATGAAACTTTACACCACACCTTTTCTTGACCTATGCTGTTTCCTGACGTGGCATGCCATCGTTCGTCGGTTGTTTTGATATTGGAGACGCCGAGCCTGACCTTGACGTCTTCACGATTTGGGACACTTTCCACGGCCTGCCCGTGTGACATGACACGATGATTTAGTGTAAATCACTAGGTTTCACGCTGCAGCAACAGCAGCAGACTTGCTTGCCTTGCATATTCATTGATAAGGAACATGAACTCGTAAAGTTACACTACTTGACGAACGCAAACTTGGAATGGTCGTCTTTTTCTTGCATAGGTAGGCATTGCTGTTGGCGATGTCACCAAGTCACCATATAAGTTACATGCGGAATCCGGAGGATGGTGAACTTTGGGGGGCATGACTATTATCTAGTTGCATGTTTCAACATCAGTTAAATCGATATAGGATTTAGGCTAGAAAAGAATAAGGTACTTGAATGGTCATGATAGACCCGGGGCCGGGCGAGTAATGTGAGCGTTATAGATGTGTCTGAGAGAGGAAGGGTGACGATAATAGATGATGTGTTCGCCCCCTTTCAAAATGATATATAGGCTACGATCGTTGAATGATTGACTCGGCTTTGCGGAAACACCGAGGCGGCTTTACTCACGTGTTCTGTCAGCTTGGTATGCCCGTACGTCTCTTCAGAGGGAAAGCCGTCGTACTTGTGTACATGATGAATTGGACGGTTTAACCCTCATCCACAGTCAGAGGAGAACTCGCAACCGATATCTGGTCATTGTAGTACCGATAAAAGCAGGCCCTCTCCCGGCTCAGAAAGATATTCTTCACCACTTATGCGACTCAGATTGTCTGCATTGTGCTGATGTGAGTTTAGATTAAATTGAGCAAACAGTGACCAGCCCATCACGAAGTTAAAGGGTCCAAGAGCTTCCTCCGAAGCAGCTTCATCTTAGTCTAGCACCTACACCTGGTGGGATATCCTGGGAGGAGTACGTGTTGAGTGCGTGTAAGAGATTTTGATGGGCAGTTCTTGTTCTAGATTTAATCATTTCCAAGCTAGCGATGGAATGCAGAACTTCAAGTACACTTTCTGCTGTGACATTGAGTTCCACAAAGGAGCTATCCCAGGTCCCGAAGTTTATAGGCTCCCGGCATATTTATTTATTTTTCTACCTTATTACTCCCGGCATATTAAGCAGAGTCTCCCATCGGGCATCGCCCACTAAGAAACTGGCTCGAACTGCGCCGTGAATGGCTGAGTGAAATATCGGTATTGGTAGTAGTAAGTTGCCGCTAGGTCTTCTATGCTATGGCATACAAGGTAAGGTCCGACCGAATTACCTCTCGAGAGTGAAACTTGTTTTTGGTGTTTAATTGAGAGAGAGTACTCGGGACCTGCTATGTGGGGATGTCCCGTGCTTATAAAGTAAGGCCCTTCTCTCTCATAGACCAGATATAAATCGCCCACTACAAATACGTCTATGGCAGACCTCTACTTACGGTTCCGCTAGGCAGAGCATGTCTCGGGCTGCCTCTGCCTCGTCAGGGTCAGGCGCGGCGGGGTCAGCCATGAGAATGAGGAAACAGAGTGGAACCAAGTTATTATAGAATCGAAAACCGCCCAAGAGCTTCTTCCAACACAGCTACATCGCGATTAGGTACTTACTACCCCTGACAGGGTATTCCGTGAGGAACATGTACCAAGTGCGTGTAAGAGATGCTAGGCAGTGGCAAGGGAAGAAGAGTGAGAGCATATCTCCTAGCTCCGGCATCTGTACACCGACTGCTCATGAGAACTTGTCTCTATTGCAGCAAGGTGGCTCTTACACTGCCGTCCATGGCGATCCAGGACGTATAATGTCGTTGGCAACGAACAGTGTCAGGTGGGGCTGCTAGTTTCTTCCCGATATCTCTGGGGACAGACTGCGGTCCTTAATTATACGGCCAGAGTTGGAGAATGAACCAGAAACTTATGCATGAGCCATCTCCTAAGTCTCCTGATTCGCAATCCGACATAGAGTGTCTAGACCCGCTACTCCTATCCGATTGACTCCTCTTCTACTTCCGCCACCGTAATCAGACGCCCGAGGCAACGGAGCTTTAATCATGAGAGATGTCCATCGCCAGTTCCCCATTCCGATCCAGCATCAGGTATTGATCCAACATGCTCTGCCTCAAACGTCAGCTAATAGCTCTTCTACCACGACTCTCAACGAAGCACATATCGAAACTTACCCAGTCCACACTCGCAGGATCATTCAAAGCATTATCCAACGCCATGAAATCAAACTCATCACCACGATACGCCCCCTCACCAACGAGACCCTGGCTCTGGCCCGGCTCCTGATCAGACAAGCCAGCGACATCGCCAAGCCCAGAGTTCAGATTCAGCGGCTCGCTAAACAGGATTGGGTCTCGATATATGCCGTCGAAACTACTACCAACCGTACTCGACGTCACCGTCGGCGTCATCTTTGTGGCATCATCGATCTGGTGCCGAGATACATCTTTCCTCTGGCGCGAAAGCCGCTGGACCATGGCCCGCAGGACCGCCGCCGCGTGCCTCGCATCCTTGGAGCAGTCTGACCTGCGCGACCAGATCTCGCTAGCTGTTTTGAGAGCGTCCATTTTCCGTTCGTAGTCCTCGTCACTTCCTCAGTCATTAGCAAACAAGTCAAACCTCCCTACTCCGTAACCTATCTCTTGAACCCCTTTTCAAGCAAGAAGAGGGGGGCCGGGGGGAAGAAGGGGAAGGTTTAAGAACCAAAGATGAAAAGGAAAGAAAAAAAAACATACCTCGTATCCGTACTCTCATTCAAATCCAAACAAACAACCATGGCAGCAATCATGAAATCATGCAACGTCAAACTACTCAACATATACCGATCCTCAAACAACCTCCCGCCCGGACTCGCCTCCCGATCAAACTCGGCATGAAAATCCAACACCCGCAGCGCCGCAGCCCTACAAATCTCCCGCGACGAAGCGAACCGCGGGTCCCCGTTATAACAGCCCCTTTCCCTGCTAAGATACCGCCTGTGCAGCACGCACAGCGCTTTACTGTACATTAACTCCAGCATCAGCCGCTGCATCACGGTATAATTTTGCTCCGCGAAACCCGTCTCCCGGATCGGGCGCACGCGCAGCACGGCGGGCAGGGAGGCGTGCCAGGCGTGCAGGGACTCGTTGAGGGCCTGAGTCTCGGTGTAGGCGGGCTGCGCGGGGGATAGGGCGTGGCGGATGACGCGGCGTAGTATCCGGCAGAGTTTGGACTTGAAGCAGTAGTACAGCGCGGGCGTAGCCTCCGTCGGCGGGCGCGGCGGCGGCATCGTCGTCGTGTGTTCGTCAAAGTCCTCGTCTGGGTGGTTCCCGGGCCCGCGGGCGTCGTTGTCGCCCTCGTGGACGATGGCCGGCATGCCGAGCTGGAAGGAGAGCAGGAGATCAAAGGCCTCGCAGTAGAACCACGCGCGGCGGCGCATCTCGGCGTCAAAGGGAGAGATGGGGACCGAGAGGTGCGAGGGCTCGAGGTGGTAGCCGCGACGCTGAGCCAGGCGCGTGGCGACGCCGAACATGTTCCAGAGGATCGGGTCCATGTCCCTGCTGCCAAGGGCGCGGGAGTAGGCGATGAGGATGGTCGCTTCGACGGAGTAGGGTCTCGCGGCGAGGTAGTTGCCCTTGATGAGGCACTGAACCGCGCGGCCCGAGTACGCCGAGGCCTCCTTCAGCTTTGCGGGGTTGAGGCCGAGTGCTTCGGCGTTTCCCTTTCCGCGGACGATGACGGTGGCGTTGGAGAGGATGGAGAAGAGGATGCTGATCCAGAGCCAGGAGGTAGCCTCCGGGTTGGCCCAGAAGGCGTCGTACTCGCGCTGGAAGCGGCCGACGTGGATAAAAGGTACGGCGGTGAAGCGGGCGTTGAAGTAGACGCCGAGGAGCCTGTCGAGGTCTTGTCGCGGAGGCAGGCTGTGGAGAACCTCAGGCATGGAGACGGGGACGACGGCGCCGAAGAGAAAGTCTGGGCCGATGGCGCAGACGGCGCCTTCGGGCGGTTCGGGGCCGACGGTCGGGTCTGGTTCGAGGGCGGTTTTGATTTCGCGTATGTGGTGGAGGAGGGCCGTCCAGTGTGTTGCGCCGTAGTAGGCGTCGTCTCCGTCGACGGGGATCGGGGCTGGGGAGTCGTCGCCGCCGGTGCTGCTTCCGCTCCGGGGTGGTTCCGAGTCAGTCGGCGGCGTCGGCACGGTGTTGACGACGGTCCCGGTCGGGTTGGTGGGGCCCGACCCTGGAGCCGGAGCCGGGGCCGGCTGGGCGCCGTTCCGGTCGCGGTCTTTGGATGAAGTCATGCCCCTCCTGACGAGGTCCTGGACCATGTCTTCCAACTTTCGGAGCCGGAAGTGAACCTCCGGACGCGGCTGCTGTCCCGCGCCACTCCCACCACGATGACGAGCTCCATCTGAAGTTACAGCGGCTAGCTTCCCGTTTCCTCGAGTGCTCGAGCTTAGAGTATTCCCGATGCTTTCCCCAGAAGTGACAGGAATAGCAGCACTTCCAGAAACGGTAATAGAACCGGCACCGGTACCAGCATTAGCGCCGCCTGGCGTAGTTGCAGAGACTGTAGATGGTGTTGATGCAGATGCAGATGCAGGAGCAGAAGCAGGAGCAGAAGCAGAGACAGAAGCAGCAGGCCCAAACTTACATGCCCCCTCGTCTCCGCGCCTAACGCACGCACCGCACGGGAGGGCGCGATCGCATCGCAGCTTGCGCGCGCGGCAGGCGAGGCACGAGACGGGTTGGCGGTTGCGCTTTGTCACCCTGCGCTGGCCGTCGGACAGAGACTGGGCGCGGAAGACGGACGTGAACTGGGCAATGTCCGACGAGGACGACATTGTTCTGTTCCCTTGGGTTCTTTGCGCGGGCCGGGTCGGCTCGGGTCCCACCACCACCCAGATCTACTCTGTCTCTCTTTCTTTCTCTGCAATGCCTTACCCCCTTTTCTTCGGAACACACCCCCGAATAAGGTTGTCGGTGTGTGGGGAGAGACCTATCGGCCGAGTTGGTCCCGCGGAAACCCGTAGAGTGGTGTATAGAGATGTGAGCTTGGGCAATAGTGAAGTAAGACGAGGTCCGAGATGGATTACCGATCTGGGATGAAGTTGTGTCCGGAGTTTAGCTGCTGTGTCTTTCGGGGAAGAGAAAGAACAAAAAAGTATGGAGTCGTATTCGTGAGAGCAATACAGATCCAAGTTTTACGAAAACGTGACCAATGTCAGTCAGCAAAAGAAGACGAGCAATCGTCATCACAGTCAAAGGAAGGCTTCATCCCCTCGCTCAAAGGGAGGAGGGGAGCTTGTTAGTCGGGGATAATCCCCGGATTTTACACATTCCCCTTTCGGAAGTATTACATCTCCGGCACCCCACGTATGGCACTTCAACTTCTCAAGTAAGCGATCTATAGCTTCACCTTCTATTCAACGTCGTCTCATGAACACCAAAGAACAAGAAAACCGATATAAACACCACCGCGAATACATTGACATCCCTTTTAGACCCTCCCATCACAGGTGTCGGAAATGCGGCTTTTCTACATCGAGACTGTATGCCATTTATAGACGTCAATGTGTCATCGATCAAATCTTTAGGGGACGGGCGGCTCTGCATTCGACGAGCACGTCCTTTCTCTCTCGCTTTTTGTGAGGAAAAGGCAAAAAATCGCGGAAAGTCTTTTCCTTTAGTCCTCCTCGACCCCCTTCTACTTGAGTCTACAAAAGGGGGGGGGGAATGTCTGAGCGGGCTTCAGAGAAGCTTTACCGATGAACGATTAAGCTGTGAGAGCATGCAGAGCCAAGGCAAATCTCGCATCTCTAGGTCGAGTTTACAGAAAATGTTAATCAATCCACCGGAACGAACTGCTACCACTACGGAGTTTTCCGTACTACGATATGGCAAAGCCCTGTCCCTTGTCTCCTCTCTCTTTCTACTCTGTCGGAAACGTCCCAACTTTCTTTTCCTAAACGCCGAAACATTCACACGAACCTCCCTTCCTCAAGCGAGCCTCCACGATGATGGAATCAAAAAGCTTCGCTCGCTCTCGTCCGTTAATTCTCTAGCAGGGCGTGTGTCTCCCTTCCACATCCCTCTCACATGCTCAACTACAGGTGAGAGCTGGTAAGAATCGCAAGTAAACACGTTCCTGTCCGATGGGAACAGGAACACCCAAAAAAAAAAAACCAAAAAAAAACAACAGACACAGACCTTCTCCCGTCAAAAAGTCAATCGTCTTGCCCATGTTGTAATCCCCTCAACTTCACTCTACACACGCCCCTCCGCGGAAAACAGGAAAACGTCCAAACACTTTCTCTCTTCGTTTTCCGCCATCCGTCAAACGCCCTCATGCCGTCCAATGACCCGTATGCGCATCAGTATTTCAAGCTTTCATGTTCACCTTGACCTGTCACTCTTTGCAAAGGCGCGAACGAAGCGCCTGGCGTACATACCTCTGCAAACCCGCGTTCACATGCACCCAAAATCTCCAACCTCCAACCTCACATACACATACATACACATACAGATTATCCGACAAGAGCACACCCCAGATCCGAGAATCACCTACTCCAATGCCCGCGCCTGCATTGCATTTCTCCTACCTTTATTTTCCTTCTCATCGATTACTGGAATGTGAAATCATTAGCGCCACTAGCGCTGCATTCCTCCTCCTCCTCCTCCTCCTCCTCCTCCTCCTACTATCTCCTCCTGTTTCTCACCATCGCCACGGGCCGTATGCGGGCAAAAGGGCGGTGCCCGTCTCTTAGACTTCCCTCCACGCACGGCCCGAGCTAGGTAGGAAACGCAACGTACACACCACGCCCTTCCCTCGCAAGTAGGCAAAAACAACCGCTAAGGCTGGGAACTAATCCCACCGGCATCTTTGCTCCTCAAGTCACAGAGTAACGAGTTATCGTATTGTAGCGCCAATTCAAGGTATCTTACCGCCATGACCCTACTCTAACTCTAAGCACCCCCCCATCGATGGAAGGCAATTTGGTCTCTGCTTTGCTCCGTGATCCCCATCATCCCATCTTACATCGTCAAAACCTCTCTCTCTTCCTCTTTGCAGAACCTGCACGATCCAACCGCCGTACTTTACCCCTAGATCTTGAAACATTTCGATACGACACGCCACTACGGAGAAGGCGCTTTGGAAAAGAAAAAGGACTACACCTACCTAACGAACCTAACCTACTTCCCATCCATCATCACTTGCACGGCGTCTGCTGCGCGTATGTGGTTTATCGGAACTGGCACGCATCCGACCAGTCCCTCTCTCTCTACCGCGCCATGACCCCTATTTCCCACACCGTTTTCTTTCGTGATCCCGTCATCCCATCTATATAGGGTCCCAAAGGAGGGGCCAGAGATCTCTTGACAAGCTTGAAACATTTTGACGCTGCACGCTACTGTCTCATAGGGCTACTTTGGTACGGCATGTGCCCGCGTCTGTGAGGAGCGGCAGGATCACGAAGGATACAGCAGTTTGGATTTCCATGATGAGCACCAATGAGCCTTGATCACATTGCACAAGGTTGAATCGAATCATTGACATCCGTTTTGCAACAACTTCATTTGCCTCATGCAAAAAAGCTACCGATCTTAGGCCCAGCATCTCGTTGCCCGGGCAGCGTCAAGATACAAACACACAACACACACGCATCAACCCTTTTTGCCTCCTCTTGAACCCGCCCCCGGCCGAACCTGCACTGACGGCTTTTTGCTGCCAATGTAAGCCCGCCCATCCGGCCTCCGTCTAGAGCTACCAGAGTTAAACCCCCACACAACCAGTGCCTCTCCCCGTGCTTTTTCTCCAACTAGCTCAGCTAGACTCATGGGGCCTGTTTCCCCATCCAGCCAGCTTGCTTCTTGTCAAGGAAACCAATGTATTAGAAAACGCCAGGCTCTTTTTAATGGTTCCCTCTTTTGCTCCTTGCGCTTGGCTCGCCATCGTAGAAACAATGATATGAAATGATGTGGAATAAAAAGAATAAGATTTGAAAAAATTGACACACGTACACACACGCTTTTGTACAATAAAACGCAGCTGGGGGTATCATAGCAGCGAGGAAGAGACAGGGAAGCAGACAGAGACCAAGTGCTGTATTAGGAGGAAATGCCGCGGATAATTCTGGCGTTGTTGCCGACGGCGATGGTGAAGGGAGGGACGTCCTGCAGAATTTGTTAGACTAGAGTTTCATGATTAGGGAGCTCATGTCCAACATACCTTGGTTACAACCGCACCGGCCCCAACAGTGCTTCCGTGCCCAATCCTTACGCCTGGCAAGATAATGACTCCTCCGCCAATGAAGCAGTCCTCTTCAATGGTCACAGGCTTGCCAAGTTGAGGGCCCTTGCTACCTAGGCGCTTCTTGGGGTCGGTGGGTAGCGTTGCTGCGTAAATGCTAACGTTCGGTCCAATGTGGCAGTTGTCGCCAATCCTGACCTCGCAGGTGTCGATGATGGTGCAACTTCGGCCAACAACTACGTTCTTTCCAATAGAGATATTGTACCCGTAGTCGCAAGTGAATGGCGCTTCCACAATAACGTGCTCGCCCACTCTTCCAACATTGGTCACCGGCGATGCGACTGTCGGCGGTAGCTGGATAGGGTCGCGAGGCTGCAAAATCTCACGGAACAGGCGGCCTCGCTCCGTTGGTGAAACACCGTTGTTGGGGTTCGTTGAGTTGTTGAATCGCCAACATGCGGCGCTGCACCGTTCGCGCTCAAGGACAAGCTCCTTGTCGAATGGGTAGTAGAGCTTGCCGGCAAGCATATCCTCCTTGTTCGTCGTCCTAGACCGACTGGAAGAAAACTGGGTGTGCGACAAGGCTAGCTGCGCAGCGACTTGTGCATTGCTAGTTGCTGGAGGCTGCGGAATAGGGCTGTTCGACCTCGTGGGGTGCAGAATGTTGATTTGCGGCAGCGTGTTGCCAGGATGAGGCGTCTCCGGTTCCGGCACAGTCCTGCTAATGTCGTGCAACGGGGGCACACGCTGATAATCCTTTCTCTCCGAGAAGGGGGCATGGGGAGGCCCTTGAGCACTGATCGGCGTCGGGAACGCGTTCGCTGGAGTGTAGGGAATGGCGGATAGCTTGGTCTCGGGGCTCGCAACCGATGCACTGGGAATCGTCGAGGCTGTCGGCCGGTCGTCGTCAGTCAGTAGGGGTCGGCCCTGGGGAGGGTCTATCCGCAATGGCTGGCCACGGTAGGGAGGTAATGCCTCTCGTCTTGGTCCGACAGCTGGTTGGCTGCCGTAAGGAGTTTGCTGTGGCATGCCATATGCGCCGGGTGGGACGTAGCTGGGGTCCTTGGACTCCAAGGGGATGGCGGCGGCCTTGCTATCCGGCTTCTGCCATGCCGTATTACGCTGCGGAGGATATCCTGCACAGACAAAGCCTCCACGAAGGCAGTTGCTACCTGGAAAAGGGTCAGCGCCATCACTCGCAACGAAAAATAAGAAAACAAGAAACCAGGGCGTTTCCTACATTCCGGCTTCTGCTCGTCGCACTTCTTCTTCCTCCTTCGGCATGTAAGGCACCCCGTCTTGGTTCGGTTACTGAAGTTTCGCTTCCTCTTCGCCTTGTCGGACGCAAGCATATCACGGGATCCACCAGGTGTGTAAGAACCATAAGCCATTGATCGATCATCACCGTCAGGGCTGGTGTTGTCGTAGTCATTCGCATCCATCTGGTTGGCGCGTCTCAGAGCCTCCCCGATTTGTTCCTCAGATTGACCTTGGGTAGAGGTTGCAGAAGGCTGGTCGTAGTAACCCCTCTCCTCCCTCTCTCTTTCCCTTTCTCTTCCCTCGCGTGAATACCATGACTCACCCCGTTCCCGTGAATCCTCGCGCTCAGCGTACGGGCGATGATCGCGCGAGGGCGTTCCATATGGCTCACGTGGTTCCGGTGGGTGAGGTTGAGAGGCGGTCTCAGGGGACTTTTCCTGACGCCCGGGAGCCTCTCGCCTCATCAGCTCTACTGAGCTTGATCGCTTTCTCTTATGTGAGCCATCAACGTCGGGGTAATTTGCTGTTTGATACGGGGATCTTTCCTGGCTTGGGCCTGCCCAGGGCTCCCTCTGGTTTGGGGAGGGCTCTACGGCGGGTGTCAATTTGGGCTCAGGAAGGGTGGGCTGTCCATTGGTGCGCTCGTCTGACGGGGCTCTACTGGCGTCGGCGGGCGGGATAGGCGGTTCTGATGTTTTTGGTGAGCCCCCATTGAGGGCAGTAAATGTTGACATGGTTTAGAACGGCACCTCACCGACTCGGACGTGGAGTGGTGAGAGTCGTTCTGTCGCTATGCAGGTGCGTTTGGCTGAGCAAGCGATAGCTGTGCCTTGATAGAATTGCTGGCGCAGATGCAGCAAGCGACCGGCGACAAGGTAAGTTGACAGATGACCGTCGCGTGGTAAGTGAAGAGTCGGCGGGGAGCTCCGGCAGAGGGGGAAATGTGCCGTGAGATGATGTTGATGAAAAGGGTGCGCAGGAGTTCGCGCGCGTCAATGAAAGCCAGAATCAGCGATTCGGGCCGAGCCAAGGCAAGCGGAATGTTGCTCTGGAATAGCTACGGAGCCGTGTAGGAAACTCAGCAACAGCTAGGATAGCGTTGGGCTGAAGGTCCGAGGCGAGTGAACGGCTTTTTGAGACAGGGAGGGCGCCTCGATATCTTCCGGACTTGGAGACTCTCTTGGGAGAGAAGAGCTTCCCTGTGAGGTCGACGTGGATGAGTAAGAAATGGGGACTTCTTGTCTGGTGTGGTTGAGATCCAAGTCGTTGCTTTGTCGTGGGGGTGGGTAAAGTTTTCTTCTCTTTCCTTTCCTCGCGTTACCCCCTGGTCCCTTTCAACGATCTGCACAAAAGGGAAAGAGGGGAGAAAAAAAAAAGAAGAAAAAAAGAGTGTGAGGTATCAAGCGCAATGATGACACTCTTTGCTGGCGGTACTTCGTTCTGGTAGGTACTGGTGCGAAGAACAGGTGCAGCTGGTAGTGGTGGAACTGGAGCTAGAGCTGTTGCTGCTTCTGCCGCCGCTGGTGCTTCGGTACGCGGCGCGCGGAGGTCGCGGGAGCTTGAGCTTTGGACTTTTTCTTCCCTTCTTTTTTAGTGGGCGGGGGGGTGTGGGACAAATAATTGATTGCCTGGGCTGTGCGCGCGTGCGTCAGTAAAAAAAGGCAAGGTACCTTGTCTTGGGAACGTGCGACAAGGACGAGAGAGCGAGAGCGGTGTCTTGTCCGCTCCGGGGGTGGAACAAGGGCAGAAATTGGTGAGAAAGATGTCGCTGAGACCTGAGGCTGTGCAGCCCTTGGTGTATGAATATGTGTGAGAGAAATTGGATGGGAACAGCCTGACCCAGCGTCCCGGCCTGTACGGATGCTCGACGCCGTCAAGAGAGTTTCTGCCCTTGCCTTGTTTGGTCTTTGGGCGGCAGATGAAGGAGACAAGAAACGCAGATGCAGAAAAAAAGAGTGGGAGCGAACAGCGGGAAGCAGACACGTCAGAGATTCACTCACGTTTTTGTTGCTCTCATGAACTATCCCAATTGGGATTATGTCTGGAGCTCTTCTGGCTGCCTTGACAATAGGTTGAGAGTTGTGTACTGTGTAGTACTGCTGGCTAATACTTGCTGGAGGTACTGCAGGATTGCTACAGCCTGGACTCGACACGAGGAGATGCGGAGATAGTAGATGCGAAGTTGTGTCTGCCTTGGAAGGGGAAAAAAAAAGGTAGGTGCTCCAGATGAAATCGGGCTTTGAAGCACTTTCAGCGCATGCGTGGTCTTGGCTTAACCGACGGGGTTCGTATTGCGGTCGCGTCCGGCCAGGGATAACAATGACGATGATGATGGGGACGCCAAAGTCGAAATTGGGATCTATGGCAGATAATCAGCTCCGCTATTTGCTTGCAATTTGCCGTGCTGGTGGCAGTTTTTGATGATTGTCCGTACCGAGCGTAGGTGATGATGTTGGTGGTGAGATGGGTGTGTGTATGTGTGTGCGTGTGTGTGTATGAGACGGAAGCAGGCAGATGAATATTCGCGCCTGCGATTCGGTACGTCGCCTGCGAAGAAGCAGAGAGTATCAAAGGAACCAAAGGGGAAACTGCGCCGGCGTTGTTCTCCTTAAAGGTACCGTGCGCCTCTCGTCTTCTCTTTCCCCAAGTTGAGAAAGAGAAAGACGAAAACCAAGAAGGGTGCGAATAAAGTATTAGTCCAGCTTCTTGCCGCTTCCCTTGTGTCCAATTGTTCAAGGCCCGTCTCTTCCTTTCTCCCCGTCTCAAGGGTTTGTCCGAGTCGAGGGATGATGGCTGCTTTGTCTGGCGGCGCTTGAGCGTTTCTTGACGCGCGATTATGCTGCGCCTGTTCGGGAGGGGGGCGAACACACTGAAGAGCGAGGAGACAATTTCCCACGTCCAGCGAGGCGATGTGAGATGACTTGGGCTGTAACACGACTCCGATTGCAGCTGACTCCGCTAAAGCCGGTATGAATACCAGTTCTAATCAAGAAATGCTGGGTGAGTACGAATATTCGTCCGTGTTGATCCTTGAACCTTCCCTAATACCGCGACGTTTGCCTTTGGGGTGTAGAGAGTGGACATGCAAAGTGCAACGAGTCTGCCCTGCCTGATGAGTTAGGCTATGACTGTGAGGAAGAAATAGTTTTGGTGGTGTCGGATGTTGACGGGTGGGATGGGCGAAAGGGTGAGATGACAAGAAAGTGTAAAGTGTGACGAAGGGGGGGCGGCAGAGGGTAGGGAATATGTTAATATCATGTGGAAGTGGTAGTGGTAGCGAACCTCGAGTGAAAGTGGTGGCCGGGGGTTGGATGGTCGTGGTCGTGTCTTGGTATCTAATCGCTTCGAGGTACGGGATACTCTGTACCCTTTCTCTCTTTCTCTCTCTCGCGCGCTCTGTCTCTGTGTCGTATCCGTACTCCGTTCGTAGTGCACCTACTCCGACCAAGTGTAGGATGTATCCGTAAAAGCGTCTGGCATCTGTAGCCGCAGCCTTAGTTCGTCCCCGTAGCCGTCGTGGTGGGCAAGGAAAGCAAGGCAAGGCAAGGTAAGAACCAGTCGTTGACAAGCCGGCACTGTCGAAAGTCTGTAGGCGAGCCAAGGGCTACCCTTGATACTGCGGGAGCCAGCCAGCCTCTTCTTTTTTTCTTCTTTCCCTTCCTCCCGTTGTTACGCGCTCACTCGCTAAAGCTCAACTTCAATGGCCGAATAATTAGAAAAAGGGTATCTGTGTGTCCGTCGTCCGTACTCAACGTCCACGCTGGGCTGCGACCGAGATTGCAAGGGAACGAGAAATACCTCTCGGGGTAACAGGGACGAGACGAGGGTCTCGGCGGGTGCCTCGTTACTTTTGTATCCTGTACGGATACAGAGAGAGTACGAAGCACAGAATCTTTCCAAAAAAGTACTCGAGTGCGGCCTCACTCACTTTCTTCTTGATCCCGGTTCCCTTCTCCCGCCAAATCCCACCTTGTGTGCTGCATCCGCACTTAGAACCCCCTCCTCTTGCTCGCCCTTTATCTCCTTTATTCTCTGCGTGTGTGCAAGTGTTGGTCAGAATATGCAAGAATCGCCTCTCTTCATCTTCTCCTCTCTTTCCTGGGTCATACATACGGATACATTCCTCCTAGACACCCCAGTCCCTCGTCGCTAAACCCGGGAGACACGAACAGCATTGGGTCGCGGCATGGCGCTTCCCACGGGTACTCGACCGCCACAAAGTACTCGCGCGATACTGCTGCCAGTAACCACTTGCGTTTGTCGTCGCTTCTACGGCCACCATCTGGGTCCCCTGGCGAAGCATGAACAAGGGGGGATGGTATGCAGAAAGGAGGGGGCGTGTCGACAGGCCATTGGAGACTTGGGGAGGGGGGCGTGAGCCACAACCTCTGCAACCCGCCGCCCCAGCTGTACAACTCAACTGAACTGTGCTTGACGGTAGGTCGACCTGGCCTAGCCGGGCCTGGGCTGGGATATGCCGCCGTGCTTGTGCCCATCGCCGTCCCTGCTCGCCTTGCCTCCATCCGCAAATCGAGCCCCCCCCGTGAATCCAAGGCCGTTGCCCTTCCAAGCCGTGGTGGAATGGCAAATATCTCCTTCCTCTCAGCAACCTTTGGCTCATCATCCGTGGCTGTAGACTCAATATCATGAGGGAGAGTTCATTTTGACCAGAGCCACCAACTATGTTCCGTGCCGCGGTGATTGGTCTCCAGGCTGCAAGGGTTGACACACACCATCATCTCGTGGGCCTCACCGGCCATATCGCCCACCTCCCCGCGATGCGATATTGGGCTAAACGATGCATGATAGCTGCGTCTTGTATGTATCTGACGCCGTAGGTAGGTAGATGAGGTAGCGTGCACGTACGTACACATGTGTGCTCGATAATACCTACGTCTCTTAACCACTGCCACGTGATGGGGGAGAGGGATCTGCCATCCCCCCCCCCCCCCCTTTTGAAGGCTACCGGCGCATGGCAAGGTGTGGTTTTGGCCCCCGCTCTGCCGCGGCCGTGAGCCGTCGTCATTTCCAGTGTCTCCAGAGTTTGGGGGCAGGAAACAAGCGACTGCCCGTGACAAGAGCCGCCGGCTGCTTTCGCCAAAGACGCAAGGACTCACTCCCACCAAGGCGACGACCCGGGCCCATGATTTCGCCAGCGGCCAGGCTGCATCCGCTAGCCCTGTCAACTTGACATGCTCGCCGTCAGTGGTCACCGTCCCGGTCAAATCGTCAGCGTGCCACCTCGACTCCACCATCACAAGATTTGTACAACTTGAAGGACTGTCGTTGCCTGAGCAAAACGTTCCAGACAGTCAGACACTGTCGCGGTTCACCAAGAAGGCCCCTCGCGCATCCGGAGACGCTGCCCGCCTATAGCGTTACACTGGTTTCCACTTGTCGCTCTTGCGAAGCTTGACCCTCGCTGTAACCCTTTTTGACCGCTGTTTGGCCGGGGTCGAATCATCAGGTGTGCCGTGCCGCAGAGAACTGGCGCCAGGGTCTCCCACGTTTCTCAAGTCTGGCAGGAAACGGCTTTGATACGTTCAGGAAGGTGAAGAAAAGAAACCCCGAGGCCTAGGTGTCGCTTGGTCCACCAGGTCCGGACCAAGCACCCTGGCCAACGCTATAAGACGCAGGATGACCGCCGTCGGTTCAGATGCAATCCCGGTCGAACCTTTGGTCCCTTCATCCGCTCACGTCTTCATAAATAGCACATGACCACGCGGTAGTCCATGTCAAACGGGGTCTCATCCTCGTCATAGTGGCCGCAGTTGGTTTTGACTCGGGATGGAGCGGTGGTACAGCGGCTGTTTCGGAGTGTTGAGGACCTTCATTACCGTGTGCAACAATATCCTTTCCAATGATGAGCACTCAGATTGGACGGAGGTTCCCTCTGAACGGGAAAGTAGTGAGAACATCCGCCAACCAAACCGAGCTATCAGTGAAATTGCCTCGTACCCCCCGGCGCGGGGTAGTAGTGGTGAGGTGAGAGCGAGCACTGCCGGCGGATGCGGTTGATCATCATTGTGTAGTAGCCAATAGAGCTGTCAGGATAGGATCCCCGTGTCATGCCATTTGACGCGATCAGTGACATCTTCTCTTCTCTTCCCTTTCACGATGTACGAACCCACTTCCCTTCGCCGCGTCTAAAAAGTACGCTCAGCGTCGCATAGCCCTCATGTGTGACGCCAACGTCGGGTATCGTCGTCAACAACCAGGCTTGGCTGGCTGTGGCTCGTATTGTAGCCCCGTTCGATTGCAATCTGCAGCCGCCAACTGGGCTAGCAAACGCGGCAGTGCACCAAGTCGTTCGTCAAGCAGGTAATGGTGTCGAGTTGGCGTGAGATTAGTGAGGGCATAGTCCCATTTCTGCGTCCGCCTTGAGCCGTGTCTCGGCCCTTGGCTCCGTTCTTCAGCGTGACAACCAGTCGCGGGAGACTTTGACTTGAGGCGATTTCTGAGGTATCCGTACGCAACAGCACTTGACTGCACCGCGCATTTCTAGGTGACATTCTCTGTGCGCGGGTGTCTCCCGGGATGTAGCGACCTTGTAGGGTTGCAACCACTAGTCGCTCTCCATGCGTTTGTCGCAACAATCTGGCCGCGCATTTGTCCGGTCGCGGCAGCGCATGCGCCAGTCTTGTTCCGGAAACAGCTACCTACGAAATACAGATCGCGGCTGCCAATCTCCTTGCACGTTGATCGGGGTGATGAGTTGTATCAGGGAGCGGATGTCTAGGCTGAGTGATGGGCGTTCCTGTCGAGACTTGAGAACGACGAATGGGGATGGTCTGGATGTGCGGCACAGAGCCGGTGAGGTGAGTTCGGCGATAGCACTTAGAGAGTGACCGTAGTGACTGTCCCATCTTTCTTTCTTTCCCAGGTTCCCTTCACAGTCAAGCCTGGTGGTGGACTGGTGGTGTATGCTCTCGTTCCTCTGACGGGGCAGGGATGAAACAAAAACGTTAATCTTCCGATGTAGATGGACCAGGATACAGCCCACGGTGGATTATTTTTAGCCGTGCAATCCTGGGTGGGACTGAGAGGGCAACTTGACTTTCAGTCTGCGTTGTTGGGCTTATTTACCCCAGCTTTGCCCGGGACCGATCCGCTCGTCTCGTCTTGTCTCGTTGTCGCGTATGTGAGGGCAAGGCGTTGGAAGAGAAAGCATTGTATCGTCGGCTCTGACGGCGGTCAAAGTGTCTATTGACCATCTTTGCAAGTAATTGCACTCCTTCCTTTACATCGTGCGTAGCGCTTGTCGCAGGGCGGGTGTGCAAAAAGAAAAGAGAAAAAAGCGCGGAGGCGTCCGAATCGACCCTCCCACCCGCACCAGCGTCGCTCTCCGCTCGTCGCCCGGGTATCTTTACCGCCGCGACCCACCCACACCTACCGTGATGGCAGCTAAGCGGCCTCGCCAGTCTGATTGGTTCGCGACAAGTCGACATGCAGCCAACGAGAAGCTCTGATGTTCGGGAGGAGGAGAATTGAGTAGCAGGGCGATTCGATTCGACACATGCGCTGTGACGAGACAGACGAGACTTTCTCGACGGCGCAACTTGCCCAATCTTCGGCAGTCCAATATTAGCAACCGGGACTACGCTGGCCCGTCGGTTTCGTTCCATGAGATGCTGTTGCTCGAGGTGAGATGTCATGGGCTCTTTGCGATACCGCGTAGAATTTGACTCGCAGGCGATGGATTCCTTCACATCCTGCTTAGATCAGAGTTAATGTGATGCGTGCTGCATTGGCCGGAGACCCATGCGGCTATCACGATTTCGCTGCACAAGTGCTGACATCTTGTCACACACAGACGCACAAGCGTACACCTCCTTCACTGTCTATTGCGCATATCAAAGGTAAGGCATAATATATCTTTGCCCGTCAGATTCAGGAAGACATCAAGTAAGAAAGGCGGACGGCTTGCAGATGGTTGGCTTCCCAAACTTGACTTTGCAGACGGAGTTGTGTTCTTGCTTAGTCGTTGTACCTTTGACCAGACACCCAAAGATATCGCCCGACTCAAGTGCTTGGCTGTAGACGCTGGCCTCGGGGTATACCCCAAGTTCCTTTAGAAAAGCCACAGCTCATATTGCTTGCGTCTATCGACGCGACAGCGCAAAGTGTTTCTAAGTCAAGTCTACAGACAATAGTTGTAGCCGTATGCGTGCGAACTTGGCCTTGGTGGAGCTCGTGAGCCTTTGCCTGGTCGCTCGGTAATGAAGAAAGCCTAGTCAGAGATTGCGGGAATGTCGTCTCGTGGGGCCGGCCGGAGCGAGAAGCGCGAGGGGCGAAATGGAAGGCGTTTGAGAGCATCGGCACAGTGGTGCAATGTGTTTGCCGTATGGGGGTTTCCACTCCGGGATCGTGTCTGGTTGACCGTTGTTCATCTGTGTGACAGTGTCCACTGTTGCATCGAAAGATCAGACAAATGCGGAATGACCACCGCGATGTGGAGCACGGAAGAAAGGCAACAGTAGCAAACAGCGCAGAACCTCTGGGCCGCCAGCCGAGTTGTCATTCGTGTTAGGAGGCCGTCTCGCCAGATCCATAATGAAATGACATGGCCGACGCGTCGAGTGTCATGGCAAATGCGGCATATCTTGGTCTCCAACGTAGTAGGCAGGGGCGACTTTGGGCGAGCGGGGATGAAAGGCGCAGGATCAAGAGTTGAAATGGAGCAAATTCGAGGACCGAGGTTGCAGGGAGCTGCGAGAGCGGCGAGGCCAAGAGGGAACCTTGGTAGAGCAAACAAAAGCGGGGCGACGGGATTCGAGAATGAGAGAAGTCAGGGACTCAGGTATTCTTTTGCAGTTGAGAATTAAACCCCTGGTCCGTCGTCTGTAGCATTGTGCCGTCACCAACTGATCAGGGATTGTGGAGGTGAGATAAACTGTGACATTAAGGTAGGGTAAGCAGAGGCAGGGGTAAAGGGGCACGCCGCACGGCAGCATACCTACGCAGGTGTACATACTCGTCGAGGCATGGCGGGAGCCGGGACAGAGTGCCATAGTGGTGGACAGTTGGCCAGACGAGGTACAATCTGGTGTTGACGACGGTCGAGTGTGTTGGATGTGACGGTGATGCATACCGCCTAGGTCAATAGCAAGGTGGCTAGAGTAAGATTGACTGCGGTATGAGAAAATGAGGGGGACTGTATGGACAAAGATTCGAGGCCGGCTCGGAGAAGGCGAGAGCTGGAAACAACTAGGCGTCCGGATGAGATTGTGTTGGATTCTTGTTTAGGTAGTGGTCGTCCGCAAGAGATGTCTCGTCCCATCCAATGTCCTGCACGATGTTGCTATTCCTGGCCACTGACGACTGACGACTAACAACGAATGGCGTTCGAATCTACTATGTAGCACACGGTTGAGGGATGCGAATGGCACACCCCGGAGTTTGTGGAAGTGTCAGGCAGGCCGCCGAGCACATTTCTCTGGAGATCCTGAGCCCGTGGTTGGTCCAAAGCCCCCGAAACGAAGTTTGGAAATGCGTCTCATTGGCGAAGGCAGCCCAATGTGGCGCCGTGCATTTGCTGAAAGGGAATGGGAATCGTCCAAGGTGACTCGTTAGAGAGCGCGAGAGAGCCTCGGTGTATCGGGAGACCAAAATCTAACAAACAATCCGACAGGACAGAGTGGAGAGTCGCACAGAAACGATTCAGCACCGTCTAGAAAAACCCTTGACGTTGGTGAGAGAGCCATGGTCCATGGATGGGACATTGGGACTGGATCTGCAGTTGTTGGTTCTTTGCGGGCGACGGGACATCCGCAGTTTGGGGGCTACCGAGCCCACTTAGAGATTCAAGCGCGCTGACAGGGGGAAGGGGCCTTCCATGTCAGAGGAACTGCCCAGTTGACAACTCAGCGGAAGGACCAATGGAAGGTACCTGCCCAACTGTCCACTTGCCCAACTGGAGAACGGGTAAAAGCGGCAGGAGGTATCCGAACTGTCGAGGCAGTTACCTAGGACACTGTACCTAAGGTACCTACCTGGGCAAGAGCTTAAAGCACCCGCTCAGTTTCCTAGGTACCTTGGGTGCCTTATTCTGCCGCGTTCCATTTGATCTCGGGTTGCCTTGGGCTCCTTTTCCTCCGGACAGAATCCATGGTTTCCTTTAGGTGAGGTGGGAAGGAGGACTCTCGCACCCAGTGGAAGGTAACTCCACAGATTGACTGTCCGGCCCGCGACCCATACGCTGTGTCCACCTGGAAAGCACTTTACTTGAGGATAGTACTTCATTAGTCATCAGTACTTTGGTGCAGACCACGGCTTCTTCAACTTGACAAGCGCAGGGAAGGAGTGCCCTGTGTGCCTGTCTGGTCGTATCGTCGATCCAATCTCTTTCACCGCAAAGTACCTTAAGCTTCAATGTCATTGTTCGTTGCAGCCTTTCCTTAGGAAATAATCAATTAACTATACCATTCTGGTGGATACCTTACAAAAGCGCGCTTGTTCGGTTTCAACTTTCGAGCATCTGTATCCCGTCACTTGCCTACTACCTATCCGTACCTAGGCACGTGGCCCACTTAGATGGTCAGCATGGACATGGTATCGACTTCCCGTCAACCACCTCTCAACCTCACCACCTCGGTCCTCATTTCTTTCGGCCAAGACTTTTCAGACGTCAGTCTTTAAACCCATTGTTATCGAAGAGACAACTCTTTTAATCAAAGAACCGACGTGTTTCTAATCTTAGAAGTGTCAAGATCTCCGCCATGCACAACATCGCAGCTCCATCACACAAACCCTTACGCCAGCTTGGCTTGCAGCGAATGGGGTCGCTCGCCTCCAACTAAGCGCCCACTCATAAGCGCTCCCTCATTCTCCTCGTAAACGACGACGTCAAACTCCACGTTGCTGACTACCCTTCTTCTAGAAACATTCTCCTTCACAACATGGCAAGCCAATCTTCCCAAACTCACGATATTCTACACTTTCGAGCCGCCTGGGTCTCTATTAATAACTACCGGACCCAACAGCATGTTCCAATCCTGGCCCTGGGACCTTTGGCCAAGCGGCTTGCAGATCTCCCTTTCCCCAAAGACCTGAGTACAATCTACTCCCTGTACCCGCGCCGTGCGACGTACGCGCCGGGCGAGCAGCTACATGTCTAGGACTCTAGCTTCCTGACCCTGCAAGGTACGCAAGCGACCAGACATCCCGCGCCGTCGAGCATGACGACAGCGTCACGACGAACCGGCGCCCAGGATACCCGAGGCCAGACATAGAGCCGAACCTGTTGTTCCCAGGCGTCACGCCGACGTCGACGCCTCCTGCTTTTAACCTCATCTCACCTCCCTCTCCATACGTATGAAACTCTTCTCCCTGCAGGCAAGATCTCGAGATTGCCAACTAGGTCCCTTGCGCGGCCGCGGCTTGACCTTGACGCCTTTCACTCACACACCCCCCCCTCCATGGCCACAGCAAAAAGTAGGACCCTGAAATCAGTAGAAGCACGATCGTGGCACGAAGACCTTCACCAACATCATCTGCATCTTGGACTGGCTAGTCTCGTCAAAGGCGGGTCCGGAGATCTAAAGGGCCCTGGCAGCCTCGTGCGGTCATATTCGTTCTCCCCCCCTCCCCCTCCTAGCAAACTACAAGACCCGACTCCGAGGCAAGCGGCATGCCATAATCAGTCACCTCCCCAATCGTAACCGCTCTCCACGTCGATATTTTTAGCTGCCGTTGCTATATTAAGATTGCCTCACCTGCAGCCGCCGATGAGCTGCATCTTGCTTAATGAGACGTCACGTCCCGCGTTGAACTTCATGGGTTCCCCTACACCGAAGCGTCCCTTATCTCTCGCAACCACCTCTTCCTCGCCGCAATTATAATTGTGAAAGAAGCGAACTGCAGAGAGAGTTGTTCTATTTCTCCATTTTGAGTTGTCAAATATGCCTCCCTGTACTCCCCACCCCTGGCATGATATCGTTGTAAGAAGACACTTACACGATATCTATACACACACTTGTAAGCGCGGGGCGAAACCGACAAGGTCACCTCGAGACGCAGCATTTCGATATTTGCCCACCGCCAGTCTTCTGGCACCTCTGCATACCTACCTTACCTATCGGCGGTTTTCTGTTTCATGTCCCATCCCTCCTTTTCCATTGCTACTTCATCCCACAAAAGACAAGGGCACACACATCATCTAGACATGGGCAGATCATCCAGACGTAGCCCCGGTCACATTGCCCACGTGAAGCAAAGATACCTTGCCTGGCGACGTCGGGCAAAGCAGCAGCAGTCCTATTTCTCATTTTTCCTTGTTTGAAGCCTTTGTACATCTTGCTAAACAACCCCAGAGAAAGAGAGGCGGCGGCAGCGGCTTGTCCACTTCGCTCTGCCCGATACCCAATGAACACTGAAGACCTTCCCGTCCCGTCCCTATCCACACTCCCAAGTTTTGGTCCCAAAACATGCCGCGGTCCTTTGACCAATATCCTCACACCGATATTTCGCGCTCGCATTTCCTTTTCCCTTCCCCCGGTCCAAGAGGAAGGGGAGGGGAGGGGAGGGGAGGGGAGGGGAAGAGGGTGGTTGGTCACGCGCGGAGATGACTTCTCGAGGTTCAAACTTCAATCTCATCTTTGTGTGATTATACATATCGTAAGACACTTCATCCATCTCGTCACGGCGCGTAGCGAGGAGGCAAAGTACTCAAAGTACCTGATTGTCTGACAGTACTTTGATGGTACATCGCCTTCACTTGCTTCACTTCTTCTGCCTCTTGGCATTCTTCTCCTCGCCCCCGGCGCTCATGACGCTCGCGCTCCGTTTATGTGTTGCCCCACTACTCCCCGGCCGCGCCGACTTTTCCTTCTCCGCATCCTCTTTGCCCTCCTCCGTCGCGGCCGGCGCAGCAGCGGTTGCCTTATCTGCTTCCGCAGCTGGAGTTGTCTCTTTACCGGCGGCATCCCCGTTAGTCTTGGGTTGTTCAGCCTTGGCGGGCTCAGCGGCTGCAGAGGGTTCGGCGTTTGTCTCGCCCTCGCCCTCGCCCCCTGCAGCAGCCTTGTCCTTCTTCTCATCCGTAGACTGGCCCTGGCCTTCGCCCTCCTTCTTCTCGGCAGCGGGGTCCGCTTCCGGCTGGTTCGCCTTCTCGCGCTCCGCCTTCTTGGCGAGCTCGAGCTTGATCTCGGCGTCAATCTTGTCCGTGACCTTTCTAGCGTCGAGCAGACTGTTGACGGCGCCGAGCAGGAGCTCGTATTGGGCTGTTACCGGTGCCGTCGGCATGACCAGCCTTGGCGGGATGTCGAGCTCGTTGAGCGTGTTCATGATACGCAGCTGCTGCTGGTTCGACTTGTGTGTGAAGAGCTTGTTGATCTTCTCGTAGCGGAATGTCGGTCCGCTGGACAGGCGGTCGTGGTGTGTGACACCGTAGACGTGCATGTCGGCATCGGAGAGCTTGCGGCGTTCCTGCTGACCCTTCTTTCCGCCGGTCGGCGCCGTCGGCGTCTGCGCGACGCTGCTGGGAGGTTCCTTGTGTGTCTTCTCCACTGGCGTAGCGGCCGCCGCGGCAGCGATGCTCTCGCGGCGGTCCTTGTTGTCTGATGACGCGGCCGTTGCCGCCGCCGCTGCTGCCGCGGGCTGTTGACCCGCAGGCGCGGAGGGGCTGACGCCGTCTGCTGCCATGAGCGACTTCCGCTTCTTGGACTTGTCGGCATTCATCAGGTTCTGCAGTAGAGTTTGTAGGCCGGCGCTGGACTTGAATGCGCTGATGTCTTGGTCAGTGTGTGGGTAGTCCAGGCGGTTGTACAGCTCCCGACGCTCCTCGTTGAAACGGTCACTGCGTGCGAGGATGCGCTTGATCTCCAGCAGTAGTGATTCCTCCTCCTTGGCTTCCTCCTTGCTCCTTGTAAGCGCGTTGTTGGCAAAGTCCTTGCGCTGCTTCTCCTGGTTGGCGTTGAAGTTGGCCATGAGCTCGTGGAGGGTGTACTCGGGCTGTGTCATGTACTGAACGGGCTTCTGGACCGCCATCATCTTTGCCGCGACGTCGTAGTAGCGCGCTTTAAGGTCCTCCATCGTCCTTGGCTTCGGCACGGGGATGATAGCCTTACTCTCGTCCCCGTCTGCCGACGCCTCTCCGTTGATCGCCTCTGGTAAGTAGTCGTATCGGTCCCATATGATCGGCCACCGCAGGTCAAAGTCCTTCACCAGACCTAGCAGGTAATCCGTCTCCTCCTTGCTCCAGTCGTCGTTCTGCAGGTTCGTTCGATACTGGTCTTCGCTGTACTGTGGCACATCCACCTCCACGTTGAATTTCGCAAACATGGAGTTCTCGGGTTTAACCGCCGCCTGTTCTCCTTCCGCGTCCTTCATGTCGGCATCGCCACCTTGTTGCCCATTTTCCGTAGCCGTTGGTGTCTTGCGTTTCCAGTGCTTCAGCACTAATGCGCCGCTGTCGCCCCGTGCCGAGTTTGTGAAGGGCTTGAGTTCCCATTTTGTCGCCGGCTTCCTGCTCGCGAATCGCCGCTTCTTGAATATCGATACTTCGGGGACGATGGCGATCGGGTTGTCGCCGCCCAGATTCTGGACCTCACGGGCAAGACCCTTGAGATTCGGGCGCGGGCCTGATGTCTTTTGTTTCTTCGCCGGTCGGGGGCCTGCGTGGCTGTCGGGGAGGTTGAGGACGTCTCGCACGTCGGAGGACGTCATTGTTGCGGCAGGTAGGGAGGGCGGCAGGAAAGTGGCTGTGATGATGCGCGACCGGTCGGAAGGGCGGATTTTATTTTTCGATTGACGATTGCCACTAGTCCGCTCGATGGCATCAATTTATCGCTGGGTTTCGTACATGCATCAAGGAAACGGGAATCATGGAGGTATGTTAAGGCGAAATCGTTGATTAAAGTGGTCTTCGTGGTTTTATTGTGTGGTTTCCGAGAAAGAAAGGCGGATGATCAAACTTGTTTCTGCTCTTCAATATCTCCGAAATCTCGAATCCAAAGAGAACTACATTTCTTTGGACGCGAAAGTCGCATTGGCAGGCGCGCAGTCTGTCGTTTGGGAACCGCACGTGATCCACTTCATCCCCCCAAAGGTCCCAAGTAGTGGCCAATGCCACCCCTGTTCCACCACCAATTTTTCGAACGTGGCAGCTTTGCAAGTTGCTCCCGCGCACCCTGGGACTTTAATGTGGGTACCCGAGCGAACTGGCTGACCTGGCGCTGTCGACTTGAAGAAACGAAGCATCTCCAATTCAACCCCCTCGACAGCCGACAGCCGACAGACGACGAGCACCACGAATTCGAGTCGACCCTGCCCCGATATACCCGCGGCTCGCCCTAAAATCCATCTTTAGAAGTCAACTTCCGTCATCGACAATATGAGACCATTTCTCCCATTGCTCTCGCTGAGTGCAGTCGCCCAGGCGCTGTACTTCTACATTGACGGCACCTCGCCCAAGTGCTTCTTCGAGGAGCTCCCCAAGGACACGCTCGTTGTTGGCCACTACACTGCCGAGGAGTGGGATGACCGGATCAATCAGTGGGCCAAGCACGATGGTCTCAGCATCTACATCTCTGTTGATGTAAGTCAACCCCCTTGGTCTCGCATGGCCCCCCTTTGGAGCTACCACGTAGCTATGGGCACTTGGGACACTCCCACTGCCCTGTCCACGATGGCAACGAGACATCCATGCTAACTATTACACCGCATAGGAAACCTTCGACAACGATCACCGTGTAGTTTCCCAGCGTGGCCAGGCATCAGGCCGTTTCACCTTCACGGCTGCCGACGCCGGCGACCACATGCTCTGCTTCACCCCGTCCTCCACTTCTGGCCGCGCCGGCTGGCTCTCGCTTCACTCCCACAACGGTGGTATCCGCCTGACACTCGACCTCGCCATTGGTGAGAGCACCGAAATCGAGAGCTCCGACAAGAGCAAGCTCGAGGATATTGCGACCCGCGTCAAGGACCTCAACGCTCGTCTGCAGGATATCCGCAGAGAGCAAGTCTTCCAGCGTGTAAGTCTTCCACCATCAGAGCCCAGAATGAAGTTCTCCTTCCCCATTTTGGAATGGGAGAGGTGGCGCGATGGCGCCAATGGCGTATCAAGGTACCATGCGATGCTAACGGAGATAAACTAGGAACGCGAAGCCGAGTTCAGAGACCAGTCCGAATCTACCAACGCCCGTGTCATCAGATGGATGCTTATTCAGCTCACTGTTCTCGCTGTTACTTGCACCTGGCAACTGTCTCACCTGCGGTCATTCTTCATCAAGCAGAAGCTCACATAAGGAAAACGAAATAGGGGGTTGGGGCGTTCTTGCAGCGTTCCGTCAGAGCAGAGAAGGGTTGAAAGCCCATGCTCAGTGCTTGTTATAGCCTCGTCAAGAGGGCGGGGGGGGCTCCCAAATTGCTCATTGCGCCAGGCCACTGCGGCCAGGGGCTGGGCAACGGATTTGTAATGATATACACACCAATTGTAGCTACGAAAGCGAGGCTCGGTCAATGAAGCATACGTCGAATGTCAGGATTCCTGCTTGAAATTTGCACGGTGAAGTGTTAGTGTTGTACATCCTAATGCCTGGCATGCCGCGATGTCTTTTCAGTCTTGTGACAGAGCTAGTCCTTGACCAGTTATCAGCTTGTTCCGAAGAGAAAGCTTCCCTTCGAAGCTGAGCGCGCCGCGTACGTGCCCTAGGATGTATGGCAAGTCCTGCCGCACGTGAGCCACTGCTCAAAGCAAAGCAGTTGAGCTTCGTGTCAGGTATTCGAATTGGCAAGAAACTATGTTATAAACGACAGCACGCCTCCGCTTCACGAAGGGTTTCAAACAGGCCCGCTTCGAGAAGATTAGCAAAGTACAAGGGTCGTCTCGTCCGATTGCCGGTGAGGGTGGTCCGACGCTCTAGTGAACAAGCTATGAATGTCTGCAATACACTAGATCGAACACTTAGTCTGGTGCTCTGATGGCGATAGCCCAAGGATGTAATAGGAGCACACAGTGATCGGATGGGATGGAATATGAGGCTGGTATTTCCAGGGTGTAAATCATTCCAGTGCAAAGCAATGCACTTGTCCGCACAAGACGTCTATATAAATTAATTGAAGCTCATAGTGCAGAGGGGGTAGACAGATACAATAATCCCCCATGGATCTCTCCCACACGAGGCAAATTGCCTAGTAAACATGGTGTTCGTTGTCGAGATAGGAGATGGATATTGCGCGATTCAATATGAAATAGAAAATGCCCCTTTTGCTGATTTCATACCGTCAAGGGCGCATGATACTTTCCCTCGCTATTGGTGTTTTGTTTTTCCAGCTCCAACCCCGCTTACTGCCAGGTGTTGCCCAGCACTCACCTCGCTATACAGCATCACACGTAGGATGAAGCCACGTTCTCCGTTGTCAAGAAGATTGAGTTGTGAAGGCAACTCCAAGTCGTGTTGTCAGTGTACAAAGATTGATGGCGCGAAGTCAATCAAACCGACTTTCATGATTGCTGGCGGCTTCATACAGTCCGTGCCGGCTTCTATTTGAACCCAAGTGTACTGAAGCGGCCTTTTCCCTTTGAAGCAACTCTCGGCTGCGTGACTGGGAACACCACTTGGATATATCCAAGGATTGGACTATCCCCGTATGCGAAGCTCGGAAAATAGATAAAAGAATCTGGTAGCATACATAGAGTCACAGTCAAACCAAAGCAGTCGAATAGTGCTCGTCATCTGAGATAGAGATAAGAAGAGTGGGTATATTGCCATTCAGAATAATTCAACGTCTCGTCAGCTCCTAAGCCCTTCAAATTACCCGACTACAGGACACTAAGCCTCCCCTGCACTTCAGGACCGACCAAGCGGCAGCTCCCCCATCCTCTGCTCCTGAAGCTTCTTCATCTCATCCAGCGTTGCCCTCCGCGAGAGGGCGTTCTCCATCTTCCTCAGAGCGGCCTCCCTGTTGACCAACCGCGAGAAAGCCCGCAGCGTAAAGTCGTCCGCCTCGTGGCCCGAAGCCTCTAGGCGCTGGAGAGACAGCACCGTCTTGTTGACGTCCTGGGCCCGAGCGTAGCCGGCGATCAGGGTGTTCCAGGTCACCAGGTTCGGCTCGACGCCGTGCTGGCGCATCTGGGCGAGGATCCGGTCGCCGGAGCCCTTCTCCTGGCTGAAGCCGTGCAGGAGGATGCTCCAGGTGAAGACGCTCGGGGCGGGGTGCAGTGGCGCCGGAGCAATTTCGATCTTGGTCTCCTTGACTTCGTTGCCCTGAACCTCGCTCTCCTTGGCCTCGCTTTCCGCGGTCTCCTTGACCTCGCTAGTCTCCTTGGCCTCGGTCTTCTGGATCTCCCTCCTCCCCTTCGAGGATTGCTTTGCCGCCTCCACTGATTTGCTCCGCTCTTCAAGCGTGTACTTGAGCATGTCACCGACGATATCCAAAGCAGCACGGAGCATGCCTGGGTGCTTGCAGAGCGCCTTGATAAGGACGTCGTACATGAAGGTCCCCTTTTCCTGGACCAGCTTAGTGGCCCCGTGGCTGCCCTTCAAAATCTCCTGTCTGAGGTACGCGTATAGCGAAATGAGGTTGATGGGCTGCGACATGCTCCTCACATAGGCGAGGAACATGATGCTCAGGGTTGAGCTCGTCGGTTCCATCTTCTCATGGACGGCGGACATGGCCCTGTCGAGTGTGGGAAATAGTTGGCGGGCCAACTCCCAGTCCGCTGGCATCTGCAAGCCTTCTTGGCCCTCGAGGTACATCGACAAGTCCACGGGGAGAAGTGCCTGCAATGGTGCCAAATGGAACACCTTTGAGTAAAAGTGTAGCATTGGCCCAAAAGCCGGCATGATGCCGGGCGTCCACTTGCAGAAGTGAAGTAGGCACATCAGGAGGTCATTCAAGAAGGGCACATCAATCTCGTTGTTCTCGACAGCTCCCATGACGGCAGATTCGATGCTCGACGGTGAAAGAGCCCTCTTGCCTCCGTCTAGCAGAGTAGACCACATGATGATGTCTGGTTCAAAGTTGTGCCGTTGCATAACCTGGAAGACCTCCCCTGCAACGTCGTTTTGATCTGTCAGGCACAGCGATCTGATCACTGCCGTATAGTGAACCATGTTGGGAGCAAATCCATGCTCTAACAGAGTGACGAATGCGTCCGCAGCTGAAAAGCCGTCCTCGACATTGATTTGGCCACGTTTGAGACTCAAGATGGAGGTACACAAAGATGCCCACAGCCCTGAGTCGAGATCAACACCTTGATCTGGGATAGACTCGATGGCCAACTGTAGAGCCAATTTCTTATGCGAAGGGCTGACTGCAAGTCGTCTGGCCATGTTTTGGAGAGTATTGCTGTGGAATTGGACATCCTTTTCCCTCCAACAATCGTATAGGGAAATTAAAAGGGGCAGTTCTACTTCATGCGTCATCATGAAGATGGTGTTTTGCCTCAGAGGTATATAGCCCGCAGGAAAGCGCTCGAAGACTGCCACAGCCACATTGCAAAGATGTCTTCTCTGCTCAACGTATTCATACCTGGATAGTTGACTTTGCCATTTTGCGATGAAGTGAATAGCGTCACTGATGGCGTAACCTGGCGGTTTTATATCGCGGGTGGTGATTTCGAGGATGGCCGCAGCTCGATCAGGGCAAGACCACAAAGCAGAGAACATGAGCTTTCGCCACTTTGTCTTCTTCTGCTCCTCAGTCCAAGTCGTCCATTGCTCGATCGCGTGTTCAACGGCTTGCCGGTCCTGGATCCAGCTGAGAACTTTTGGGACTTTGTAGTCTTCTCCGAAAGATGCAAATCCGTAAAGCCTCTTGCAGTCGTTTTTCCAGTTCTCAAAGTCTTTCAACTCCTTCTTGGTCATGCGATGGCGTAGATACCCATATTCCAGGTATCTCCTCTTCCTCTCCTTCACGAGCTCAGAAATCCATGTATCGGCGTTTCCAGATGTGAACTCGTACTTCTTCTTCCTCTCTCGTCCATTTTTAGGCGACCATGTATCAACGTTTTTGGACGTGAAATCTGTTTGCCTCCGGCTTGCTTCAGCCTTTATTGGTGCTCCGATGGGCGTTGGCGCATTTCCTGACCCCGGCGTGACTAATCTTTTTATTTTGCGAATTCGAAACGGCCGTTCTGTGGAGGTTTCTATAGCGAAGGTAGTATTATTTCGAGCATGTAAGGAGGTCTGGATAAAGCTATTCGCTGCGAGGCTGCTGCGCTGTCGGATGAGTGGTGGGCATTGTCGGCATACTAAGGAGTGCGACATCGCAGGTAAAGTGTTTGGGCGTTGGCAGAAACCAGGCCAGAGTATCCGATCGTTACGGGTATGGATAGCCTCTCTGGCATTCGAGCGATAACGGCGCAACCGTAATGTTCGTTAACTGTCCTGGAGCATTGGGAGTAAAGGTATCGGTCTGTCGCGGCTGCAGTCGTTGACCTGGGATTTTTTCTTTGGCGACAGACGGGAGCTTCCCCTAGACCCCTGGCGAGCTAAATGCGATTTTGAAGGATGGAAGACCGTGCATCCGCTAGCGCATTCCGTGGAAGCATTCCGCCGTGGTACCAATGCCTCGCCGACTTCTAGCCCCACTACAAGCCGAACTTGAACTTTCAACCATCAAACTCTCGATCAACGCGCTCACCAAAAGTTATAACCTCACCTACATCCTAATTCGAAGAACCCGCGATCATCCTACCGCAAGACCGGTCATCCCATTGAAACTTCCACCCATTCTAGCATTATGTCGAGCCAAGCCACCCTAAGCGCGGTAACAGACGAGCGCAAAGCGCGCCTCGCAAAGCTCAAGAACCTCAAGAGAAAACAGCCAGCGGACGAGATTGTCGCGCCAGAGTCAGAACGCGCAGCTTCGCCCCCAACAGAGCCAGACGTCACAAAATTGCACCTTTCCGGGCGCAACTACGACCCAGAAACGCGCGGTCCGAAGCTTGGCTTCGAGGCACCGCCGACCCAAGACCTAGAAAACCCTACGCTCGAAGAGCTTGCGGCAGACATTGAGGCGGATGTAAAGCAAAAAGCGGCCGAAGAAGCGCAGGACGACAAGGGAATCGATCTTTTCAAGCTTCAGCCGAAAAAGCCGAATTGGGATCTGAAGAGAGACTTAGAGAAGAAGCTGGAGATCCTCAACGTTCGGACGGACAATGCCATTGCGAAGCTGGTGAGGGAGCGCATCACAGGTGCTCAGAAGGCGGCCACACAAGCCAAGCAGGTCGAAGCGGGTAGCAGGGAGGGCGACGCAGCCGGAATTGATGGTATCGCATTAGTGGAAGGAGTGCGTGTGCGCGAGAGGGAAGAAGAGGACGAGAGACGAGAGAAGGCAGCTGAAGAGGATGAAGATCTGGCTGTCTAAAGCAGCAAACCCCGGCGCGAGAAGTGGAACACCCTTGTATTATACGGTTGCGGAGCAGGCATGAACTCCCTTTGGCCTACAGATAATTGATACCCAATAGCTACCTATTCAGGGACTGTGTCAACGCCAGTCTCTTGGAAAATGGACTGAGACTGCGCTCTCGCTCTGGCTGTCGCTCAGATCCACGACTTTGCCTTTCGTTCCCACCACCTCGAGCCTGTCCAGGCTGAGGCTCATCTCGATATCCGTCATTCCTGCCAGCACGTCGACTTGGGCCGCTCTGTGGCATCGCAACACGCCGATCGGGGGACCTTGACAACGATCGTCTGCTGCCAGCAGCCTCCATGCCACGTCCTGAGATTGATGAATCCCTGGAATCGGGCGAGTAGCGCGCCTGACCCCTGGCGGTAGGTCTAGCATGGTCCGCATCTCTCTGACGATAGTTTTGCTCATGAGTTCCAACGGGTGAACGACTGTCCCGAGAAAGAGATCTTTGGCGGCGTCGAGGCGGAGACTGAGTTCGTATGCTTGCTGCTGACCTTCTTGAGACAGAGCGACCATCGTTACTCTCTGGGCTGAATGATCTCTGTCTCCGCGGAGCAGGGGCGGGAGAGGGTGAGCGCCGCCTAGGCGGGGGCGAGGCGGAGCGGTTCGTTGAGATGGTGGAAACGGAGTCAACAGACTCGGATCGTCTGCGTTTGGTCTCTGTTTGCCTGATGAGTTCGTCGTCTCTCTCGTCTAGCTCCCTCTTTCTCGCTCTCTCGGCTTCCTTCTTCGCGAGCTCCTCATCAGCAATTCCTTTCCTACACCACGGATTAGCTATAATGTACATAACATACAAACGGAGATGGGCTACTGACTTTCTTTGCGCGTCATCTGGCGTATCGTTTGTCAGTTTGGGCACCAGCTTCGGGTTGCGGAGCTGTTGAGTTCGGGACGGCCGAGACACATATGGTCGGGCCGTAGCCGACTCTTTGCACTCATACGAGTAGTGACGTTCTGTGAGAGTCAGCTTCATGTTTGTAATGTATCGCTTGCTTGTAGACTTATCTCTTTTGAGACACTTTTGACATTGGACGTTTGCTGGGGTGGATTGGCGAGGTCCGCCACGACCTCTATAGGGGTGCATTGGATAAGCCGGATGCGTGAACGAGGAGATCACCGAATAGTATTCAGGCTGACGTTACGCTGGCGTCCTCAATGGGGCTCTTGTCGGAATCGCACTGTTGTAAGTCTGGATGGCGATTCGTGGTCCGGTACGGTAAGATCAAGCAGATGAGATTTTCTTCCGTTTTCTCGGTTAGAATTCGAGACTCCGGTGCAACACTGGTATTTTCATTATTAACGACAGATGTTGTCGTGTTCTGCCGCTGTCAGCTGTATTACAGTTGTAACTGGGTCTGCCGAACGTGGTTTGCTACAGTGACAGAAAGATGAGGTTTGATTCAGTCGGACGCTTATGTAAAGTGGAGGGATTGATCGGAAAACCTGCACCAGCCACAAACCTAAGGTTTCCGAGAGGAATCTGCCGGCACCAAGCCACTCTCGGCACAGCCTATTGTCGTTTTGTCTCTTGCCAGCCAATCTGCCCTACCTTACCCAGGCCCGAGACCTACCTGCTTGATGCTCATCAGAATTCCCGTATCCCAATCACCACCCGACTCTTCAGCTTGACGTCCCACAAGACGTTGCGGAGGGGATGGCAGCCGTCTGACACCACTTTTTACCGACTTGAGACCGTTGTCCGCTCGATTCGGCGTTGCCAGCATTGAAGCTTCCCGCTTCTCCACCACGTCTCTGCGATCGGAGATAGCAACTGAGAGAGGAAGAGACAGAAAGAGAGAAAGAGAGCGAGGGCCTCACGCAACACAAGTGAGAGATTGAGACATAAGGTTGTCATCAGACTACGGATATCAGTACCTATTGGACTGGGCAAGTGAGCGAGTACGTGAGTGAGTGAGTGATCTCGCACTACAAGATACCGAGGGTGAGTGAGCCAAAAGCTGAGAAGTCAAGTCGTTGGCTCCGTTCTCCAGTTTCCCCATTCTCTTTTTCCCTTTGCAGCGCAATCCCAAAAACCCACACCACAGCTCTGCCATTTCCCTCCCACTACCTTAAACCATCGTCTGCACCACACCACCCACACCACACCCCTCTCCCCCAAGCCCGTGACGGACTATCCGCCTCGCAGGCCGCCAAAATTTCACGTCGCCTCGTCTCACCCGCTGCGCGTCTATCTTCCAGCTTCCTGCAACCAAACCTTTCCCACAACGACTAACGGACAGCCACTCAGGCGCACATATACTCGACGCAACACGCAACGGACAACTCCCATTTCTCCCCTGCAACGAGGAACTGGGCCCATCATTCATCCAACATTCAGGAATACAACAGCTACGATGACGAGCTTGTCCCGACGATGATCCACGGTATTTATTCCTCTGCAGGCTCGCCTTGATCCAGTTTGTTTCTTGCTTTCGGACCTCGTCTTTAATTATTTTTCGACCTGGACTTCTATTTCGTCTCGTCGCGCGCCTACCATTCTACCTGCGCGAAGCTACTTCAGCGGACGACTTTCATTTCCATCTTACTACCCACGGCTGAAGTTGAGCCATCCTCCGATCCTCTACTCCGGCTATGGCTACAGCCCAGTTGTCGTCTGACATTCCTAAGCCGTCTTTCGCAAAGGTGCGATTTGCTCCTGAGCTACCCCTCGTTCTCAAAGCTCAGTCAGTAGTTGCCTAGTAATGAATGCTGACAATCTCTGCGCTATTCCAGGTCGCTGCATCGGCATCAAAAGATTCCCAACCCGTCACTACCGTCAGACCAGTTGCTGCGCCAGCTCAAGACCGTCCCAGCCAAGCTTCCCCTCCCGGTGTTGCCTCTATACCCGCGTCTACCACTTCAGCAGGAGTTGATACTCGCCAACCCGCGATCATGAACTCCACGAAATCTGCGCCGACTGTCGCCAAGCGCGAACCCACCCTACCCAAGAAGCCCGATGCGACCGGTGCCGTGTTGGATGGATTGAAGGATTTAAACATTGGGCAACCGACTCCGAGCCTTGTTGTGAATGGAACGGGCTCTTCGTTTGCTGAGCGATCAAAATCGATAACCAAGGATGGATCGGACGATTCCCAGAGAGCTGACTCCAGCTCGGAGTTCGGTACCAAGCCTCCAAGTCTGGACGGAAAAAGCATCACATCGGGAACGACCTTTGCGCTGGACGAGAAGGAATCCCTGCGGCCGGATGACAGCGCCAGCGTCAAAGCCGCCGCAGCCGAGGATGACGATTCCTTCTCATTCCGGGGGCCAAATCTACCAAACTCCAGAATGGGCTCCGATATTGCGGCGCGTGCGAGAGGCATCATTCAGCTTGGCGATATGCCAGACCGCCGTCTCGCTCAACCCATCTCTGGCTCCTTAAGCCAAGGCATGATCACACCCCAGAGTGCTTCGTCAGATCAACCACAGATGCCCATCCCCAACGCCCTGTCCGCCAACCTCCCAGATTCTGCCAATCTTTTGAATACCATCTACGGACAGGCACCGGATGAAAAACTGTTGGAGGCTATGGCTTCCCCGAAGGATCGGCTGTTCCTGTTGCGGCTGGAGGCCGAACTGATTAAGTTTGTTCAGAATTCCAAGTGAGTACCCTACAGAATGAATCAGGGTACGTTGAGTCATTAACAACGATATCAGAGACCCATACATGGACTTCCCGCCTTCAAACTCCTTTTGTCGGATGCTCACACATAAGCTGGCTGACTACTACCGTATGACGCATCAATATGAAGCTCGTGTGGGATCTGTCCGAATCTTCAGAACCCCTTATGCCAGAGTGCCTGAGTCGCTTGCTAGTATCGCTGCTCCGGAAACCAATGCCGAGACGCCTCCTCCCCCAGCGGTCCTGCCGCGGAAGATCATGCGACGTGGGGAGGATGGAGAATTTGGGAGTAATAGCGCTTCTCCATCCAAAGCCACGTCCGAGACCGGCAGTGACTCTAAGGATAAGTCTGCTGCGGCAAATCAGAAGTATGTCACCCTTCCTTTTTCGAATGATTGCAACTTGCTGACCTGTTCAGATTGTCAAGAGAGCAGCGTGAAGAGGCGTACAATAAGGCCCGAGAGAGGATATTCGGCAACTCTGAGAAGACTGGCGAATCCACGCCTGGTATGTGTGGTTCTCAACCCTTCCTTCGGACCGCCACTGACTGTGTTCCAAGATAACGAGGTTGAAAATGGTGTTTCACGTGCCAGCTCCGTATCTGCGAGGGAGAAGCCTGGTGTCAGCAAACGGGGTAAGACTGGGAAGCAGAGACGGGATGATTCAGACAGCTTCGACTCGAGACACAACTACACACCATACTGGGGCCCGCAGCAACAGACTTGGATGCCGCAACCTCAGTATGTTCCTGTGTCTAACCAGTATGGTGCGCCAGTCCAGCAGCCCTATCCCAATCAGATACCCGCAGCCCCTTACAACACTACACCGACGCAAACATTTGCTCCTATGATGCCTAACACGGCCTACAATGCGGCTTATCCTAACATGACACCGGTAAGTCAAGTTTTCCGTCCTCGGTTTCGTAAGGCTGATTGAAAATAGTATCCGCCTCCTGCAAACCAGGCCCAGTTCCAAGCCCCTCCGAATGCTAGGAGCTACGGTGGTTCCGGTCCTACTCCTCCACAACAAGGTTGGCAACCTCAACCAGGGTTCGGACCGGCACCGGCACCGATGCCGATGACTCCGCCTTCGGCCGCCAGTGCCACCGCTTACACGCCTCGGGGCATGTCGGCGCCGCCCAGTCAAAGCACTGTTCCGTACATGTATGGGCAGTTGCCGGCCCACATCAACCCGAATGACCCAAAGAGCCAGCATCCCATTCCCGGCAGCTACAATCGCCACGCCTTCAACCCCAAGACGCAGTCGTTCGTCCCTGGGAGTGGCATGGCTCCGATGCAGCCGCCACAGCCGCCGTTCAGTGCTCCTGGATCTCACCATGGTAGCCCCCAAATTGGCTCACCTCATCTGGCATACGCCGGTTACCAACAGCAAGGCCCACCAGCACCTTACGGTTATGCCATGGCGAGGCAAGGGTCGAACAACTCGATTCCTTCCTACCACCCGCCACCGCCTCAACACCCTCATCACTTGAATCCCATGCCTCAACCACCGGTCCATCATATCCCCCAACAACCCTCGCAACACATCCCTCAAAACCCTTCCCCCCATATTCCCAACAAACCCGTCATCCCTCAGGGTCCGGCCGGACAGACGTTCAGCCACCTGCCGCACTACGGCAACCCTGCTACTTTGCCGCAAAAGCCAAACATGGGTATTTAGGTACGCGCTTGATGTTGTTGGACGGTCCATGGCAGAATGAACGGCGTACAGGGGTTTTACAGGTACAGCATACTGGCGTTCACACGGGAGGGATAGGATGGCATCAGATCATGTAGGCTATTGCATGCTAGAACACTTACGCACCTTAATTATCACTCAAACCTTTTTTTGAAGTTTTACGCAGCATAACAGCACAGCAGCACCCCTGGACCAATGTCTCATGTGTCTTGGATATTTGCATGAAAGCGTGAATAATCATCATTGCAACTGCCTAGCGCATTCTACCCTAGGCCGTCTAATTCTGCCACTGCCATAACGCCATGATGGTTTTATCAAGTGTGGGTTTCTCATGATGCCATGCTTGCTAACCTTGCGGCAGAAAATCCCCAGCATCAAGCTTGTCCTGGTCTCTTTCAACCTCTCGACCTCTTGTTCCCCTTTTTCGGAGGGGTCAGATTTTTGGGGTGGGCGCTTGTGTAATTCTCTCTTCAACATGAACTTTGCATGTGTAGGGGAATTTACTCTTTTTTTCCTCTTTCAAAACAAATTAGCTTGCCCCTTTTCCTTTTACTCGGTAGGTTCCCTCGGCTCGCGGGGCTCGCGGGGCTCCCTGGGCTCTCCCCTCTGGCCGCCACCGCCACGACCGCCGCCGCGTCCACCGCGCTTGCCGCCACGCTGGCCACCCCGCTGCTGCTCGCCCTTCTCGCCGCCCTCGGTCGTCTTACCCTCGCCGTCCTTCTCGCCGCCGGTGAGGTTGGCAACAGCCAGCCGTTGCGACAGGTCAATCTGGGTGCGGATGGTGTTGGCCAGGTAGGAGACCATGAGGACGTCCTGGATGTGGTTGTTGAAGTCGTGCTCAATCTGCTCAGGGTCGACCTTGGGGGCGAGGGAGAGGGCGTTCATGAGGTACTGGCCGAGGGCCTGGTTGGGCTCCTCGTCCTCGTCGAGGATGCCGTTGACCCAGTCGCTGACGCGCTCGATGAGGTTGGCGCCGGACTCGATGGAGCGGGCAAGTCCTTCAATGTCGGAGACGACGGGGGCGGTGCGGTCCTCGGTGTCCTTGGCCATGGAGATGGCCTCGAGGGCGCTGCGCTCGGCGTCGCCGTACATGAGCTTGTGGGGCACCTGGATGAACAGGCAGCTCTCGGCGGCGCGCTCGGCGTTGACGGCGACGGGGGCGGAGATGTAGCACCGAGCCTCGATGTCGGAGGTCGGGTCGGTGCTGATGGTGAGGTGGACGGCGGGGTGGGGGAAGGTGCCGGTCTCGGGGGAGGCGAAGAAGTTCTGGATCAGGGCGGAGAAGGAGTTGAGCTCGTGGGTGGTGGTGTACCAGCCCAACAGGGACTCGCGCGGGTTGGCCTTGAGGGTGAGGGCGAGCATGTTCTTCTGGTAGTCGACGTCCACCTCGACCTGGTCCTCGTTCTCGGTGTGGGGAATGGCGAAGCAGGAGCGCACTTCGACCTCGGTGCCATCTTCGGAGCGGACACCAACGAGGGCGCCGATAACGCGGGTTGATTGCGTATCGCGGATGTCTCTTCGCACGGCATGGTCGAGAATGGAGAGGATGGCCTGGGAGGAAAGGAGGTGGGGTTAGCAACGAGTAGTTGGTGATCCCCCGCGGGAGCAGAGGCTGTATTGATGATGGATGTGTGTATACATGTCATAGCTTTGTAAAGGTCCATGACATGTCTCGGGTAATGATATCAGGTCCTGCAGCGTAGCAAGAGGTGTCGTACCTGGGGTTGGATGTTGACGGTGAGCGGGGCAATGTTGCCTGGGATGCCAATCGTGGCCGGCGCGATGGGCCGCGAGAGGTGGAGGAACTTCTCAGTTTCGGCGACAGCCATGCTGGGCAGGTTGGATCTCGGTCGGCGAGGTTCTTTTCGAGGGGGGAGACCTGCGGTTGAGGAGGAGATATCGAGAAGAGGAGGGGAGGTGGAGGGCGGGATTCGGGTTGGTGGTGATGCGCGGGCCAAAAAATGAAGAGTGGGTTTGGGGCCTTTGGTCGGAGCGTTTTTTCGCGATAGGTCGCTTCAAAAAATCGTCGAACTCTTTCGCTTTCTCCTAGTGGGCAGTTTGCCGATTTTGCGATTTGTGGTTGGCCCCTACTGGGTTGTGCGCGCTAAGATAAGACACGATAACGGTCTTTGTGGCGGAATATGCCCCGCTGTGGCTGGTGACTAGTGTGGGATTTTCTGCAAGGCTGATATCGCCGACTTACAACTTTTTTTCGGGCGACAAAGTGAGTGAGTTTTTGCTTCGGTGAACATTCTTTTTTTCACCTTGTCCTTTTGAAACTCATTTCTTGCTGTTAGGTCTTAGTCAGATTCATCAGTAATCAAAGTAAGATATAATGGGTCCAAGAGGTAGAGGTCGGGCCGGCTTCCGGGGAGGAAGCAGAGGCGGTGCCCGTGGTGGTGGCAGGGGAGGTGGTAGAGGAGGTGCAAGAGGCAGAGGAGGCGCAAGAGGCAGGGGCAGAGGAAGAGGAGGCAGAAGGTTCGACACTGCGCGCCTGGAAGAAAAAGAGTACGTTTGACCTTTGCGAAAATTGTGTGAAGATTTGTGAAGATCTAACATCGTCAGGTCTTCAGATGATGAATCTCAGGAAGAGGGAGACTCTGAAGTGGAGGAGGACTCTGATGTCTCCATGTCTGATGATGAGGAGGAAGAAGATGAGCAGCCCCAGAACACGCGGCCTTATATGGCGCTTCTTCAAGGATTCAAGGAGTCTTCAGAGCCAAGTGCTAAAAGACGGAAGCTCGAAAGTGGCAAGCCAGAAACCACCGCCAAGGCTGAGTCTGAGTCCGAGTCCGAGTCTGAGTCTGAGGAGCCTGGATCCGATTCTGGATCTGATGGCGACGAGCCCGAAGAGGAGCAAGAAGACAAGGACGTCGACAGGGTCGAAGAGGCTGAAGACCCAACGGCTGACCTGGAGGAGGAAGCGGAGCAGAGCGACGACGAAGACGATGTCGATGTCACAGATCCGTTCGACAGCCACTTCACTACTCCTGACGAACGTGTAACGGCGAAGAGAGTCAAGGCGATTCAAAATAACGAATGGGCTTTTAAGCGGACAATGTCCAAGGTTTCGAAAGCTGTGGTGACATACCCTCAAGTAGAGGGATCAGACACCCTGACGATCCCCTCGCCGATTTCTGGCTTGGTCAGCCTTAAGCTCAAGCAAAAGTTGCGGGAGACGGCCTCGAAAAAGATGAGCTCGCTCGACACGCTGCAACGAGCCATTGCCCCGACGATATTCAACTACAACGATGTGTTGTACGACAACCGAAACACCCAAAACTCTGACGGCTTACGGCAGCTTGTGTGCCTACATGCCGTCAACCACGTCTTCAAGTAAGGATACTTCTCATTGTTTGCCTCCGAAATGCTCAAATGCTCACATACAAACAGAACTCGAGACAGAGTTATCAAGAACAACTACAAACTCTCAAGAGAAGAGAATGCCGATCTCGAGCTCAGAGACCAGGGCTTCACGCGTCCCAAGATCCTATTCCTGCTGCCAACAAGACAGTCCTGCCTGAAGATTGTAAACACAATCGAGGATATCTGCGCGCCTGACCAGCGGGAAAATAGGAAGCGCTTCGACGATGCGTACACCGACGAGGACGCCAAATTCGGAGATGACAAGCCCTCTGACTTCCGCGAACTCTTTGAGGGCAACGACGACGACATGTTCCGGATCGGCATGAAGTTCACGCGCAAGACGGTCAAGTACTTTTCGCAATTCTACAACTCGGACATCCTCCTCGCCAGTCCCCTGGGCCTGCGCATGGCTATCGGCTCCGACGAGGACAAGAAGAAGATGGACTACGACTTCCTCAGCTCCATCGAGATGGTCATCGCGGACCAGGCCGACGCCCAGCTCATGCAGAACTGGGAGCACGTCGAGTACATTTTCGAGCACATGAACCTACAGCCAAAGGACGCCCACGGCTGCGACTTTGGCCGCGTGCGCAGCTGGTATCTCGACGACCAGGCAAAGTACTTCCGCCAGACCATTGTCCTCTCCGGCTTCAACACGCCCGAGCTCACCGAGCTCTTCCGCACGCAGTGCCACAACTGGGCCGGCAAGGTCCGATTTCAAGCCGACCACCCGGGCGTCCTCACGCAGCTCGGCCTCAAGGCGCGCCAGACTTTTTCCCGCTTCGAGTGCCGCTCTCTCGAAAAGGAGCCGGACGCGCGCTTCGACTACTTTGTCTCGGCCATCCTCCCCTCCCTCATCAAGCGCGCGAGAGAGACCTCGGGCACCCTCATCTTCATCCCCTCATACCTCGACTTCGTCCGCGTGCGCAACTACTTCTCCGCCAACCCGGCCGTCGCCGCCCTCTCTTTTGGCACGATTTCCGAGTACGCCGACGTCCCCGAGGCCTCGCGCGCCCGCTCCCACTTTTTGAACGGCCGGCACAAGGTGCTCCTGTACACGGAGCGAGCGCACCACTTCCGGCGCACGCAGATCCGCGGCGTCCAGCGCGTCATCATGTACAGCCTGCCGGACAACCCAATCTTTTACCGCGAGATTGCGGGCGAATACCTCGCGCGCAGCGAGCAGGACATGAGGCTGGAGCCCGGACAGGGTACCGTGCGCGTCATGTTCTCAAAGTACGATGTCATGAAGCTGGAGCGTGTGGTTGGCACGCAGCGCGTGGGTAAGATGATCCAGGAGAAGGGCGATACCTTTGATTTTGTGTAAGAAAAATGGAAAAGGAGGCAAGATAGATGTGTTTTTGTTGCCATGTTATGGCAGACGTTAAAAAGTTGTCCTTTTTTGGAGCTTCCGTAGTATACATGTATACCCTACACGACAGTAATCTATAGACTGGCCAGGTATTTCCCTTCTTGATAATACACCATTCTTATGAGTTACACATTTTTTTCCCACACCACATCGTCCTCTCTGCTTGTGGCAGTCTCCTCACCCCCTCTCCTGCGAGCGACCTCAAGCATCAACTACCAAGGCAAAAGGCCTCGGCTTACGCCTTCTTGGGGGCCTTGGCCTTGACCTTGGACCCCTCCAACAACTCCTCCTTCCTTGCCGCCTTCTCGTCCGACCGGGCCCTGAGCAGTCTGAAGCTGGCCACCATTTCGTCGAACGCCGTCTTGCCGTCCTGGCGGTACCTTGTCACCTTGGCGACGTTCTTTTTGGTCAGGTCGGTGCTGCGGTGGCCGTTGTCCTTGTCGTTGGCGACGGCCTTGGCCGTCATCATGAAGCGCACGTCGCGGGGCCCGTCGACGAGCTCGAGGATCGCAGAGGGCGCCTGGTCGTAGGTGCTCCGGGGCTCGGTGCGCAGCACGCGCGTGTAGCCTCCCGGGCGCTCCGAGTAGCGTGTGCGGAGCTCGCCGAAGAGCTTGGGGAGGAGGTCGTGGGGTGTCTAGTAGATGTCCTTCATCAGTACTTCCTTTTCATTTTCTCCTAGTCTCTCGTCTCTGCCTCTGGGTGGACTAGTAGCTGCTTCGATATCAAAGAAGCTACTGCTTGCCACGGGGAGCGTCCGAACTCACGTATAGAATCGCCTGAGCTTTCCGCCTCGTCTCCTCGTTGTCGCGCTTCGCGTAGGTGATGAGCTTCTCAGCGAGGCGCTGGGCCTCCTTGGCCTTTGCGAACGTGGTATGGATGTGCTCGTGAGCAACGAGGGAGGTGACGAGACCGCGGAGGAGGGCCTGTCGCGCCGACGAGTTACGGCTGAGATGCCTGTACTTGGTGAGACCTCCCGCCATGGCTGCTGTGAATGTGTCGAAGTCGTCTCAATCGAGAGAGGGAGAGAGATGGGCGGGAGCAACCCGTTTCGTTCGGTCCTCGTCTTGGGGCCTGTGGTTGGGGCTAACTGCTCTGCGTGGTGAACAGGTCGGTAGGTAGACTTCGGAGCAGTGAGGATATCGAATCGAATTGGATCGTCAAAAAAAGCCGTACTGATAGCCTTTGGAGTCGCTGCAACCCGCTGGCTGTTCGTCTGAGTCCCGGGCTCCCAAATTTTTGGCGCAGGGTGCTATGGAGCCTCTGGTTGGCTTAGCGGGATAATTATGCGGGGACTTGCAACTGCACGGTGGTGAAGGTAAGAAAAGGTACCTTGACCCCTGCTCGTCGCCGAAATCCACCCGGGGAGGCTGAAAGTCGCTCGCTCGCTCGCAAACCCGATTAATTAACGTCATTCCGCACCGAAGCTATCCCGTCCCGCTTCTCGGAGGTCAATTCAGTGACAAGTGAGGCGAACCCCCAATTCGATTCGACTTTCCACGACCCGTCTTTGCTCCAATTGCATCATGAAACCTTGAGACCGAAACACAATCTACGGAGAGGAACTATAATATCAAATTTCGGTCTTCAATTGCGCCCCGTCGCATTTGGACTGGATCAATAGCCATCATGGGCTTCACCACTGGATTCGTACGCTACACTCCCTCTTCCTCTCTGGCTCTGATTCACGCCCGCTCCCAGTGACAGAGAAGTTGAATACGCAATTGGCACATCGGATAGCTAACAACCACGTCCCATCAAACAGACCGGCGGTGTAACCGTAACCCTAGGCGTAGCCTACCTCACAGTCCTCGCCCACCAACGCAACCGCGAAACCCAATCCCACACCCTCCGCACCCAACACCACGTCCTCTCCTCCCTCCTCGAGCCCCAAATCCGCATCCCCCCGCCCTTAACTCGCGCCGAACAGGCCGTCCAGGACCGTGAGACGCTCCTCTCCTCCGCCAAAGACCGCTGGAACCGCGAGGTCGAGAACGCCGTCCGCTGGGCGCAGCGCACCGACTGGGCGGAGGTGCGCGAGGGACTCGAGAGCGGCGCCGCGCGATTCTGGGGCGGGAGCCTCGAAAAGGCTGGCGAGGCGGAGCAGGCTGTCGAGAAGAGGGCCGTACCCTTGGCCAAGGAAGCCGCGGCACGAGGCGGCGCCGTCGCGGAGCAAGGAGGTGCGGAGATCAAGAAGGAGGCGCGCAGCGCCTGGGAGCGCGCGAGGGAGAAGAGCCTCGCTGCCGAGGAGGCCGCGCGCTTCAGGGCCGCCGAGGCGAAGAAGGTTCTCGACGCCAAAGCCGCCGAGGCCAAGAAGGCCATCGACGCAAAGGCCGCCGAGGTCAAGGCCGTCGTCGGCGACGTGGTGGATAAGGGACGGCAGCAGGGCGAGGCGGTGCTCGTGGCGGCCAAGCAGGTGGTGGGCGTGGCCGAGGACAAAGTCAGCGTCAAGGCGGACGGCGCAGTGGCGCCCGCGACGACGCCGGTGCAGAAGGCGCTGCATCAGCGGTACGAGAAGCCGAGCGGGTTGACCAAGACCGTCAAGGAGGTGCTGGCGGAGCGGTACCGCAAGATGGACGAGCAGGATAATACGCAGCTTAGAGGTATCTGATTTGCGGTTAACTCTCCCGCGACGGGAAGAGTCGGGTGGTGAGGATTTTGTACTACCAACCAGACCACACATATAGAATGAAAAACGGCAAGCCTCTTCTTTTGTTTCCTTTGTGGAATCGTCAATTTGTTCTTTGGTTTCCGCGCGGTGGGGGGAAGTGGGACATGGGCAGGTTGTGCGTGGTACAGCTGGGCTGTTAGATTTGGATCTCACCTACCTCTTCATTCTCGCTCAGGGGGTTCGCGGAACGGTGGACGAGACAGCTCAGCATCATGTTCTGCACAACCCTCTCTGGACCGCCAACCTTACTTACGCCCCTCAATATTTTACAAATACCGCCAAGTACCTTGCCTGGAAGAGCAGATCAAACATCTCAGACTCGAGATTCAACGCCATCACGCTCCCCAGCAGCTAACATCTTCTTTCTCCTTCCCAATGACCACCACACCACACCATCCACAATCACGACCGCGAGCGACCCCAGCCCGCATCTACATCCGCCTCCGCGACCGTCTCGAACTCCTCCTCGAACGCTTCGTCGACGGCGACCCCACAGCACAAGCCGGCTTCAGAAGCTACAAGGCGCACCGGAACGCTCGGCGGCTTGAGAAGGATGGGGGCCCGGCGTCCACGGCGCTGGCTGTTGTTTCGAATGCCAACGACGGCGAGCCAAGGCGCTTGAAGGGTCCGATTGAGCAGGGAAATCAATGTTGTGAAGTTGGGCTTCCTCGCGAGGATGGTGGTGAGAGTCCCGCAGGGCTGGTTCTTCCCAATACCAGAGACAAGGGGAAGAGAAAGCAAACAACAGAAACTCAAGCCCACGATTCTGGAAAGTCTTCAGCTCTGGAGACGACATTCCTGAACGGAAAGGAAAAACATCAGCCCAGGGCTCCTACCCAGCCACGCTGTCTTTCCAGATCAAGCACACTCTCCTCCATCTTCTCCTCAACTTTCCTCGGGGGAGGCCAGAGACAGCGTAGGAGGAGAAGGAAGAGGGAGAGGTCGGACGCCAGGCCGGGATACTTTGACTCTGACCCGTCACCTGCACTCAAACCGACCCGCGCGAAGACGTCAGTGGTGGTGAAAGATGACGACGGTGATAGGCTGGAGATGAATCTTCCTGTTGAATTGGCGAGGACGTCGTGGAGTGTTCCTGTTGGTACAGCGAGGTGATTCAGGGGAAGTATTGCCAGGGTATCGCGGACTCGTAATAGTTGTTGGGCCAAGAAAGGAGACCTATGAAGGTGTGTGTTTGAAACAGGCACGGCTAGTGAGCACCCCCTAGCGAAGCGGGGAACGGGGGGAGGGTGGCACTTGGTTCTCCTCTCCTTCCTTTCTGTCATGGCTTGAGGTGTAACTGGCAGTGGTCGAGGGATTGAGGAGGCGCCAGTGGAATCCGTTCTTCCTTTATCGCCCTTAACCTTCGCTTCGCTTCTGGTTCGATTCTCTGCCGATTAGAGAGAGGGCTTTCCACTCTGCTTCCTTTTGAATATCACCATAAAGATTGGAAGAATAGTAAGCATCATGCAACGGTCTCCATGGTTGCCGTGCATGTATCAATTCAATCTGACGACACAAGAGCTCAAACCCCCATCATAGACTACATCAAGTGTAACGAACGTCAGAGGCTGGTTTGGCCTTCTTCACATTACTATCGCATAACGTATAGGAAAATGGTATATAGCACAGTACCGTACAAAACGCGTCTGAGATGCGGCGATGAGATCAAGGCTTGTCTAGCCCTCAAACCCAACACCCCTAATTCCATCCCAGCAACACGAGTCCCTTCACTCCAAGCGAGTGTGTCCAACAAGCCGAAACTTTTGTTCTTAATGTCCCCCAGTATCTCTCCAAGGCAGGTCATATCTGATGGGGACTAAACTTACAATCAAAAGGAAAATGGTGCGCATGGCAAGTGTTATGGTGAGGTTGTGGTTTTTTTGGTAGAAAAAAACAAGTGACAATCGCACCTGGGAAAGTGTGTTTGGGTAGAGAGACGAAACAAGCGAGGTGAAGTGTGGTAAACGCTCTTTTGTGTTTGAAACTCATTCTTGCAACCCATACTTCATCCGATCAAAGTCCTAAGAACGCCTTCGCTGGGTTAGGGTGTACATACTTACCAGGGCCAAGACCCATCTCAACAACGCACCTGTAGCACCTTTCGCGCCGAGTCCCATGACAAACTTGACCCAGTACCCGAGCCCGCGGACCTGAAGACCGCTGCGGTCAAAGTCGGGCTTGTCGGCTGTCATGCCCTGGAGGCGGGCAAGCTCCTTGGGGGAGTAAGGCATGTAGCGAACGCGGATGAATCTCTCCAGCCACGACGGAGTCTGGGCGACGGAGCGGCGGTGAGTGAAGGCGTCAAAAGAGGCGCGACCGCGGTAGTTGCCCGTGCCTGAGTCACCAACGCCGCCAAAGGGGACAGTCGAGATGGAGGCATGGAAAAAGGCGTCGTTGATGGTGGCGCCACCAGAGGTCACCTCATTGAGGACTTTGAGAATGTTAGTATAGCCTTTGCTTAGAAATTAGTGGATCATGCTCACTTCTCTGGTTCTCCTGGTCATTGCCAAAAGTGAAGAGCGCCAGAGGCGTCCTATAGACCTGGTTCGCAATGTTGATTGCGTCATCGAGGGTATCGTACGGCATGATGGCGAAGACTGGACCGAAAGACTCATCCTTCATGACGGAGTCGAGCATGGAATCAACCAGCACAGCGGTAGGCTCAATGTAGAGCTGGTCCTCGTCCAAACCGCCACCCATGACGATCTTTCCGTTTGTCTCGTCAATCATCTTCTTGATGCGCTGGAAAGACTTCTTGTTGACAATACGAGAGAAGTCAGGGCTGTTCTTGGCGCCGCTGGGGAAGAACTCCTTGTAAGTAGCGTTGAGACCCTGGATGAGTTGCTCGACAATGGCGCGGTCGGCCAAAATGTAGTTCTGAGAGATGCAGACCTGGCCGGCGTTGAGGCACTTTGACCACATGAGACGGCGAGCAGCGAGCTTGACATTGGCGTTCTTGGTGACGAAAGCCGGGTTCAAGCCACCCAATTCGAGGGTGACGGGTGTGAGGGTCTCAGCAGCCTTCTTGGAGATGATCTTGCCGACAGCAGTGCTGCCCGTGTACATGATCTTGTCCCACTTGACGTCCAGAAGCGCCTGGGTCTCCTGAACGGCACCGTTGACGACGGTGTAGGCCTTGGGGTCAAGGGCAACCTCAAAGATCTTGGTCAGGACCATGGCGGTAGCCGGGGCGCTCTCGGAGGGCTTCAAGACGGCGGTGCAGCCGGCAGCAATGGCGCCAATGATAGGAAGAAGGGTCAACTGAACGGGGAAGTTGAAGGCGCCAATGACGAGAATCATGCCGAGGGGCTCCTTGCGGATGCGCGGCTTCAGGGGCGCGTAGGTGAGGGGCACATCCTCGCACTTCTCCTCGGCGGCGAACTTGCTGAGGTTCTTGAGCATGTAGAGGCAGTCATTGGCGCACCAGTCGACCTCGGAGAGGACGGCCTCGTGCTTGCACTTCCTCAGATCCTTGCGCAAGGCATCGCAGAGCTGTGGGGAGTAGTCCTTGATGGCCCAGTAGAGCTTACGGAGCTGGAGGGTACGGTACTTGAGATCCTTGGTCTTGTTGGAGCGGAATGTGGCGCGGATGGTGTCTGTGAGGCGATAGATGTCGTCGGTTGAGGTGTGAGTGAACTCGGCGATCTTTGTGTCCGTTGCGAGCGACATTTTGATGGCGATGAGATGCGTGCTTCTTCAGTGTAAGGGGCGGTGCTTCTTTCCTGTACCTCCTTTGTTGCGATGAACCGGACCTAGGGAGAGGAGAGGTTCGTGAGGGGAAGTTGGCAATGGTCGGGATTCGGGGTCGCGGAAAAGAAGAGGAGATGGTGTTGGTGGTGGGAGATAGAGTTGTAAGGGTTGCTTCGACTTATGTAGTCCGAGTAGCAAATATCAGCAGCCAAGCAGATGCAGAGGGCGTCGGTAGCTTGTAAGGTAAGGGAAAAAGTGATGGATGCGACAAAGCTCCACCTGTGCTCGGCCTCCGTGTCGCGTGGGTGTGATGGATAGGTACGGAAAGTAGTGTCTAATGTGAGTAGGGACTCCCGGGCTTAGAAACCTCGGCGCATGAGATGGCTTACTTAAGTGAGGTACCTGGAGGTAATGTGAGAAGGTACTCCGTAAGCAAACGACTATTAGGTATTTGGGAGATGCTGAATCGTTTAGTGATTGTCAATTCCTCGTTTCCGAGACGTTGCTAGCAGTACTGTTATCCCGTGGATGATGCGGAAAAGGGACTATCTGCAGTATGTCGGGTGAATTGGCTGATGGCGAGACTTGTATGATGCGAGTGCGAGTGGTGATGTAGTACATGTGTAACCCGTCCGGCAATGAGGGACAGCAGATGGAGGGGAAGGGACTGCCTAATGGAGGTGAACATTGGTGAGTGAAGGCAGGGGGAAGGGGAGGCGAATGCGCTGCACTGCACGTTGGAAACGAACTCGTTTCCCTAAGAAGGCGCAGGCAGGGAAGCTACGGGAACGGTGCGGTGCGCTAGACGCATGTGAACGGCACCCAGCAGTACTGTTCAGTAAGGTAGGTATGCCGTTTGCCCTTCATGTTATGGGATGCAGATACCTTTGGAGAGAGGGCTGCGACTGATCCGTACCGAATGGCGTTGCATAATATGACGGACAGGGAATGGAGGCATAGATGTCCCGACGGAGCGGGCTGCGACGGGGACACCGTCCCAACCTGGGACTTCTACTGCGTTGTGGTCCATTAGCCAACCGCTTCATCTCTTTTTCCATTAATATCGGTGCTTGTCGACTATTGCCATGATCGAAGCTTTTCGTTCTTCTCTAGTTTGTTCCATGCTCAAGCTACCTTGGTATAGGCAGACAACAAGCTGCCTTTTTGAAGAGACTAACAGCTTCAGGTGAACCGTCCATCCTCACGGTCCATGCCAGATAGCAGATTGACGACCGCGTGCTTGAGCTTTGAGGTTTCCTTAGCTAAAAGTCCGAGGCAAGAGCTTGGGGAGCTCTAGCCAGGCCAGGCCCCATACTACCTGACTTGGTCGAGAAAAGGATCTCCCAAGACGGCGCCGCCGCTCGCCCAATCCCGCTGCTCCGTTTCTTCCCCACATAGGTACAGGGCGCCACCCCCTGCCCATTTGCGCCTGCACGATCTGACCTGTGTGCCTGCCTGCAAAAATGGTGAGCAAACACAACCTCAAGCCAAAAGAAAGAAAAAAGTTGCCGAGGCATCACTCAACACCTTGATTAATGCGGCTGACTAAACGCGAGCAATCCCGCGTCTATTTCCTGAGTTTCTCAAGTCCCCCCCCCCCCCCTTTTTTTTTTTTTTTTTTTTTTTCGGTCGGTGCACTCAGAATGATTTAACCCCATTGTTTCTTCAGAAGTCGATTGGGCAAAATAGACTTGGCCGCGGAAAGCGGTGGGTTCCATCCCGGACTTGTGTTCAATGGAGTATGCATATTTGAATGACATTGACGACCAAGTTGTTTATTAATCAGACAAGAATCAACGTGCCAAAAAGGGGATTGTAACCCTCAACCTTTTCCTGAGCTTACCTATGTGACAAGCTTATACAGACGACCATACATGAAAGAACGGGAGGATGCTGACAGCAATCCATGGTTCACGACCTATCTGACACGACGCCTCGAGCCCTTTCGTCGCCCTTCTAATCAGCCGCATTATCCCACGTTCAAGTCAACAATAGCTAGTTGATGAACGCCTTGACATGTCACCATTAAAAAAACAATGACACAAACATTCTAACGCAAGCCACCGTTGTTTTTGAATTTCTATAATTCCGATCTGGCACGGATGTATACATGGAGATGTTACACGGGCAGGCTCAAGTCCCATAAACGGGACCACGCCGCCTAGTCATACACAAGATTTCTAGTTTCCTCCCACCTAGTCCGATAGATCAGACCTTGGACAGAAAGAAAAACCGAGTCTGTGGCCACTCAAGCCGAGCAGCGGTAGTAGTAGTGGCAGGACTTAACCCCCCTATCTACCCTTTACCGACGGCCGAGACCCTTTTGCTTGTTACCGCCCCGGCCCCGGACAGCCACCATCTCGGCCACCTTACCCCCCGTCTCGGGCGGCGGCGCCGCGAGGAACTGCTCAATCTTCTCCGTGCCGTCGACGACCTGTCCCTCCTCGAGCCTGCCGGCGTCGATCTCGAGCGCCCGCATGCGGAATCCGTCGAGCTCCTTGCGGCGCTCCTCGTTCATGCGCCACTCCTTAGGGAACTTGGGCTTGTTCTTGAAGACGTGGTGCCGCGTGTCGAGGGGAACGTCCTTGAAGTCGTCCTTGGGGTCCTAATGACAGAGAGTTTCCTCGATTAGCCTCTCCTGCTTTGTTCATGACGTGACCAAGTCACATGTTTCATCGGGGCCATGTATGAGAATGACAAAATAATTGCTCACCTTGGCACTGGTAATCAGATCGTCCACCAAGTTGGACAGGTACCGCTTGTTCTGCGCCTGGTGCTCGTACTTCTCCGAGCTCATCTTGATCACGTCCGTCTCCGGGTTGTACCGCGCCCCGACCAGCTTGCGGAGCTTGTCCGCCTGCACGTCGGTGAGCCCCAGGTCCGCCGGCGAGAACTGCACAACCACCTTCTTCTCCGCCGGGTGGTGCTCGCCCATGTACGACGTGTATCGGAAGCGCAGCACCTCGTCCTCCTTGGGCGGCTCAAAAGGTTTGGCGAGCTCTGTTTGAATCCGTAGTCAGCACATCGGCCATTCTGTCCAAAGGTGGAAGGAAGTAAGGGGGGGGCTTCGGATGGGCTGAGAGACACAAGAAGATAATTGCAACGTACTGGACAGCAGCGGCATCTCCCACGCCATGATGCGGTGGTAATGTCTGTACTCGCGAATCTCGTCCAGCTTTCCGTGCGCCTGGGGCATGATGTCGTCCTCTTCAAATTCCTCCAACGTGTTATCAATCGGCGCCGTCGGGTCATCCTCATCGTACCAAAACGAGTTCCTTTGGATGAACGCCCTAGGCGACCTGTTCGGCGTGGGCCTCGGGAGCGGATGCTGCGCATTGTCCCTCGCAATCCGCGCCGCAAGGCCCTTGGCCACCGACATCTGCTGGAACTCGGGTTCGTTCTTCTGGAGCCTCTCGAGCTTTTTCACGTCCTCGGGCTTCAGGCGCGCCACCATCTCCTCGACGGCTTCGTCACGATCTTCGCCGAATCCCGGTGCTCGTTGCGTGGTGCTGGCGGTAAAGGCTCGTCTCTGGGTCTGTTGAGTCGTCGTCGTCGGGCGGGTCGCGGCGATGCGCGGCGTGGTTGGTATCCGACAACTGCTGCGGGCGCAGAGTCGGAATGCTTGCCCTGTTGCTGCCATGTTGGGCGTGGTTTCAGTTTACATTGGCCGAGGGCAATGCTGGTTTTCGTGGAATTGATCGCGCTCTGCTTAGATGGCCAGCTGGGTATTGTCCCCGGAAATTTTTGGATCGAGCTCCAGCCACATCCATATCCTTCAGCCACATTCATGTGGGTCCAAATGCTATCGTCAACGCCACAACCAGTATAAGTCGAAGCCCGTTCACGATAATCATCAGTTGAAGGGAAAGTGCTCGGGGTGTTCGAGTGGGTAATACCACGTCTCCCTGAACATGCTTAACTTTGCTGAAGTGAAAAGGTCTGAGCCTGATTCTGCCTTTTGCTTTTTGCTGCAATTTCTCCCTTGGCTTCCCCGGCCTTCCAAGTGCAGTTTTGAAGTGCGTTCGACGATTAGCCCCCAATCAATTTGTTAGGCGAAATGATCTGAATATACTTCGTAAGAACATCCAACAATGCCAGCAACAGGCTTAATGGAGAGCCCCAATGGGTGAAACTAGGGTATCAAGAGGCAAAATCAACGCATCCTGTCCTTGCTACTGGGAGGAAACAACGCATATCCACCAGTGAGTGTATACTCGGTTTTGGTATTGTTAAAGACAGCCAGTCCTAACCGTCATTTCTACATTCAGAATCCTCTACTTCCTTCGTGGGTAGATCAACATGTCCTGTAGCCTCTGTCGTGTTTGAGAACGTGGAAAACACACTGATAATTGTAATTAAATAGTAAAGTTTCATTATGGTATCATGAACTCCTCGCGTATCAGAACAACGTCAGACCTTCAGATTATCCCTTCAACTGCATAGCGTCACTCAAAACCCGGACGGTCTCCGGTTCATGATCCCAGTGCTAAACTGCTTCGCCTTATCCAACGTGTTCTTCATCCCCAAGAAAGAGGAGCGATGGGCTTTCATATCAGGCCTGCTGCGCAAACGTTAGTTTCGCCACTGCCATTGAATAACTTTATCAATATCGAGAAGACTCACCTTCCATCCTGACCAACCCATTCCTGTTGCTGCTGCTGCTGAGGCGGCGACCCACTCATTTGGCCAAAATACGACTGCTGCGGTTGACTTCCCGCGAGCGGCGGGCTATTCTGCCAGGCGCCCGGCGGCTGGAACGGCAAGTCCGGGAACGGCTGCGTCTTCTGCGGCGGCGTCGTCCCGGGACTGTGCGTCGGCCTGTCAAACGATGACGGGTCATAGGGTGCGTGGTGATCCATCGACATCCGACCAAGGTTAGCCGCGGGAGGCTGCGAAGAAGCGAGGTGCGTCTGGCTGGCGGCGTATCCCGCCCCGCCCTGGTACGCAGGCGCCCCCGGGTACGATGTCGAGTTTTGGTAGGAGGTGCGCTGGTCCATACTCGCCCTGCGGAGCGCGGCTGAAGGTGCTGGTGGTGAGAACTGGCTGTTGGACACGTTTGACGGCGCGGGCGAGGCGTTCTGGGTGTACGAGGCGCCAAACGTCGTGTTGGGCGCCGGCTTCCGTCGGATAGGGGCCTGGCCTGGAGAGAGGAGCGGTTCGCTGGCGGCAGGCAGACTCTCGGCTTGTGTGGCCCACTGCAGCGTCGGTTGCTTGACAAAGGCAGGCTTCGAGTAGGAGTCCATGCGGGTTAGCTGGTCAAACTCGTAGTGGCCCAATTGCTCCTCCATCTGCACCTGCTGGGAATATCTGCGCTGAGAGGGCAATTCCGCAATCGTTGTCGGCGGCATCTCCACTGGCTGCTCCCGGTCCGGTACCTTCTCTGGCCGGGGCGGCGGGGAAGTGAAGCCTTGAAGCAGCGAGACCTGCGTGACGAGGGCAGCCTCGAGCTCTTCGGAAAGCTCTCTCACAGGCCGGTAAGCGCTCTCCTCGGATTCTACATCGTCGACTCTCTTGGCGCTATTGGGGAACGACTCTGTCCGCGGGGTGTCTTCGTCGCTGCCCTTGTCATTGTCTTCGTCAAAGACGTCGCCTCGATCCTCGGGGTTCGTTGGTTGCTTGTCATCTTGACTCTGTGATGACTTTGCGTCCTCGTCATCGTAGTCGAGACCATGGTGTGCGACAGCGGTGCTACGAACAACGTCGATCACGGCCGTGTTACCGTTCTTCATGGCCTTGCTCAAAGCCGCCATCAGTTCAGACACACGGCCAACAAGAACAGCTGTACAGTCCTCGTCATCTCCGTACTGTATGGCTGATTGGAGTGCATTCTCGTTGTCTTCGTTGACGTGGAAGATATCGGCGCCATTGTCCAAGAGGAACTTGACGCTGTCCGCATCTCCCTCTCGGGCAGCCATGATCAAGGCTGTATCAGCTTCCTGGTCAGTCAGGTTGACGTCGGCGCCCGCATCCACAAGAACGCGCAGTGACTCGACTGGGAGGTTGACAACGGCGTAGATCAAGACTGTCGAATTGTCACAACCCCCAAAGACGTTAACTTCAGCCTTGGCTTTGACAAGGAGCTCGAGAATCGCCTGTTCTCCTTTCATAGCAGCGGCGATGATCGGGCAGGTATCTTCTCCAGTGCCGAGGTCAGGGTTGGCGCCACGCTCGAGCAGGAGTGTGACAATTTCCACCTTGCCCGATTCGCAAGCTACCTGGAGTGCCGTTCCTTGTGGGAAGTTCTCGTTCGTGGTGAGATCATTGACGTCAGCTCCTCGGTCGAGAAGCTCTTTAACCACGTCGTAGTGGCCCTCCGCAGCAGCGGCCTGGATAGCCCATCCGTTGGGCGCGTCGACATCGGCACCCCTATCCAGGAGCAACCTGACAATGTCAAGGGTGCCATCGTATGCTGCAGCAGTCAAGGCAGTCCCGTAACTGAACGTTTGTTAGTTTGATTCTCGTAGTGATGCAGTAGGTGAGGTAGCTTACTATTCTCCAGTTGCGTTGGGGTTGACTTTGAAGTCATCAATCAGCAACCTGACTGTTGACTCTTTCTCGAGATCAGTAGCCTCGTACAGACTCTCGTTCAGAGTCTCCGGCCTGATGTTTCCATTGGTGTATTTCCAGACGGCCTCCAATACCTTGTCCTGATGCTCCGCTGTGGTCGCCGCACTAAGGAAAAGATCGTTGCAGTCGAGGCCTCTGCGCTGCTCCAAAAGTATCATGACAATCTCCCAGTTTTCCTCCTCTGCCGCCACCTTCAGCGCAGTCTGGAAGCATTCTTGGGGGTGGGAGTAGGTCAGCAACTTGTTGAATACGTCCACTCTGCCAGAGACAGCAGCCTTAATGAAGGCCTTGTCAAACTCCTTGGCCGGGAGCTTGTCAGCGTACGTTTTCGTGAGATACTCAAACATGGACAGGTCTGCATGGAGACCAGCCAGCGCCAGAGGCGAATCGATGTTGTCGTCCTCGACGGCCAGTGAAACCTGCTTCTCGACGAGTAGCTTGACAGCGTCGGGACTACCGGACGAGATGGCGGCGTTCATGACTGGGCCGACATCACTGGCGATGGCGTTGGCATTTGCGCCCCTCTTGATGAGCTTGTCCATCACTTTGACATGGCCAGCAAATGCCGCCATGTGCAGCGGAGTCTGCTCGCTAATGTCGATACCATCGTCGATACTGGCACCTCTCTTGAGAAGTTCGTCCACGATGTTTGGTCTACCGATGTAGGCGGCGAAATGAAGCTGTCAGGGATGTTAGTAACGAGGCAACAAATGCGAGCTGGCGATGGCTCAAGAATAGGAAGGAACTTCGCCTTACAGGAGTATTGACAAGAGTATCTCTCTTGTTGATCTCGTTCTCATGGCCGTTCTGAATGAGCGCCGAGACAAGCTGCTTGAACCCGACCGCAGCTGCGATGTGCAAAGCAGTCAACTCCTTGGGTTCGAACCCATCGAGGACTTTCGTCATGGACATGTAGACGACGAGCCATCGGTATCGGATCAAAGACTCCGTCTTCCAAAAGTCATCCTCGCTGAGATCCTCCGCAATCTCCAACGTAGCCCTGCTGGCGTGGTGCAGCCAGTGCTTGACGGGGTAAGGCAGCACCTTCTCGGCCAATATTCTCGCCTCTTCAGCCTCGTTGTCGTCTTGCTGGTAGCCGTAGGTGGATTCTTCGTCGTCCCAGTCTGTGTCGCTGTCCGAATCCTCTTGATCAGAATCAGCGGCGGCACTTTCCTGACCACCCGCTTCCGATCCTTCACTCTCCTCGTCCTCGTCCTTGACAGACTGTGTCTCTGCCTCTTCGTTCTCTTCCTGAACCTCCTCGACAGGCTTCTCTTCCTCGGGGAAGTCAAACGCATCCTTGATGTGCGCCAAACACCGGAGCGCAATGATGCCCTGCTGCCATTTACTTTCGTCGTTCGACATGCCCAGAGTCTTCCTGGACGTCTCTTTTTCGAGAAGATGTTCCTTGACGACTCTGTCCATAAAACCGATGGTGTTTTCAGACTTGCCGCTTCTCTTCACCGTCAACAACGGCCTGCACTTTTTCACCAGGTCTTGGAGCTCAATCTTTCCGGCCTCCGTGGCAGGGAACCCTGCCAAGACAACAAGCTCATCCTCAGTGGGCTCTTCAAATGTCAAGACGAGCGTCCGCAGCAGCTCCTTGATCTTGTCAGTCTCCTTTTCGTTCGAGTGGAAAATCTGCGCCCACGCAGCGTCAAGGAGAGCCTTGAGCTCCTGAGGCATACCCTCGAGCATATGCCTAATCTTGAGATCACTTTCTGCGTCAGGAAGCTCCGCGAGCTGCATGCAGGAAAGCTTGATCCATTGACTGTTGGATGCCCTCTTCCCAATCAGACTGCTTGCATAGTATGTGAGCGCCTTGTTGTACTTCTTCGAGCTGCCGAGTTCCTGCACCTTCTCTTGTGCCGACTTGCGCAGCTCCCGCTGAACCTGGTCGCAGTACTTGTCGTCCTCGAGATCGATTAGCTGGATTCCGTCCACCTTTAACGAGTCTTCCACATGATGGACCTCTCTGCTTGTGAGAAACCATCTGGTAGGTACTCGCTTGTCATCCTCGGTCTTGAGTTCTTGCAGCTCGGCGTTGAGAAACCGCATCAACTTGACAGTTGACTCGGCATCTTCAGGCAGAACATGCAGGTTGTTGATGACGAAGTACACTCTGCGGCCAATAAATTCGTCCGTAAGGATATCCTGAAGAGTCTGCCACAGGTTCTCCACCGTGAGGTTCGCCGACGTCTTTGCCGAATCTTCCTTCTTTACAAAGTGCTTCGCATACACAGACAAGGTGGCTTGTTGACCGATGAGCTGTCGCACCAACGACTTGAGCAAGTCTTCGGCAGTCAAAAAGTCTGAAGAGGGGTCGCAGAAGAAGTAGGCAACGAGGGCGGGTCCTCGCCCATGGTTCACCTTTTCGTCGGCCTGTATAATGTTGTCGATGTCCTGGAGGGCCGCCATAGTCGCTCGTGTCTTTCCCCTTCCCTCGGGACCACGGACGTACAGCGCCTGTCCTCTGTGCTTCTGTGTCGCGCCCTCTGAACCATGGTCCTCTTTCAACCATTCCAGGTACGCCTCGGCTTTGGGTATCCAGATTGATGGTGGGAACTGGGGCGTAAGCATCTTGCGCTTCTTTGAAACTTGACCGCCGTTCAGCAACTCCATGACCTTATTGACAACCTCTGGCTCGATGCCACGAGTCGAGTTTAGTCGGTTCTTGGCCACAAGATTGGCGCCATGAATGAGTCTTTTCAGGGGCTCCCTGACAAGCTGATACCGGGAGTCCTTGAAGTCGCTGAACTTTACAAGATCTCGATGGTTGGCCGCGAGACCCATCTCCTCGATTCCAGGTAGGGTCGCCGATTCCCTTGAGACGAAGTCTTGCAGCTTCTTGGGAACAACTGCCTTTGCGATTTTCGACATGGTCGGGCCCAACTTGGTTTGTGTAAAGTCGGTTGGGTGATTCTCATAGAAGCAGAAGAGCTGGACGGCTGGGCTTAGTTTGAGAGCCAACCGCAGGAAGTCGCCTCGGAGTTCGTTCAGACTCTCGTCTCCGGGTGTCATCATTTTGACCAACGCCGACGACTTGGTGTACCCGAGTTGTTCGCCAACATCACCCAGCATGGAGGCTACGGCGGCAACTTGAGCACCGCCAAAGGGCGTTCCGAAGAAGGCACATCCAGCGATGCACTCAAACAGCCTTGGGAAAATTTCCCTATATGCTTCTGCTGCAAGTGTGATAGCCTTGATGTTTGTAAGCCTCGACAATCTGCACCAGTTGATCTCAAGATCGCGTGCTTACCTTTGCAATAACCAAGCCTCCCATGCTGTGCCCAATGAAGACAATTGGGCGATCTCTGATTTTCTACCTTCAGATTAGACCGACTCCATTATTCAAAATTTCCACACAGCCGACCTACCTCACGATTTGCTTGCAATCCTTCCAACATTGATTTGGCAATGTCTCTCAAGAAAGTCTTGACTTTGAGATCCCCAACCCATGCTGATTCATACTGGTACAAGAGGATGCGTGCTTTCGGGAAGTCCCTTGCCAGGCCATCCTTTTTGCTGGCGGATTCAGATGAGCTCTTCGTAACGCCATCATAGATTCCGGTTGCCCAGTTGAACCCGGCTTCCGACTTCCAACTTTCCTCCGGGTGAGCACCTAGCCCAGGCACAAAGACGACACTATCGGGTGTGTTAGACCTTCGTGATACCACAAAACTTCACAACCAAGTAGAACGACAGACGTACTCAACATCAATGGCAGAACCGGTCTCTTTCTGAGGATTGTACAGCTCCCTGAAGCCCTGCTGAACCGTCTGATACGTCGTCTTGGGCTTCGGGGCCCCAGGAGCGCCGTGAGGCACCCTTCTCGTTCCTGTGCGGCGGATAGACATGATGTTGGTGGCCACTCGCTGCGGAAGAAACTTACACAACGAAACGGAACCTGACAAAACGAACAACCGCGACTTCCGAGAAACTGGGGATCAACAAGCTTTGAATACGAGCTGGCAACGGAGCTAGGCACCGGCGTAACTAATAAGCATAGCCTGACAGGGCTGCCGACGTTGGGGTCCAAAATGTTAATAAGCCCCCTTCCCTGCAACTGGGCGGCCCGAAACGACCTTAGCGGTGTCAGCCACCCCCATGCATTGTAATCCTGCGATGCCAACGATCGTCCGACTGCGCCAATAGTGTCTTTCAGCTGAACCAAAACCACCTCTAATTTTGTAGCGCTGTCCCACAGGTAAGCATTTGGTCTCACGCTGCAGTAGCGGGTTCGGGTTCGTCTGTATTCGGAATCTCAGCACGGGTTTGCTTGCTGCAGGCTGGAGGGTTCTAGGCAATCAAGTCATCTTAAAATGACAGGGGACCGCCACTGTTGGAACCCATGGAATCTCGTTGCCTACTCTTTCTACCAGCCGAATCGGGCTTGTTGGAAAGGTTCTTAATCACGCCGTTGGCTATTTCGGGTGGGCTTTTACCACCGTTGGAGTCGTTTCCATTGCGGGCGCTTCTACAAGCAACGAAGGCCTGTCACCAACAGCCCGCTTACCGACAGTGACGGTCTGATAGACTGCGCAGACTGCGCAGACTGCGCCTCGGAGGACCGTGATATCACATCTCTCCAAGATCAGAGAAGAGCGTCGGGACCGAAAATTGTGGGAACAGACAACACCGAAGACCAGCAAAAAGCGAAATTCATCGTCCACATGTCAAGCTTCTTGAGTCGCACCATGGAGAAGTCGTCTGTGCCCTTTACCGTCCGGGTGCTCGATGACGCCGTCAATCCCGCAGTGACAGTGCAGGAGCCAAGAGACTGGAGCGATCTGCTACCGGCAACGAGTCGAACCAAGCACGATCACATCACCGTGCCGCAAGCCGACGACATTGAGTTTTTGGAACGAGAGCTGCTCGTCCGACGACTCAACGACATCCAGGATCTCCTCTGGATCTGCGGCCGTCCAATGCCGCCTCGGCCCCTCCACTACCAGGCGATATCGCGCGATATCCACATCACAGAGAACCCCGAACTTCATCTCGTCTGGGCCAAGAACCGAATCTTTATCAAGCCGATACCCCGGTGGCTGCTGAGCCCAGACTTCTGGGCCGCCAACTTGGCCGAAGCCTCGGACAAACAGTCTGATCCGCGGAAGCAGCAGCTCGTCGCCTGCGCGCTCGGTTTCCTCTTCACTTACACAGCCCTCATCGCATACGAGAGCGACTTCCGCATAGCCGTCGAAAGAGGCCTGGTCCCGGATCGGATGAACTGGTACCAGTGGAAGGCGGTATCGGCCCAGATCGCGCAGAACCATTGTTATGCGTCCGTCAATCCGCGGTACTGGTACGGCGAGCTTCGTCTCAGTCGGCTGAACAAGATTTACCGCATCCGCCTGGGATACCTCCTCCGGGGGTATTCCAAGGTTGTCTCCCACGCCGTGTACGAAGACTTGATCCGGGATAACTTTGCAACATTGGCGGCGATCCTCGGTTATGTTGTCATCGTCCTGACGGCCATGCAGGTCGGCTTAGCCACGGACAGACTTGTTGGCGACAGCGTGTTTCAGAGTGTGAGTTACGGCTTCACAGTCTTTTCGATTCTGGCGCCACTCATCGCTGGCGTATGTATAATTGGCATCGTAGTGGTAATGTTTGTAAGCAGCTGGGTGGTGACCAAGGTGTATGAGAAGAAAAGATTCCAAGAGATGGGTGTCGAGCCATTTTGGAGATTTCCGAAGGCAGATGGTCAATACACGCAGGTAGAGACGAAGCAGCATGGTTCAGAGTAGGAGGACAGGCAGATAGATACCCCATAGACGAATATAGATGAATGCCTCATGATGAAGAGGGGACGCGTGAAGTTGAAGTTGAAGTAGACGTAGGCGGACGATGTGAGCTAGACTTGGTTCTCGTTAGATTAAGCGTGCTGGAGCCCCCAAGTTTCCAGCCAGACGGGAGGCCAAAGACGGGCCCTAGCTTTCTGGCCAGGGCGTCGATCCCTGGAATCCCGTCTTCTTAGGGCCCAGTAGCCGCCGCGAGACCGATCTGCCAGCATGTCCCACAACCAATCGGCTGTGTTACAGCGTTCGAATGTCACCCAACCAGTGCCCGCCCTGTGAAAATGACTTTCCGTGAGAGCTTCAACACAACTTTACAACCACCACTCATCGAGACTATCTCTTCACAAACATAAACCAACTTCACCACGGGGTTGCATCTCCATCCCGCAATCTACGGAGTGTTGTCACAACACACATCATGGCCTCAAAGCCAAACACGCCCCTTGAGCGCCACTGCCTCGTAACAGTTGGCGCAACAGCCCGCTTCACACAGCTCCTGACCGAGGTCCTCTCCAACGCGTTTCTGGACCATGTCACCTCGAACCGCTACACGCACCTCACACTCCAATGCGGCAAAGACTACGCAGATTTCTCCCGCCAGATTCTACCTCCGATTCTGAATCAGTACCCTGGAATCGAAATCACCGCCTTTGACTTTGTCGACGATTTGACTACCGAGATGATCAAATGTCGAGCGCAGGCGGGCATGCGGGAGGCTGGTGTGGTCATCTGTCATGCAGGTAAGCCAGAGCCATCCATCACTCATATTCAAGTCAAGCTGTTCGATTTCTATGGTCGGCATATAAATATATGTGTGTGTGTATGTGTAAGCTGATTTAAGGAATCCCCAGGCACGGGAACCATCCTTGACGGAATGCGCGTCAGCGTGCCCCTCATCGTGGTCCCCAACCCAACCCTCAAAGACAACCACCAGGTCGAGCTCGCCGAAGAGATCCAGCGCCAGGGCTACGGGATCTGGGGCCGCCTCGGCGACATTGCGTGGGCCCTGGAGCAGCTGGTACTACAGCTCGATAAGACGGAGCAGCAGTACCGGCCTCACCACATTGCCACGACGGGAGTGGACCCCGTGGATGTGGATGTTTGGCAGGTCAGCAGCGCGCTTATGAACCGCTACTCTGACGAAACTGGTCCTGCTGCGGCGGCGGCGCCCAAGAGGTCCCAAGTGAGTGACGGTGGCGGCGGCAGCGGTGCTGGAGAGGAGGTTCAGCGGGAGGAGGTGGCGCAGATGACGATGGGCTAGGAGTCTTATCGATATTGGAAGCCCTTTGAGTTCCCTGAAAATCCATCGTTGGACAAGATTGAGGAAGAAATGACCATGACGAATACTCTTTGAGGTTGTGGGAAAGAGAAAGGTCGAACTAGAGTGCATAGAATGGGCACTGGGGCAACGAGCCTGCTCCTTAGACATGAGAGATACCCCCCAAATTTGAACGGCGTTCATCGTCGAGATAACATCATGTCGCTTTTCATTCATTCATCCATCACCTATTGAAAACATCTACAAAATTGTTCGTCAGGACAGAGTTATTGCAGTCCAGCCACGGTCCAAACTTTGATCGCGGCATCGCCTCCGGCACTCGCAATCTTGCTACCACCCTCAACCCACGCAACGCCGTTGACACCATCCTTGTGAGCGTTGAGAGCCTTGACACGGCTTCCAGGCTTAGCCAAACTCCACACGCACACGTTGGTATCCAGAGCTCCAGAGACGGCGTGCGTCGCCGCGTCGTTCCAGCTGATGCACGTAACCCTCGCCGTGTGTGCAGACCAACGGTCCGTTGCAACCTCCCAGTCGGCAGTCTTGTAGGCGACAATCTTGCCGATCTGGTTGCCTGCGGCGAGGTACTGGCCGTCCTTGGAGAACGACAAGCAGGAAATCAAAGCCGTCGACTTGTCAACCGACTTCGTCTCCGAGAGCTTGCCTGACCCATCCGCAGTGTAGATCTTGACCGAGTTGCCTGATCCGACAACCACTGTCGAGCCGTAGGCGGCCACAGCACCAGGAGTAAACCCGAGGCGGTTTTCGGAGAGGAGCTGGCCCTTCTGGTAGACATCAACACCCTCGATGGTGGCAACGTACACCTTTCCATCCGTGGCCGCCACGCCCTTGGGTTGGGCAGCAAGCTTGAGGGCCTCGCCCGCGAAGGTGTTGGCTGACTCGTCTACTATCCGCAGGTGATCGTCCCATCCGACACTGTACGTCTGTCCCGCCTCGGCGCTGAATTGGGTCACCTGATTTGTGTGCGCTTGTCCGTCAACCACCGAGCCAGTGCCGGTGGCGACATCCCACTGGCAGACGCGTCCGTCGAAGCTACCACTCCAAAGCGTCTGGCCCTTACCGTCAGACGAAGCGCCCAAAGCCGTGATGCTCTTGTTGTGGCCCTGAACGATCTTGCTAGGTTTGTCACTACCCTCGTTCAGGTAGATCAAATCACCGTTCAGGTTCAAGCTGATGATCAAGCCGTCCGTCCTGCCGTGGGGGAAGACAACGCCAACTTGCTGGTCGCCGATGCTGACACCGTCCCCAAACTTCCATGTCTGTGTAGCCTTGCCTGACTCCACATCCCAGAGCTTGACGGACTGGTCCGCGCTCGCAGTAACGAACTTGGTGCCATCCTGAGACCATGAAACGGCAAAAATGCTGCCAGTGTGTTCTCCCTCGCCAATGGACTTCGTAGGCTCGCCCGTCTTTCCATCATAGAGCTGAATGCGTCTGTCAGCGCCGACTGTTACGAGCTGGCTGCCATCAGGCGAGAAGGCCGTTCCAAAGATGAAGCCCTTGTGGGCGTTGGCGTTCTTCGAGTTGAACTTGAAGGGCGCGCCGTGCAGGAAGCACAGGGAGCTATCATCAGAGACGGTCGCTGCCCGCAGTGGACGCTGTTGCCGCACTGCGACTGAGTTGACGACCTTGGAGTGACCACTGATCTCTCCGACCGAGTTGCCACTGTCGGCCGTGATGCAGTGGCCGAAGCGCTCCTTGCCGTCGCCCACAGCGATGATGCGCTGGGAGTCGCCGTCCCAGCCGATGTCGTTGATGCGCCCGGAGATGATGTGGTATTCGCCTAGCAACGTAATCAGTACCGACCAAGAAAGATAGCCAACTGCGGTGTGAAGGTATCATGCCGTACGTACCCTTTGTGTTCTCGGCCTCAACAGCGTCCCAGACTCTCACGGATCCAGACACATCTCCACTGGCGACGTAGAAGCCGCTGGGAGAGAACCGGGCGACGCTCGTTGCAGCTGTGTGGCCGGTGTATTGCTTGCAGATAGAAGGGTTATCGATGGATCGAAGGAAGATGGATTTGCCGGCCTGCGCGAATGCATTGTTAGCTGAGGCATTGTTCGTCGAGAGGTGCAAATGGGACTAACAGCGTAGGCAATGCGCTCTCCTTTGTTGTCTGTGGAGAGCTGTGTCGGCTGGCCACGCTGAGTAGCGGGCGAAGCAGCCAAGATCTTGTCGATGGTGACAGACATGATGTGTGAACTTCAAACACGCTGGTATGCAATGCGAATAGAAGTCCCTAAAGCTCCGAGCAAAGATGATGAAACAATCAAGAGTCTTGGAGAGTGCTATGTTGCGTCGGGGTTCAGCTTTCTAGCCAGGCACCACAATGGCGGTCGACAGTACCGAGTGGGAACCTGGACCTGGAGCTGGGATGTCGATCCGGGATGGAGGGGCAGTGCTAGTGCTATTGTTGCTACTGCGGGGCAGGAATGACGTTCCAGGTCCCTCTTACGCCAGCTAACCACTCGCAGACTGACGCGGCTGTGGTCTGGGGATGCTCTAGACATTCTGCAAGTATTGCAACTGCCTAGAATCACTCACGACAAGTCAAGCAATAGGCACTAATATCGATCTGAGCTGATGCATATGGTTGATCATTTGCGTATACCTCACGGGATGCGTACTAACACGTTGTGTGGCACATCAGGCTTCCAACCATCTGTGACAGAACCCCAAAGATCGTGTGTACAACCTCAAATAAACCGACTTCAGTTTCTCTTAACGATGTTATGCAAAGACGTTCTTTCATCTCGTTGATCAGTGAGGAAGAGCCCATACAGCTGCTCACTTGGCGTGGGTCGGGAACAAGTGTGGTGCATATTTGCACCCCACATGCGTGAAGGGTATATAGTGAGCCAAGTGGCTTCGAATATTCAACAAAAGTCGTCGCTTTCCTAGCTCAATTTGGTCAGAGCGTCCGACTTTTAATCGGAAGGCTGTGGGTTCGAGTCCCACGGATCGCGTCTATTCTTTTTTTGTTCTTCTGACAAAGGCAACCAACAACGCCTAAGGATTGTGAACATTTTTGCCGTTGAATTCTACGAAATATGGAAGACCAGTCAGTAACACGCATGAAATCACATAAACCCCATAGCAATACAAATGTTTCACTTTCATTTTGGCCCAACGCCCGAATACTGCCTCACCCATCTAGGTGCAGGGAAAAAGTAGTTCCGGAAAGTAGCAGTCTTGACGATATTCACACCAGCCATGGCCAATTTTAATGTCCCCGAATTCCAATTGTTGGCCATCATATTAAACAGTAATGCAAACATGGCCGTTTCAAGTATATCCGCCCTCTGATAAAAGGTGATAGATCAGGCAAAATTTTCTTCAAAAACCCAGCTCTGACCGCACTGCGACGAGCACTGGCGCTCATGCTCGAAACAATGAAGAAGAGCCACGAGCCCAAAGACATCCACTGACTCCTCCTCCTATCTCCCTCTCAAGTCTACCAGCCTCTGCCGCAAAGTACGTCGTTCGAAGTCCACGACGGCCTTCACCAGAGCCCACCGTAACGCTTTGCCCGCCTTTGGCTTGCCACTTGGCCTGCAGAAGTCTTCTGCACCCCCCAAGTAACTCTCCGCGCTGACAGCGTTGAATGATACGATGTCGTGATGACGGGCGCCCGGGCCTAGCAGCTTTCATCCGCGATGACGGCGGGGAGGGTTCATGATAAATAAAAAATCGTCGTGGATGCTGGTACTTAGATGCTGGATCGGGTGTTAGCTTGGATACGGTGAACTGAGACTGGTGACATCTTGGACCGTCGAGGGACGACGCGGGGCTAAAGGGATACAGCAGGAAAATCGGCCATAGGGGAGAAGAGGACGACACTGATGAAGAAAGCCATTATCTGAACAAGGATTAGATCTGCCCTGTAACTAAAGGGTGTGGGCTCCAAGGAGCCGGAAAGTCTACAGTGACGATACCTGAAAAAAGGGTAGGTCATGCGGCCCTGCTTAGCTGATATCGTACCAGAGCCATTGCTCCCTCTAGTTCATACATCTCATTGTTGGAAAAAGGTTATCTTTGATTTCATTTTATTCTCGTCTTGTTCGGACTAATGATGCCCAACACTAGACGGCATGTTTCCCTCTACTGCGAAAGTCATACAAAGAGGGTTCCTTACCACATAACTGACCAAATGTTATGCCTGACCAAACGCCTCCATCTATCGTAGCCACTGCCATAAAAAGCCATTATCCCCAACCCAAAGACTAATTTTGAACTTGCTCATGTAGCCTCCCTCGCCCGCCTCTATTTCTTCTTGCCCTTGGTTTTGCTCTTGGCGTTGGTGGCAGACTTGTTCGAGGCGACACTTGATGCTCTCGAGGGCGCAGCGGATGTGTTCTTGCTTCCAACCTCCGACTTGACGTTGTCGAGCGCCTTATTCTGCATGTCTGGTTAGCCGAATTCACTCATTAGTCCAGTCTAGCGCTCACCTTGACGCCGTTCTTGGTCTTCTTCTTCGAAGGGGCCATGCCGAGAATACTATCCTCGTCATTCTCCTCATCCTCGGCCTCTCTCTTGAGCTTGCCGTTGACGCCATTGGCAGCCTTGGTCGGGTGAACATCCTCAAACTCCTTGACAATGGTGGTGAGCAGGGTGGTGCAGCGACGGCTCAGCTCGACCGGTGTCCTGCTAAGGAAGAACCAGTCGAATCGGAACAAAGGGCTCTCCGCAATGTCGTCGCGCATCTTCTCGTACAGTCCAGCAGAGTCGATGCCGTACTTATCGAGGAGGACCAGCAGGAATCGATCTTCCTCCTCGGTGTATACCTTCTTGTTCGTGGTAGAGACGGAGTAGTTGATCTTAAGCTGCTGCAGGGGAACGCGGTATTGCGACATCTTCTTGCGGAGCAGCTTCCTCTGATGCTCAATCTTGCGCATACGCTCCTCGCCGTCTTCAATCACCTTGATATACTTGTTGTAGTCGGCAATCTCCGTGTACCGCTGCCAGAAAACCTTGGCATACTGCTTGACTTCAGATGCAGTCTTGTTGTCAATGTCTTCGGCAATGTTCGCGTAGTCGTTGCGACCATAGCGGCCCGAGGCGTTGATGAATTGTTGGAAGTCACGTCTGTTCCACTCTCCGAAACCTTGCTGCGACAAACGCTGCTTCTCTTCCAGCTCCTCCTCGTTGAGAGGGGTAGCCTCGTCGATCTCCTGTTGATCCAAGGCTCGCTCCGCCTCGCGCTCGTCAAGGTTTTCGTCGTCACCGTCAGACAGCGGCACCTTGTACCCAATCTCCTTGCGGTAGTAAGCAGTCTCTCGGTCCTGAAGGTCGCGCAATCTTGGCGGGTAGAATTGATAGTCGTGGACAGGCACTTGCTTCGGAGCTCTGGGTGCCTTCGGCTTTGTGTCCTTCTCCTTCGGAGGGTACATGGCCTGTCGGAAATACTTGTCCATGGAATAGGACTGCTCCTTTCGCTCACGCTTGGCGGGATTGATCCAGTTCATGCCAATTTCCTTCTTGTTCGTCTTGAAATCTTCACCATTCCAGGTGTAGGCAGACTCGGATGTGAAGTTCTGCAAGTCGTCGATTCCAAGCTTCTCGTACTTGGCATTTAGCTCCTTTGTTCTTGATTCACCAGAAGAAAGAATCTTGTCAATATCGTCGTCGTCCAAATCGGTACCCTTGGAAGCCAGCGTGCCACCGGCACTCTTGCTCTGGAACACCTTCTCGGCGCCATGCTGAATCATGGAGAGAAGCTCATCTTTGTTGTTGGCAGCCTTTGCTGCGACTTGAGCGCGGCCTTGCTGGATGACCAGCTGGTCGAGACGCAGCTTCTGCGCCGCTCTCTCCAGAACCTTTTCTTCGATGGCATTGTCCGTCACAAAACGGTACACCACGACTTGCTTGGTCTGACCGATACGATGAGCTCGATCCATGGCCTGCAAATCGGCCTGAGGGTTCCAATCGCTGTCGTAGAGAACGACAATATCAGCAGTGGTGAGATTGATACCCAAGCCACCAGCTCTGGTCGTAAGCAGGAAGATAAACTTCTCAGAACCGGGCTTGTTGTACTCGTCAATGGCAGCGATACGATCCTCGTGAGCTGTTCCGCCGTCAATACGGCAGTACTTATACTCTCTGAATACACAGTAGTCCTCAAGGATATCCAAGAGACGACTCATCTGTGAGAAGATGAGAACTCTGCTTCCCTGCTTCTGCATTCTGGCCAGGAGCTTGTCGAGAACAGCCATCTTTCCAGCGTTGTAAACAAGATGCTCATCAGTGGTGTAGGGCGGTCCCGGCTCAGCACCCTCAAACAGGTAAGGGTGGTTACAGCACTTGCGCAGCTGCATCACAATGTTGAGCAGTCTGGTCTTCGACTCCCGCTTGCCGTTGGCGCCGTTGACAGCGTCAATGTCCTTCTCGAGAATCTTCTGATACCACTTGATCTGCATGTCTGACATGCCAAGGTAGACGTTGACCTCCTTCTTCGGCAGCAAGCTCTTCTCCACGTCGGCCTTGACACGTCGAAGCAGGAATGGTCTGAGAACACGATGAAGCTGCTGAACGACGGTGTCCTGGTCCTGTTCTCGGCCGGAGAACCACTGGTCGAAAGCCTCGGAGTCGCCGAAGACGTCGGGCAACAAGAAGTTGAGCAGAGCCCACAACTCGTGCAGGTTGTTCTGAAGAGGTGTACCGGTAATGAGGAGTCGGTTTCGGGAGTTGAAGAGACGGATGACCTGCGCCAAAGACGATTCTTCATTCTTGATACGATGCGCCTCGTCGATGATGATGTACTCCCATGCAAACTTCTTCAGGTGATTCTTCTCACGCAGAACCATCTCGTAACTCGTGATACAGACATCAAAGTCCTCGTTGACCAGACGATCATTGATGAGCGCCTGGCGCTCGTCCTTAGCACCCTGAAGCACCAGCACGTTGACCTCAGGAGTCCACCTCTCGAATTCTCGCTTCCAGTTATCCAGAGTCGATTTGGGTACTATGACAATGTGCGGTCCGGTAATGTCCATGATGTGTCTGAGGTAGCCCAGGAAGGAAATTGTTTGCAGAGTCTTTCCGAGACCCATCTCGTCGGCGAGGATACCAGAGATACCATTCTCATGAAGAGAGATAAGCCAGTTGAGACCAGCAATCTGGTAGTCTCTCATCTGACCTTGAACGAAAGCGGGCGAGTCGCGGAAAACCGTCTCGGCGGAACCACCGTGCTTCTCGTCACGGAGCAGTTCTGCATCCTCCTCAGCTTCGGTCCGGCGTACTCGCTCGTTACTGGCGCCACCTTGGCGGGAGCCCTTCTTCTTGGATTTTGATGCCTCGGCGTTTTGTCGATCGATCTCGGTCATGATTTCGCGAATCTTGGGGTTGGGGTTCGTCTCGATGAAGTGACGGAAAAGGTCCGTAAGACCCAACAAGTATCGGAATCGGCGGATACTGTCTTCTTCCTATTTTCAAACGTGAATTAGCACATGTAGAATGGTTGAGAGCTCATTAGATTAAATAGCTTGCGCCTTTCATACCTTTGACTCGCCCAGTCTGTCGTGCTTCTTGCCAAAGATGCTGCGACGCAGCTGATTGGCCTCAGATCGCTTTCTACGACCATCTCCGAGGGGCTCTCCGACGACACTGCTAGCAGTGGTATTCGCATTGGTGTCTGAGTCGGTGTAGTCGGGTGTCTCATCGACTTCCTGTCTGCACGTCAGCAAAAGGGCCAGAGTATTCAATCGCAATGTGAGCTCCATGGGGAGCACACTGACGCGATAATCCATGGTGGCAAGAACTTACCATCTCTTCCACAGGATGGGCATCCGCAGCGTCAGACATTGACGCGTCGGTGTCAACCGCGGCAGCTCGAGATCGAGGAGCCATCTTGACGGCTGTAAATCACTTTACGCGACTTACACGCGTTTCTTGAAGATTCGACAGCGCGCTCCAGAAGGGTCGGTGTAGTACAAATATTCGGAGTCGTTTTGAAGTGCAACCGATCGCGGAGCATTCAGAAAAATGGACGAATGCTTTGTTGCTGCGCGAGTGTGAACGGTCCGTAGATGTTTTTTAGAGATGATGGAAGGAAAGGTGGGATCCCTCTAGTGTAGAAGACAATTTCCAAACAGGACTAGCGCGTTTTCGCCGTGTCAATTCCCGATCAGTGCAGCAGCACCGGTACGTTTAGCGCCGCCCGAGCTCGGTTCCGGAAGAAGGCAGCCTCCGAACCCTTCACATCCCGAGTCGTCTCGGGCGCTCCAAGCCCAGCCAGGGGTACGGCAATGGATGGGAATTTGGGAAAGTGTCGGAGGATCCACCGCCCGCTCCAAGATTGGGTCAGCCGGCCAAGACTAGGTACGAAGAACGAAGTACCTACTGCGTAGTGGTAGCGCACTGGCCATGGGTGGAGGAGATAACGTCAAAGCCACCTAAGATCCAAGGTAAATTGGGGCCTGTTAAGCTACTGTTGGCTGTCGGTTAGCACCGTTGTCCAGTGTCATGTGCTCTGCGGCGAAGACAGAGCTGACCTCAGTGCTTCATTTCGCCGTCAATCAACTGCATCTTCTCATCATAGCCTGTCCTGCTTGACTATCTCCATCACCAAGTCCTCGGCATTTCCTTCTCTCACTCTTTGCGGTCCAAGGGAGACCGTCCGAACAACCTCGCTACCTACGTAGTGCACCTGCACTCGAGGACTACCACCACCACATCACACCTTATCGCCACACACTTAACTTCGCTGGGGACCCCGTTTGGACCCCACTCCGGCATCAACTGCAAGATTTGTTTACCCGACAACCTCAACTACCTTACATTTCACCGCTAGAGGTGCGGGACTCATCTTTCCCTCCCTTCGACTCGGTACTGATTCTTTTCAACGATTCAGTCGTTGGCAATACGACATCATGGACTCCATGAGAAGTTTGAACACCTCCCTCCCGGGCGCCTCCGCGGCCGCCAAGCAGCCGACGCAAAATGACTCCCCCGAGCAACTCATCGACGCCTTCAAGGCCGCCGCGCTTTCTGTCACGAAACTCTACAAGACTTCTGCGGCCGCCCAATCCAAGGCTCGCATGGACGGCTACCAAGACTGTCTCGATGACCTGCTATCATTCCTCGACAATGAGAGAATCGGGCTGGGTGACGGCGACGGCTGGAGGATTCGAAGCTGGGCGACCGAGAGGCTGGATGGTGCTAGAGATACAGGCTCTCAGAACGCCGAGAGCGACGACGAGGCGGACAAGACCGAGACCGCGTCTTCTTTGGAGCTGAATAGGACGAGCAGCGGCACACAACTCGCGTCCCTGCGAGGGGAGAGCCAGCTGAGGACGGACTCTGCGCCCCCTAGCATCCCGCAGCCCGTCCATGAGGAGGAGGAGGAGGAAGAGGGACCTGAACCCGTATCAGTCACTGTGCCGACGGCAGACTCCTTCACCTTCCAGTCATCTCACCCCTGGCCGCCTCAAGCGCATCAACAAGACGCCTACCTGAACCTTGCGAACCTGGACCTCTCAGACTCTCGGACACACGACGCATCATCAACAAACACAAATCCCGCAACGCGCACAGCGAGACCACGACACCCCGCCAACATGCCCCGCTCAGCATCAAGACAAGGAAGCAACCTCGGTCGCGGCGCGGGTTCGAAACGCAAGATCAACTTTGCAGAGATATTCGACCTCAGCAGTATAGACAAGAACATGTTTGGCGGCGGACCAAAGCGTAGCAGGCACACATAGTGCATTTGCCCGACTAGCATTCCACGACTTTCTTCACTTTCGACAGCGGTTCAACTTCGGGGACTCAAGACACCGTCTCTGTTCCCTGGGGTTTTCTGTTTAACGGTTACACGGACACCATTATTGTCTTGACGACGGGATTGAGCGAGCATCGAGGGGGCGGCCAGGCATATCGGAAGGGAAGAAACTCCGCACGCAAAGCATAGAGTGTGCGTGTTCACGAGAGGCGTTGGTTTTCCGTTTTGTTTCTTGTCTTTTACAACGAAAGGTGCATGGGGGGCGGTGTTCGGTTTTTTGGGACTGTTTTCGCGATGATGCCAAATGAAAGGGACGGCTAGCTAGTCTCACGAACCCCATAGCTACACATATCATCCATACTTATCTGTTCCCCCGTCACTTGGTGGCGGTTCCATGTCGACGACCTCTTTTGGAAGATAAAAGGGGTCGGCTGCCATCAACACGGGGGTAATCATAAAGACATATATTTCTCTTGTCGCTCAACATATTCCAGGTCTCTCAATATGTCTCTGTGTGTCTGCTGTCCTCTGTCGGAATGACGCTCATCGTTCTCGCATTGTGGTGGACAAATTGCCCAAATAAAGTTTCGAGTTTCAGGGTTTCAACATAGGTTCCCCTTTAGTTCGGCCTGTTCTTCTGATGTGCATTATCGTCGTACATTCAAACATGTTTCAACACACACACGCACACACGTACATCCCGTCGGTCGCAGGATGGTGCCACTCGGGCTTCGTCCCAACTTTTCCGAGTGAGATGGTGCCCGTCTCGTCCAAACACCCGCGCGGACCGGCGGGGTGCCCAGGTCTCTGTCTCTGTCCCTGGCCAGTCCAGTGTCCAGCGGCAAAAAAAAAAAGTCCCTCAACAGCGAATGCGCTAGTACCGTAATCCAATATGTGTAAAGAGTCATCGCCCCCACATTCTTTAGAACGTGCCAGAGACTTTCATACCCGTACGGATAGCTTCGGTGCTTTCTAGCATAACTGCTTTGGCAGGGTCTACAGACATGCAATGCCCTATAGAACGTAAGAATACTTATCTGAGCAATAGAAAGCAAAAAATGCAAACCGTTAGATCTCAAAACTATGTCTTTCTATGCCCGTTCGACTTAGGCCGGATACCTGGACTGGCAGTCGGAAGCCAGCCACGTGAATACAGCGACCCCTGGTTAGCCGCCCGTCACCCTGTTGACGGGCACGACAGGGGAGAAAAGGCCCACTACTGACCTACTATGAATCGCTCGACAGAAACCGACAGAAACCCCTTCCAGAACCCCCACCACGCGGGGGAACCCCCCCACACTGAGCTACTTATTTTGACATTCTGCTCAGTTCTCACATCGGAAGGGTGGCCGAGTTGGTTATGGCGCCAGGTTAAGGTCAGCTTAACATCTGTTTCCTGGTGGGGCAACCCGCGCGAGTTCGAGTCTCGTCCCTTTCATTTTTTCTGTTTTCGACCTTGATTTAGACGAAAATAGCTCTAGGATGTACGACGGTGACGGCTGTTTCTTCCTTTTTGCTTTTGGGCATCTCAAGCGTTGCAGGAAGTTGCAGGAAGTTGTAGGAAGTTGTAGGGGGCTACGCAACTCTCCATCGCAACATGCGAATGTCTGCGCGCATGTACCTTCATGGACCAGTGGAATCTCATGCCAGCAGACACGGCAAGGTAAGGTACACGAGCAAATAAATACATGGGAATCCAATGCAACATACTAGTAAATCACATTCGGATATCATCATGACTTTCATTCAATGGTACTAACTTGTTGTTTGTCAGAAATCTCATCATTACATTTTGGTTCATCTCATCCTCAAAGGCTTCTTCCCGCCGCCCCAAAAGCGTAGAGAGGAGGAAAGTTTGATATCATCCGTGTTACCAGGCTTCTTTTTACTTTCGTTTTTGGTTTTCGCGGACTGCCCTAGGTTTTTACAAAACCAAATCTAACCATCCCCCCAGAGATTTCCCAGAACGCCGTACTAATGCAAGCCGCGAAAGAAAGACGAAAGAAGAGAAAAAAAAGAAGGGGCCTTGCTCTTGAATTTTTTTTCTTTCCAACCAAAATTCCCCAATCTTTCTTTAGTTCTCCTGTCTGTTCTTCCGTTCCCGCTCGACCTCGTACATGAAATCGAAGTAGCCCTTGTCGAACTGGTGGACACGGACGTAACCGTCCTCACCACCACTTGCGTAGCCCTTTCCGGTGGGGTCTGCGGCGACGGTGTTCTTCAAAATAGTCAGTCAACGGCATAACATGACATCATGAGGCTAGGGGGGGCTTACCAGAGGACCGAAGTGACCACGGACTCTGCCAACCTCGTCTTCAAAGACCTTGTGGTAGAATCTTGCCTCGAACTTTCCTTGTCTCGCCGAAGTACGGGTGACATCCATGGCGGCCTGACCACCTCCGAGGATAACAAAGTCCTTCTTGGGTGTGATGGTGGCACTGTTGAGGGGGGTATCAGCGGTGTAGGTCTTGAGAACCTCGAGGTCCTTGGCGGTGATGAGCTATATCTAGTCAGCATTTGGTCTCGTGGATCGTCTGATATGCCGGATGTACCTTGGACGTCTTGTCCTTGGAGGCGGTGATGAAGTAGGTTCTGTCCTGCGACCACTGGAGATCCGTGATGGGCGTGTTAAGCTCGTGGACGGGCTCGTTGTAGATCAGGTCACCGTTCTAGAAGACGGTCAGCTTCAAGTTCCCCCTTATGATATCGCTCTGGCCGGACCCACCTTGGCATCGTACTGCGACACGGAACCGTCCTCGTGACCGGCGATAATGTACTTGGTGAGGTAGCTGAAGCCAGCAACGGTGGCCTTGCTCTCGTCGCAGACAATAGTCAGGACGCGCTCATCGCTCTGCTCGGCCTCGGGGTCGGGGTTGATGTCGACAACGATGATGTTGGAAAGGAAACCCATGCGCTTCTCCGTGACACCGAGCAGCTTGGTGCCGTCCTCGTTGAACTCGACGCGCTTGACAGCGGTAGGGAACTCCCAGGTCTTGAGGTTCTTGCCGGTCTTGACATCCCAAAGTCTCATCGTGTTGTCGGCGGAACCAGAAGCAATCAGGGTGCTGGTGGGGTCGACGTCGACGGTCCAGATGGCACCGACGTGGCCGTGGTAGGTTCCCAAACGCTCGCCATTGTGTGCGTACCAGGCGCAAATCTGTTGATCCTTGGCGGTCGAGAAGATGAGGTCGCCGTCCGAGTTGTACCTGTGTGAGGTAGGCGCATCGGGTTAGCATGCGTAGCCCCTCCTATGGTATGGGAGTTGGGAGTTGAGGGAAAAGAGAGCCCTGGGCGCTTCGGTTCCCCCTCCTTGGATTGGACATTTCGCGTGTTGGGGGTTGCAGAAACGTACTTGATCTGGGTGAGCGCACGCTCGTGACCTGCCAAAAGAATGGGCCTCATATTGTCTGATGTCGGGAGGTGATGCGGTTCTCGATATCGGGGGGCTTGGTATGCGGGCACGTTGTTGCGGCAGGGGACGTCGGTCTTTAAAAGGCTGGTGTCGTCGGGTCAATCGTGAATTTTTGCCTTCACCTCGACATTGTGGGTTTCGGTGCTCTGGTGTGTGGGGCGCACTTTTTCCCCGCGACCATTCTGCCGGTTGAGGTGAAGGTCTTTCACCGCCTTACCGCCTTGAGCCGCCTCAGGCAATCGGTGTTAGCTTACCTTAGCACGGGCATATGGGCAGTCACCGTGGCACAGCAAGGTGAGTCAACCGTCCCAGCTCGTGGCGCGCGACAGCTCACCTCCCCTCCCAATGGAAAGCACCCGACCTCTGATAGGTACAGTCGACCTTGGGTAAGGAAGTACATACGGTAGCATGGTAAGGTAGGTAGGTACCTGTCACGCCTGAGGGAGGTGTTCGAGGAACCTTCCATCAGCGCAGGCCAACCTAGCCTTCCTTCTAGAACTTTAGCGTGCCGGTCCAGGCTGGTGCACGTCACGGAAGGAGCTGCCCCTGGAGAGGCTGGCGGCGGGACGGGAGTCATGGCAGCTCCAACCCTCCAAGTCCAACTGTTCAAGTCCAAGCCAGACAGCGTGGCAGTCGTGGCATGGCACCCGTGGCCGCCGTTGAAGCTCCGTGCCCATCAGAATAGTGCGGTCATCATCATCCAATTCCCACGCCGTTCCATTCCGTTCCCATTGTCCATCTTCCCCGTCGAGACGAGTACTTGGTTACTTCGTACACTACTCTGTACCATAACAACGTCCCTTTTATGGCAATCCGACTCATCCTTGACTCATACGTGTTCCATGAACAGCGTTTCCGGACCTCGAAACTTGGCATTAAACACTATCAAGTCAAGCCTCGGACCCTTTGGCTCAACTACGTGAAGCTCATGGTAGTTTCACATGCGCTTTACCGAGACAGTCTTTTTTGCGAAAAGAAATCAGACCGTCCGGACCACCGTCGTTTGTTTCTTTGTCTTTGTCTTGTTTCTTGTACCATATTTGTATCACTCACCCCGTTTCCTCTTTTCCCTTCTTGGGCACGTCAATTCATTCGATCAATCTCCTTATCCGTTCAGTCTTGATTGGTTTCTCAATTGTGTGTTTTCCAAAACATATCATTCGCAGGACCATTCATCAACTAAAATAGGCTGTTTACTCCATACTGAGCCTATTTTATAATACCCACAACTCGACTTCTTATCGATCGGGTTTGCCGCCGGCCTCGGAGACTCGCCCGAAATTTTCGACCTGCCACAAACGGCTGATCCTTCCACTTCCACTGGGACTCACTCGTACAGAGTCTGCATAGCCAGGACCAGGGAACCTCAACAGCCACAGTCATAGGTACGACTCACACGCACGCGATCTGGGAGTCACAGGGCCCTATCGCTTAGCTCCACTCAAGGGAAGATCGAAGCCAGCAAGGGACACACCACCAAGGCCCAAAGGAAGACAGACACTCATCTCGGTATTCGGCATGTCGTCTATCAGCCAGTTGAAAGGCCCTCAGAGGCTGTCTTGGACGCGCCGCATGGCCATGCCCAACAAGTCTCAGCTTCGGCTGAGAACCCGCGGCTTGCCCTCGAGAGCACCGTCGTCCAGTAACAATCCATCGTCACTGTCCCAAGGAACCCAAACTTCCTCTTCCCGCCGGTCACTTCTGAACCTTGGGGTAGATACGGGTCGTTCCCCATCTGGCCGTCGGCCCTGCAGCGCGCTAAATCCCGACTTGCACCGCTGCCCACCACCCCTCATTCTCGCTGCTCCCGCTTACACCCAACCTGCGCGCTTGACTTCGGTGCCCGTCCCGACATTTTCATCTTCTTCCCATCATCCCAAAAACTTCGCGTTTGGACACCTGCGAGGACAAGCTGCATCTTTGGTCTCTTGGCAATCCCCCCGTCCGTTTATTGCAAGGACCCCGGGTTCCTACGATACGATTTCCCCAAATAGGTCCTTTGCAACCTCAGCCATGGTCGCCAACAAAATCGATGGCACTGCCGTCGCCAAGAAGATTCGGGAGTCCATTGCCAGCGACATTCTCGAGAAGCAAAAGGCGAACCCCAGGTTCCAGCCTCGGCTTACCATTATCCAGGGTATGTCTCCTCACTTTCGGAATTCGTCATACGTTCGCAGTGCTAACAATAATCTTCCACAGTCGGTGACAGATCGGACTCAAGTATGTCGCGCTTCACCATTTACCCCACCATGAAATTTATCGCGATGCTCACAACCCCGCAGGCACCTATGTGCGCATGAAGCAGAAGGCCGCAAAGGAGGTAAGACATGTCACTGGAACCCCAGACGTAATGACCAATGACTAACATGGTCAGGCAAATGTCGACTGCGAATTGGTCAACTTCCCCGAGTCCATTTCTGAGCCCGAGCTCTTGGACCGCATCTACCGCCTCAACGACGACCCTGCCGTCCACGGCATCTTGGTGCAGCTCCCCATCCCGAAGCACCTCGATGAGTACGTCATCACATCTGCCGTCGCAGACGAGAAGGATGTCGATGGATTCGGCACCAGGAATATCGGTGAGCTCGCCAAGAAGGGCGGTCGCCCCTTCTTCATCCCTTGCACCCCCAAGGGCGTGATGGTCCTCTTGAAGGAGGCTGGAGTCGACGTAAAGGGTAAGAACGCTGTCGTTCTTGGACGCAGCGATATTGTGGGCAGCCCTGTCAGCTACCTGCTTCGCAACGCTGATGCGACTGTCACCGTGTGCCACTCCAAGAGCCAGGACTTGGAGGCGCACCTCAAGGCGGCGGACATTGTCATTGCGGCCATTGGCCAGCCCGGCTTCGTCAAGGGCGAGTGGCTCAAGCCTGGTGTTGTGGTGATCGATGTTGGTACCAACTACGTCCCCGATGCCTCCAAGAAGTCTGGTCAACGCCTCGTCGGAGACGTCGACTACGACTCCGCTGCCGAAGTTGCTTCTCACATCACCCCTGTTCCGGGTGGTGTTGGCCCCATGACCGTTGCTATGCTTCTGTCCAACGTTGTCGAGTCCACACTCAAGTCGTTTGAGAAGCAGAGACAGAGGAAGATCTCTCCTCTGCCGCTTCACCTCAAGGAGCCCGTTCCCTCCGACATCGAGGTCTCCAGAGCCCAGAACCCCAAGCAAATCACTCGCTTGGCCAAGGAGGTCGGCATCGCATCTCACGAACTCGAGCCGTACGGAGCCTACAAGGCCAAGGTTGACTTGACCATCCTGAAGCGCTTGGAGCACCGTCGTAACGGCAAGTATGTTGTCGTTACGGGCATCACCCCCACGCCTCTTGGCGAGGGTAAGTCTACCACGACGATGGGTATTGCTCAGGCCCTGGGCGCCCACCTTGGCCGCGTCACCTTCGCCAACGTCCGCCAGCCTAGTCAGGGACCTACCTTTGGTATCAAGGGTGGTGCCGCTGGTGGTGGTTATGCCCAGGTCATCCCTATGGACGAGTTCAACCTCCACTTGACTGGAGATATCCACGCCATCACTGCGGCAAACAACCTGCTCGCAGCTGCGATCGAGACTCGCATGTTTCACGAGAACACTCAGAAGGACGGTCCTCTTTACAAGCGTCTTGTGCCCGCCAAGGGCGGCAAGAGAGTCTTCCCGCCAGTCTTCCTGCCCCGCCTCAAGAAGCTCGGCATTGAGAAGACCAACCCCGACGAGCTTACCGAGGAGGAGATCCGCCGCTTCGCCCGCCTTGACATCGACCCCGAGACAATCACTTGGAGACGAGTTCTGGATGTCAACGATCGCCACTTGCGTGGTATCACCGTCGGCACTGCGCCGACTGAAAAAGGCCAGACCCGTGAGACTGGCTTCGACATTTCTGTTGCCAGCGAGTGCATGGCCATTCTTGCTCTCAGCACAGATCTTGCTGATATGCGTAAGCGCTTGGGCAACATGGTTATTGCTAGCTCCAGAGCCGGCGACCCTGTCACCTGCGACGACATTGGTGCCGGCGGTGCGCTCACTGCCCTGATGAGAGACGCCCTGAAGCCCAACCTCATGCAAACCTTGGAGGGAACTCCTGTGTTTGTGCACGCTGGTCCTTTTGCCAACATCAGTGTTGGCAACAGCTCCATTTTGGCTGACAAGATGGCATTGAAGATTGTCGGTACCGAGCCTGATGAGAACCACTCTGAGAAGGCTGGTTTCGCCATCACTGAGGCTGGCTTTGACTTCACCATGGGTGGAGAGCGTTTCTTCAACCTCAAGTGTCGTGCCTCTGGTCTTGTTCCCGATGTCGTCGTCATTGTTGCTACTGTCCGTGCCCTCAAGGTTCACGGCGGCGGTCCCCCTATCGCTCCTGGTGCCGCTCTCAACGCTGTGTACAAGGAGGAGAATGTCGACATTCTTCGCGCTGGTTGCGTGAACTTGAAGAAGCACATCGAGAACGCCAAACAGTACGGCATTCCTGTTGTTGTTGCCATCAACAAGTTCGTCACGGATACTGATGCTGAAATCGCTGTCATCCGTGAGGAGTCCATCGCTGCCGGTGCCGAGGATGCCATCCTGTCTAACCACTGGGCCGAGGGTGGAAAGGGCGCCATTGAGCTGGGCAAGGGTGTCATCGCCGCCAGCGAGAAGCCCAAGGACTACAAGCTTCTGTACGATCTCGAGGGAACCGTCCAGCAGCGTATCGAGGCTATCGGTCAGAAGATGTACGGCGCTGCTGCTGTTGAGTTCAGCGAGCTCGCTCAGAAGAAGGTTGATACCTACACCAGACAAGGCTTCGGAAACCTTCCCATCTGCGTTGCCAAGACGCAGTACTCCCTGTCTCACGACCCCGACCTGAAGGGTGCCCCTACCGGCTTCACCGTCCCCATCCGGGACGTCAGACTGGCCGCTGGTGCGGGTTACGTGTAAGTTGAGCCAACCATCCAGGAATCATTGCACTACTGACAAAATCACAGCTACGCGCTCGCTGCAGACATTCAGACCATCCCTGGTCTGCCCACAGCCCCTGGGTACTTGAACGTTGACGTCGACACCGAGACTGGTGAGATTGACGGCTTGTTCTAAGTGCGCGAGGGATCATTTCAAGTACGATATTTGGATTTTGAGGCGCTTATAGAGAGAATTCATTTTATGGCGGGACGTGGGCAAAAAAGGAAAGCGGCATTCCATTTATTCAACAAATGGCGCTGGGGAAACGGAAAGAAAGACTAAAGAAACATGCATCTGTTCAACAATGATACCTCCTCTCGGACTCTTAGATAGACCGAATACAAGAATACAAGACTATTCACATCAAAGATTTGGAAATGCAAAGACCTTTCCGTTCGTCATGGGCCTTTCTTTTCCCTCGGGTGGTCTAATAGCTGGGAATACGATGGTCCATCTCTGTACCGATCCTCGCATACTGCCTGATCACGGGACATGGATATGGGAGCAGACTTGTCACTACGGAAACCGTAGATAGGGCAGTTTATCCATCGGGGCCGAAGCACTGAGCATTGTTGGCCGACATTAGCTCAGCCGGTTAAGAACCCCCAATGTCATCTCTTTCTAACTCCCGACGAGAATTCCCAAAACAGCACCACATAATCGCCCAACTCGGTCATCGTAACTTTCTTCTCCCTCTGGCATCTCCTTCGCGAATGGCTCAGTTGTCATTCAACTTTTGGGAAAAGGAGTTCGATGGTCCGCTTGGCAGGTGCTCAATCGTTTCATCGGGGAGCCGGGGGAATAAAGTTACGGGAAGCGATGCTCCGTTTTGGGGGCAGCATTCGGGTACTGGAGATGAGATGCATGGGAGCGAGCGATTGGAGGAGTCGGCTGTGTCGGCAGTGTCATTTATAAAGTGAATACCTTTCTGCCATACTACCCGTTGCTTTGGAAGCTCTAGTGGGAGTTGATTCGTTTCGGGCCGGCTCGAGTTGTCTGTCTAATTTTCGTGGGTTTCAGTTCCTACCCTCCTTCATTCTCATCTTCGCCTTTACGCTCCCGCTACTATACATATCGCGCGGCTGAACTAAGCGGAATTTCTTGAAATGCTTTTAGCCACTGGGAAAGGGAGACTCGAGATTGTGAGAGGCTATATTGGCATTTAAAGTGCGCTTGATACACAGTCTTTGGGATATGTCGTTCGTCGCCCGAGGATAAGATTAAGCTGAGCACGACAAACTTTATGCTGTTAATACCAACGGCCTTTATCGCAAGAGTATGAGGTTATCAAAGACTGTCGGTAAATATACCGTATTGCCATGGCCGAAGGAGATTGGGCCAAAGACCGACATAGGTACTTGTAGATGCTCCGAAGAGGAGAAGGGTGTTCTTGGCGGGGTATCACGATCCGGACATCAGACGACTGTTGGGATCGTCGACAGAACCCCGTCATCGTTATATGTCTTTACTCCAACCCCATCAGCTGTCAAACCCCTCGAAGAGCTTACCAAATCCGTCTTCAGAGTTTGCAAAAGTTCAGATCATTCCACGAAGGAACAGCCATTCCACACTCCACACTGAAACCAAAAGGGGTAAGTAGCATGTCATGCATTAGGAAGTCATCTTCACAAAGGGATCGAATAGAGTATTTGGGTTTTCCCATTGTCCATTGTTCTATGAATCATCAAAGATTACAGTGTGGCCACCGAGGCCAAGCTTCTGTAAAGGGTATGAACGCGCGCGCGACGACAAACGACCGGCGGCAGCTAGCTAGCAGAACGGAATCTCTTTGACCAGACCCCAAAAAGATCCAACCTCTGTATTCTATGTTCTTTTGTTGCCAAGCTGCGGCACAAATGCACAAGAAAGAGCAAATCCAGAAGACCCGTCCCCGGCCGTATACCTCTCCTTTGCCCGTATATACTCCAACGCCATACAAAGAGACCAAAAGAGATCAAAGTATGCACACGAAGAATCTCATTGAGCTAGAATATATTACCAACCAAACTGCTCACAGTGAAGCTCGACGGCGGGACCAGATGTGCGGATGCACCCGGCAGTCGTGTTGCGGACTTGCGTCATGAGGCTCTCAGGACCACAGCCCATAACGAGAACTCGCTGGTCGGAGGGGGTCTCGTCGATGGCGTTCTGGATAATCTTGGCGACGTCGGGGCGGCCATAGTGGACAGGGATACCGCTCAAGCTGTTTGTAACTCCGTTCTGCTGGATGGTGGGAGACGAAGGCGAAGTTGCATCAGACTCAAAGCCGGACTTCTCGGGATCAGATACGGCGCGAGTGTTGATTCTGGGGGGCTGCTGGGGAACGCCGTTGGTGGTCTCGAACTTCTCAGATGAAGGAGTGAAGGGTGTCGAGGCCTCAGACGAGATGGTGCCCGAGCGGGAGCGGTCCTCCTTGGAAGAGCCGGGGTTTTGGGAAGAGTCCTGGCTTCCAGGCGCGCGGGTGACGTACAGTTGGATGTTGGCACCGAGGGCCTGACGAATCGTGGAGAGGTGACCGGCGAACCATTCAAGGCGAGCTGAGAGATCCGATTAGTTTGGGTGTTTGGGAGAAAAAGTTAATCGCGAAATGTACTTACCAGGATCCTTGACCATCCAGACAAAAGTGACACTCGGCATAGATCCCTGTGCAACCTTCTTGAGCAGGTTGAGGACTGTGCCGACAGTGAAGCTGGCTCCGCTACCTCCGGCGACGAGGATGATCTTGTTATACTCGGCCGGGTTGGGGAACGTTCCATAGGAGCCTTCAACCGAAGCCTTGAGGGTAGCACCGGGGTTCTGGACTGCGTGTTCGTGGAGCTCGCGGGTGAAGCCGTCGTATGAGTTGATGACAAACTCCAGCGGGTTGGTGGCGGCAATCGTGAAAGGGTGCATCTCCAGAGCGCGGATCTTGGGGACCCAGAGGAAACAATGCTCTCCAGAACTAGCTCCAATGGGGGCCTTCTTGAGGATGATGCGAGTGCCGCCGTGGGGAAGCGGGTAGACGGTTGCGTTGTTGTTGAAGCTGTAAAGCACAACACGGGCGAATCTCACAACGCGGTCGGCGACCCAGATACCGGAAGCAACAGCCGTGATGATGACGATCTTCTTGCTTAGCTCTGGCTGGTGAAGGCCGACGAGAACCATCGAGATGGCGAAGAAGGATACATGAAGAATGTAGAACAGTTCGTAGTACCAGAGGCGGACGATTGCGCCGGCGAGCACAAGGGCGAGGAAAGTAAATCCGGAAGCAATGCCGTAGATTTCCTCAGCAACACGAAGGCGTGCCATGTTACCAGCCTCGATGAAGTAGGCGGAGTACGTTGCACCGTGTACAACGATGAGAACCATGGTGATGTACCCGGCGATTTGATGGAGGACATTGAGCCGCTCGTAGGACCAGGCGGTCAAGAAGCCGAGAGGAGTGTTCTTCAGACTAAGAAAGACCACGAAAGCGATGTTGGCGATGGACAGCCTATCAAGTATTAGTTTCTGGCAGTTCCAATGATGCTAAGGGGTTTGGGGTGTAATTCAACTTACCATCCTGCACGAGCCGCAATGACTGTGAGATACGGAAGAGCGGAGGCGTCGATGTGGGTGAACAGCAGGGCGATGTTGATTACGAGATATCCGAGGGCGACGACGAAGTGGCCGGTGGACGGCAAAGCAGGGAACTTGTAGACGGTGACTCTTCGGATGGATCTATGTTAGGGTCAGTATTTTTGTGTGATCAAGTACGGGTTGTTTCCTTTCTCAAGTCTTACCGGGACACAAAGAGGAACGGCTTTGCCAGACCAGACATCTTTGTAGGAAGACCAGCCTTGGAAGCACCACGACGACCAAGGTGAAAGACGATGAAGATGCCCATAAGAGCAGCCAGGGCGATGGCGAAGTAGGTCGTCGCCTCCTGGTTGAGCTTGGTCCGCTTTGCAAAGAGCAAAGGGTAGGCCGAGGGGCCACTAGCACCTCCAGCCATTTTTGCGCGTAGTGGTAAGGATGAGTGAGCAATGGGAAGTTATTCGCGCAATCTGTAGGAGGGATGGTGGATTAGCGCAGTCGGCAAGGTTGTCGTCGTGAGATGAGGTGAGCCGAACAAATGGATGAGAACTGGGAATGTGCCAAGTTTATAACAAGAGGTATTGTTATGATGAGTTGACGAGTGGGTGAAAGAACCCTCGTTTGATAAGGATGGCGCGGAGGGTCTCAGAGTATTGTGATGAAGAGAGCTACTTACTCGGAACGCGGCAGAGGGAGGTGTGTAAAATAGAAAAACTTGGATGACCCCCGCTTGCGGTAAGCGGGAGCGAGAAAGGGTGAGGAAGAATAAGGTGAAGCGTTGTGTACCAGGGAGGCAATATTGAGGTGTGGTGAATGTGAAGGAGGGGGGTCGAGTAGTGGTTGGTGGTGGTGGTGGTGGTGGTGGTGGAGATAGGCCCGGGTAGATTGGGTGTAGGTAGGGAAGGAGGTCTACACACAGTCCAAGCCGTGCCTTCCTTTAGTTCTTAGATTCATCCCACCCTTGTGGCTTAGAATTCATCTTATAGTAGAAAGAAACGAAAATAAAAACTAACCCTTGATATTGTGAGACCGTAAGGTTTGGCAGAGCGGATCTGTCTAGGAAGGAGCTCCTACTACCTGGTTCCTCAGCTAGAGCGTTCCTTCCTTGCTTTTTTTCCCTAAATCCTATACCTTGCTCCTCCTTCATCCAGTACTGTTGACTTATCTGGAAAAATGGCGTCGAGTCCTGCCACTCTATGTAACTCACGCGTGAACTTACACAAGTCGTCTGCATACCCCCACTTACACGCTGTCCTTGGATGAATGCGGTCTACCGACGTAGTTCCCGTGGCTTGACCCGCGTGGCGTTTTATTCCTCTCACCCTGATTTTCCCTGATCGTCCCCCTCCTTCTCGATCGTATCTGGACTTCAGACAACAGGGCAAACGTCCAGATAAGAAAGAGAAAGGAGGATATCACCGTCAGACTCGAGAGCAATCAGCCAAGGTTTCCCGATGAGATGTTGCAATGATAGCCGTCGGATTGTGTATTCAGTCTATACCTTCCCTTCGCGGCCAACCACCCGCTTCACATGGCACCCTCTCAACTCGTTGGCATTCTCATGTTGGCTTGCTTACAACGCACTTACACAACGGCGGCCCCAAAGACCTGTGCATACCAGGGACCGATTACCCAGCTCCATAAACATCCATGTGAGACAGGCGCCACGTTCCCCAGATAAGTCGATCCGTTGTTGAAGTCCCCGGTCTCGAGAGAAAAAAAAACAGGGACTTTCCCCTCTCATGCGGTAGGGTACGTACATCTTTCCCGTCCCGTCTCGAGGAAGCCCAGACAAGTCACAGTAATAAGCCTTCGTCCATGTGAAGAGCCTCGAGCCGTTCCTGGATAGCTGCGTCGTACGACCGCTGAGAAAAGGGCTCAAACACCGTACGTAGACACATATTGCCGCTCCATGCCACTGCCCAATGACGAGATGGCCAACCCCAACTTCGATGAGGGTCCTTCGATGCCGGTAGCCGGTGTAACTTTCACGCCCTCTTGTTCTCCGCAGCTGGAGCAAGCGCAGCAAGCAAGGCGGGAGGAAGCTTGGACAGCGGCAAGCGGGAAGGGAGGCGAGAAGAAAATACGGGGGAAATTGTTTGCTAGGGAAGGTCTCACGAATCGTGGATCTAGATTAAGATGGATTCCCCTACGAGAAGTTCAGAAACAAGAGGGCCGCAATGTCTAGCTCCATACAGCTTGGCCTGGCGGTTTTGGTTTTGTCAGCTTGACAAAGCACTCTACATTTCTTTTGCATTGCGGTGAAAATGCCATGGGCCATAGAAAAGGTACTTTTGCGTAGGGAGGGTACATAGTATGGCAAGGAAAGGGTAGGCAAGCAAAGTTCGTTGAGGTTAAAGTAGAGTGGCCCGGATGAGCCTTTGACGGACAGCCCCTCGACCCCACCGTTGTCTGCAGCGTGCCGTGAACCGCCGCCAGGACTCAGACGGCCTCGCTACACAGTACACAGCCAAAGACGGAAGTACGGGGGTTGTTGACACAATTTGGGTAATTCGAGCCAAACCGCAAAAAGAAACGAGACAACGCCAAGGAGAGACAGAGTCCGCCTCACAAGCCAGACACTTGTTATGATCGAGGGCTGAGGGCTGAGCGTGAGCCAGACTTCCGGCTCCAAAATGCATCCACATAGTAGCATCCAGTGTGGAGCTCCGGTATCAACGTGCCTATCTGCATCTTGTAGATAGATTGACTTGCCTAGATGGGATAGAATCATTACTGCAAAGGCCCTCGTACGGGCCGTGTTTCTTTCGGAGTGCAAGTCGACTCAAAAATCCCTTGTGAGAGATCCTTGGAATGTCGTGTCAGCAGCAAATGTTGTCGACCCCCTCAAAGTCACCTGCTAAATGGGTGACCCTGGCCCCCTTGACCTTGCTGCATTAGGCCGTGATCCGTTAGTCGTGATCTTCGCCATAGTCCACCCGCGTCTAATCCCCGAGAGGGTAAGTCGCCAAGGGCTTGCTTGACAGGCCTCATGTTCTCGCTTGGAAACGGTACCGTGCCAGTGGGGGTTTCCTGGAATTGCACGCCGCCTCTGGGGACGGGATGAACTAGAGGTGCCAGGGCCTGACGGGAGAGCGCGGGAGGACGGGACATGAAGTGAGTGGCGTGGACCTGGCCTGGCCAGTGCTGGACCACCTACTCTCATCGTCCACTCCTATCCGTAGTTTGACAGCCCGTCAGGAACTCGGTGTGATGTGACGCGACGCGGCTGGCCAAAGTGTGCTTCGAGTACGCCTGTATTCGTCACATTGCACCGCTGGCTGGTGCTCGTTGCCGCCATCGCCGGAAGCAGCCGCGCGCTGCGTCAGAAGGGCAAAGACTGCCTCCGTACATACAACTCGAAGCGACAACGTCAAAGTCAACCGGCAAGGGTGTCCAATGAGATGGGGCCAGGTCAATGGATCTAATCAATCTGTTGTAGAAGGCGGCGGCGAATGGCATGAGGTAGGCTTTCGGTCGGTGACACTGCCCAAGCCGTCTAGCTAGAGTAGGCGGGCAAATTGCTGCTCCGAGGCCAGGATGCCGTTGTATCGTGCTCAGTTGCGTAGCATCGCGTGTACCAGACTTTTGTCGCGTAACGACTTGCCCGTTTCTATCGCTCCTGCGTCTGGCTCCGATAGTCTGGTAGCCTTGGTAGAGGACTGATTCATCTTCAAAAGACAAATGTCTTGGTGAAAGCGGCCGCTGCCCTTCGATCCACGCGTACCATACCGGAGGGCAAGCGATACGCCGGATCCGGAACGATGCAATTCCGTCTGGCGGGCTGGCAGATTACCGTTGACTTTGTTGGGCGTCATGGATCTGGTGCTTCCGTTGCTTCTTGAGCTGTCACTTTCCGGAACAATTCACTCGTTCTCTGGAGTACAGAGTTGTTCGTCCACGTGTTCTCAGCCGTGATGTGAGGTCAAAGGGCGGAGTTGATGGGAAGCGGCAGGTTCTGAAGCACGCCAAAATGCAGTCGTTTTCGCTGGGTGCCAGAGCCCAGAGTTGCCTCCATCACAACAGATGCAGCTAAGCATGATGTGCCTGGATCGTGCCTGTCTTTGCGTGCCACTCACATCATCTTTGATGTGATCAAAAGCCACACCCCTTAACCATTCCAGGTCCACGTTTTGGCTGAGACAGTTGACGTGCGCACTGGCGACGCAGGTTGAGGTTCGTGGATTTGCCGTTCCCGAGACAAGATCCAGATCTGTCTGGCTTGGTATTGCTGAGGGTGGATCGCATTGAGTTGACCTATGATTTGAACATACAAGCGGGAGAGGCGCAGAAGGCTGAGTCGCAAGGAAGAGTCATGTTGAACCTATTGGCAGCTGGGCGTATGAGTGTTACGAAGAGGGAGGAGGAGAGAAGGAGAGGAATGCAATGGTGTGGTGAGCAATCCACCCGCGCGGGTAACTACGCTAGACGAGGAAAAGACTTGGCAGAAGTGCAGCGACATGTAGATAGCAAGGTACATCCCTAAACGCGATGCCAAGCTGGAGATAGTAGTACTTCAGTAACCTCTAGTAATCTTATCCCCCCGTTTCCCTCCTCCCGGCCCCACCATCCGCTTCTCGACATCAATTTGACTTCACTCGCCTGCCCACCACTACCGACGTCAACCTAAACGACACACACTTCCGCATTCGTCATTGGCAGATTCCAACGTTCGCTTGAGGCCGCCTTCATCAACATACTTCGCTGCCCTGGTCAACGGGGAAACACATGAATCAGCTGGCCGCGCGGATGCAGAGACACGCCACTTCAACTCTCGACTCTAACTCTAGAAACAGAATCTCAACATTGGAAACAAGGAACTAACACCACGCGGCGATAGCAGCCAAGTCTTGGTAGACTGCAAATCGATGGTATCAACAAACAAGCATCCGGTATGCACTCTCATTTGCTTCTTTCTGGGGCCAACCCGACATCAAAACCGCTTTGCAGATCATCCTCCTCTTGCAGAACTCCAGTCAGAGCATACGCAATCTCTCTTCCAGATGCCTCCGCTGTTGCGCGAGCCTACACTGGCGACGATACCTTGAACGTCTGTCCAAATCGCTGAAGCACTTCGGACGCCTCCTGCGTCAACTCCATTTCCGCCTGCCTCGAACCGTCCGCCTCCATAAAGTTATGGAACATGAGTTTACCGTCGCTATGGTGCTTTGGGCAAAGGCGAGGTTTAAACTTGCAGTCGCAAGCGGGCGCGTCGTCAGCATCCTCATCCAACTGTTCCTCCAGACTGCTTTGCAAGGAATTCCATGGCTTCTTGATCTCTCCTGCGTCTTCGGAAGCCACCGCTTGTTGGAACAACTCCCCGGCGACATTGCGCCTCTCTGAAGCATTAGCGTCGAGCCCTTCGATCTTCCCGAGTTCAAGATTGGCATAGGATCTAAGAAGGTTGATGGACCGCCAAACTTCCGCTGTTTGGGCTTCCGTCTGCCAAGCACCCAAGTTGCTATTCCACTCGTGGAGCCCTTCAAGCAAGTTGAATGCTCTCTGCAAGCTCTGCGGATTCCTCTGTTCGAGTGCTGCTATGACTTCCCTTCTCCTTCTCACGAAAGCAGCTAGCCTCCAGAAGTTGGGCACATCTGCGCTGGTGCCCTCCTTTGCCTTGGCGTCGGGCCATAAAATACTCTGCATGAAATCTGGCAAAGTCTTTCTAGTTTGTTGGTCTCCGAATATGCGATAAGATTCTGACCGTGCCTTGCCAAGCGCAGTCATCAACTCCGTCCGCAGTTGAGAGACTCTATCAGTCTGCTGAGCATCGGGGCTGGCGTCACCAACAGCTCTTGGAATAGTCATGTACGATATCCACTTGGCCGCTTCGCTCTTAGCTTGAAGCTTGATCTGAAGCTCTTGGGTCTGTCGTGCAAGTTTTGCCAGTTCGTTTTGGCTCTCTTTCTTGGCCTTCTCCAAAGCTTCGAGCTTATCCGAGGTTCTCTGCCGTTGCTCCTCCAAAGCGTTGTTTTGGGCTTCGAGATTGCGAAGTTCCGTCTCTTGTGTCTCTCGTTCCCTGTTGAGTTCTCTCAGTCTGTCCGACGTTGTCTGCTCTGAATTCGAGTCCTGTTCTCGTTCTTGGGCCTCGGCCTGCATATGTTCAAGCTTACTCTGGAAAGTTCGAACTTGTTCTCGGAGGCGATCACTCTCTTCCCTCATGCGTAGCTCGACGGCGTGCGCGAGCTTAAGTTTCTCTGTTGCTTGTTGTTCCAAACCGCGCTTGGTCTGTTCTGACAATTCTCGAACTTGCAATTGCAACGACTTGATCAAGCGGTTTTGCTTTTCATTCTTTAGGGCCTTGTCGTCGCCCGAGCTAGATCGGTTGCCTGCCTTGAGGTAGGGTTTCTCGAGGTAAAGTTCCATTTGTGCTTTGAGCTCGAGCGCAGCGGCGGCTAGTCGTTTGACAGATCTAATCGTCGTCCTCAATTCCGCTAGCACCTTGTCCGTCGAATCGCCAGCTTGCCCCAGCTCCAGGGATATCTCCAGCAGGCTGACCTGATCGGCTGCTCGCTTTCCGTGCATCTCCAAGAGGTCCGCGGTGCACTGTAGAGATTCGGGAACCTCTGGGCGTTCCAACAGCCTCCTGTAGTTGTGAATGGCTTCCACCGCTTCTCTGATTTCGCGATAACTCACGGCTTCGAGCGCGGTCTCTAGCTTCAGTTTTTCGTCCAACCTGCGCGCTAGTATGCGGCAGTAATCCTTGATTTCCATGAGTCTGGAGCTGATCTCCCGCTCCAGCGTGGAACACCGTAGGCATTCTGGCCTTGTCAGATCGAGCCTTTTCCAGGTCTTGGTAAATGGATCTTTAAAGACGGGACTTGACCCAGGAGGCACCGCCGTGTCCATGAATTCTACGAACCGGCTACCTCTAGGGCTCAAGACGAATCTGACCCTATCGCGGGGAGGCGGGGTTTCCTGCATTGCGGTGACTTCGGATGCTGCCGCCTCTGATGGGATGGCCACCGCGGGAACAACAAAACTCATTTCTATGGGAGCTGAACGCAGCGGATGATTGTCGAGTATCTTAGGCGGCAGCTGGGGCTGGGGCTGGAAACCGGCTGCGAGCGTAGTAGATCCGGGAGGGTTTGGCGCAGTATACTCCAAGCTGCTAGCATACCTCTGGCGCACCTCCAGCCGCTCTGTCGCGATCTTGGAAAAGGCAATGACGGCAGACCTACGCTCATCGTTATCAAGCTTGACTTGGTCGCTGTAGACACGGAGACATTCTACCAGGTCCTTGTTGTCGATCTGGAACATGGGCTGCACCTGGTCCCCCGGATGTCTGGCGCCCACGTACTCGTTCACTTCCCTGTTGTTCTTCGTCACGTCCATGAGGATGCGCTTCAGCCGCTCGAGATCTTCTTGCAGAATCTCCCCACTATCGTTGATTCTATTCACAATGGTCTCCTCAATCTCTCGTTGGTCGAGCGCGAGCGCGCGTGCCTTCTCGAAGAACGCGTCCCATTGACTGGCATCTCTAGAGCATCGCGTCATCACTACCACGCCGGGGATATGACCCCAGTGATTGTCGTTCCGCGTGAGAGTCTGCTCGATAAACGTGTGCTGCCGCCTCACAGACACGTCCATCCGCTCCCAGGCTCTTTGCATCCTCTCGGCCGCGCACTTGACCTCCACCTCGTCGAGCTTCTCCATCACGGCGTCCATATCTAGTCGGAATGTAAGCCGCAGCCGAGCTTCCTCCTGCGCAGAGGTATACATCAGCCGGCACAGCTGGTGAATGATCCGGTTGACAAAAGGCACCTTCACCCACGTCCGGCCCTGCATCCACTCGAGCAGTGCGGAGATCATACCGTCGTTGGACGTCTCGAGGTCGAAGAGTGCGTAGTAATCGTCCGAGGACATGCTTTCCCCCGTCGCCTTTTCAAACTCGTCCTTGCGAAGCCGGGCCGCCACGTCGCGCGTGTAGCCCGGGTACCGGAGACGGCTCGAGAGCATCGACTGGAACTCGGGGGGCATCGTCGCGAACGTGTCGTTCCAGACTTGTATGATCATTCTCCGCTCCTCGTCGCCGCCGGGGAGGGGCTGCGGGCGGACGAAGATGTGCGTGCGGTTTGGGGCACCCGGGGGCGGGACTTTGATCCGGCGGAGGGTAAACCCCGCGCCGGAGCGGTCTGGTTCGGCGTTGTATGCGTCTAGACCGGCAGGGAGCTGCTGATGCGTGCGGCGGCGTTGGGGGTTATGGATTGGGGGCGGAGGCTGGACTACGGTGTCTGTTGACGATGATCGGGAGCCGTGCCGTCGTTGGTTATGGAGGGGAGTAGAGGGCGAGACCGGCTCGTTGGACCTTATGAAACCTGTGATTTCACCGGGTCGAGTCGGCGTGGGAGTATGGATGAGCGGTGATGCAGGGGAAACGTCTCGGTCTCGGGCGCGGCTCATTCCAGGAGACGTGGCTGTTTGGGAAGACTCGGGTCGGCAACGTCTCGGGGCTGGGATTTCCATGGAATCTTCAGGATATGGCAGTCGCTCGTCTGCCGCTTCTTGGGTGTCGTTACGCTCTCTTTCTCTCTTCTCTCTCTCACGCGCTGCCACTTGCCCCCTCGGTGTCAAAGGTCTCACGGACGCAGGTGAAGGGGATTCCGTTCTCTGCAAGACTTCTGACGGTGGGAGAGGGCGGTAATATTCACCTTCGCCGTTGCCTCTGCCGTGTCTGGCGTCTTCGCGACTCGGGTCAATCTTTATCGGAAGAGGGCGTTGAAGAGAGATTCTGGTTGCTTTCCCAAGCACGGCACTCATCGGTTGCGAGTCGAACGCTTCCTCGGTCGACTGAGAGTACAAGGGACGATTAGTGACTGCCTGGAGCACAGGCTCAGCCTCAGGACTGGGATCATGTTGAGAGCGAGTAGAATTATCCGTAGTAGTGTTTGTTCCCTCGCTGACATTTCGACTAGGAATATATCCCTTTTCTACAAAGCCTTCAACTACCGATTCGGAATCCCCCTGGAGGAGTCGCGAGGCTGCTGGTGTTGGCGTCGACGGCTGGAACTGTGTACGAGTGGCGGAAGACGTGAGCTCGAGGGGGCTGACAATTTCTGTATCGGGAACGATTGGAACTAGCAATGTGTTGCGCGTCTGACGACTCCCATCTGTCGAGATCTCGGGGGCCTTCGGTTTGGTAGGTGATGCAATATCGCCACCGAGCGCGGATAGCAGGGAACTGAGGGCGCCTGAGCCCAGTGTTGGTTTGGTATTTGTCTGGTTGAAAGACCCCGTTGCTCCGGGCTCGGCTTCTCGCTCGCCTGATGACTGCTGCTTCTCCTGGGAAGAGGGGTTCTGGCCGTGGGCTGGAGACGAGGTCGCCTCCTTCTCTGGGTCCGACTCTTGCGAGACTTCTTTGGGGGCCGAAAAAGTCTCCGCTGTCGCTTGAGAATCCTTCGATCCAGCGTCAGCAGAGCTATCTTCAGCTGGTGCGGTGGTGGTGGAGGAAAAGGAGGGTGTCGTGGAATCATTTCCACTGTTGTGTGCATCACCGGGCACCGTTGAAGTTGGTTTCTCTTTATCCGACATGCCGCCCGAGTATTCTATTAAATTGGGATGAGAAAGTAGACAGTTTAGTTAGCTCATACTTGAGAGAAGAAGAAGGCAGGTCGAACGAAATATGAGTATCAAACCCTCAACGACTTTTTCGATATAGGGGTTCTCCTTTTTCTACTAATCTTTGACCCAACCCTCGATGACGTTGAGTCTTCTCGTGTCTTCTAGTAACTCCATGGTGGGAGCATCTGGATGCTTGAAGCAAGGTATCGAGAGGACGATACAAGGGAGACGCAGAACACAAAGACTTTGGTGTCCATGCTTGTTTGGAGATTGAACATGCCGCGACATTTACAATACCATCAAAGAACTCAATGGTTATTATTCACAAAGGCAATTAGGCAAGGGAGTATCAGGCATTCAACTAATTATTTGAGCCTTCAGATGGATCAGGTAAGTATCTCACATGACAGCGCTGTGCAGCGATATTCAGCCATCATAAGATTCTTGAAATTATACTCATAATTGCGACCGTTATAAGGCCCCTTATACTCATAGCGTCGGCGATCTGCTGACAGATCTACCACGTACACTCCTTAGATCAGGCAGACTATCCCGGCTACCGACAACTTCCCCGCCGCCATTCAAAATAAGATAGAGCCCACTGTGACTCGCTTCAGATTGCGTTTCGTCGTCGTCGTTCTCGTCATAAGTATCATCGTCATCATAATCGTAAAACGCCTTGAGGACCATCTCCTCGTCCCTAAATCGCACCATCTTCAACCCATCCTTTGCTTTGCCGTCAATCTCGAGAGCGCGCTTTATATCCCGACTCCTCGCGTCCTCAAACTCAATCATCGTGAGACAATCCCTCGTCAAGCCCCGGATATTAGTCCCCGCGAACCCGACCCCCCTCACGCTGGCAGCCCGAACGTACGCGGCATGAGCTTCGCGCCAGCGGCCCCAGGCACTAAGGACATGGCCACGGTACAAATAAGCGCGGGGCTCGAGGTCGAAGCGGTGCAGATGCGCCGCTATCGCGAGGGCCTGGTCTGCAGCGTTGAGGGCCTGGTGAAGCTTCAGGATGGACAGAGGTGTTTGCAGCAGGGCGTAGGTGCGGAGGAGAAGGGTGTTGACGGTTTGGGCGGCGGAGTCGGCGGCGGCAGGGGCGAGGATGTCGGATTGAGACGAGGTACTCATTAGGAAGAAAACTTTGCTCTCTGGTATTGTTCGGCTTGGAGGCTGATGGGGTTTCTTGTTTGGTGTCCTGATGAAAACGGCGATTTGCTAGTTTGGTGTGTGCCACGGACGTGCCAGCATGTGCTCTTCTCCCTTTGCTTATCCTCCTTCTCGGACCCTAATCTGGTCGGTGCTGATTTTGGCAATGCCCGAATTCCGAGCTTTTGGTTTGAAGCATTCGTTGGATTTACTCCATAGAAAGAGGAAGAGATATCTTTGTGCAGTGTCTCGAGCCAAGTTGGCAGAGCTGAGGGTGTTGCAAGGGATGAGGTTGAAGCAGAACCTTTGAGTTGGGGTAAGCTAAAAGTGAATAATGAAGAAGAGAGTTTGCTGCAAATCTTACCTTCCAAACTCGCGGCAGGTGCCCGGCTTCTCTGAACGACTTTTCGGATTTAGGTGATGAAGTAAATCATTCGATTTGAAATTCTCAAAAGCCCTTGGCCCCCTCTCTCTCCGCGAGCCGGCGGAACAAGTGACGCAGGATGTGGAATTAGGCCAAGACTGCCCCTCGATTTGTTGTTATGGATCAGCGATTGCCGCGTTCGTCAAGGGCGTCGTATGCCAAGACCAACCGAAAGGAAGATCAGATTTCAAGAACAATGAGGGATGTATGGAGTAAATTGCCTGGCCTCTGAGTGCCGAACTCGTCTGGATCGCTGACAGGCTCCCCTGCTTACTTATGTGTCCCGAGGGGCATCGATGAAAGAACTACTGTCTTCCTGCCAAGTTTATTGATAAGAGGGCGCCGGGCTTGTTCGGTGGGATGCTAAGTTGAATCAGATGCAAGTGTCTTTCAAGGGAGGGCCTGGATCGCGGCAATAGCGAGGAATGCATGTGCCGTTTTGGGCATGAGTAAGCACAGCCCGATCTTGGGGCATCGAACGTTGAACGCGCTGCAAAACTCAAGCTTCTTTCCGCGATGGGTATTGTTCGGCTACAACCGAGTGGCGATGCTTTACATTTTTGAGGCCATCATTAAGGTTTGGATCTGGACGCTTTCGTCAGGTCACGCTCGAGGTCTAGGCCAAGCTTTCGAGAAGCATCATCCACAGTCATTGCCGAAGAAACACAACCGTTGGAAAAGCTCTCTGGAACCTTTCTTTTCGGCGAGAAAGAATATCGAAGGATATCGAAGGAGAGAAGAAAGAAGAAGAAAACATCCGGGAACGGAATGTGAAAATAGAGGAGACCTCTCGATATTGCCCGATGTGATCTGCGTGATGACGAGGACAGAATTACAACCTCTTCTGATGATAGAAAGACAGTCCATACTTACAATCCTATGATACAAGGGGATAAAACCCCCCAAAAATAGTGTATCATGATTGCCAACTCTCAGATTCAGCTCAAGTCCCTGTTCACAGATCGTTCAGCGCGTCGTGAGCCACCTGGTACGCCTACCTAGCCACCCCGCGTCTTCCCGGCCGAAGACGTAGCTTCTGAGACCGGTGTTGAGGCTTGCTCTCTAGTTTTAGCGGCGATTGGCGATCCCGGAGGGTGTTGTGGCTCATCGACGCATCTCTTCCCCAGCCTGGACCTCGCCTCCAGAGGCTTCTCATGCTCGGTAGACTCCAGTGTCTGACTGTATGGGGACTAAAGGCGTGAGAAAGTGCACAAGTTGTTCGCAACGGGGCTTGGTTTATGTCTTGGGCGTCGAGTGCCTTCTCGTCCGTAGATGTTTCCGTAGCCCATGTGTCTCGCATAGGCTCAACGCTGGCAACTGTGGTCCACGACTCCATTATAATCATCGGCCGCCTCGGATAATCGGCACATGATCTTGGTCTCTTCCATGAAAGGCAAGAATCTCGAAGCTTTCGAAGCACTCAAACCCAACGACATTGTGTTGACGAGTTAAAATGGTTGAAGTCGGACAATCCTTGCGGTACCACCCTAACTCGGGTGGACACCATATATTCAATCTAAACCTAGCTCTGATTATTGTGTCGACATTATTAGTCTCTCTCCGTCTATTCACGCGCAAGACTATAGCAAAGGCTCTAGGCTGGGATGACTTCCTTGCAATAATAGCATGGGTAGGTAAAGCCGTTCCCTCGTGTAAGTTGTGGACTAACACTGGGAACCAGGCCTTATGTGTCACAATCTCGGCCCTTGAGATGGACACGACCAACTATGGCACCGGGGCCCAGATTGAGGATGTTCCCCGACCGACGCTGCTTCAATTTTTAAAGGTCCGTTGAAGCGTCCCTGGAACTTCTTCCACAGAGCTGACATACTGCGAATAGAGGCTTTCCATCATGGAATTGGTCTACTTCCTCGCTTCTGGTGCAGTACGCTTATCCATATTGGCGTTTCTTCCGCGCTTGAGCAAGAACAGTATGATGATTCCAGTCTCCAACAAGACGAATCGCTGATGTTCGTTGCCAGAGGTGTATACCTGGAGCATTTATGCCCTCAATGCCATTGTGATCATAACAAGTTTGTCGGGTTTCTTTTTCGTCTTGACAGAATGCTCGCAGATACCGTGAGATAACCCTCTCCTGAGATGTAGCAATGGTTGGCTGACTCGGTGCCCTAGCGATGTCTTCAATTATTCCAGCACATGGCGGCAATGCAGGGACAAACGAGAGGAGCGATCGATGATGCTGGCCCATGCCATGATTTGCATATTTGTTGATTGTATGCTGGTTGTCCTTCCGCTGTGTGTCGTAACGAATTACGTCAAAATGGGGGTCAAGGCTATACAAATTTTGCTCGTGTTTTCTCTGGGTATTTTTGCCGTCGTCACCGGCATCGTTCGCTTTTCCATCATCGTCACGACTGATTTCAGTGTCAACACGTAAGTACTCCTTGCCGCGAACGCGTGGCATCTTCAGCAAACTAACACGAAATAGCACATACAAGATGCTTACAGTAGCTGCGTGGACCGACGCTGAGCTTCATGTTGGTCTCTGGGTCGGTTGTTTCCCAGCACTGCAGCCTCTGCTTCGGCATGTAACTTTGATGCTCGGCATGCGCAGCCAGTTGGATAGCACGGGCGCCGCAAGCAAGAGAAACACGATGACATCCACAGCGACTTCCAATAGGAAAAGCGTTTTGAATAGATGGTCACGGAGTACTGTATATGTACGCAGCGAGAGCGCCGGAAGCCAGCCGCTGGAAAATGACGCCGGGCAAGTTGAGGTTGTAGGTGGCCTGTCTGAAGATGTCGAGATGGTGGATCTCGAGAAGGGGGAAGGCGCTGGTCAAGTTGGCAAGCAGACAGATAACTAGACACCAAGAGAAATCGGGGAAAGCTCACGAGCAGCAGAAAGGAAGGCAAAATCTAGTGGCAGAAGTTGATGTGTCCGAATTATGTAGGAGGAAACGTGTGAATGAAAAAAATTTGAGAAGTTGCTGATCAGAACACTGAACAATTGGATGCTTGAGGAAGAACTTACAGTGCTCGGCTCAAGATCAGCACTGTCAAACACTACGTATCCACGCACCTTGGGCACAGACCATTCCTTCTTGAACCCGCATGGTCCGTGCGGACCGCACGACGACTTGGGCTCCTTTCCAAAACGGAGTACTGCAAACCCAAGAATCTACTTCGACAGAAGGCGACAGCTTCACGCCATCTAGACTCTGTACAATCTACAAATTTTTTGCAGTTGGCCACCATTGTACGCGATTCGACATTGAGCTTCATGAAATCGCGGTATCAAGACTAGTTCGACCCACACAAACCCAAAAACCTCTGAGGACACCTCCGAGATATTGGGTCTCATCTTGTTCATACCCAACACCGCTACTTCAAGATCTCCGTCTCCGTCTATTGCCTCTTTTTTCAAGTGCCCACTGGTCTTTCAAGAAGAAAACCTCAATATGGCATCATTATCAGTATTTGGATATCCTTCAAGATTCGCACCCAGCAAGATTGGACTAGTCTGGACTGCCCTCTTCTACGGAGTTCCCGTGACCAATATTGCTATCCATCTCGCCTGGCTCGCCGCCCTCCATCCCATTTTCTCTTCGCTCCCGATAGATCGCAGGCGTCTTTCAGCATTTCTTCACAAGTACTTCATGCTCAGCTCAAGCAACCCGCGACTACTCACCTTCTTCACCTCAGCCTTCAGTCACATCCAGCCTTTGCACCTCTTCGTCAACATGTCAACATACAAAACTTATGTCGAGTCGTTCTATCTACTCGGTATATCACCGCTACGATTTGTTGTACTGTCTCTCGGGAGTGCAATCACCGCTTCTCTTTGTCACATTTTCAATGCCCAGAGAGGAAGGGAAGCAAAGAATAGTGCCGAGAGGACAGCTGTTGGAGCAAGCGGAGCCTTGACTGGTCTCGGCACAGCCCTGGCGTTAATGTTTCCCACGATGAAGGTCCGCCTTTCCGGAACAAACCAGGTTCTGCCCTTGCGCGTCGTTGTCCTAGGAATGTTTGCCGTGGACGCCTACTGCCTGAGCACCGAGCGAGACACAGGAGTGGGACATGCCGGACACCTCGGAGGCGCCGCTTTCGGCTTGGCATACTTCTTTTGGAGGAAAGCTACGGGTGCTTTTACTTTGTAACCTCAAGCAATCTACATCTCAAAATGCAGAGCCTATGGGTACATGTAAATATCGAGATCAACTCTAGCCGCCCAAGGTATATACAGGAGAATGGTATCCTGGTAACAGAAAGACAAGAGTCCACAGCATTCACCGCCACCGAAAATGTCAAACGCCGCGCAACCGCATGAAAGAGGCTATACCATAACCATTGCACAAATCAACAATACCAGGCCCAAGACACTCTTTACCAAATTCTCGCTACCACAACTCTTCACTATTTACCATTGGCTTTGCATTGGGCTTGGTGTTACTGTAGCGATTGGGATTTGTCGGCTGCTGTTGAGTGCCCTGGAAGGTTGGGCTCATTTTGTGTTGTGAGCCGATGGGACTCAACTTGTGTGTCGAAGCAATCGGGCTTGGGTAGGTGACCGATCTATTGCCGGGGCTACCGGCAACCTTGCTTGCCATCGTTGACTCTCTCAAGGGAACTGGACCAACTCCGACGGGCGACATCTTCTTATCTGGGAATCGTGTGGCAGTGAATCCCGGCTGACGGGGCCCTTTGTGGTCATCCCAAGGTGCAGTAGGCGACTGCAGCGGCGATGGAGCACCGCGGCGCGACTTCAGAGATAACGATCGATATCGCGGCGAAGTCAGACCCCACGCCCGACCGAAAGATGCGCCAGGATGATATACACATAAGACTGAGGCGACTAGGAATGGCAAAGCACCGCCGATGACCAGAGAAGCGGCTTCCGACCGCTGAAGAGGGCTATCGAGTCCATCCCAGAACTCAACGAGGCGATAGATGGTGTGCCCCACCAAGACGACCGCCACTGCTGGTATCACTGGGAAGATACTGTCAGGCCATATCGTTTATCCAGCAACGGGTCTACTTACTCTTGACAAAGTTTTTGAACCGCGGTGCTTGATACACGGCGATGTGCTTTGGATCAGGAAGCTTCTGGGTGAACCAGAGGAACAGTCCGACGAAGAGCAGCAACGCCAATATCTGGACGCCTAATCCCGCAAGGAGAATCGAAGGCGTCTGTGGTAGCTTGTTAGAGATGGAAACCTTAGGGAAGAGGAATCATAAAGCCCATACCTGAACACCACCGAGTCCAAAGACAGCCGAGACAACCCCGGCAATTTCCAGCGCAACGACGAGAGCAAGAGCAAAGATGAGGAACAAGACAGTGACTCTTGGCCGGCTAAAGCCAATTCCGAGACCGTAAAGGGCGATGACATGGGGAAGGATCTGGCATATGGCCGCTGCGATGAGAGTAGGGCCCAAGATGGCGCCGATGAGCCACAGGGAGAATGAGGTCCTGCTGGCGGTATCGTTTCGAAGCCTCAACCTTCCAGCGAAGCCCAAGACCTCGAGAAGAAGACCAGTCGCCAGAGTAGACGCGAATAGGGGCGTCTTGAAACGAAAGCCTTGGTACAAGGCTAGAGGCACGAGCAGCGCAAAGGCTACCAGAAAGATGGCACTACCAATCACCGAAGGCGAGTAGGAGGTAAAGCCCCCCGAGTAGGGGCACGAGTCTCCGCAGTCGCCTGTCATTGTGCTCACGTTCCACTTGACAGGCGACAGTGAACGTTGCGTCGCTTGATCATCGGGTGGCTGGACATGCCGAGAGAAGGAGCGGGAAAGGAAGAAGCGCGCCGGGCATTGGGGATATATACATACACGCGGCAGAAGCCAGGTGTGTAATGGGTCAAGCATTCCTGCAGACCGGTCTGCATAATCGCGAGGGTTGGGATATGGATGATTGCAGACAGCAGAGGCCGTGGACAATGAAGACGAGCGGCCCGACGGAGATGGAGGTAGTTACACGCAGGACCAGGCCGGGGTCGATCCAAACGGGCACACCATCAGCTTCCGCGGTTTCATCCGTTATGGATACATCCACTACGGAAGAGACGTTGTACCAACAAGAACTTTCTTCAGTCGACCTTCAACCGGGCGACTTCGCGGACACTTCTAGTGGGTGACTGACAACACAACGATGACGATACCTTTAAGACAAATCACAACTTGACTGATGAACAACAATAAGCAGTGCTGAGTGGCTTTTTTTTCAAGAGGCCCAACTGCCGTGAAGGAAGAAGAAGGCACTGACGCCTCCCAACGAGCCAGCGAGGCAGGCAAGCAAACAAACACAAGTGTGGGTGTGGATGGCGGGCGTGAGAGGGCGAAGCCGTCCCAGCGGAACGGTTCGACGGTGCAACAGTCGAAAGTTTGCAGATCCGGGCCCTCTTCAGCATGAGCTCTGGACCAATCAAGCAGGCAAGGTTGGCGGTTGCGGCCTGCTTATCCACGGGCGGCGCAGATGAGGAGGTTACATTGGACGGTCATTCAGTGAGGCCATGTTGGTCTACGATGGCCGGTGAGCAGGGGGCCGCCATCCAATGGAGAAAGCAGCCGTTGCTCTCATCTGCCCTACAGCTTGGCCGCGTCAGGGTGTTGAACAGATTGGTTTACAGCCAGTTAAAGCCAGTCCTTTCAACTTTAAGCCTGTGGACACGTTGGGGGCTGGGGGCAGGAAATCAAGACGTGGCCCTAGGAGCGGGGGAAACAGTCAATGATGGGATATCATTCGCGAAAGGGCAAACACACTCTGGGGGGGCAGACAGGTTTCGAAATCGGAGCCTGACTTGCGGGTTTCCTGTCTCGTGCGTGTTGGTTCTGAGGCCGGCCAACGGTAGCATCGATGATGGAGGTGCAGTGCCAGTGAGAGAAGAGAGGATGATCAGGGAGGAAAATGAGAGGGCAGATCGCCAGGAGCCGATGGATCATGGCCGACGTACCCGAGATTTGTCTCCTACCATGGCCTGGCATGGCAGGTGCAGTGCAACAAACTGTGTGCGCACGCCCGCACCGCACAGCAGGCGACTGCAGCTTGCATGATGCGGCCGCCCTCACACCTTGACAACCCTCAAAGATGGCGGTGGAAGACGACAGCAACGAGATGAACCAACAGCCGGCGGGCGTTGGTTTTGGCAGTTGGACGGGGTGACGGGGAACCTAAGGTAGGGACGGGAAAGTCTGAACTCTGATCAAGAACAAGACCACGGACAGGGACTGGCACCCGAGGGCGGAACAAGATTGGTAAACTTCAGGGCAGCATCTGGTAGTGTGCAGTGTTGGCCTGCGTGCCTGCGAAGCTAAGCAACAAGAACCAACACCAGCACCAACAAGCTATAACATCCATGGACCGTCCCAACCCCTGGCCGACAAGGGCGCAGATCGCACAGGCCATAGCCTGTATCCCTACCCTGACTGTGAGGAGGAAGTGGAAGAAAGAAGCTCTGACCAAGCGGTGGATTGTGCGGGAAACATCCGTCCACTAATCACTAGCGGCCGCAGCCCACCTGGGTAAGCCGCAAGCCCGCCGTGCCCGCAAAGCCAGGCCCCAAAGGGACCCCACTTGCACCAGCGCACGGTGGACCCCTCGGCCGAGAGACCCCCCGGCTGTCGCGCTAAACCGTTCGCGGCCGCGGTCCTGCGTGACGTCAAAGAGCCGGGCGCTTAAACATGCTTGGCAAACACCTCTCATTGCTCAGAAATGCGCGTTTCTTCCTTCCTTTCCGCAGTACACACACACACACACACACACACATGCAGACATTGCAGACATTGCAGAGCAAGCATCTTCCTTCCACACTCCATTACAAACCTTGTAAAGAAAACAAAAAGTCGATGAACCGGGACTTGACCAGGCCATTCACATCCTTGAGAAAAACAAGCAAAGCAAACAATCCGGTACAGAACAAAGGGGGGGCCAACAGGTTACAACCTGAACAGAGAGTACATCCACTGCTCATCAAGTGACTAGAACTTGAGACCTCCAGACTTTCCAGATTCTCTCTCTCCTCCTTCTCCTCCCCCCCACCACCCCGCGCGCGGCAACCTGCGCTCTTCCTTCCATGCCATGAACAGCGCATGCCTCACGAGGTGCCGCCCTCGCGCGCCCTCCTCCCGGCTGTTTAGTGCGCCAACCGCGTCTCATCGCTTGCTTCGCCCTCTTGCAGCTCGGGACAGCCGTCCATTTTCCGCCTCGCCCTTGCGGCCGAAGCACGACGGTGACCCGAGGTTCAGAGACCTAGGCAAACAGATATCGGACGAGTATGCCGTCGTTAGAGAACACTATGGTACCATTTTACCCCCCCCCCCCCCCCCCCCCCTCCTTCAACCGATCCGATCCTTTCCCCTTTCACTTGTTTGCTCTTTCTAGGATATTGCCCTCCCAACACCTCTTTTCGAGTCCTCCTGCTTTCCCCCTCTCCCTCCCCCCCGCCTCGGTCCAACCACAATGATCCACCCACACTTACACGCACAACAGACACGCCAAAGAACCCCATCGTCCTCGCCCACGGACTGATGGGCTTCTCTGAGCTGCGCCTCGGTGCCTACGTCCCGCCAATCCACTACTGGCGCGGCATCTCCGACTCGCTAAGCACCCTCTCCGGCCCGTCCAACATCATCACCACCTCCGTCCCGCCCTCGGCGTCCATCGAGGACCGCGCCGCCAAGCTGGCCGCCGACATCGCCGCCAAAGCCGGCGGCCGCGCCGTCAACATCGTGGCGCACTCCATGGGCGGGCTCGACGCGCGCTACATGATTTCCCACCTCAAGCCGCGCGACGTCAAAGTGCTCAGCCTCGTCACCGTCGCGACGCCGCATCGCGGGAGCGCGTTTGCGGATTACTTGCTTGACGGGCAGGGACCCATTAAGCTCGCAAATTTGTATGGTCTTATTGAGCGTGCTGGGTTGGGGACGCAGGCTTTTGAGCAGCTTACACAGCGGTACATGGAGGAGAAGTTTAATCCTGCAACGCCGGACAGCGATGAGGTGCGGTATTTTAGTTACGGTGCGTGTACGGATCGGCCGCCGCTGCTGAGTCCGTTTCGGCAGAGTCATTGGGTTATTGAGGAGGCCGAGGGTGCGAATGATGGGTTGGTGAGTGTCGCGAGTAGTCGGTGGGGGAAGTATCAGGGTACGTTGCTGGACGTGAGCCACTTGGATTTGATTAATTGGTCGAATCGGCTCAAGTGGACATTGAGGAAGGTATGGATGGGGCAGACGAGGACGTTCAATGCTGTAGCGTTTTATCTTGATATTGCGGACATGTTGGCCAAGGAGGGGTTATGAGGCGGCTGTTGTTGTATGAGGTGTGAGATGGACTCACTTTGAGAGTCATGTATAATTATGCTGGCTATGACTGTAATCTCTACTATGAGCTGTATAAGAGTATGACAGGGGAAAGGGATGGAAATGGCGAGCAATGGCGTTATGGACTAGATGAAGTAGACGTGTAAGTATTGAGACGCATTGTAACTTGTAGATCGGAAAGATACAACAGGGAGAGGAGTCGAGGACGCCCGTCACGAAAGCACATGCATGACCAAAGCGCCCCAGTTCAGATGCTTCGTACTAGTAGATTGTGTGCATCGCAAATACCAAGTTTCCCGAAGTTCAGGCAGTGCCACGGAGGTTCGTCAACGAAGACACCTCAATAATTGTAGACAACTGACTGCCTGAAGGCCAGTGCTCACTAGAGATCCCACCGCCAGGACTTTGAGCTAGTCTCCAGAGGCTCGTTGCCTTGATGTTACAGCCGACCTCTGACATGAATCTGTTGTGTCAATGCCAATCCGCCAGCTGAAGGAGCCCATTCCTTCACGCGGACCGCTATGTATAAATCCGAAAGTCCAGATGTGCCTGTAACTGTTGGAGCAACAACACTTTTTCGTCAATCAGATGGGATCCGGGGGCCGGAGGAGACGTCTTCCGCGCAGTCGACCGTCGCCCAAAGGTACATGGAAAGCTCTTGCCAACCTCTCGCGCACACGATCAATAAGGCGGGCGATCCTATCTAATCTTCAGTCATATTCGGAGTATCCAATGCTGAATACAAGAAAGGGGACGTAAGGTAGGACACGGAGCTCTTTTGGCTGGTAGAGTTGAACCTAATGAAGTACCTACCTATCTTGTGCAGCTTTACCTGAACCTATCCCAAGATGCGATCTACCACTCTACACCTTGACAGCACTTAGGTCATGCCTGACGTCCGAAACAGAGCACGTTGCGGACACTGAATACCTACTGCCCTCGCGCTATGGAAGACGGGGACAAGCTCACGACTGGCGGCTTCATATAAGTAGTTTAGCAAATTCCAACCCAGAGATTGAAGGCCTGTCCATTGTTGACAGGGGCGGAAGAAATGTCACATCTGAAGTACGTGAAAATTTCGCGCCCCTGTGTGTGCACTTGCAATGGTCCAAAGGTACTATCAGTCAGATCACATCTCTAGGTCTGTGAAAACCTTTTGGAGGCGGCTCTGGCCTTGAAGGTGGTAATAACCTATATCTGGAGGCCGTCAAGCATAGCTAGATACTCAATGAGATACACTGTGCTCCCGAATGGGTTCCTAGTCAGGGTAGCCTTTCCAGCTCTGCTTCATCTGGAGTCGAAGAGATCACGAGTACTAAGTACACGAAGCATTCATCTCGTCATCTTCAACAGCCCCCCACGAAAACAGAATCATTGGAAGATATCATGTACCTTTCAAAGTGCAACATCCCTTCAATATTGATCATGGTATAATAAACAATAACGCTTCGTCACCGGCCCCCATCCCTCATCTCCCCTATGCCACGATGCCCATCTGTCGAGCTCCCGCCAGCCCTCTCAAAACACCCCCAAACGAAATCCGGCATTACTCATTAATTCCCCCAAGGTATCTCATCCCTCCCACCAAGAATCTCCTCGAGACTCTCAGAGTCCAAGTCCCATTGAACCAAAAAAAGAAACTTTCCCAAACTCATTGTATCTCACTCCACCTCTCTAATTCCCCTTCTCCGGAATCTGACTCGGCGCATTCTCGTTCGTAACGCCACTATACGCCGGCCTCGACTCCGGTCCCGGCGCAGGCGCCTCCGCAGCCATAGCCTCATCGTAACTAGGCGGCGCCTCGTCAAAGTTGGCCGCGCCAGGTGTGCCCATCTGCGGGGGGTACAACGGGTCATACTGCGGCGCCGCCATTGCCGGATGTTGCTGCTGCGGTGGTCTCTGCTGCTGCTGGTTCTGCGCGTGCGGTCTTCCCTGCGTCGCCGTCGCGGGGGCAGACTGCGCCGTGCGCGGTGGTAACCTAGGCGGCATGCTCATCGTCGCGGCGCCGGGCCGATTTGCCTGCGCCGCGAGCGCCTCGAGGAGCTGCGGCGGCGGCGCGATGCCCGAGTAGATTTGGATCTTGGAGAAGTGCAGCGGGAGGTATATCGTCTGCGCCGCGGGGTTTTCCTTCGTCGAGTTGAGGAACCCGCCCCGCGTGGGCGGTTTACCCCAGCACAAGCCCAGCTGGATGTCGAGCTCGTAGAAGCGTTGGAGGTTACACGCTACAAAGGAGGGCGCGACGGTGTTGGGTAAGGGGATGGTGCGCCACAGCTCGTCTGGGATGACGTTCTCGAGGTTCAGGTCTTCTGAGGTCGGGTCTGTTAGGAGGGGGATGCTGAGGCCGGATTGTGTGACGACGACCCATTTGCTGACTTCTGTGTTGAAGAGGTCGTGGCATCGCACGTTTGTCTTGCCGACGAGCTCGATCTGGATGGAGGTGAGGTAAACCTGCTCATGCGACGGGACGAGCTTCTTGGCGATGAGCCGTAACGGTAAGGGCTGGTTGCACGTCAAGATCGGGGGGTGCGGCAGACGAGCGGAGAGCTCGATGGACGGGGGTACGGCGTTGCCGTCCCCGGCGCCGTCGTCCCTGCCGCCAAAAATGGTTGACTTTTTTGTTTGCAAGCTCCGGGGCCGCGGCTTGAAGGTAAAAGGGCGACGGGCAAAGGCCTCCTGTGAGGTCTTTGGTGGCCGGGGCGGCTCGATGGGCATGAACTTGAAGCCGATCTGGTACCGCCAATTCTCCTTCAAGAAGCCCGGGCGCTGGATGGTGACCTTGAGGTAGTACCGCACCTCGGCCTGCCGGGGGAACCCGGTGAAGGACGGCGGCAAGGTTTTGGTGACGTGCTGGAGGAAAAGCTGCTTGCTCCCGTCCATGACCCGGGCGCCGCCGAGGCCGAAGGGTCCGATGCCGGCGCCGAAGCCTCCCATGCCGCCGATGCCACCAATTTTGGACATGGTGACGGGATCGCTGCAGGCATTGTTGATGGGCAGCTTGAAGTTGAAGGGGAACTCGTGCTGGCCTCCCTGGATGACGTAGCTCTGGGAGAAACTCGAGCCGCCGGCGCCGAGCTCCTCCTCGTACGTCGGGAAGACCTGTGCGACCCGGTAGAGGATTTTATGGTTCTCGCTCGCGATGCTCCCGGGCCCGCCTCCGGGCCGGGTATTACGTTCGTGGTAGCTCTCCTGCGGCAAGCCGAGGGCCGTCTTGGACTCGCCCTCAAGCTTGACGACGATGCCGCCAATCTGCTCTGGCCGGCTCAGGTGGAGCACGACGCGGCCCTTGACGTTGTCTAGGTTGGTGTAGAACTCTGGCGCATTGTCGAGCGCTATTCTGATCGACATGATTGTGAAGTTTTTGGTGTTTGCTCAGTCCACACGCTTTCCTTGTTTAAGAGGATATCCTTTTGGGGGTGGTGTGAGAGGTGTCGTCGGTTTGGTGGTGTATGGTTCAGGTACCCAGTGCGCTTGGTGTAATATGCTGCCACCCTTTCTCTGCGATGGTGGCTTTGCCGGTCGGAGGTGGGATGAGGCACAGACAAACAGGCGCACCAGACGTCGCAGAACAGCTCCTCGACCTCACTTAAGTGAACGTATTTGCACCGTGCGAGCTCCAAATTGGAATGAGGGGCAATCTAGTCCAAGCAACCTAGGTGGGGTGGTGTGTGTATTTTTTCCCGGTCTTGGTCTTTTTTTTTTTCTCTTGGCTGCGCGCAAAGCTTTGCGTTAGGTGTAGAGGTGAGGTATGGTGAGGTAGCCAAGAACAAATGGCAGAAATAGAGTGAGAAGAAAGGTTCGCTTCAGCTCATCAGAGGCCTTCGAGTAATTGAGATGGGAGTTCCGTCGGAAGAGGTGGAAAGAGGCAGAACCTACAGTCGGCGCAGTCGGCGTCGTCGGTATCGTCTGCGTCGCCGCGGGATGCGGAAGTGGCTAAAAATAAAAGCCTGGGTGACTCGCTGTCCCGGCGTTCCTGGCAATGGGCGATGATTAATTCGATGGTATTCGTAAACAAGAACGTGATGTCGACAAGGAGGCGACGTAGACGCGTGTGGCTGAGCCCTCTCCCAAGCCTCGTCGTTGGAGCTGAGTGACAATGGACTTCTACTGCGTAGAATTGGAGATGTAACTTGGCCTGCGGAGCCGAGACCGAGGCGCGAGCTCAAAAGCTCAAGCTGTCTCCCAAAACAATGGAAAGCAAGGGATGGTAGCTATGGCAAAACGCCCACCAGGAAGGCATGAGTAAAGTAAGGTAAGGTAGTTCACGGTCGGCAAGTCAATTTTATCCCGCAAAGTCAAGTCGAGTCGATACCCGTACAGATACCGCGCATGTGTCAGGTTGAAGTTCTGGCAGCCAGCCCAGGGTTGATGTCACTGGGTGTTGGACCCAATCACCACCGCTGCCACTCCCTTGTTGCCAGTCGTCTTACCTTGAGCCCTGAGGAACTCAAGTCCTCGCCTTGCCGACATTGCCGACCTTGGGGCGTACCTTAAATAGACACCACTCAAAGAAGCGAACCACCCTCTTTTGGTTTTCTGCCTGACTAAGCTTGAACCTCGTCCAACTTGAGATGATTGGGAAAGTGCTTTCATGGCTGAGCTCAACACGTCTCGAATGAAGCTAAAAGACACACCTTTCATGTGTCAATTGGTCTCACGGCGATAAATTGACAGGTTTGGTTGGTATTAAAATGCTGTGTGTATTCGTACACATGCTTTGAAAGCTACATAGTTATTGCTTCCAGCACTCTTCGTCATTGTCGCTTAAAGTCGATGGCTAAGATCACGTTGTCTCTCCTAATCTCTTCATAAAGCGATGAGGTAAGATCTCGATGCCTTGATGCAAAGTATCCCACCCTATCGCGATTTCCCCAAACGCCCAGATGTTGCAGATGGTATCATACCGGCATCCCAATGCCTACGCAAAGCAAAATAAAAAGCAATTTCTCCCAGCGCGGGAAGGAGGGCCATCTCCTATGTCCCTTCTCAATCGCCCAAAGCTCTGGCCTCCTCGCAATCAGTCCAGCTCGATGATCTCTGGCTCTGGTATCGACGGCCGTGTTTTGGCCCGTTTAGCTGGCGGTTGGCCGTTGTCTGCATTCTCTTCATCATCCTCATCAGCCTCTTCTTCCTTGGCTTTCCACGTTCCGTCAGCCATAACATAAATTGTCTTCGTATGAAGTTTGCCCTCAGCCTCGAGGCTGTCACGGACATTTTCCATGAACCTATCAACTCGAAGACTATACGGGCGAGCATCTCCGTCACAGAGAGGACACTTCCACTTGTCAACCAAGGAAGGCTCAGGTCTCCCTTCCGTTCCGCGATTACAGATGCGGCATGCCTCGCCCGCCCCGTGCGCGGTACACCTAGGCTTGACCGGCCGAGTTTGCAGCCAGTTGACTAGGTCAAAGCACTCTATGTGCGTGCAACCAAAGCCGCGCGCTGGAATTTTGAATATCGTGGCGCTGAAAGGGTCGGCTAAATCAATGCTGAGATCGTTGCCAACCACAACTAACTCATCGTCCCCATCGGCAGACGCAGGTTCCAGACGGCTCCGGATAACTTGCTTTGTCGTATCTGCCGAGATTATGCCTTGGCTCAAAACCATATTGATAATGTTGTCGCGGCTCAGCGTCTCAACCACCTCGACAGCCATAAAGTACATCGAATTTGGCTTTTGAGACGCGGGCATGGGAGTGATGGTGACAGCTATCGAATTCGTGCCCGGGCGTATATATGGAGTGAGTTCTACAGGTAGGTGCTGTCCGTTATGCTGCTTTCGGCGTACCGCAACGGCCTTGTCATTGACCCTGATGGCGATATGTTCAGGCCAGTAAGACTGTGCTACTGCCCAGACAGATTCTGAGATCTTTGCCGGTTCGTCCGGGCTGAGTGGCAATTCGCAGAGACGAAGACGGTATCGTAGAGACCCTTCAAAGTACATCGAGACTGGCACACCGTCGCCTATCAAATTGCTCGTCGGGCAGAGCTTGCTGTAGTACTCGTCGGACACCATAAAGACAAGGCGGTGCACACAGTGCTTGGCCGGTGTTGAGACAGGGCCTAGAGCAAGCTCTTTGATGGCTTGGTAGAACCTAACGGGTGTCGATTGGTCTTCCGACCAGGGTAAGTCTCGTGGCACTCGTCTTGGACTCCGAATTTGGACTTGGTGAAGTGCGACTCCCACAGCCTTTGGTTCCCATGGTGTATGAGGTATACGATCTAGCGGAATCGATGCGTTGGGTGGTCGGAACAGGTTGCCTATGAGCCGTCCTGCCGCGTCACGAGTGGGCCTCGAGCTAGTTGAAGGAGGCCTTGTTATTTGCGTACCCGGAGCTCCCTGCGTGATTCCCAAACCTCTTGGGCTCGCATGCGAAGTAGGAGCAACAATTTGAGGGGAAGGCAACTGCTGCGTTGGCGGTGTCCGCACAAATGCTCCAGGAGACGGCCCTTGCTGTATTACGTGGGGCTGCAGAGAGGGGGGCCGCAGAGAAGGAAGTGGTTGCGGTCTCGGGGAGCTCATCGTAGCTTGCAGTTGCACATTAGCCTGGGCTTGGTTTTGGGCAATGTCCATTTGCCGGGACCTAAGATGCCTTTGAACCCCTTCGCGAGCTTGTTGGAGAAGTTGGTAACCTTGACCAGGGAGTTGAACCTGATATTGTGGAGGACTGGGGGCGACGGTATGCGTAGGCGATGTTAGGGTTGGCATGGACATTGATAGCCCCCCTGGAGGTGCTCGAAGAACTGGAGATGTCTGCCCTGGAGTCTGTGCCACCATTGCAGCATGCGGCAATTGCATGCTGGGGTAGTGAGGCGAGCCTGTTGGAGTCAGGGGCTGGTTCGCGTGGGATTGACTAAAAAGCCTCAACTGTGATGGCACTGGTCCGATGGGATGGTTGAAGGTATTTGGCATCCTGGCCAGACTTTCAGCCGTTGGGGACGGAGACATGTCAAATCCTTGAGTTGGAGAATTTTGTGTCGGTGTTGGCACTCTGGCCTGGGTTGGGAAAAAGTTCGTAGACATCCTTCTATTATTGCCAATCGCATTTTGCTGTCGTGCCATGGCGGATGCTCTGGCGTAGTCCTGCGGCACTTGCTGTGGATAAACTTGCTGTTGCAGCTGCGACTGTTGATGTTGGTGCTGCTGCTGCTGTTGTTGGTGCTGCTGCTGCTGTTGTTGGTGCTGCTGCTGCTGCTGCTGTGCTAGTCGCCGTTGTTGATGCTGTTGCTGCCGTTCCTGCCGTTCCTGCTGCTGACTCTGACTGACCAAGATCTTGTATCGCGAGATCAGCGAGTGCTGGAACATCTTTTGCTCCTCTTCGGACATTTCTGTTTGGTCTTTCTGAGAATCTTGTCGGAATAGCACAGTCATCTGATCGGCAATGGGGCCGTCTTGGACACCAGTATGTCTCCTAGTTACAGTGAAGAAAATAGTCTGTAGAATCGGAGACTGAAGTTTGAGTTGATAGCGCAATTCGTCTGCCAAGATAGGATAACCTCTACCTGAGTGAGGTCTCATGGCAGGAATTAAAATTCTGTTCCACTGCTCGTGGAGGTTGTTAAGGAACCCGGAGATTTCTCCGATGTGCTTGCGGTAGGCATCAGTAGCCCATAGCCCAGAAGCGCTACTAGCTGGAAAGCTTGCGAAGAAGAGAACTGTCTCATGGCTCATGTTTGTGTTCTTCCGAAGGACATTCTGCACAATGTTGAGTGCGCTCTCCGTCACATTAGGAGAAAGACCAAGGAGGTCATATGCACCTTTTGTGTCAAGCGTCCATAAACAAAGGATTTGGTGAAGCACTATATAGAAGTAATCAGCCTTCTCAATGGCGTCTTTGAGAAGTCGTACTCTAGGTGCAGTGGTGCCGTCTTCTGGGAGTTTGGCCATGCCGCCGCGACTAGACACGTAGCTGTCGAGATGGTTGGCCATGACTACTTGACGGAAGCTGTCTGACGGGTCCTGACTACTTCCTGTGGGCTGTCCGGTAGGGTGATAGTCATCTTTGCTTTGGCCGGCAGACTGTGGCGTGTGGTGACCAGTAGCAAGCGGCTGTACAGCTGCTGTCGGTCTTGATTTCTGGCCGGATGACGGTCGAGATGGCAAATTGGGCGTAGGGCTAGGCGCGGCTTGAGAGTTGAGGACAAGAGAGGGTGGCACCGAGCTTGCCGGTCTTTTAAGGAGCGCGTCTGAAGAGTGGAAGAGCCCTGGGTGCTCGCTGGGTTCGAAGAGGGAGAACCTTGCAGAGGAATGAAGATTTGTTGGTAGAGGAACCGGGTTGCTCGGATCTATAGCTGCCGTTCCAGAGCCAGCCCCTGAGAGATCTTGCACCAGGACATCGGCTGGTATTTCCTGGGCGCGGGTGTCCCCTGTTGAAGCCGTCGTTACATTTGAGGTGTTGGCTGCGAGATCGAGCCCCAGCTCTGGACTTCGAAAGAAACTATCCCGAAACTGTCGCGAGGTTTGGTTCGATGTGACTGTGGGTGGACTAGGTTGGTCAGTCGGAGCCGGAGATGGAAGAGCGGCTGCGCAATCACTGCCGGAGAAAAACGTTAGAGACGGCTGTGGCGTTTTGGGCGAGGGAAAGGACTGCGGGATTCTAGAAGATGAAATAGGGTAGGGGAAGTACGTTGTGAGTTGTTTAGATTCAGGCGCAGCCGCAGGCTTGTCTTGTAAGTTGTCGGCCGATCGGAAAGTAGACATCGTGACGACTCCTGGCGCAGAAGGTGTGTTTGAAGCGTGTGTTGAAGGCTGCGTTTGAGATGCTCTCATTGGGGCCATCTGGGGACCTTGAACGTCCTGCCGATTTCTCGACGTCGATCCCTTATTCATAAGAGGGCCGTGGGATGGTACTACGTTTTGCGAAGTCATCCATGCTGGACGTCGGTTTCCTAGCAAGAAGTTGACAGTCTCATTCGAGCGGGCGACCTGCGCTCCTGAGAGGGGGGCCCCGACTACATCTTGCTGGGTCCCGTGAGATGACATTTTGCTTTTGGTTGATCGTTTACGGGGTTTGCGGCGACAGCGCGGCGGAAGCGAAAAAGGACCTTGAGCGAGACTGGACTCATCCATTATGGTTAACGAGGCTGTGGTTTGTCAAGAGAAGGAAAAGTGAAAGTCGTGGGCGTACCATGAGGCCGAGGTCTCAGTTGGCTCTGAAGTGACAGGTCACCAGCTGAGAAAGAGTCAGAATCGAAGTTGGAGGCAGATTCTGTCTCGATAGGTAGGGGAAGTAACGACCGTCTCAGGTTGAAGGTGGAGGCATTCGCAGGACGGTGGGTGAGCAAGGAGGGAAAGTGCGGTCCGACCCCTCTTGCCTCCTCTTGCACTTTGAGGCTTTGTCTCGATTCGGTGGGTAGCGATGTTCAACAGAACGGCAGGCGCCGGTGCAGGTCTCAGGAAGGCGCGCTTCAAATAGGTCAGTCGTAGGGCGAGGTTCCGCAACGGGCGACTTGGTCGCAATGGAATCAGAAGCCAAAGGAAAGGCAGGTGTGTAGCAAAACCAACGAGCTCGAACGTGTCGCCGGCGTCCGGCGTAGCGTACTAATGATTTCTCTAGTATGCGGCCGAGGCCTTCGTTGAATGGTGATCGTGGGCAGCGACGCGATGCTGGGCAGGATATCGGTGAAAGTCGAGGGTGTACGAAGTGCTAGCAATGTAAAAGCGATGTAAAACAGATCTACTTCAGTCGGGTTACTCTTTCCTCAATTACAGTGACGATCCGACGTTCGGGACAGGAAAAACTCCGGCGATGGTGGTGAAGTTCCTAGTTGGGCCAAAAGAGCTAAAGTCGATTATGCCAGGGGACGTGCACCAAAGACTGGGATAACGAACAGAATTCTTATGAATACCTAGCTGGAAGATTGGAGCAAATGGAAGAGCATGCTGGAACATTTTGGGGCTTTGGGGTGGGACGACTGGGGAGGTGTTTGCCAGTTGCCAGGCTAAGGCCGGAGCCGAGATGTTAGTGGCCGGGGTGGCCTGGACAATTGATGGAGTGGGGATGGCTTAGTCCAAATACCGCTTAGGTTTGCTTTGAAGCGATACCTGTCTAGTTCTAGCTCGACTTGCCATGGCTTGGATGGCACCGATGGCAGGTATTGAGTGGAGTTACGACCGAAGCAGCAGTCATCATATTCGTCGCGCACCTTGAGAATGGTGTCCCGTCTTGTATCCGTACTGCGTGCGGTAGTTGTCACGAACCTACAAGACTGCATGTTGAAGAGCGTGTGCGTATGTACTGCAGGCATGGCTCCATCCACCTAATAGGGAGTAAGGCAACGAGTGGAAGCCTACGCTCTGCTATTTGCAATGTGGTTTCCTGGCAAACACCAAAGTTTGAATGTTTGCTGAGCTCAGGACTTGCAGATGGGAGTTGGGGTGTAGATGGAAGGCCTGTTGAAGGCATAGAAACCAGCAGAAGATGGACCCGGCGCCAGAGTCAGCTTGCCTTCTTGGATAATGAGTTCAGGTTGATTGCCAAAGTGTAACCCTACAATGGCTTCTAAGCCTTCTTTCAAGGTTCGATTAGGTCTGCATCGAGAGCCATTTATATATAGTAAGTTTACATACACGTGCAAATAGGCCGCCTGTGCTTGAAAGGTGTACTGCTATATATATGTCTCTGTTTGCACTCTGGAAAAGCCCCCTCCACACACTCAAAGGCATGTAACTTGACGCCGAACCTCATGGCGCACACCCCTTGCTTCCACATCGTTGATGTCTTGTCTCTCGCCGTTGACAGTGGCTCAGGGGCGATGGGTAGGACAAGAAGCGGTAGTTCTTTGTCTGCTTTGTCGCTCTTACTTCTTCCTCTTTTCCAGAAGACTTACTCTGTGTAACCAGCCTCGTCCGCTAGATGACATAGCTATCGAGGGTTCTGCCTTTAAGTGACGCCGTAATCATTTCCTCCTCTGTCTGAGGGCCTTGACATGCTCAGTAACCTCTGTGAAGGTTGTGTCATGGCGGGATGCCGACGCCGGCAGAATGTACTTGCTACCCCGAATTTTATCCAGGCTGTCAGACTCAACAAATGCAGGCCATACCCATCTCGAGATCAAAAGAAAAGCCAGCGTCAGGTCAGAGGAAACATAGAGGCCAGCGTCAGGATGGATAGTACATCTGAAGAGGTGTCGTTGTCATGTATCTGATAACGGCCAGGTCGGGGCCGCATCACATGTGTACTTGTCAACTTGTGGAAACAACTCCGATGGTCCATCTCGCTAGCTTCGATTATCGAATTGCTTATTCTGGGGGGTTGAAAGCGTAGGCTTGTCAATGTCATGCAGGTAGATTATGTAATGCAGAATCTTTCATCCTGTTTTTCTGAACTCTGATTCTCCAAATTCTCCTACCTTATCCGTAGTATGGGTAAAAAGAATGTCCAGATGGGAAATGGTCGGCATGTGAGTTTCCATGCCGCCCCGGCTTGCCCTGGCTTGTCAATTTCGCCAGTTGGCCGTGATTTGAGGTGGACGCGCCCGGATGACAAAAAGCAAGCAGATTAACTGCATTGGCGGAGCGGGCATCACCTTGCCACTCTCACCACAACCGACATGCACCACGAATCTGATTGGCGTGTCTGGGGCCAGCTGTCTGCTCGCGGCTCCGGGCCATCCTTGCTGTGCCGGGGGGGGGGACCAGCCGCTGCACACACGCTGCAAGATGCCCCTCCGGTCCCCTCCCACTCCCAATCGTCTTTGCTGGTGTCCACGAGGAAATGGGGAACGGGAATGCCCTGGTTGCTCCGGGCCTCGTGGCGCGTGTAAAGTCTGGTCTTTTGGCGCATGGCGAAATGGCGAAACTTGGTGACGGGCACCGGACGGACCGCCGATGTGCTGTTCCTTCGGAGTGGGTACCTAAGGATAGGGATGCGTGATCACGACCGTGACTGTCCGTTCGGTTGGCTGCGCAATGGGTGAGCTTGGAGCCAAGCATGTCCTAGCGACGGGAGAAACGGAGGACTCGTCAGCATGGCACGGCGACGGGCTTTACTGGTAGGTGGTATCAGTATCATGGTTGTTCGTCCTGGGCTGTCTTTGCGCATCCATCGCAATGGTGTCGATGAGGAATTGTGGGCTGTGGTGGTATGAGAGAGGTGACGAAAATGAAAGGAAGCCAAACCAGCCGGAAGCCGAAACACAACAAACCTCATCCTATTTCCGTTGTTGGAATCTCGTAGTATTTACTGATGATGTGGCCGAGACAGGAATTCGGGATGGTGTCAGACCGTGGATAACGTGTTCTTCGTGCCGGTGACTTCATTCGCCATCTGCTCCTCGCAACAGTGAACTCTATCCGCGTTTTCCCATGGGTCTGGATGGTAATGAAGATTGTAATGTGTGTGTGTGTGATGCGTGCCCATTTGCATCGCAAGTTCCAATATCGCGTCTTCTAAGGGACCTGCCCAACTGGGATAGATCTGGCAGGTCCCGTCTGGTTGAGGTGGTCGGATCAAGGTGAGATGTGCCGCTGTGGTTGCGGATAGGTGGGAAGGAGGGAAGGAACCCCCGGCCTAGGCCTGCCTTCCCATTCCAATTCTTTGCCTTCCAGATTGATCATTCGCACCGTTCAGGCTTCAGCAGCATCTTTTGCCTCCCGTCAGGATTATTCGCACTTGTCCTTGTTAAGGTAGCAGCTACTCAAGGAAGCGCATGGTAAGGCACTCACTGCACTTTGAAGGGATCAACCGGGAGAAACTATGAGGTCTTCTGTGCCTCCACAAACTTTAGCTTCAAGACGCCTCTTCCCGGTCTTTGTGTGTTTCGTTATAGACCGAGAAGCGGTTCTTTATCCTCGATTACCCGTCCCTTTTAAACTGCGCCTCATCAAGCAAAGACATCGGGCAATTCCCCAGCCTTATCTAATACCTACCTTACCTACGGATGCAAAACTATTGAAACCAAACTCTTCGCTCCTGATTGACCTTTAGATTGGACTATCCGTACCTTGCATCGTTGCTATCATCCATTGCTTCTGTATCTGTCCTCGGCGTAGAGAGAGCAGCAGCAGCAGCAGCAGCACCGGGTTCCGTCCTAGATTGCATCTCGCCCGGCCGGATCCAACGAGTATCTACAGACTAACTTACGCAACTACACGGGCACTGAGCCTTGGTCTGATCATCACCTCCAAGGTGCCGCACCTTGCATTGGGCACAGAAAGCCCACGACGACATCAACCAACAGGAACAGGAACGGGGTCACGGACGCTGCCGTCCCTTGCATTGGGCGTTGCGCATCGTCAGCTTCTCGTTCGTCACACGGTCCCCGTATCAGCAAGCCCCGTTCCTTATTTGGGCTCTCTTCCATTCCTTCCAACTACTTGACCTCACCTTATTGTCAGGTCTCCTAGGACACAGGTCTCACGGCTTCGGCTCCAGCCAGTCACCGCCTGCTGTGGCCTTCACCTCAGTCATCCCATCAAGTTGCACCTCGACCACCACAGTCCACCACCATCTGGCGGCCCCTCCTTCCGTCCCAACTCGAAACCCCGAGCTTGCGACCCCTTCCTGCCACCTTCTAGTCCCGTGCACCTTCTCACCTTTGCACCTTTGCTTCTTCTCTTTTTTTTTCTTGTTATTCATCCCTGCGGATCGCACACTGCTTCGACTCTACCTCAGGAAGGAACATCACCAAGACAGGTCTCTCGTTGCCTCGTATTGCATATTTGCTCGACCGACGACGATCGTTCAACATTAGTTGGATTAGACATTAGACTTTCGGCTTCCAGAGTACGGACTTCTCCCCCCCCTTACAACCACATCAAACACCCGTCAGCAACTTACCACCAATCCATGACTGCCCAATCTACTTCACATTGACCAAACCACCAAACTAACCCTCAAGGTCTGCTTCTCATTAGGTAGCTTCTCGGGCAAGACCACAAGTCAGCTACTGCAAAGAGGTCTGCGCATGCGAAGCGAAGCGAAGCGTAGTGCAGGTGCAGGTGCTGGTGCAGCGGTACGGCGGACGGCAGAACCTAAGGCTTTGGGACCACCTCACCATCCAAACCCCGTCGACTCCAGCTTCGTCTGACCCGTCCTACTCCATCATCCGTCCACTGAAGTCCCCAGCGTCGTCTATGCGCCCTACTTCTACGTCGCAATGACCCAATAGCGGCCCTTTACGCCAATTCTGTGTCCCCCAATCATATCCCACAGCGCCGCCTTGAGCAACTCCAACCTCGCACCTCAGCTTCCATTGCTTCCCTCAATCCAGCAACGACCCTTTTTCAACAACTCGCCACTTTTTTTTTCTTACGTTGTCGGCAGTCAGCTCTTCAGCCCGACGACACCAGTAACTACACCGAGTGACCGGCCAGGAGAGAGTCCGACACGGGGACGAATGACTAGGAGACCTCATCCTCCTGGGAAAGAAACGTCAACTACAACTTCTGCTCTCGACACATTGACAAGAAAAACAACCTTTTTGGGGGCCATCGTCAACAAGTCCAACTTTTGCTCCTTCCTGTCTTTCCACCCCGGTCCGCAATCATCTCCCATTCACCACCCTCGCCCTTCTCTCCTCCAATCCGACTTCTCCTCACCATCTTATCCGCCCACTACGGTCACCACCCAATACCTACCTGGTCCCAGCTGCCGAACAACTGACAATCCCTGGCTACTGCCACTCTTTTTTTCGCTTCGCCAGCAGCACGTCTCCACCCCCTTGTCGTCGTCGCACCCAAGTCAAGTCCAGCCCAGACCAGGCTGCCCAGCCAGCGAACTCATCTCCTATGTATTGATCCCGTTACAACTCATTCTCTTCAGCAAACGCCACCCGCATCTGTCGCGGCGCCTGGCATCGTCGACATCATGGCTCTCCAGAAGCCAGAAGTTGGCGATACCCTCTTGGTCATACGTAAGTCCATTTCACTCCTCCGATAGCGACGCCCTGAGCCCACCCGCCCGCCGTGTCCCGCTCATCGTCACTCGTATTCGATCGCGTCATGCAGCATCTTCGTCTCCCCGCCCTCGACCTTACCGGACCGGGTCTCTCCGCTGTGCAATTTGACCTGACCTTTTTTCTCTCCTTCTAGACGACTTCATTGCTCGCAGCTCCGACGAATTGAGCCTGACCAAAGGCGACCGAGTTGAGTTAATAGAACGAGATGACGAGTTTGGAGATGGATGGTTTTTGGGCAAGCACCTCGTGAACGGGAACAGCGGCCTGTTTCCCGAAGGTACGTCTACACGGTACACGGCCTATGCAAACGACAAGAGGCTCACCATCCATGGTTCAGTCTACACCAGACCAGCTCCGAAGACAGCACCAGCGAACAACTTCTCGAAGCCACTAGCAACGCTGCCCGAGGTGGTGAACGAATCCAAACAAACAAACCCTCCCGAACCGACCGACGACGAGATTACCACCCCCGCCGCTCCACCCACTCCCACGCCACCACCCGAATCCCCGGCTCCCGTTACGCTGCCTCTAAACAACATTAAGCAGGAAACCGCTCCAATCGAGAATGCGCCGCCAGCCGTGAGTGCGCCGCCATCGGCCGCACTTGGCCGTATCAACACGAACCAGGATCATGTTCTCAGCGAGACTCTCAACGTTATCGACGAGCACATCACCGATTTACGTTCTACACCTAGCAACGGCGCAATGCGTGCCCCTCCCACCGACTCCGGCAGCGAATACAGTGCCCATCTCGATAATCGAATGTCCTACATCCATGGCGAAGAAACGGACGAAGAAGAGGAGGGTATGCACAATCGATCCGAGGTGGAAGCATGGACATCGGACGAAGTTGCCGAGTATCTGTTCACTGTCGGCGTCGAGAAATCGCACTGCGAAGTATTCCGCGACCAAGAGATTACCGGTGAAGTCTTGTTGGGTATGGACCAAAGCTCCCTCTTCATCAAGGCATTCGAATTGGGCTCTGTCGGTAGGAGACTCAAGACTTGGCAGAAAATCAAGTCTCTGCAAGACGAGTGTAACAACCTAGGTATTGCCACGAGAAGGACTACACAGACGTACGGCAGCGAGGTGGGCTCGGAAGATGCGAAGCGGTCTAGAAGCCGGGCCGACACCTTGACCAGCTCAATGCCCAGGATGACACCGGTTGACGACAGAGCTATGTCATTCTCAAGCAAGCGTCTTTCCTTCTCACAAACGCCCAAGCTGGATACAGCATCCATTGTGTCGCCAGTCTCCCCGATTGTCGACAGTCCCACCCGTCCATCTCACATGAAACGACCTTCGGCTGCGTCTGTCAGAGATCTGCATCACTCTCGCAGACACTCATCGTCCACCGATTTCCGTTTGACGGGACAGCCCATGGCCAGTACCGTGACACCGAAACTGGCCACGAGTGGAACGTTCCCCCAGACAGATGGCGCTCATAAGAAGCAACCATCGTTCGACAGGAACTGGACCCTTGGCAGCGCCTCAAGCCGTCCACTTTCTTCTACCGGGCTCCAAGACGTCATGCAACAATCTGGTCTTCACGCTCCGGAGTCCGCCATCGATACCGATCGTGGTTACTTTAGTGGCACTGAAGTTGACGGCCGACGCCGCAACGTGCTCAGGAAGCGCGATAGCACCGCCAGCCACGGCCGAAAGAACAGTTACGCTGAGGAGCAACGGGTGCGCAGTGCTACCGCCATCTCGAGGCATTCGAGATTCGGAAGCGTCGACTCAACCCGCGATAGTGTTGCCTCCCCTGCCGCGCAAAAATACTACGGCATGCAGTCCACCGCTCACAGAAGAACCGCCTCAACAAGTACTACCCAGTCTGCGCGGCCCGTGCCTCCCGTCAAGGACGTTGGAGCACCCAGCGTCACAAAACTGGAAGCCAAGACTCGTGCCTCTCCGGTACCCGAATCTCCTGCCGCACGCCAGGGAATCCACGCCGAGTGGCTTTCCGCAGTTGTGAAGCCCTCGATGAAGGTGGCCGGCTTGCGCGCAATTTCGGATTCAGTCTCGAGTGACCGCAACAAGATGGCTTCACCAATTGACCCATCTTTGAAGGACTCGCCTCTGCCCTCGCCCGCTAGAACCGGGTCGAGTACTCCCTCTGCCGGGCCTAGTTTCGAGCTCGATTCCCCCGATACCGCCAAGAGCCCCAGCACTGCCACCACCGTGGCGAGCAAGGGCAGCAGGAAGAAGGGCAAGAAGGAGACGAGCGCGTACCAACGGGGTCTCTTGAAGATCAGTCCAGCTGAAGCTGTCAAAGATGCCGACTACAGCGGGTGGATGAGAAAGAAGAGTTCCAATCTCATGACAACATGGAAGCCCCGACTATTTGTGCTCAAAGGACGCCGACTTTCATACTACTACTCGGAGAACGACGACCAAGAGAAGGGACTCATCGATATTTCCTTCCACCGTGTTCTCCCAGCTGACAATGAACAACTGACCGGGCTCCACGCCAAGCTCACCGGTGCAGGTGCTGTCACTGGACACGATACCAATGTCTCGGGAGAGAAGGGAGATGATACCATGTTCATCTTTAAGCTTGTTCCACCACGTGCAGGCTTGTCCCGCGCCGTGAACTTCACTAAACCGACTGTTCACTACTTTGCAGTCCCCAACCTCAAGTCAGGAAGACTGTGGATGGCAGCCCTCATGAAGGCCACCATTGACCGAGATGATACCCAGGCGATAACAACGACGTATCAACAAAAGACCATTTCCCTTGCCAAGGCAAGACAGCAACGACACCGCCCTCCTGCGTTGATGAACCTCGAGGAAGCTCAAGAAGATGAGAGAAGACGAGCACTCGAGGCGAAGAAGAACGCAGACTCCCTCGGCATCACCTTTGGTGAGACCGACAGTGGGGTTTCCGGCATGGAGAAGCCAAACTTCCCCAAGGTGGAGAGTGCGGACCCGCGGAAGTTGGCTTTTGAATCGGATAACAATGGCACGGCCGGAGCACCGCCACAGAGTGCTTAGAGGTGGAACCCTTTTGAGCGTGTTTGCGGTACTTAATCAGTTCCCCTTCTCCTTCCTTTCTTGTACGATGGGGCCTTTCTATATATACCTTACCTTTGTCATGTATGAGGGACACGAATTCCGCATAGGGGCGGCGTATCTGGGATTGCTTGAGGAGAGCCAGAAGATCCAGCAAGGAAGGGCGATGGACCTGGACATACGAGCGAATAATTTTCACAAGAGTGATTCCCTTTGTTTCCTTTTTTTACCCTTTTTTTTCCCTCTTTCTTCCTATGGCTGTCGGGTCGCCTTGTAGAGAGGGCATAGACTTTGTTGACAGCACAGCAAACCAATGCTGTACATACACAGGAGAAGAAGGAAGTCCTTTAACGCGCACTAGAGGCTACGTTGATGAATGGAGTCGGCACAATGGCCTTTTGTTCCCCGACAAGGGCTGGTATGCCATGGATAGGGGATGATACCTAATCAAAACAATTTCCTGATTTTTTTGATGCTCCCATGCTTGTGTGTACGTGCTTCCGAAGATGCCAACTTACTTGGCAATATCAGTGGAGGAGAGTGATTCGTCCCCGCAAGTAATTAACTAAAAGCTGGGATAGGAGGCAATTCTCTGTCTAGTCGAGATCGATTCAATCTCTCGGAATCGTTGGAAGAGTGAGAACGGGAGGGTGGATCTAAGAAACTCCGAGGGGAGGTAAAAACGGGAAGGAGGGAAGGAGGGAAGTAGGGCAGAGAACTTGAGGGGAAGGTCGTCAGGTACTAAAATTAAAGGTAGCCTGCGTAAGGAGAAGGGAAATTCTAGGAACTATCGCTTCGAGTCAATGTAAGTGTCTCTGCAGGTTCACTACCAGTCATATGTCACGCAAGGGAAGGCTATGAGCCCGAAATCTCGATCTAAATTTGGTCGATTCTCTGTTGACTATCTACGTGGTTGGCTAGGCTAGACCTCTGATTCAAGAGTAGTACCAGGAAAGAAGCGTCCACAAGTTGATTCCCATTTCCTCCCATGTCCATTCTGTCCGACCCCCGACCCCCTTTCTCAACTCATCTCGCCATGCCGTGCCGTGCCCTAAGATCCAGGGTGGTCTCCTACAATGCAAAAGACGGTGCCAAAAAAATGCGACTGCCAATGCATAACAAGGTGTTGACGATAAGATTTCTGCTTTCCTCAAGGAAGAGAAGAAAGAGAGTTATCCCAGGTCGTATTCTGGACAAGAATGAGTAAAGTTGGAAATCGGAGAGAAGTTCAAGAGCAAGCCAAATTCTTTTGCGAGGGGCAATGGGAAAATGTGCCTGTCTTGATTCTTTCCCCCAAGTATTACCTCACTCGAGGAGGAAAGTGGCAGTCGTAGAAGTGACTATCCAGTCCCTGTAATCCAACACGAGATCGTTTTCTTTTTTGTAACTTTTTTTTTGGGTGCGTATGTACCGAAGCCATGTCGAGACGATGAATCGAGGTGGTTTGATTTCAAGGACAGTTCCAGGAGCAGGAAACGTCAAGAGAAATCATTCCTAGGTCCGTTTGTCGACGATGCTCTGACGATGGGTCAACTTCGAACGCATGTTGGGTTTTGTGCTTTTTTCCCCCGTTTTCTCAGATTTTCGTAGTCATCGCAACGTAACAAGCAGTGGCATTACGTAAAGCAGTAAGAAAAGACGTTTCAGACAATTTCGTAAATCATCTCTTCGTTCATTCGTCCTTTCGTATCTTCATGCGTCTTCGTTATTCGTTCATTCAGAACCAGTCGGCGTCGTACCCAGGAGCAGGGCTGTCAGGGGCAGGCGCAGGGGGCGCCGTAGCAGCGCGACGGAAGCGGCGAGGGGTGCGGAGGCTCTGAACAGTAGGAGCAGGAGTCTGGGCCTGGGCCTGGGTATGGGCGTGAGCAGGAGCAAAAGCAGGAGAAAGAGCGTCGCTGTCGAGGCTGTGAAGACTCAAAATGCTGCTACCTCCTCCGCCGATGCTGCCAGCCGGAGTGACCTGACCGGGAACAGACGGAGCAGGGCGCGAGGGGCAAGGGGGAGGGACGGTGCCGGGGTCGGGGCCGGGAGGGTTGGGGTAGCCGGCGGGAGGGTCAGGGTAGTCTGCCTCGGACATGCCGTAGTGCTCCAGAACCTCTCGGCGCTGGTCGCGGGTGAGGGTAATGGGATCCATGTTGTCGGGGAGATTGTTGTAGCCCGTCTGCTTGAAGGCGTAGCCGTGGGAGAGAGCCTCCTCGTGATAGTTGGGATCGTTCCAGGGCTCGTCCTTGTCCTGGATCTCCTTCTCCTTGTGCTTCTTCTGGCTAGTGGAGGCGGCAGAGCTGTAGCTCGAGGCATAGCTGGAGCCCGCGGCGGCAGGAGCGGAGGTGGTGTAGTTGTTGTCCTTTTCCTCCGCGAAGAAGTCATCCAGCTCGGCCAACTTCTCAGCCGTGGTCGCAGGGACAACAGACGTCGCGGGCGTGGGCGGGAGGGCCGTGGTACCGGCGACGCGGACAGGAGGGCGCTGCAAGAAAGGGTTCACGGTCACCGTCTGACGAGTAATGTTGTCCGAAGGAGCGGGTGCGGGGGTGGTTGGGGCGCGGCTGGAGGACGAGGGCGCAGAGGGGACACCGTTGAGAATGGCAAGAGCCGTCTCGAGGTCTTGCGCCTTCTTCTCCGGAGACTGCTGGGCGAACCGGTTGAACTCGTCCTGGATAACGTTCTTGTACTCGTCTGCCGTGAAGCTTCGGCATTCGCCAGTCTCCTCGTTGACCGGGGGCTTGGGGAGGGGGGCCATCTTGCGAGCGAAGTCGGTAAGATCCTTGGTGTTGCTCAGCATAGTCTTAAAAGCTTCAGAGTTGTGGTAGCTGCTGCTGCCAGACGAGGTGGTCTGAGTCCGAGTCTGAGTCTTGCCCGACTTCTTCTTCTTATTGGACTCGTCGTCATCGCTATCAACGAAGTCGTACTTGCTGCTCTTCGGTCTCTTGGGCCAGCTGAAATTGCGAGTGCTGGCGCTGCTTCTCGGACCGCCGCTCTGAGTGGAAGAGCCGCTGCCGTTTCTGCGCAGGAACGGGTTGTTGCCGTTGTAGTCCTGGGTCAAGACAGTAGACTCTCCAGGACCCATGCGGTACTTGCTAGCGTTCGACGAGCGCGGAGTATCGGCGACGGTGGGCGTCTTGCTCTGAGACTGAGAGATATCCTTGGCGCCGGCCTTGTCGTTGTTGTCGACGGCAGGCTGCTTGGCACGATACGGAATGCGAAGAGGAGCGGGCTTCATGGTGTGAGACGCAATCGAGCGTTCGGCGTAGGCCTCCTCGTTGAAGGCGGCAGGAGCCTGCTTGCTCCTACCCTTTCCAAACCCGGGAACGATGTCCTCCTTCTTGATGTCAGTCGAGAAAGTGTCGCGAATGGGCTTCGTGTTCTCGAGGTGAACAATCTCATCACGGGCGTGAGCGGCATTGACGCGCTCGTAAGCACGGCGGTTGATCTCGTCTCGCTCTTGCTGGGCAGCAGAGGCCTTGGAAGCCTTGACGTCGTCGGTGTCGGACAGCTCCTCGTCGGAGATGTGAAGTGAGGTTCGCACGTTGCTCTAGAACGCATCAACCTCCTTCGGGTCTCTCTGGATGAAGGTGTAAGACTCGTCACTTGACGCGGTCTTCTGAGAGCGGTTGTCGGCGGCAGTAGACTTGCCGACGATGGTCTTGCCTCCAGACTGGTTAAAAGACGGGGGAGGAGCAGGTCCGTAGACGGGCTTGTCGTCGGCTTGAGCTTGAGCCTGAGCTTCGTCGAAGGCCTTGAGATAAGCCTGAGCCTTTGCTTGGTACTCCGGCGTGAGGTACTTATTCAGGTGGAACGGGTCGCCGTCGGATGAGCCAGTGCTCGAGTCATCATCGTCGGAAGAAGAAGAATCAGCAGAGCTCTGCTTCGTCTGGGCCTTGCCCTCTACGACCTGACCATGAGCGGTGACCGACTGGGCCTCCTGGGCCACAAGCTGAGAAGGAGCTGCAAGAGGCGACTCGTCATCAGAGTTGGTGTCGTCGGTATACTCGCTGCCAGAGTCGACAGGGTCAGCAGTCTTGTCCTTAGCGCCAAGAGTGCGCCAGTAGTCAATCTTTGCGTATATCTCTGGATACTTCTCACGAAGCGAAGCCTCCTTGGTGGTGTGCTCCTCAAGGGTCGGCGATGTGACGGCCTGAGGGGCAGGAGCGACGGAGACCTCACGCTTGCCAGCCTTCTGAGCTTTCTTGTCGGCCTTCTTTTGGACCTTTTGCTCAGCTCTGCGCTCTGAACGGGTCGAGTTCTTGGCCTCTTCATTCAGAGCGCCCTGCTTGAAAGACTCTCCGAAGATCTCGTCGAGACGGGCGTTGGTCGCGGCGAAAGCAGCTTCCTGGGCGAGACGCTCTTCCTTGCCGGATGGATGGCGCTCCTCGAAGGCCTCATTGAGCGAAGCCAGCTTGTTCCAAAGCTCGATTTTGGCGGCCTTCACCATGGAAACGCCCTCGTCCTCCCCAAGAGGAAGGACCTTGACCTTGGTATGAATATGCTTCGGGGCGACATAGTTGTCGAGGGAGCGTGCGAGGGACTGGTCCTGGAAGTAATCCTCCATCTTGAGAAGCTCCAGGTCGGCAATCTCTCGAGCGGACAATTTCTTCTCGGGCTGTGAAACCACGCCAGTCGCGATCGAAGCGGCGGTGGTGTCAGTAGACTCATCGAATGAAGCCTTACCCTTGCCCTTGTCAGCGACGGGCGAGGAGGGAATGAGATCGTAATCTCCGTGATCAGACATTTTGTCGGTTTTCTCAGGTGTACCAGTGGCTCCTTCGAATTTCGCGACCATTGCCTTGACTGAAGACGCAGCGGATGTTTGACGATCGTGAGTAATCGATGGAGAAGGTAAACCAGGTAAAACGTCTCGTTCTCGATGAATGATGTTCTTGCTTTCGGGGAGAGGAGGAGGGGATGATGAGTTTTTTTGGTCGAATCTAGGAGCAAAATCGTCTTGACGAAAGAAGGGGGAAGCCTTGCGACCGAGATTGGCAGAAAAGCTGTCGGGGAATCGAGCCACTGGTCTTTTCCGGTCGAGGACGCTGGGCTCGAGGGGGCCTCTAGGCTTCTGAGGGCCTGCCTCTCTTAATTCAAGCGGGTCAAAAGGGTCCATCGTGAGATGAGCGGGAAGACCAGGCGGGAAGGTCAGGTGATTCGAGGCCGGACGGAGTGATGTGCCTCAGAACTTCAGTCGAAGGAGAGGCGAAAGGCAAGATGGAAGCGAAATTTGACGTGAGCGGTCCGGAAGAACAAGCCGTTAAGCAGAACAAGGAGAAAACCGTGGTCGACAAAAGGGAGTAGTACGAGGTAAAGGAATGACATGGGAATCAAACTGTATACCAAGCCCGCAAGATAAGAAATCAGGGGCGGAGTGAAGATTACGTCCATGAAAGAGAAGTTGGTGAGTGATTGGGGATTCAAGATGGTGATACTTATGTGATTGCCGAGAGGGTTGGATTGTGATGAGGGGAGATGTGTAAATTTTGAGCGCATAGTACTTTTCCAAATATTGAGGGAAGGAGCACCTGCCCTTGGCTGGAAGGAAACAACAGATTGAATGCCACACTGCCATTGTTGTCCGTGGTATATTCATCGTCATCTTCCAGGTTTTATTCCAGATGAACTTTGCCCCGTCTTTCAGACTGGAGACCTGATTTGGGAAGCGTATCTCCTTGATAGATGTAGTGAGCGCTCTTAATGAATAACTTGTAGTCCGAAAGTATTGGGAGATATGTTATGTGGATAGAGCACGTCTAGAGTCACCCATGGGGCATTTCAATGATGTATAATATGCTCTATACTCATAGAACGAAGAGGCGGTGATCACCGAGATTGAGACTTGTCTCAATGGGGTATTTCATCTTATGTTTGCCTCCACAGCCTTCACTTGAAGCTTGGTATACTACTCCCCTTTCTACATTCTCGAAGTTGCCTGCTCCAGGCAAAGTATGATCTGTAGATACACACTACTACGAGCATCGTAGAACTTGCTAATTATGATAAGAAGATTGCATCATAAGAGAACGATGAATATGCCTTGATTTCAAGAGTTATGGCCACTTGGCTGAAGATGTTGTATTTTGAGGACTGCCTAACATTATCAAACAGACAACGTGAAGGTGAGAGAGATACATGTCCAACTTGAGATATTCCAGAGACAACGTATTGCAGATGGTGCGAAATATGAGAGCCCATTGTATCCCTTCATACTTCAAGTGTAGTTCGTCGATATTAAGACAATGATAAGTTCTGTGTCGGCAAGGTAGTTAGTTGGTGATGATCGAGTCTAGGTGGTGTTGTTGGTTGGACGTCGATGGCGCACAGACCACTCGGTAGATCCACCTTCCCGGCCACGGCTTCCTCCGTGTCTTCTCAGGGTTCCACGTTGCTTGAAAGGCCCCCACACAAGTTAAGTGGTCAAGGGGAACACATCGCAGCTGCTTGTCATTTGGCATCAACCATCAACGACAACCTCCCTCCGAACGAACGCAACCGCCAAAATGGACCCCTACTCTGCCGAAGGCGAATTGATCAACATCCACAACTACTTCCACCAGGGCCAGTACCAGGAGGTCATTGATTACGATACCTCTGCCCTCTCCTCCGAGAATGAGCTTCCCGCCCGCGTTCTAGTCCTGCGAGCCCGCATCGCTCTTGGCCAAGCTGAAGATGTCATCGCCGACGTGCAGGGAGAGAAGGAGCCTGAACTGGTAGCTCTCGGAGCCCTTGCCGAGAGCGCGCTTGGAAAGACGGATTCTGCCGTGAAGACGATTGAGAAGCTCGCCGCATCCGAGGGGGAAAACGCTACAGTCCAGATTGCTGGAGGCACAGTCCTGCAGGCTGCGGGCAAGTCAGAGGAGGCTCTTGCCTTGCTTTCACAGCACCAGGGAAGCTGTGCGTTTGACGCCATTAGTTGCTGAAGGAATTGCGCTGACTCGGGACTTGTAGTGGACGCTGTTGCCCTGATTGTTCAGATCCACCTCCAGCAGAACCGCAACGACCTCGCCCTCAAGGAGGTCACCGCCGCGAGACGATGGGCACAGGATAGCTTGCTGGTTAACTTGGCTGAGTCATGGGTTGGTCTGAGACAGGTACGATGACTACACCACGAACGAAAGAACGTGACTAAGAAAGAATAGGGCGGAGACAAGTATCAACAGGCATTCTACGTGTTCGAGGAGCTCGCGCAGGCGCCAGCAACGTCGTCCATTGCAACCCTCGTCTCTCAGGCCGTTGCTGAGTTGCACCTTGGACGTACAGAGGAGGCACAGGCAGCGCTAGACCAGGCTTTGGCCAAGGACGCAGGCTATGCCGAAGCCATTGCCAACTTGCTGGTGTTGACTGTGATTTCGGGCCAAGATCCCAAGGAGTTTACGGAGTAAGTTCCGGTGCCTGGCTTGTAGAAGCGTCGAGACGACATGCTAACCACGTGGACACAGGAAATTGAAGGCGGCGGACCCCCAGCACCAGTTCCTTGTGGACCTGGAGGAGAAGAGTGCGCTATTCGACAAGGCGGCGACCAAGTACAGTCCCAAGGTGTCTGCATAGACAGCGGGGCGGTGTTTACTGCTGATGAGGCATAATGTTAGGCGTACGGTTTAGAGGAACTCAAATGGAGATACAACGGCTCGGAAAAGCGCAACGAGACCACTCGAATTACTACTTTCCACTTGAAGATACCCATCCCCTCGCCTTCGCTTGTTCCGAAAGTAGGTTCTTTCTTTGCCAGATGCGCGCGACCCGCCAGTGATCAGCAGGGCTCGAAGGGTCCATGGTTTCGCCGAGACCGTCTGGCCAGTTGTTCGTTACGGGCATGCATGATTTAACCCCCGGGTCATGGTCCTTAGGACTGGACAGCCGGACCTGGGAGGACCGGTTGACCGAAGCCGCCCGAGGTGACGGATCGGTGGCTTTCGACATCGGCAGATTGACATCATGGCTTCCTATTCTTGATTAGCACCAAGCGCCAGCTAGATGGCCGGGGCCCCATCCCATACGCCTGACTCAGGGCTTTCTCTCAACTTTCTCAAGTCAAAGAAGTAGGAAAACCACAGGCAAGCATTTTTGTTAGGGCTTACTGCCGGGTTGGCCCAATGGAACTTGCGCTTCAAACAGTTTTGGCTGACGGAGCAGACTTTCCGGCAAGGATTGAGTTTGAGTAGTGATGGGCAGGATAACCCAAATACAAAACAGAAAGTTGCCACTATCTTTCGCATCGCACAGCATCGAATTTTGTCTCGCTTGTCTCGCCGGTCTAGCATTGTGGATCTAACCCGGACGTGGAGGGGTAAAGTGAGCACCCAGGGTCTTGCACGGACGCGCGGGGCTCAAAGAAAAGTCGAGATTACAGATTGCGCGATACAGATGCTCAGTCACTGCATCTCACAGTCTCACTCCATCCGCAGACACATGCAAAGAGCGCCTTCAACGTCATCGAATGCAGTAGGTCGACGATACCAGGCGTGGCCTGCCGATGGAGGTCTGCTACCTTATGACGGCTTGCAAGGGTCTTGTCGCCATGAAATATGACGATAACGATTCTTGGTGAAGAATTGCGGTTTTCTACTAGTCTGGCTCACCTTGATACGTACAGCGCAGGCCTTGTTGTGTTCACCGCCAAAACGGACATGGGTGTTCATCGGCTAGACGATGCTCCTCGTGCAATTGCATGGCAAGGACTCGTCGAGGGCCTCACTCAGCCGGAGACGAGACGAATGAGAAGCCCGGGCCGCTACAGATGGGATGGATTCATTGGAGGGCAGTGAACATCGAGGGCACGTCTAGGCTCAAGCATGGAGACTGGAGACTTGAGAGGGATGCCGGTGGAGGCTCCGCTCATTTGCCCCAGCATCCCCGACCTCGATTGTTTCGATCTCGTCCTCAAGCCCCTTTCACAATGCATATGCATGTCTCCACGGGCCTTGGGCTAGACGAGCTGGAGTGCAGTAGCAAGCCAGCAACGACTCGGGGCCAGACGACCAAGGCACGTAGGTACACCACGGCCAAGCCTGCCCGCATCGCGTTGCATCGCGTTACGATAAAAGTCACTGGGCTAGCGCATCTTGTTGAAGGTTAAGCGCAGTTGAACTGCATGTTGGACGCGGACCAGGGCATATTGGGGGCATTTTGGTGCTCTTCTCAGCTACTATTCATTTACGCCCTCAAGCAACACGATAAAGAGCCCCACTGAGGGACAGAATGACATCACCGCGCAGGTAGCTCGAATTTGGCCATTTTCCCATCAAATCCTCCATGTTTTCCCCATCCGTCAACCAAATGCCACCTCACATGCTTCCGCTGCTGGCAAAGGAACGACTTCGGGACCGGGGCATTTCACCCTTTTACTTTATCCTTGCACGCATCATGGAACGACGGAAGGTCGCCTACTGTACCCTCAATGCAGCACGTTCACGGTACATTCTCTCTGGCATCTGTAACTCCCAACTTTCCTTGCGCTTTCTGCTTTCCATTGCTTGGATCAGCTCGACGCAGTGAATGTGGGGACGACGGGCTTGAGACTCCGCTCTCGGTGGCATATTTCCTATTTCCCCCATGTCTACTTACCGATGCGGCCAGGCTTTGGACCGTGGTCCTTGGGGGCTGGAATGTTCTGTTCGGTGGCACTTTTCTCTGTTTGAATTTGTTTTTTCTCGCTTTCCCTCTCTTCGGACGGATGTATCATGTCGCCTCCCGACCCTTCCCCCTGTTCAAGTGAACCGATGGGGCACGCTGACCCAAGCATCGGATTCTGCAGCCATTATCGGCCATTGTGGTGGCTGTCTCGAACAGTCGGAAACGGTTTTATCTGTCCACTCTGTTTCTAAGCTTTTTTTTCTTGAATGCCGGCTTTGGGAGGGCTGAATGCCAACCAGAGTTACGAATCGAGGATTGCCATTCCACTGAGCTCGTTCCGGGTTCGGTTCGTTGGAGAAATCCTCCTCCTGGCGATCATCAGAGGCTCTGCTAGACTCTGAGACTTTGTCCCGGAGCCTCCAAGTGGCTGTCTGCCACATCGCCCACGGCCATTTGTCAGATTGCACAGCCGGCCGTCTTCCGTCTTCCGTCTTCCCGTGGGAGGGTGTGAGAGCGTGGCAATCCAGCCAGCCCATCCCGCAACTCTGAAAAAAGCTCAAGAGTCAGAGAGGAAGGGGGTCAAAGGAAACAGCCAGTCATACACTGGTCGAATCTGGCCCTGCCCCCTCGTTCGCGCTAGAACGTCCCAAGTGGGCATGGCTCGGAAAAGCCAGATGCCTTTACCCTTTGGAGCCTGTGAGACGCCGTCATCGTATGTGGTGTCCATTGGCGACTGGCAGTCTGCGGTGCGCCCGTTGACGCCGTCCGAGTCGGCGTCTCGGCCGCTTGCCATTGTGCAGTAGCATCCCGGAAGCGGCTTTGATAATCCCAACGATAGCGGAGTACTCTCCTTCTCGCTCGCTCGAGGGCTGGCTGGCCTTGGCCCGGGTTCTTTTTGTTCGTCCAAGATCCATGACTGCCCCCGTTTTGGTTTGGTTTCCCTTCGGTGTAAGCCCTTTGCTCATGCAGGTTGGCGCGCCCTGACGCCCCGTATTTGGCGGAGGACTCGGGGGAGGGACGGGGGTTAGCAGGGAGGGGTGTAAAGAAAAAGCTAACTACCTTTCGGAATTCAGGCCGTCATCGTGAAGAGGATTGTATGGCTGGCATTGCGCCTTTTTTGTTTTTCCCTTGCCGCTACCGCTCGCGGTTCGGTCGAGAGTTCGGCAGTATCGCGTGTGGGCATTGACTTCTATTAAAGCTGGACACCTCCCATTGAAACTTGTACGTGACAACTTTAATTCTTAGCCACCCATCAATTTTTGTGTATCTACTTAAGACTATAAGTATCACTGTCACAGCCTGTGTATTCCTATACCGTGATACAATCAACAACACGCCATCACCAACCGTCACAATGCCTATCGCCATCTCCCCCTCGACAGTCAAGGCCGCCGCCGAGTCTGGCCTGCCTGCTTCTGAGAACAAGAAGCGCAAGATCATCTGCTTCTCAGGTAAGGTCCCCCCCCCTTCCTTGCATCTCGCCACTTACTAACAACGATTCTCTCCAGACTTTGACGGAACAATCTTCATGCAGGACACCGGCCACATCCTCTTCGACGCCCACGGCTGCGGCTCCCAGCAGCGCGAGATCCTCGACGAGCAAATCAAGTCCGGCGAGCGCTCCTTCCGCGACGTGTCCGAGGAGATGTGGGGTTCCCTCAATGTCCCCTTTGACGACGGCTTCGAGGTGATGGAGAAGAAGCTCGAGATCGACCCGGCCTTCCAGGAGTTCCACAAGTACTGCATCGCCAACGAGATCCCCTTCAACGTCATCTCCGCCGGCCTCAAGCCCATCCTCCGCCGCGTCCTCGACACCTTCCTGGGCGAGGACGCCTCACGCCACATTGACATCGTCGCCAATGAGGCCGAGATCACAGACGACGGGTCCGCCTGGAAGCCCATCTGGCGCCACGACAACGAGCTCGGTCACGACAAGGCGCTCTCCATGGGTGAGGCCCGCGAGCAGGCCGAGATGGCGTGCGAGGACGGCACCATCCCCCTCATCGTCTTCATCGGCGACGGCGTGTCCGATCTTCCCGCCGCCCGTCAGGCCGACGTGCTCTTTGCGCGCCGCGGTCTGCGTCTGGAGGAGTACTGCGTCGAGAACTCCATCGGCTACATCCCCTTTGACACCTTTGCCGATATCCAGACCGAGATCCAGCGCATCCGCGACGAGGACGACAAGAAGACGGGCGGAAAGGGTATGCCCGCCGCCTTCAACCCGCGCGCCAACATGTGGAGACGCATGTCAAGCAAGACTGCCATCCCCAAGCTTGTGGCGATTACGCCTGCCGAGGAGAAGATGTTCTTGTGGCCCGAGGTGTTCAGCGTTGCTACGCCTGGTATTGAGAAGGCCAACATTGCTCCCGTGTTTGCCTAAGTGGTTTTCTTTTCCGTTTTTTATCTGTCGGTTCTGTTAGAGTCGCTCCCTGGTTAAGGCGATGGTGCATAGCGTGCGAATTTTCTTTCGAAAGATAATGGTTGGTTCTTGTGGCGTTGGATTCGGATGTAGGGTTCGGTTTGGGTTAGAGATTCGGTGGTGTAAAGAGAAGTTGACAAACCTATCTTCCATATCATTAGATATAGATACAGATACAGATCAAGGATAGAATGTTTTGCCAGTTCAAAGCGTTCAAGCCTTCTTTATGACTGAGTACTGCCGTATTCATTGTTGAGGGGATATACCGAAAGTCTCTGACTCTCAGTCGAAGGACTCGATCGGTTGCTCAATGAGGGCCACCTCTATGCACAGAGATAAATGGACGAAGCGCCGTATAGGAGTGAATCGGAGGTCATCAGAGCAAATTCACCTCAGAAACAACGTCAAGGAACGACTTCTCACACACAGAGGGAGATATCTCCACACATCGATGCAACAACACGATCAAATTGTGTTCCAATCAATGCTCTCAATTCAAGCCTCATCCAGAGGCTGTCTTCTTCTGTATTTCTCGTCTCTGGTTGTCCCTGACCAGCCAAAGCAAAACACTAGGGTATAAACGTACTACAATAACCGTTCCCCTACGATCGTCCCGTCCCGTTCCATCCATTTAGCCGAGGATGATACCAACCATCATCGCCCATTTCATTTCCCATCTCTATACATTCCCTCATTTTCTCCGTAAAAACACTAATACACACTTCCCCGATTAACACCATTAAAATGCCTTTCCCAGATGCAGAACTTTTCGAAAACAAGAAACTGGCGTGACCAAAGAGCACACCACGTAACCCCCCAAACTTACACGAAGTACTGAGGAGGTACTGTAGATGCCCAAAACAAGAAATATGTACAACTGAACGGGGAATGAACAAAAAACAAAACAGGATGCAGACACTGGCATGATTGCAGCAACGAACCAAGCCCAGAAAAACAACAACATCAAGCATACCCCTTGGCAGGATCCAAGACGCTTACAGCCTGACTCGAAAACGTGGCATGCCCAAACGTCGTCTCGAAATCCTGGTCAACGACACCCCACGCAACATTCTTATACGCGGCGCCCACGTCGCTCGGCGGGCGGTGACATCGCGAGGTAATCACAGCAGAGCAGCCCCCGCGATGCAGCACGAGCGGGTTCCCCGCCTTCTCCCCGTCGACGCTCGTGGGCGACGGGTCCGCGCGCCGGAGACCCAGGCCAAGCACCAGCGCCGCGACGACGACCATGAGCGCCAGGAACGCGAGCAGGCCGACGCCACTGAAGCCGATGCCGTTAATAGGCATGGGGAACTTTTCATCGCGGGTGGCGGGCCGCATGTCGACCGAGACCATGGGCACGGCGTTGCTTAGGACAAGGCCTAGTGCCGCGAAGAGGGCGAGGAGGAGCCAGGATAGCGGGCGGGGGAGGGTGAGGTAGAGGCTTGTCGTCTGGGTGCCGCGGGGTCGGCCGGAGCTGACGCGGAGGGGGAGGGAGATGCCCGGGAGGGCGTACTGGCTTAGTTCGTGGGAGAGGTAGTAGGAGGAGAGGAGGGCGTTTGTGGAGAGGTAGAGGGCTGCGAGGAGGAGGTGGGGTAGGGCGGCGACAATGGCTACGCCGGCGCGGGCGCCGCCGTTGGGGAGGGGGTAGAGCTCGTGGGGGAGGGCGCTACCGAAGGCGCCGAGGGAGGAGGACGGGTCTTTGCCGAGAGAGACACCGAGGGCGGCGGCGGCGAGCCCCGCTGGCGTGGCCCAGGTGAGAAGCCAGAAGGTCCAGAGGCTCAGGCCGGGGGTCTGGAACCAGAAGTGGTCGCGCGAGGTCCAGTATTTGGCCTCGCGGTAGCCCCAGCGACCTTGCTTGACGTCCGTCTTGTCGAGGAGGCAGATGCCGCGGGTGGTGTGGTCGGGCTGGGAGATGAAGGAGGCGAGGGCGTCCCCGAGGGTGACGAGAGGCTCGAAGCCGGTGAAGAAGTAGACGGCGCCGATGGCGGAGACGGAGACGAGGTTGAGGATGGCGATGACGCCGAGGAGGGAGCCGTTGAGGACGACGGTGCAGGGGTTGCGGTCCTCGGGGCGGGCGAGGCAGTAGTCGACCGAAGAGCTGTTGATCTTGATCTGCGCAGGGTCGGAGCGGTTGACGATGAAGGGTGCGAGGGAGGATCCGGATTTTTGGGTCTGGACGAGGGCGTTGCTCGGGGCGATAACATCCGTTACGAGGACCACGGCGGTGAAGTCGCTTTGGTAGACGCCGCCGAATTCCCTTGCGCACTCGGCGTTTGTGAAGTTGGTGAGCTGCTTTCGGGACGCCAGGTCTTGGAGGTCGAGGATGTCGCCCCTGGAGAGACCGCCGGCGTTGGTTTCTGAGGCGTTGCTGAACTGTCCCGAGGCGAGGAAGTCTTGTGTGACGAAGACGACCTGGTGGGCGTAGCCGGGCTGTGTCGAGAAGATTACGGCATTATAACTGGTCCAAAAGTCAACGCCTGTCAAGACATGGGGAAGGGGAAGGAGGATCTGGTTCTCAGAAGCAGCAGCGCGCGCATACATTACTTGAGTACTGACGGCCGCCATCATAATGATGGCCGTCATGACAACCCGCGGTTTCGAGACGAAACGCAGGTTTCTAAAAGAAGGGATCCCGAGGTCGAGCCACCGCCTCCCGTCGTGCGCCATCTCAATCTCGATGCGCGTGGGACTGCTCAGGACCTGGAAGACGTAGTTGGCCGCCGATAGCAGCACAATGGTGATGACGTTGATGGCGACGAAAAGCCCGACCTTGAGCTGTTCGGCCGTCGCGCAGGAGCCCTTGAAGATTATGCTCTCGCCCCTGATCATGCCGACGACGACGAGCGCGAGTACGAGGCATACGATGGCGACGATGAGAATGGCGAAGCCAATGATGATGTTCAACGCAATGCCGGCCCTCCAACCCGACTTCATCCTACTAAAGGTTCCTCCGCTTCCGCGCTTCTCATCTGGCGGCGGCAGCATCCGTTCGAGGTCCCCAATCTCATTCTCGCCCGTCGACGGTCGATCCGTGGTCGCCTCGTCGTAAAATCCTTGCGCCGCCGCGTGATTCGCCGCAGCGGCCTGTGCCTCCAACGTGTCTGGGCTCTCCGTCTGCCTCTTGCGTTCCTCTCTCCGCTGCGCCATGGTCTCGGGCGTCTCTCCTCGGATGTAGTTGATGATGTAGTCCGGTACGATATTTTCCAGAATCGTGGCCGTCGAATTTCGCTTCCCCGGCGCCCACGTTGCTCTTCGTGTCGGTTCTTTCGCTTCTTTCGGGGGAAAACTCTGCGGGTCCGGGAAGCTCCCCGTGAAGCCAGTAAAAGGCCTCGACGAGGCGACATCAGAAGCGGAGCTCTGGTGACGGAGAAAAGGCCATTGCACCGTTTGCCTGCTCACTGTACTATCTCTCTGTTCATTGTTTTCTTGAAAGCGAACTCTGAGTTGGGAGAGTGGTGTTAGTTGACCGTGTAAACTTAAATCTAAAGATTCTGTAAAGAGGGTGTGCTGGAATGGATAAACCTTTCTATCCTCTCGACCTGTCCATCATCGTCCCATACATATCTGTAGGACGGCCCATGATCTCTGGGTGGAATTACAACCTCCATGACCTCGCGGAGGACAGCAGCGCAGAGTCGTTCGCGCGGCACATGGACATGAAGAGATTAAAAAGAGGAATGAAGAAGAAGGAAGATTGAAGGTATTGTCAATATGGCTAAGGTGTGGTATGGTATAGTTAGTAGAAGCCGGTCAGTGCGGGACGAGGCAGAGGCGTCAGCAGCAGCAGAAGGAAGACCGAAGGAGTGTAGGTCTGGCTCTTCTTGCAGCAGCTTCTTTTCCGTCTCGTCTAGAACAGTAAAGACAAAACAGAATAGAGTTTTAGAGTGACGTGCAACTGACACGTTTGGTGAAGGGGGCGGAAGGAGGAAGGGAAAAAGGCATCCATGGCCGAGCGCCAGGGTTTGCGATCGTCTTGTATATGTCAGAGGACTCTCTCTTAGCCTCTTACTCTCTCCTTCTCTTGTCCGTCCGACCTCTCAGACTCGGACGGCGGGCCTGGTGCGGGAGAGGCGGCCCTGACAAGGAAGGGCACAGAAGCGTAAGTGGAGGAAGGGTGGTGACCGATTATTGGACTAAGGGCATGAGGGCATGGGCAGATCATGAGCAGGGGAGGGACCCTGTTTCCCTTCGGCGTAGGAAGGGATTTGAGACTTCTCAGGCCTCTTGTCTGATGCGGAAGGATGAGCCGCAGCGCAAATCGAGAACGACTAGTGGAATGGGTCACCGTGGGTGGATGGAGGAGGGGGGGAAGACTCGAGGGAGATGTGACATGGGGCTGTATAATGCCCGAAGATGGAGGGGTGACGACGTCGGAGCATGACGAGAGCAACCAGGGATGTTGGGTGCAGGTGCTTTGAGATGCAAGATGAGATGGCAGCCCTCGCGCGTGGTGAGCGACTCAGCCATATTCCCCTTCTCCGGTCAGTTCGTGGATTGGATGACAAGAGGGAAAAAGTAGAGAAAACCAGCCCGCAGAGCCATTTCGTTGACCGTGCTGGGTAATTGCCAATAGGGGTGGCTGAGCTTTGATGAGCTCACGGGTCATAGTGTGAGTCGAGGGCAAAGCTAGAGGATCCGATAATCTGGAATCAGAGGAGAATGGATAGAACAGACGAAGAAGAGACGGAGAAGAAAGCATTGATATCTTTGACGTGTCTTGCCTAGTCCCGGCCGTGTCTGACAATGTCTTTGTTTCTCGACGTTTGAGGGATGACGGAAATCCGAATCTCGGTCAATGCTGGCTTGGCTTGGCCAACATTGTAACTCACCGACGGGACTTTGACGAATACGCCTGAGTGTGTTTCTTGCCTCTGGAAGGGGAATCTGACACTTGCAGCAGCCATGGAAGAGAGGGACGATGTACGTCGATCCGGGAACTACGGCGGCGGCGGCGGCGGCGGCGTTGGTGAGAGTATCCACAAGCTGTAATTAGGTGGAATTAGTTCAGGCCGTGTTGGGACGGACACGATTGGACACCGACAGTTCCCATTGCCGTTTCAGACGTAAAAGTCCTCGCTACTACTGTCGTGAAGGGAATAGAAGCAAGCTCAACTACCGGCATGTCTCTTGGAGGAAACGGCGGCCGAGAAGGGGCAGACAAGGGGTGGACGGTTTCTGCGCATGTTCGCCAGGGCTGCATACCTGACCAGTCAACACTAAAAGGTGCAGGGGTAAAGGAGAGTTTGAAGCACCTCAAAATCCACAATAAAAAGGAACAAGGAAGGGGGGAAGCATTGCCGATGGACGGCTGGTCTTGTTACAGATGAGACCAATCAGAGGCCGCCATGGCACTCTGCATTTTCCATCTTTAGAAGTCGACTTGTTCACTTCTGGACACCTGCAAAGACACATTTTCGATGGGCTTGCGACTATGGCACGCGTGGCTGGAACTCTGCTATCTATGCCTCTTACGGATTATTGCTTTTGGGTCAAAACATTTCCAAAAGGGACTGACCGGCCGACCTGTAGTTGACATCCCTTCATGAAGCATCCTCTAGTCGACCACGGCATCACCCAGCTACGGATGTCTCGACCCTTCATGCTGCAGAAGCCCTCATCTCAACCCACAGGAGAAGAGCCATCAAGGCCTGGAACGGTCAACCCGGGTTTCTCATCCACCCAAGATACAATCATCCTTACTGCATATCCCCCTCGCCCCCATCCCATCTGACCTCTGTTCAACCCAAAGTCCCAAAAGACCCATCAGGACCGCGAATGTGAAGGCGAGCGAGCCAGGCACCACTCACACTTTCATGCGTCCGACGTAGCCCCATACGACCGCATCTGGGGTCTGCCTGTTTCAACAACGTCTCTCCAGGGGGATACGGGGGGGGGGGGGTTGAGAACTCGAGAAGCATCAAGTCTACTGCGCTAGAAAAGTCTGGCGAAAATGCCCGTCGAACCATATGTCAGGCACCTATAAGTTACAGCCAACAGCTTTTCCTGTGAACTCAAGTTGCCTCATCCTGGACTCATCCTCCCCACCCTCCCCTCATGCTTCCCTCACAGCCTCACTCTACGCATTGAGTCCACGAGCAGAGGTCATTAAAGTCGATTAAAGATGAACCCTTCCCTTTCACTTCAGTCGCAGAGGTTCGATGCTGGGACTGGGAGACAACCGTTCGGGCTTTCTTCAACTGGGCCCCAGATTCAATTAAACGCCAAGTTGCGCGCGGACATGGGCCCAATGAGAAAAGAGCGCCGCCCGACTTTGCGCGACGCCAATGTCGTAATGGCATAGAGTCGGCCGGCTTCCCTCTCAACCCTCAAATCTCCTCCTGTCTCCGCCCACCGCAGCCGTCACCATCACTGCCCCGAACGTTGGCTCCTCTTTCCTCAAAGCAATCCCAGTGGGGCGAATCAGTGGGAACAGAACGAAACGTCTCTAATCATTGGGAATCGATGTGAATGGAACGTTGGCATTCGCAATGCTTGCGGATGTTTGGGCCATTGCTTGCGAGGTTTGACCGAAGCTAACACCACCTCGCCTACACACTAGACGATGTCAAGGTCGGTTGTGGACGGACGGTGAGAGTCGTAAGCAATCCTTCCCTCCGCTGACGACTCACCGACGCAATTTCGCAATAAGATGGGCGAGTATACAACCACCACTGCCAAAGTAAGAATACCCAAGACAGTTTGCTCCAATGAGGGTGAGATAGCGGCCAGCCATCATCTCTGAAACGACGGAAGTGCGCCTCGTTGCGCCCCGCGGGACCTGTTAAGCTATGACACCTCATGTAATACCTGCCAACCCGTCAGCTGCAAGCCTGCTGATCGCCTCGGCAGGCCTGAGGATTGCGGTGACAAAGTGAGGCTAAATCTGTGACGGCTCTGCTAGGTCGGTGACGGGCGGCTGCTCACCTTGACATGTTGGTGCTAGCGGATAGCTGTGCGTAGATTGCGTCTTGGTGTTTGGTGCCGTGAGAGCTGCCTGTCAAGAGCGCGCCGTGCGTTATTGGTCAGTGTGAGAGCATCGCATAACGTCAGTCCAGCAAAGATAGAAACGACTACCAAGGTAAGTTGGGGCTCAAAAGTGTAGAATCAATAAACTTGAAGATAAAAGAAACAGTCGACATCTCCTTTATCGAGAAGGCCATTCGCGATTCAAGCAAAAGAATTCCGAAACCGAGAATCGAACTCGGGGCTATGCCTAACCTCTCATAGAGATGAGAGGGCATCATGTTGGCCACTACACCATATCGGATGTTCATGTCTTTGCCTCTCAAAATTCAAAAAAAGTAGTGCTAGTCCCACACCATTGAGCAAAAAAGTGTTCATCACATAGCTGGCAGACCACGTTCCTCCCAGACACTCGTCTTTTATTATTCGGTCGTCCTCAACAAACGACAATTGAATTGCCGAATCGTCGCCCTGCTTGAAGTTTCTGCATCAAACATGCATTTTGCGAGCCTGCGAGTGGACTTGCCATTTTCCTCTCGACCAGTCATGCAGCTCGCCTTACAACTCCCACGGTCAGCCTGTCTGGCACATTACAAATGCCAAATGCTGACCATTCTGCGATTCCACACGAGAATGGCGTGCCGGAATTTGCCCTTCTGTGATTTACAATCAACATTTCAGCCAGCGCAAAGCTGGTCAGCATTTCTCAGCCGCCAGAGAGAGTGTGTGCATCTGGAACCATCGGAAAACCCACACCTCAACTACCTCACCCATGTCGCATCTCAAGTCCCCCAGACTGGCACGAACTCGTCCCATCCACAAGTGGTTATCCCGCGGGAAGTGGTTGCCGGTACGTCTGGCATTTTCGAGGTCCCGCGCGCCGAGCCACAGGACAGAAAGCAGATGGTTCCGGCAGCTCCAATCGGCACACCAGGAGTCGCAGCTTGCTAGTTGGAGCTGGCTCAGCTTGTCGTGTGAGCACCGCACCACTGGAACGTTAAGGTTTTGGAGCAGGCCTGCTGGTCGGTCTCGCTGTCGCGGGGCACCAGACGCTTCGGACCCCCACGATTCGGAACGTGGAGCTCCAACGCCGGGTTCCTCTGCCCTTTACGAAACCTGCTGTTGGATGCCTACGTCGGATACCTAGGTAGGCATACCGGGCATACCGTCTACGATCAGCCTGCCTCGGAGCTCACTTGCTGCAACCCTCACGTAGCTTTTCGCGCGGCGTTAGGCTAGGAAAGAGCAATCCCGAGTCTTCAACTTGGCAGATCGTCGCTTCCTTGGGCATCCCGTCGGGAAAGGAAGTCGGAGCAGAAGTCGGGAGGAGCTCCGACCCGAAGCGGCCGATCCACTGTGCCAGTGCTTGCCTCTCTGGGGCCTGGGTAGGTACACAGTAGGTAGGCAAGGCATGGCAGCGTACTCCGTACCGTACGGGAAACGGATACCTGACCAAGTCCCGGCTACCAGCTCGGGATCTCTTGCCTCTGCCTTGCGAGGGTCGGTTCGGTGGACCGTTGTGATCGTGGACCGTGATGCAGCTGGGCTGCCTTGGTCGTGAACCCCGGCCAATCAAGAGATCCTGGCATACCCGTCCAAGTTGTGGCTGGTGTCAGTCTTGCTTGCTCATTCCCCATCGCTAGCACGCAAGCAGTGACGTATCTTGGTAAGAGTCAAACGAATCTGCCCCTCTCTCCGTCGTCAGTCTTGCTGGGTATCAACTTGCAGCAAGACGCTGTCATGTCTTACGAGAGCTGAAATGCCCCAAAGTGAGCAGTTTGACGGTGGACAGGACCTCACTCTGGTGAGATCCCAATGCTCTGCAATATCCATCAACAGCTAACAAACAGTCCATTATCCCGCACGTCCCAACATCGACTACTTCGCACCAAATCCCCGCCAAAAGGATCAGCAACGGGCAACCAGCCATAATCAGTCACACTTTCTTTCCGTGGGCAAGCTCTTCTGGTTCTAGATGGGGTTCAGGGCCACGCCGACGAACCAGATGATGCGCCGTGGCTAAAAATGGTCAGCCCAGCCTACCTTACGGGATACATGCGTACGAAGTGTACATCCACAAGGACCCGTCCGCCCTTTCAAGTTCCGGACCACCAACGCCCACCCGTCCGTGGTGCCATTCAGCACAGCCACAGGCCTCGAATCGCACGTTTTCACTCCCACCTTCCTCCCATCAGATTGCACCAGATTCACCCGTCTGCTTATTTTGTCTACGCGTCCATTGGCCAGAAGCCATCAATCTCACTCTTCTAAGCTCTTCATTGGTGAATCTCGACTGTGGCGGCTATCCTCCTGGGCAGTGGGGGGCTAAAGGTTGCTGCCAGCCTGCTCATCCCACAAAGGGGGGTGCGAGAGAGGAACTCGCCAGGCCTTGTTAGTGGACAGTTCCCTCTGCGCAGCGAGTCACACTCAATCTCCCCATGCCCGCCCTCGTCCGTTTTCTGCCTCTTTTGACGCCAAATCGCATGTTTCGTGCCCCCCCGTCCGCCGATTTGGGTCCAAGTTGACAGGTGGGAGCGCGCGCGCCGTAAGGATACATCACAAATGTACCTGTGGCATTCGTACACATCGTCCTACAGTGGTACAAGGCAGAAGGAGGAAGTGGAGGAGGGGAGAATCGAAAAAGAAAAAAAGGGTCCCCCTGGTGCCTGGTGCCACGCCTACCGCGCAGTTCGTCCCTTCACCACACGACTTCCAGACCAAATATAATGCAGCCCGTCTGCTCCCCCTCATAGCTTGTCCTCTATCATCTTGTTTCCCATTCTCCCTTTCAAGGATTCTAATAATAACCGACCAAGCCTACTACCACAAGTTCTGCTCTCTCTTCCACCAGAGCCGCGTGTCAACAACTCCACAGCCAACTTCACCTCAGCCTCACTCAACCTCTTATACAAAGCACGCGACCACCTCTCTACAACACCAGAGAGCTTCTCCGTCTTCCTACAACCTGCAACCTGCAACCTACAAGTCTTCTCACACGACGTCCACACACACACTACAAAATGTCGCCCACATACACCATGTCCGCACACTTGTGCAAGTCCATCTACGCCTCGTGGCGCGAAACCCGCCGTTCGCCTTCCGATCTGCCCTCCCCCGGCGTCCAGGCCCCCAGCATGACCTCCTACTTCCCTCGCAGCCCTTCTCCTGAGAAGCGCTCCATGGATAGCGACCGCAGCGAGACCTCCGTGCCCATGTCACGATCGCCCTCGGCCTCATCGTGGCGTGGTCCCAAATAGACGGCACCTCTATGCATCTCCAACACCCCGAGCCTGAAGTTTTGAGCTTCAGCTTGGGGTATTCATAGAGCTCTTCCCAACCATTCTTATCCAGTTGGACCAAGCAACATCATTGGAATTTTGGCGCCGCAGAACTACCTGCATGTACGCATTCATGATACACACGGAAACCGGAAAGGCGTCAAGGACATTGGAATTAAAAACAGCAACTTTCAAATCTTTCGATTTTCGAAGCTAGACTTTGCAGCACGCGAGCTCAAGTTCCCACTGCGCCGACGTTACCTTCAACCGGCATGGCTGACTCGGTCGCTTTCGCGTTCGGGTACCTTCACGACGGGGACTTCAGCCAACGCTCATTTCTATCCTCGTCAATTGTCAATTGAGAGTTTTCCGGATTTACATCATCGGGGAGTTTACGGCGCACACACACACAACACTCATACAAACATTTCTCGTCGAAGTCCGGCGAAGGACGGCAATCCGAAAGGTTTCCCCATCACGCCATCAGGGTCGGGCATCACATCAAGCCCACTTTTTCTCTTTTGTTGTACCCTTTTCTCCTCTGCTCGTACCATCAACAGGCAGGGGGGAGTTGGGAGCCCCTCCAACATTGTATCGCCGGCGGGGGCACGCGGAGGAAGGTGGGATGTGAAGGGGAATGGGGGCATATCGTTCGAGAGGCATGCAAAGCTACGACATTCGTCTCCATCTTTCCACCCCTCCTGCATACTTCTGCCTGGTTCTGCTTGCCCTTGCATCTTTTTCTCGTTCTTCTTTAACAGAGCCTCCAACATAGGCTTCCGTGTATGGAATAGATACCCCCAAATAAATTGTTCACATCAACACTTTTTTTTTTCCCTCTGCTGCGACTCTTGCAACTGTGATTGAAACACCTGTAATCTACAAAGTCACCAGCACAATCAATTCAATCTCATCACAACATGTTTATTCGTCAACAACGTATCCCGTCTATAACCGAATGACCCTCTTCACGTGCCAAGTTTCCTTCCTAACCAACTTCAGCCCCCCCCCCCCCCCCTCCATACACGTGTAGGTCCACATCCGACTTCCGACACCGACTCTTCTCGACCCCTCCGAACCGGCACTTCTCTTTATCAATCAGTGATCGTCGAGCGGAGCCCCCCCCTTACAGCCTGCGTACATTATTATCGCGTACCATCAGTATGGAGTTATGAGGCTATGAGCGATTTGCGAATCCCCCCACATGAACCACAACTGAGCCATCTCCAACTGCTTACTTTTTCAAGACTTCCGAAACCAGGAACAATTCGCAAAGTCCAGAGTTGTTATCCGTAGACCGCTGTTGACCCGGACCCACCATGACGTAACGATGGAGGGGGAGGGACTGAAAGAGAGAGAGCTCACGGGAACTTCCATCATCCCAACACCAGACTATGGGTGTTGGTTGGACGAGAGGACGAGAGAGAGAGAGAGAAAGAAGAGTCCACTCTGGTGGAGGGCCAGGGGGGGGAACCTGCATTGGAATCGAGACTGAACATCAGACACGGAGCCACCCCACTGATGGAGCATGATGATGTCGGTCTCTGCTTCACCATGCCATACACAATACGCACAATACGCATCGCGTCAAGCCGTCCGTCCACCTTGGTCCAATCCAAGGTTAAGTCGTCACGATGGGGGGAAACTTCCTAACCCCCCCCCCCCGCGGCTTAACGTTCATCCTGCATCCCACTTTCTCCGTGCCCCCCCCCTCAGCGGACGGCTGGAACTCCCTTTCGTTACTGTCGCCGTCGCCGCCGCCGATGGAGAAGCTCACCACCGTACCGCAGACGGGGGGTTACAAAAGCGGCCCACGTCCGAGTCGGTCATCCGTGGACATCCCCGCCCCTCTCCCGTCGCTCTCTCCGGGCCGGCCGGGGAGGAGGGCGTCAGGCTGCTTGCTGGCTGTTCTCACAAAGTCTTCAGTCATCGTCCACCCCCAAAGGGAGCAGCCATTTAGAACCCTCCTCGACCTGCTCATCTGCCGTACATAAAATGAATTCGCTACCAGAAATACCTACCTCATCCCCCCCCCCCCCCCCCCCCCCCTAAAATTGTCTCTTGCAGGTCTCTAGTCTAGCTAGCTCATCGATGCTTCTTCCCCTCCAATGGTATATAGATAGATCCAGGGGGTGTCAAGTGAGGATCGAGTTGGCGAAAAGTGCCGTTCCTTACGGCTCAAGAGGGTGAATTTTCCAAAGGCAAGGTTTCACGTTGCACCACCACCACAAAAGTCCGAATAATCTTTGACACAAGGAAGGAAGCCCTCGACAGCTTCTCGACTTACTATTTAACAAGTGAGTAGAGGTCCGTCGTCTTGGCAGGAAATTAGCAAACGAACTTTCCTCGTCGTCCAGGAAGTATAAACAGTCACGATGTGAACCGCTCGACGATGCCGCTCCCCCCGTCCTCCACCTGCACCACACTCTCCCCCGTCCCTCCTCACCGACTCGTCGTGGTGGTGCCCCGCCCTCTCTGCTGCTCTGGCTGCCGCTCGCCCAGCTGCACATCACTCTCCCAGCTTCACTCGAGCTCACTCACCTCTTCAACCATTCCGACTCGTTTTCTCCCAGTAAACCGTCCAGCCATCACCCATCACCGTCTCATCACGCACTCTACCCCACTCCACTCCACCAAGACACTTCACCTAGCACACTATGCTCTCATGAAAAAAAGGGGTCAGCCAGCCATACCTCTCTACTGTGGTAAACCAGCATCCCCATGTCGGCACACGGCAACATCGCATGGAACTCCCCCTCCCCCCCCTAATGAGACTGGCTAGTATCATCCTTGGACAAGACACCAGACCAAAGATGAAATCTGAACTTTGAAGAAAAAGGGATGGATAGCTGGGCGATTGAAGAAGAAGAGGGGGGGGGGGGGGGGGAATCAATTAAACCCCCAGTCAAACCACTTGACCTCATCAATGCTAATAATAGGACCGACCCTTCCACATTTTCCATCTTGACTTCATCAATGCCATGAACAACTCCCCTCTCTGTCCTCTCCGCCCCCCCTATTTAGACTCTACACAGTCCGAATTGTTCTAGAAGGAAGATCATGGAATAGTGTCCATCCTTCATCGTTCCCTACGCGACTCGCGGAATACCATCATCTCCGGCGTGACAACCTTTCAGAATTCGGACCATATCGTGGAGACATGCATTCGTCTGGAGCCTCACTGCCGATGGGAACTTTCCCTTTTAGACCTCGACGCGTCAAACCATTGGCCACCACATCACATGGACTTCAGGAACCAGGGGGCCCGTTTTACAGAAAACTGACATGTTGCTGCATTCATTCAAAGCGAGCGAGCGACACTGCTGATCCCCCACCTCGCCAAGCAAGGCCCTCCCCGCACCATAGACTCTCCCCTACTCCCGTTTTCTGTACTCTGTATTTCGTAAAAGTATTGCATCTGATCCAATAATGTGTGTGCTCCCACATCCCGTGCCCTTATGCTCGGTGCCGTTATCGCTGCACTACTGTCGCATTCAACCATGCCGTGTGTCTGTTGAAAGCCACCAACATCGCAGAAGCGAAACAACAAGAAACAAGCTCGACGCGGCTCATGCGAAGAGCGAGAAATCACCCAGCTCCCCAACACCGTTTTGTTGTCTACCTGTTCTTGCTCTTCTATCTTCCAGCCACTGACAGGTACTCGTATTCGGTACCGGTGTCAAGGCGCACATGGCGCCCGAAGCGCTCACACGCAACGCGAAGACGGCGACTCTACATGGCCGAAGCAGCGTGCGTGGTGATGCCGGCACTTGCGTTCGGGGTGTCTTCGCCGCTAGATGACTCTTCACTTCCGAGGCTGCCTCCGATACGGCGTTTGGCGTCCTTCTTCTCGGCATCGGTGACGTCCTTTGCGTCCTTCCGCATGTCGGGACCCCACTGAGGCTGGTCAGGAGCGTGTCCGACAGACATGCCTACACGAACCTACAAACAGTGTTAGCAGCTACTCGCAATACAATAAGGTCGAGTTGTAACTTACCAGAGTCTCAAGGGCTCCATTGGAGTTGTCAGTCAGATCGTCGTCGAACTTCATCTTGCCCGGCTCAAACAGCAATACGATCGTGCTGCCGCCAAATTTGAAGTAGCCGAGTTCATCGGCACGATTGACCTGTGCACCCTCTTTCTGAGTAATCACAGTGCTTCCAACCATCATAGCACCAACGCAGATGACCATGACGCGGCCGTGAGTGGGGCTGTCAATGGGGCAGAGAACTCGTACGTTCTCGCCGTAAACATCGAGAGCGGAACGAATGGCCATGGGGTTCACCGTGTAGTATTCTCCGGCGATCGTCTTTGGCTTGCCCATAACACCATCAACGGGGATATGGAAGCGATGGTAGTCCTGGGGTGCCAAACGGAAGATACCAAGAGCACCGTTCTCGAAGCGCTTCACGTCTTCGGGGTATGCCTCACCAAGCAAACGCTTGATGGAGAACTCGCGGCCCTTGATCCACACCTGGGTCGCCTGGCTCACACTGTTGAAGACAACGCTACGGCAATCGGCGGGAGAGACGACGACGTCAGGACGGTCAGGGGCGGAGCATGGGCGAGCATCGGGCTTCAGAGCTCTGTAGAAGAACTCGTTGAAGTTCTTGAACTCTTCCGTCGCAAGGAGCACTTCAGACATGTCGAGGCGATGGAACTCAATGAACTTGGGGATCTCGGCCTTGGAGGCCGGATCGTCAAACTTTTTGCCCTGCTTGACACTCATGCTCTTGAGCATCTTGCGAACTAAAAGAACATTTGTTAATCAAGCTTCTTATAAACACGTTTGCAGTGGGAACTTACTTCGCTTGGTCTCCATGTTGCTCGACTTCAATCCTTTGTACAGGAGGCGAATGCCCAGTCTGACGTAAACGCTCATCTTTTCCTCGTTGATTTGACCAGTGATTCGATCTTGAACCAGGATGTTTGCAGAGTTAGCTCCAAGCTTGTAACCGCCGTATGAGATCTTCGTAATGACCTTGGAGTACCACTTGCGCTGGGCCTGGCTGGCGGTAACGAAGCCACCCATGACCAGGTTGTTGACTTGTCTCCAATCCTGGCTTGCGCATGTTGCAATGTGAGTAATGATGTCGGTATCCTTGCGTTTGTTCAAGCGCGGCTGGTGGCAAATGGGGCATTCTCTGATTTCGACCACATGCTCCTCGCCGGTACGATCCTCGGCCAAGTCGTCCCTGTCAAGCAGTTCGCCTTCCTCGCCAGGGGTGCTGAGCTCCGGAACGTCAAGAGTTCCATCAGACGAGCTAGATCCCTCTGCTGGTGAACCACTGGGCACGTTGCCGGTGCCTTGAGTAGAGAGCAGATTCTTGACCTTGTCAGCATCGGGCAGCATACCCTTCATTCTGTCTGCGACGCTGAGTTGTGGGCGACTCTTAGCCTCCAACTGATCCTCCAAACATATCACAGCTTCGTCGAATGTAAGGTCCGAAATGTCATCGCCTTGAGCTCTATGGGGGAATCGTTGGAAGAAGCTGTCAATGGTTGACTCGCGCAATGTCGATCCGAGAGTGTCGAGCATCGTAGTCAGCTCAATCTTGCTGATGCGGCCGCTCTCGTCAGTGTCATACTGCTTGAGCATCGATCTCCAGAATTGCTGTCGCAAGGCCGGGTAGGGGACATATTTCGCGCGAATGTAGAGGACCGGGTTGTGCTTGGCCTCCCACTTCTTGGCATCCTTCATCTTCAGAGAGACACTGAAGTCATGGAATTCCGCGTCGTCAGCCTCCAATTCGGCAGTCTGCACACCGGCTCCTGCAAGGGCTTGCTCAGGAGACAGAAACTCCGGGTTCAAACTCGAGACCTGAGCGGGTGGCGTAGGCGTTGTCGTTCCGGTCTGGGTAGTTGTGGACGCACTGCTTGCATTCTTCGACAAGCCAGGCCGCACCTTGCTCAAGCTCTGGGAAGACGACGTACGGGACATTCCGAGCTTCTTGAAGCGGCGCTGTTGAGGGGCGACATACTCATGGGGTTCGGGAACGTCGTATAGACCAGTTTCGGGGTCTGCCTTGGGGGCCTTGTCAATGAGCTCCCTAATAGGTAATGAGCAGTCGGCGATGAAATCGTTTCCAGAGTACTTGTCGTGATCCATCACGGTAAAGGAGAACGAGTACGTTTGCTCGTGGCCCTGTACTTGGAAAATCATTTTTTCGTTGAAGACCGGGTTGAGGTTGTGCCTCACTCGCTTCGTTCGGTACGTCTTCTTGCCGAGTGACGCAACGACGAAAGGATCCATGTCAAATGTAGTCCGGGTGGAGTTGGGCTCAGGAGGTAGATCTGTAATGTTCAAGACTTCGAGATAGATGACTCCCACAACGTCGCTTCCACTATTATTGAATTCGTATGTTTGGTCTCTCCTCTTCTTCTTCAGGCCCTTAATCCTCAGGCGTCGTTTGCGTTTCTCGGCGACTTCGGGTTTGCTGGGATCCTCGTCTTCAGGGGTGTCGTCTTCGATGTCGAGATCGTCATCATCGTCGTCTTCTTGATAAGCGTCGGTCTGATTGCGCGAAAGCGGAGGCGACGGGTTTGTTCCACTGACCCTCATGTTCTGGACCGGTTGGATGAGGGGGGTCATGGTCGGTGTAATCTGTCGGGAGCCTGCTGGCAACTGATTGAGCAAGGCATTGAGCTTCTCCAATATTTGTTCGTGGGAAGCGGCGGTGTTCGACTGGTCGAAAAGGGTGAACTGGAGCATAACCTCGCCAGAGACCACGCTGGTCTTCTTGCCGGGTCTCTTGCTCTTGAGAGGGTACCATTTCGGGGCTTGCTCGATTTGCTCATTGGCGAAGATCTCCTCCAGAGCAAGGTCGAACTCGCCGAGGTAGTCCTTGCCGAAGCGGTCCTTGTCCCAACATATAACATCGAGAAGGAGGCTATGGGTCGAATTGACTGGAAGTTCTTCGATGACGTTCCACTCTGGGTTAAGAGTCTTGGGCACCTCGTGGGTGGTCACTTTGGCGTCGCCGAGTGTCAAAACCAGGTACTAGGAGACTTCATGTTAGACAATTGGAAAGGAAGGGGCGCGCGGGTTGGATTCGATTTCGTACCGGATCGGACGTGCCACGTCTATCTTTTGCGGCAAGGTTTCGAGCCTAATATGCACCAAACGTCAGCAATTGTGTATCTTGATCCAGCCTGGATCTGCGCACGAGCGCCAGAGTGACAATGCAGTACCTTCATAACGACGACCTTCAAGGTCAAGCCATTCTCCTTTGGACTCAGCTCCATCTTGCTGTTGGTGCTGCCGGTGCTGTTGTTTCTCGTAGGACTGCTGCTGCGGCTGTTGCGGAGGGAGGAGCTGGACTTGAGTCGTCCAGGGATGATGCGGACCATGGTGGACGACGGCGGGTCGGGGAGCGGCCCCTAAAAAGAGTTGCGGCAAGCCAAGAAGAGGGTTTGGAGGGCGCAGGGCACACGACGTGTGTGTGAGGGCGACAGGCCAAGAGCAGACACCACTCACGGGCAGAGCGGCCAGATTGGGGGGGCGGGGTGACGTAGGAGACGCAATGCGGAGCGCTGGGAAAGCCTTAGGTCGCGTCAGGTACTTGCGGTACCTTACGTATTTGGCTCCAGCGACTATCCGATTGTCATGAGCCGACAGGCGAGATGTCCGACTTGTTTCTGGGGTGGGCGTACAGAGCAAGGCAGCTCTTCTTTCCCAACCTCTCACACACCTCGGCTTGCTGTTGCTGTTGCTGTTGCTGTTGCTTGTTGGCGCGCCCGAATTGTTGTTGGCAGGCCCCCAGGTGGTAGGTAATGAGTGGAGCGATGGTACTGGTGGTGGCGTGCGGCAAGCAGGCAGAGGCGCGCGCGCTCAGGAGATGAGGTAGCGCAGCTGCAAGTCGTGACAGGGTTTCGGTAGCAGTATGGTTTGCTGGTTGCTGATCCGCGCTTCTCAGCGAGTGTGACGCTGCGCTCTGTCCTTTACAATATGTGCTTCCCTGCCAGTTGGACTGCTCAACGACACAAAACAGCGAAAGGTGGCGTTTACTCGAGATAGCTCTGGACGAATTGGCGATGACTAGCGAGCCACACGTAACAATTGCTGTCGGATGTGGTTGGGGGAGGCCTTTTGGTAGCGTGTCGAGCAGGGGCCTTTGGTTGCTTCGACGTAGAGCTGAAGACCAATTCCGGTTCAGGTTTTTAACCTCGCAGGTTCGGAACCGTCAACGACGCTTGAGATGAAGCCAATGTCAGTATTGGTCGGTGATGGATCTCACGGAGGGAAGAAATGTCTAGTAGGTGAGGAAAGGGGGGAGAGCTGGAAGCCGAGAGCAACGAAGAGAAGAAGAAGAAGAAGAAGAAGGGAGAAAAGAGATGAGGTGGGAGCTTGGGGCCCCCTTGAGGGCTGATGTCTGAATAATAAGAGGCCCGGGGTCGAGAATGGAAAGTTGAGTGAACAAATGTACAGATTTAATTATGTGGCTTCGATGCACATCCAACCTGGCGCCACCGCCATGTGCAACTGGAACGAAGGAGCAAGCTAGGGAGAAGGGCCCGAAAGGAAGAAGCAGGAAAGGTAGGGTATTAGAATGATTTAGACGCTTTTACTTTTTGTTTCCTGTAGAGTAGAGCCTCAAAGGAAAACAGGAAGAAGGTGGAGGAGAGGGTGAGAGACGGAGAGAGAGGGAGGGAGAATGAGAGAAGCAGAAGCAGAGGCGTCGCAGAACTCCACGGCTTAATGCGAGCGGAGGTCGAGGTCGGAGAGGGAGCGAGAGCACTCTGGAGCAGGGGAGAGAGAGAGTGAGAGAGAGAGAGAGAGGAAGAGAGGAGCGGTTACCTATCTTAGCTATGAGAAGGTAAGAAAAGGTACGGATACCTCTGGTTGAATTGTAAGAGACGCGGTGTTCGGGGTACCTTTTTTTTCTTGTTGTTTTTACGTCCGATGTGGCCGTGTAAAAGACAAGATAAAACGTATAGCGAGGGTATTCAGGCCGGGCGGATACTTTGAGAATTGGTGAGATTTTGGTGGTGGAGCAAAGTACCGTCTCGTCTCGTCGTATGTTCTGTTCCAGCGTATTTCGTCCCAGATACGATGAGTTGCGGTAGGTGGCCGTTGGCTGGAAAGTCTGCGGGTGCTTCGGCTCGTGGTGCAATCCCCTAGCGAGCAAAGTGGCCACTGTTTGGGGTGGGTGCGGTGGGTTCACTTGAGGCGTTTGGCGTAGTTTGGGGGTGGGAGGCGGGAACCAGAGCAGGGAACAGAGCTGGAGACAGCACGGAGCTGGAGCTGGAGCTGGAGCTGAAGCTGAGCAGAAACTTGGGTTGAAAACAGCCCAGCCAGACACAGAAACTCTGAGGTGGGAGAGAAGAGAGACGCTTTTGGGCACCTCACACGAGGTAATGGAGATATTAGGTAGGCAAGTAACTTGGGTTACGTATGTATTACTTGGTACCTTGGTCGCTAACAGCTAGACATGGAGATTGTATTCGTTACGCCTAAGCACTGGCATACTCATAGAAGGGCAAAGGTTTAAAAAGTAAGGAAGAAGGATAGATCACAGAAGAAGCCAAGTAGAGTTCGGGAACGAGACCAGACGACACCAAGGGGGGGAGGTCCAGGCCATGTTTTTGTCTTTCGTCTTTTTTCTCTCACCACATCTCAACACCAATCTACATACACCGCACTGGCTGGAAGGTGGTCTCTTCAAGTGCTGTGTATATAACGTAGGCGAAAGCGAGTTTTACCTATGGTCCCGCCTCTACGGTGTACCCAAGCGAGCCATGCACACCTCAAGTTGCAACTCGCATTGGATACGTGAGCGAACATGTGAGTGAGGCATTCATTCCCGGCCCACCCAGTCTGCGACCTGTCAGTGTGGTACATTTCTAGGGTGGATATCATCTCTGCAGTACGTACCCGCCCAGTCTTACATCGGTGTCAGCATGTGTATAGTACTTTGAGTCTGGGTACATCATCCGTCAAGCAATGCAGGAAAGTACTTCAAAAGCAAGCAGACAAGGTACCGCCGTACCGAATTGGAAACACCCAAGGAACGACATCCTCCCGTCTACCTTACCTTAGGTACCTCTCACGTCCCTACTACTCCGTAGGTAAGACGAAGATGTGTTTTTAGACGCCCCTTCCTGAATTCCCTCCTCAATTCCTACAGCAGGTCCAACCACATCAGTTCCATTTCCCTTGTGATATGAAAAGAAACAGAAAAGACCACGTACCCAACTTGCACTTAAGCCTTCCAAGTTGAGATAGAGCAAGAACGCAAACCCACAGCAAGATAAGGTACGGATAAGACAAGCAGGAATGAACGCCAGAATGCTTGGCCCCCACGCTGTGGGCAAGCAAGACAGACACGAAAATGAAGGGCGAGAAACAGCGTAAATTCAACTTGCTTTTCTGCACTTGCTTTTGTTCCATCATGTGCTTGGCCTTTTTGCTGTTTCTCAACTCCGTCGCATTGCATTTTCCATCGCCTCTTCGCCCTTTCGATTTCACCACATGGACCTGACCTTTGGTGTTTTCATCACTCCATCACCCTCGAGAGTAAATGCCTCTCCCTATCGCTTCCGTCCCCTTCATAACCAGCCAGCAGACAGTCGTAGCATCTCGGACTCGCACAATTCCCCGTGCCTGACCATCACTGCGCACCTTATTTGTCCATCCTATCAGACTGTCTCCTCAATTCGATGCAGCTCCCTGCTCTCCCCCCATCTGTCCCCAACGCCCCATCCACAGTAGTCGCTATGCCATCCCGAATCCCGTCTGTCGCTTGTTCTTTTCCCTCATGTTCGTCCGCTTCCCTGTCAATGTCATGCCCTGCTGGGCCCTGGCCTGCTCTCCTCTTCCGCCCCGTCGGTCGCGTGCCTATCCCCTCGGTCGCTTGTCGCCGTATTGGCGACACCCGCGTCTCGTCAACATATCGCGCATCACGATAGACCTCCCAAGTCCAGTTAGCCGGTCCCTCCCTACTCCATACGGTGTACGCTGCGGCTGTACCCCAAGCATTGCCCAGCAGCCTGGATTGCCCCCTCCCTCTTGAATGTTGAACAATTCATCATCATGTCCGATTTCCCGCGTCAATCCGTTCCGAATCTCTACCCAGACGCAGCAGGCCACGAATCTTCAGCCGGGAATGAGACAGGCCCAAGTCCTTGTCCATGTCGATAGCCCCCCAGACAATGCCCCTCCCCCTCCCCAGAATCTCCTCACCTACGGATACGGATACACGCTCATACGCTTCACCCGCGTCTTCCCAACCAAGTCGAATTCCAGCTCGCCCAGCCAGGCAGAGGACTCAACTATCAAATCTCGAGACCTTTCCCGCCGCCCCCCTGAATTGCCGCTCGATCCCAACGGCTGTCACCGGATTCTCCCTTGCTTCCAGCCAATGTAGCCCAACCTTCAAGTTTCACAGCGTGGGCAAATCTGTTAAAATCACTCACCTTCACTGCTATACGATTTTCCATACCTTTCATCCCAAGCTCTATTCTTTATCCGTAGACCAGGTCTGGATGCCTCGTCGTCGGCCTGTTTAGGCCGTTCAATTTATCCTTCTCACTATACCGAAACCCCCTCTTCAAAAGTCCCCCCCGCCTCCGGTCTTTCATACGAACCCCATACGATCTCTCGATATGGTGTAGTTCGTCGATGGCGTGGCCCCCTCTTCCCCTCCATCTCCACGAATCCAGTCTGTCGGCTTGTGCCCCTCGTCGGCTGCAACAGCACCTGCAGCAACCGCACCGTCCAAGTGTGTCCGTAGTACCGCACAACATGGCTACCCGTAACCCTACAGGCGGGTTTTCCATCTTTCCCTTCTGCCGCATCCGTACGACTCAGCTCGGACATAGGTTGCAAGACAGCGGATTTGAGAGTAAGAATTGATGAATGAAAGGCTGGCTCCCTCCATCTCCCTTCCCTCTAAATGCAACATATCGGGAGGCTCTCCGCGCCAAGACCTCATGCTGCGTAAGTCCAGCATGGGAAAGACTTTCAATGTGCCGCCCAAGAGTCTTGGAGAGTCTTGGTCGATCATTCTCCGGTCAAGTGCCAGCGCGAGCCAAGAGAAGCGGCTCGTGCCATCTGAACGTCACCTCAACCTTACAGAGTAGTGCTGCATGGACATTAGGCCCAAGGTTGTGGGTAGAGGGGCTAAGAAACGATGAACTGCCAGCCGTTCCCATCTTGGCACGGGCAAGCCTCGTCATCAAAACACCCACCATCTTTGCCCGGCCCTGGTTTGTTGTTTACTCAACTCCCAATCGCACTCATACGTGGTAGGCTCCCCAGCTTTTCCTAGACGAAAGTTGAACTTCTACCAAGAGTCGTCAGTAAGGTGGGCAGAGACGGATAAGTGATAGTCTTGAAACAGCAGACTGCCAAACCGCCCCGAGAAAAGTCGTTTGCCTGCCAGGAACAAGCCCAATTAATCAAGGTATCTCGGGTAACTTAGGAGTACCTAAAACTACTTAGCACGGAAGGGTTCTGGCCGTCGCCTCCATGTTACAATCGAACTATCCTCAGCCTTCACAGTTTATCCCACTTGTTGTACTTGCTATACATGTACAATCTGAATAAAGAGCAGATTGATTCCGGTGTGAATGTAAGTTTCCTAGACATCTCCTAGTCTCCTGCGTGCTGAGCCCTATACGGCAAAGACCTCCCAAGGTACGGAGTACGGGCAGTGACCTAAAATTGCATAGCGCTAGAACGTGGTTAGTAAAAGCCTGGCCGGGCACGGGCCGTCTTGACGCCCCCCCCCCCCCCCCCCCCCCCCCCCTTCCCCAACGATCCAAGCTTTGCATCGCCAGCTCCTACGCCCACCGTCGTCAACAATCACACTTAGACGGGGCGGCCACGACCAAGTTTCTTCCATTACCTAGCCGATAACCCGTCTTTCTGAGGTCACTTCCGCCAGGCCCAAGATTAATTTAGGTCCAATTCAAATTCAATTCGGCCGAAATCACCCAATCGAATCGAACCAAGGCCAAAAAAACAATAACAGGGCGAGGGCGAGACAAACTAGCTGACACTGGTGAGCGGCTCACCCAGAAGGAACATGTGCGCAGACGAATGAGGCCAGCAGGACATCCAACGATCGGCCGGTCTCTGCAATGCCCCTCGTCAAACTCACCCCCATCTTCGTCAGAATGACTCTCGAGTCTTGACCGCAGGCCCCTTCCCGTTCGATTTGCTTCTTGACTACGGCTCCCCCCTCTTGCTGTTCGCTGACGTTCAGGGCGACGAGGAGAAGAAGCAGAAGCCAGTTCACATTTTTCGCTTCGACACGTCTGCACTCTGCACAGCATTGGTTCCAAGACCCAGGCCTGCAAGCCAAGCCAAGTAAAGTACTCGAGGCCTCCAGCAAAGAGAAGCAAATGATAAAAAACCTAGGACACCTAGGTAATTAATGACCCCGTTCCTCCTGAATCTCCAAGACTTTCCAGCCATGCCCAGCAAACGTAACCACCCACCCACCTCATTCAATTTCAACCCTCCTTCACTCAAGACCCCGTCTTGGCCTTTCGGTGGCTCTCCCCCGGCTTAGCCTTGGGGGAGCTCCATTTATGACGCAGGCTCACTCACCCACTCACCACCAATGCGCCAGTGACTGGAGCACAGGAGCACATCACGGCCTTTTACTCGATCGAGGCGCGCCCCCAGCGGTGGCAGGGCCAAGCCTCGAGCCTTTTTTCGGCCGGATACCCGTCCGCGTGGAGCTAGCTGAGCGCTCCCGAGCACCCCGACTCCGACGACATTGGTCTCCCTTTTTTTTTTTTTTTTTTCCCCACCATATCCTGAATCCTTATAGTGATTAGTCTCCACCGTTGGACTAGTTCACGCTCGGTTTTCTTCCATCCCAAGTGTTTCGACGTTTTCAACGGATACTATGTATGTGCTGAGTGCTCGGCCCGTGGTTGATGATACTATTCACCGATCGATGGCCGTCTAGCCGCCTATGGGGTGGCGCCCTCTTTCGGCGCTCGAGTTGTGGGATAGGTGTAGGTAGGTGGAAGGTCAGGCCAGGCTTGCTGTGGTTTGTTCGCCGTGACTTGTAATGAGGACGCCGTAGGCTTTGAGTTGAGGCTGATTGTCGATAACTGGACGAAGTACATCTCGGTTCGAAGCATGAAGCTGTCCCGCCGTTGGTCTCAAGCCTATCTGACCCCTGGCTGTAACTCATTGTGGCACATGCAACAACTACATTATCGAGGTTCGAGGTTCCTTATATGGCACTCTTCATATGTTTTCATCACGGTGAATATCCTACTTCCCGCTGAGCACATTCTGGTGTCCGAGTCTTCTGGACTTCGCCATCTTCGTATCAACATCGGGTAAGACAATATCTCGATCAAGGAGAATATAGCCTTGTTTCATTACCAAGTACAAAAGTATGATGCTCATCTCCAGATGAGTGAAAACATGTAAAGCCATTGCATCGACCAGACAAACACAATGTGGTAAACTGCTAAACGCAAGATTGTTTATACTTGCACCATCCCGTCGTACGGTCTTTGATTTTCCTTAAACATGGAGTCTAGATCTCTTCACTGCTCCTAGGTTTCATGAAGACAAGAGCGGACGGTATAGAAGGGGAATGGCAATGAAACAGAGGTCTGCCTATGAAGGCCGATAATGGAGTTGATCCCTCTATGACTCTCCATCAGCTTTACCAAGACGGTGTTTCGCATGAGACACACACTTTGACGGCGGCGTTGTTCGGATCTCCTATACTGAAGACTCTCTTGTTCTCATCTCACTATTCAAGCAAACGATAATCCCATATAGAGTATCTCAGTATTTGATCGGAAAGCATCGCAACCCATTCCAGGGTTGCAACGTATCCATCACCCGGGTATCAAACTCTACAGCTATAGGTATCCGGCCTTTCATTCAGCCAAGACCGAACAATCCAAGCCCTGGTCCTCACGCCAGGCCATATCCTGCTATCCCATCCTCCGCAAAAGGGGCGAAAGCAAACAACCCAACCCAAACCTCACAACCCCATCCTCCTTACCAGTCCCCTCCTCCTCCTCCTCTTCCCGCCCATCAACTTCACACTCTCCGCCCAATCCCCCGTCCCATTCCCCGGATCCGCATCCCTCGCCTCCCTCTCACAAACACTCCCCGCCCTAGCCTTCCCATTCGGCCCATCAACAGCCTCAAACTCCCTCTTGCTCTTCAACCCCGTAACCATAGCCTTGGCCGCCTCCTCCAGCCACCCATTCACAAAATCCCCATGAAGACACCGACTCCCGCCACACGCAAGCTCAATAGGCGGATCCCCACCCTTCCACCCCTCCGGCACCGCCTTTTTCGTATCATACCGAATACTAAACCGCAACTGCGGCATCCTCTTCATCCCCGCCGCACACGTCCCGCTCTTCTTATCAGAGTAGGCGGATCGGAGCGTCGTCTCGTCAACGCAGTCCGGGAACCACAACACGGCCTGCAACGAAGTCGAGCACGTCTCCTGCGGGAACTGCGCGTGGTCTTTCCCGCCCGCGTCGAACGCCTGGTTCTGGCAGAGCCAGGTCACGTCGGCGCCGGGGACCAGGTCCGCTTCGGTGGCGGCCTTGGAGTTGCCCGCTACCACGGAAAAGTCGGGCGGGATGGGCACCTCGGCCGGGTCCTTGTCAAAGTTGTAGTAGGCTACAAAGGAGACTGGCTCGATGGGTGTTCGGGTTTCGCCTTGGACGTGGTAGAGGGTCGGGATCCCTAGATCGCTTTGATGTAAGCTGGTGATTTCTTTGACCATGCTTCAACTTGGTCTTTAGACGATACCAGAAGAGGGGATTTCCAATCACAATGCTGCCAGATATGCATACATGCCAGGAAAGACTGGAGGAGAAAAGTAAGAAAAGAGATGCTCACAATAAACAGAAAAATCATTCGGATTCTGCGCCGTAGAACACCCCTTTTGCAACTCGGCCGTCGAGCTCATATTCACCTTGACCGCGTCGCTGCCAAAGAAGCTGTGCATGTGGCTCTTGTACTGGCCCGGAATGACGATAGGGTCGATATTCTTGCGCATGAAGAAGTCGACTTTGGTGTTTGTAAAGGCTGCTGCCGGGCCTGCTGCTGCTGCTGCCGCTGCTAGGAGCAGGGCGATTCTGTCTGATGACTTCATTTGGGTTGTCTGTGTTCAAGCGAGTGTGGTCTTTAAAGAAAGAGAGTGAGATGAGGGAAATGAACAGGTTAGAAATGAATGACAGTCTTCCACCTTTCGCTTCTTCTTCTTCTTCTTCTTCTTCTTCTTCTTCTTCTTCTTCTTCTTCTTCTTCTTCTTCTGCTGCTGGAAAATGAACAGACCTGCCGCGCTGTGTATACCGACGAGGACCGAATGGCGCGGAAACGACAAACAGGAGCAAATCAGACGAACTGCAAGCAGGGCGGCCACATCCTCCTTTAAACCTCGAGTCTAATCCCCTTTCTCTACCCGTTTACCTTTGGATGACCATGCAAGACTTTTAACAATAAAAGGCTCTCCAAACTCTACGGATTACGACAGACATCCCCGGTCCTGACAGGAAAACACAGCGAGAGAATGGATGGGTGGGTAGATGGGTGCATGTTACCGGCGGCCTTGGCATTGTTTTAACCATATCCCCGGGCCCTCCCCCCTTCCAACTCTACCATCTACTCCGTACCCCCACGAAAGTTAAGTTTAATGTACATCAGATGCGCTCCCGTCGCTGTTAGATTTAAACATTTCTTGGCCTTTAATCTGTGGAAATCCGTCAGAGTAACTGAACAAGTCTGACGGACACTCCATGTAGGCGAGAGTCCGATCCGATTCCCAGTACCACCACACCCCCTGGACTCTGTTGATCCTTCACTTGGCGCATAGATCAGACCAAAGTCTAGAAACCCACCACATGGGGCGGAGAAATTGTGGCATCTTCAATCTGAGTAAAATGACTAGAGACAGGTCGGATTCGGTTTGAACAAGTCACTCGACTTGTGTAATGGTTCGTTGCAGTGGTGAACGGTAGATCACCGACGTTAAAGTCGACCTGAGCCCGTGTATAAGGAAGGGCCCGAGTGGCGTTCAAGACTCATGAGCTCATCGATGATAACCTAATACTTGTGACCTTTACCTTCCTCTTCTTCGGACAAGTCAGCGCTGTCTGACTCTGGCGATAATCAGCCTGCCTTTCGACAAGCGCAAACACCACTTGAAGTGTACTCAAGTGTACTAGGTGGCTCTGAAGCTTCATTTCAACACATTTCATAGTAAGTGTGACTTCAGAATATACATTTGAGCACGTCAGACCCGGCGGCCTTCTCGCCCCAAGGAGGGCGAGGAAAAGGGGTCATTTCTTTAGAATGCTGTTGTACACTAGTACAGGTTTCAGTAGCGACTGTCCGTTTTGGCTGCTTTCCTCCTCGACTCCGATGAACTCCTCTGTCCCGGTCGCTGAAGATGAATCCATCCACATCCCCAAACAACCGACCGTAGAAAGCGAACCTGATCCCCTGGGTGTCTTTGAAGACGCAGAGCAAAACTTGTTTTTTTTTGTGAATGCCGAACTCCCTTCTCGCGTTACGTCTTTGCTTGCTTCTCATCGTCTCAAAAAGTCCCCAATCCAACATTTCATGTCGCGCAAATTACGAGTACAAGAGGCGGCGAATATGCCGCCGTATTATGCCAAGATGGCAAGGCGTAGGAGACAGAAGCTCAGTCCTCAATGGCGTTCTCATCGGCTGGCTTTGCTGGGCTGGTCATGCCTGCCTTGACGTTGCCACGGGCCTTTTCCTGACTCTCAACGAAGCGATCCCAGTGCATGGGATCAAGTGCCCGGAGTCCCTCTCGGACTTGATCGCGATCCTCGTTGAAGACGCGCATGATGCCCTTTTGTTCAACCTTTTGGGTCAAATCAGGGTCGTCGATCTCTTCAATCATCTGGTGAAGCATGGCAGTGTGCTTGGGGTCGAGACCGACTTCGAGTACACCGCTAAGCAGGCCATAGTACTCGGGCTTGATGATTCCAGAACGAATCTTGTGACCGGCCCTGTGCATTCTACCCTCCTCTTCGGCGAGTGCTTTCGAGGTGTGCGACAGCGTCGAATTCGTGCGCGGCAGACCAGGCCGAACCGACAAGCCGGTCTCGTCCTCGACATCGGATGGAATGCTGTGCTGATCAGGATCTTCTGTCGAGGAGAGTGATGTACCGAGTTGATCACTCTGACTGGGCAGGGTGGTCTCCGATGCCTCATCCGTGGACACACGGGTTTCAGGAAACTCATCTTCGAACCGTTTGATGATGTTGGCAAGGGTGACGTCGAGGAACATCAACTTGCGCAAGTTGTGCTCATCTTCCTGCGGGTTGACTCTAGCCTTGGACAGTGCAGGCTGCAGCCGCTGGCGAATCTTGCGGGCGCTGGCCAGTAAATGCTTCGACATATCCTTTGCCTTTCCAGGAGGCAGCTTTGGTCGCGGGCTAGCAGGTACTGGAACACCATCTTCAAAGTCCCGGATGAACTCGCCAGATTGCCTTCTCGATTCATCTCCCCTGTTCTTGAGACAGCAAGTGAGAGCCTTGACAACACCGGTGCCTCCAATTACATAGTCGTCATCCGGCGCAGACTCGTTGTCCGAGTCTTCTCTGAGAACGTCGTGGCCGACGAGGTGTGCGAGCACATCGGGGTAAGGTGGGATTGGGCCGCCTGGCAACGAGTCCCCGGACTCGGCTAGGACTGTTGAAATGACCGCGCTTATGTCGCCAATGGGGAAGCGCTCCATGTTCCGCAAGCAATAGGCGACGACTTGCTTGGCCAAGGCCTTGACGACCTCGCCGGACTTGTCGCTCGGTACATCGATGTCGACACACACGATAGTCTTGGAGACACGGGTGGCAGCCAGGAAAGATGCATAGAGTGCACAAGCTTCCTCCTGAGCATCCTCAGTTTTAGCGTCTGCAAGTTTGACCAGTTCTGGGTTCTCTAGGAAACTGATATGAGCAAGCATTTTAGCCTCGGGGAGAATTTCGGCGAGCGCAATGGATTGCTCAGAGGTCATAGCGACATCGGCAAGGTGAACACGTCGCAGCCCTTGTAGCTTTGGAAGATACCTAGATGTTGTCAGCTTCTTAGTCTTAGGGTGTGACTTGGTGTGACTTACTTGCGCAAGAGACCAATGGCGCTGGGATCCGATTTGCACAGATCCCGGTTGTGAGAAAGGTCGATGAAGCGGAAATCTTTGAGTTGAGCAAGTGCAGGGAAAATTTTACACAGCGAGCCAGGCTTCAAGTTGCACTCAGCCAGACTGAGCGCCCACAAAGAGTCCTTTTCTGAGATCGCATTGGCAATGATGTCAGTATGGTCTCGAAGATCGTTGCCGCCCAGGTCAAGGCCTTCGCATCCGCTTGTGGACAGATATCTGGCAACATGCCTGAGCCCCTTTTCATCAATGTTGTTGTGAGCAAGACCAAGTCGCTTTACACCACACTGAATGATACCGTCTATTACGACGCCAAGGTCGTTTGAGTTGAGGTTAGTCTCTCCGAGGTTGAGTAATTCCAACGTAGAACCCCCTAGTCGTTCGCCAATGGCCTTGGCAAATAGGGTTGCGCAAATGTTCTGAGGTTGCTCGTCATTGGAATGATGTCTGAGCAAGTGATGGCCGTGCCCGTTTCCGTTTTGTGAAGGTTGAGGAGGCCGGGGGAAAGATATCGTCGAGACGTCGAGGAATTTGAGCGTTCGGCAGAGGTAAATGAAGAGGAACATGTGCTTCCAACCCTCGGGCCCAATCTTGTTGTTCTTGAGGACGAGTCGTTCGACAAAGCCGCCCTGCGTAGTGATACCGTCTGCTTTAGTTTGCTTCCGCCTCTTTGAATCAGGCTTCTTTGCAGCTAGGAGACCTGCCAATATCACCCTGATGCCTTCGTCAGTCAGGCCGCAATTCTCCAAGATGACCTCCTTCACTGGCACAACCGCCAAGTAATCGCCCAGAGTGATCAAGTCAGGAAGCTGCATCCAGTAGCCCGTCAAATCCAACTTCTGCACCATTCCTATGTCGGCAGAGCAATTTGAGGGGCTGTTGAGCTGTTCGGTGATCTTCTTGAGAATGGGTGTCTCTCTCAACTGGCAACAACGGCGATATATCCTCACTGGGTTTGTTGTAGGGGACGCTGTCGTCTTGGGTGTCGCGGCTGGTGTACCGTCGCTGGAAGAGTCGCTGTCGTCGACGTGGATTTCCATGGGAATCGTGCCGTTAGCCTCAGCTTGTTTCCGCTTCTTCTCCTTCCTAGCTTTCCTCTCTTCCTCGCTCTTCTTCTTCTTGTCCTTCTTCTTGGTCTCTTTCTCCTTATCCACGGATGCAGCGCTTACGCCGTTCGCGTCACCCTCCTTGGCCTTGGCTGTGTCCGTTCCCTCCGTTTCAGGCTCCTTTGGCACGGTCTCGCCAGTTGTGTGAATGAGGCCATCGCGCTCCTTTTGCTCTTCAAGACTTTTCGGATTCTTCAGTGCCTCGCCCTCTCCCTTCTCCGTCATCTTTTTCGTTTTTGACTTCTCCAGTGGCTTTTTAACGGGCACGTCTGTATCGACGTACTTGGGCATTGGAGCAATTTCGACATCGACGCTGAATGCGACCCTCCGGAGTTTCGCCTGATGCAAGTCCGAAATCTGGCAACGTTCGCGGTTGCGGTCCACATTCAGAATCTTTCGCTCCACCAGGCCATGTGTTCCTCTCGTTCCTTGTCCCAAGACGCCACCTGATGAAGACAGTCGGCGGAAGACTCCCAGAAAGCCGGCCTGGCCGCGTCCGGGAGGTGCCGGGGTGTACGGCTGGTCGCCATCGTTTTTAGCGGCGTGCGCGAGCACGGCATTCTTTGCAGGAGTTACTTTCGGGGGCACTGGGCCGGAGTCCTTTGGCGGAGTGCTTTGTGCTTGCTGGTTTGCCTGGGCAGCCTTGCTGTCTGGTGAAGAGGAAAACTTGGAAGAGATGTTGGAAAACCACGAGTTCCGGCGGGCTGGCGGAGTGCCGTTGGGCCCTGGTGATTTTTCGTTGGATGGACTTCTGCCTAAAGGCGGTCTCGAGACTGGGATAGGTTTTGTGCCTTCTGTCGTCGCTTTTGAAGTGTCTGTTGCGCCGTTGGTGTTGCCGTTGACAGCGGTTTGGCCGGTGGTCGGAGAGGGGAGTGGTGATGACTCTTTAGGTGCGGACGTCGAAGATCGGCGTATGGGTATTGATTTCGGTGGCCTGTCTGTGAGGCGCATTTTGGATTAGCAGGGGGGATGTTTGGGTACTTGGGTGATTGTGAAGATAGTGCGCGATAGAGAGGCAGAGGCAGAGGCAGGAAAGAAGGCGGAGGGACGTGACGGGCTCTTGGATATATCCACAGGCCAGGACCGAGAGGCCCAGAGATCCGGTCAACAATGGCAAGCGCTCGTAGGTCGATTCCGAGCTGCTTATCTGGGTCGACTTGGCTTGGGATGCAGGTGCAGACAGGGCAGCGTTGGCGAGGGCGATATGAGTGGTGAGTGGGTGACTGGGGGTCCAGCGCAACAGCCAACTAGCTGCCCTGGAGAATGAGGTCAGATGGGACGTTTTTGCCTACCTTTCGGAGAGCCGCCGTGGGTCATCCAGCTAACATCTACTCCATGAACCTGCTCCATAACGATTGTCGCAGAGATGCTGTGTAAGGATAGAACACAGGTCGAAGACCAAAGGCACCGCAAACGGGCCTAGGGGAAAAAAAAAAGAGGCACGTCGTCGTCCGGGCAGGTGAGGAGTAGGCGACGACGAGGGGAATGCTTGGCGGAGGAGGAGGGGGAGAAGAAGACAGTGGTGGTTGTCACTTCTTCTTTTTTGGCGCAACAGAAAGGAATGGAAGTGTCGCGCGCCCAGACCGGGCAGAGGGTGAGTTTTTGGTTGATTTCTAAGAGGAGGCGGAAGCGGGAGGTGGAGGGTACTTCGTAGTGTACTCGGAGGTTCGTTGCTTATTAGCCCCGGTCCCTTGGACACCACCTTGGATCCTTCCGGTAAGTCGATTCGGAGCAAGAGCGGACAGCTGGCTCGCTTTCCAATCCGTCCACAGTCCAACTCAGGAAAAGCCGGGTTTGTCTGGCGTGTGAAGGGTGTGCGGTAGGGCGAACGCGGGATGTTGGATGAGAAGGAGGTGGCAGTGGCAGTGGCAGTACGAATACCTAATAGTCGTGGGGTCGTGGTGGTCTTGGGTGATGGCAGGGACCAAGTACTTGGAGCTTTGGAGGACGGGACTCGCGCAGGTTCGGATACCTCACGTCAGGGTCCGGGTCCGGATGGGGAGGGGAGGGGACAGAAGGAGGAGAGGGGACGGCAGGTATTCAAGCTAGCACTGACAGAGAATTAGGAAGCACCTCAGCCATAAAGCTACCTACTTCCAGGTTGATAAGGTAGAGAGAGTCCGTACCTTGCCGTAAGGTTCCTCGAAGGAAAGGCCGGACGTGGCAGCTTTAGCGGGGGGTTCATTAACCTTTTTAGAGGCAACGCATCTCGTCATTGGCAGGAGATGTGCGGCGCCATGGCCCAGGCTGGTTGGATTTTGGAGACATCACTTCACCCAGGGGGCCACCCGGTCTTGGCTGACCCGAGGTACCTAAGCAACTATTGGAGACATAGAGGTCACCAATGTCGTGCTTTCCTCTGCCATTGCTGACTGTTGTCAACTTGTCACCACTTGTTCATCACCAATAGAACAAGATGCTATCATTTCCCGCCCTGGGTTTTCTCATCATCATCCTCGCAATGGAGACCTATGGAAAGAAAGAAAAAGAGGCTTTAACGGCATCCAAACACAAATCCGACCATCCCTGGTGACAATTACCGTCCCTCACCTGCCGTGCTCAAGCATCCTGGCCCGATGGGAAGTCCCGCGTCAACAACCTTCAGACGGACGGACATCTTATGCCGCAAGCTTCCCCGGGACTTGTTTTTCAATGCAGTAATTACTGGACTACCATTTTTTTTTTATTTTTTTTTTGTACAGATACTCCCAACCGCCAATCTTCTCAGGCTTTCTACCTGCCTTAGTATTCCCGTCTTCCCGGCTCGCTCCATCCCGACCCCAGGGCCCAAACTACCTACCCTTTCGTGGGCACTGCGGACTTTGGAGATCAGATCCCCGGGTAATAACCTCGGCCCGCCATGTTGAGACGAGCAGCACGGCAGCTGGGTTGAGATAGGACATCTGTTGCGGAAACATCACACACGTCCACTCGACTGTTACTGCGTAAGGTACGGATACTGCGCCTGTCCGTGCCTCCTCACCGCACACAGCAGCGACCTGACACGGCCAGCCGCCAGAGGCACCGGTATCGCGGTATTCGTGCTCCGTGGATAGCACATACGCAGTAGCTTGGCTCCAGGACCCATGTACTCCGTACTTGTAGGGGACCTCCGCCGCCCGCCCTACAGTCAGCAGATGGCCAGTGGATTGGTTCAACTCTGCTCTGGTTGGATGCCACTGCCGGCCCTCTCCACTCGTCAGCGGGGATCATGAACGTCAGGAAAGCGAGAGAGCGACCTGGAACTCTCACAGACTCTCCGTCAGTCAGTCTCTCGAGACTTGCCGGTCCCCCCTCCTGTGTGTTGCTAACTTGCCCCAGCTGATTTCCCTCGAATTCGGCGCCAATGGCCTGGCATCCACGACACGGCGACAGTGACACCACACACACACACACACACATACACACACACACACACACACAGCCTTCTTCACTCTCCATTCGCAAGCGGACGAACAGCCCTGCATCTTTCTGCAACCTGCCACTAGAACCGCACACTACTGCAGAGTCACAGGAGGACGTGGGCTGGACGCAGATGGGGGCGGGCTCTTATTAATCGCGCGCCTCTCAAGCACTGGACTGACCACACAGCTCACCATTGGGGCGGCGGGCCTGCCAAGTCATTGACATTTAGACACACTGGGCTCTACGGATACACTTCCAGTCAGACAAAGTTCACACTTGCCTGTTGCAGCCCGTAACCTTCACATTTGGAAGCCTCGCCCCATTGTACACTACCGCGTACGGCGGTGTCTATTCAGGGTCCACACTGTCCTTTCATCTTGCATTAATTCGGAAGAAAATGGACCACGAGTCGGCCGGCACAATTACACAAGACGGGCCACTGTCAACCAAGAAGTGACCGGCTGACCGCCCCCATAAGCATCGCGAGATCACGGGGCCCTCACTCAACGGAGCTGCCGTTGGGGGGCTCCCCTGCTTAACATTCAGCGGTGTCCCCTCGCCTAAAAGGGGCAGACAAACGGACACCGCTACAAGACCAGGGACTCTCACTCATCCACTTCATGAATGGAACCCTGCGCGGCGGCAACCAGCACGGTTGTGGGCTCTTGTCTCCTTCTGCAGCATTGTGCCGCGTTCCCCAGCATACCATTCCCTTTTTCACTGGATGAGATGATGTGCTTCGGGCCTGGAACTCTGGCTGGGATTTCCGCCTTTCGCGACCCTACCATCCCGCCGCTATGCCCTCCGTTCATCCCGTAATTCCCGCGCGCGACGTGACGAAATGCGACTCTCGGCTCATGTCTCTCTCATCGACGGCTCCTGAACCCACGTCGACTTTCTCGAATTGACGCGCACCTGCAGCGTCTCCTCTCAGATACCTTGTTAATTATCAAAAGTTGGATCGCATGGTGTCTCCTCAATTTCATCTAGACAGTACCTATGTCGCCATACAAAGTTTTCGGACGCTTTGTGGGACTAAACGGGAATCGACCCATCTCTGCCTCGCAGTACCTAGCTGCATACTTACCTAGTCAAGGGGAAATAAAAGCGAGGAGACTATAACCATCTCAGATTCAGTATCTCTCAGTATACCCTGTACCCGTACCGACATCATCGCCAGATGTATGAAGCGATGGTGTCTTACGCCATCCCGAAACCCTCCGCAGGTCCAGCAATCTGCAGATGCCATCATCTCTTGATTCTCGTAAGAGATCGTCACTTTTCCCCAATGCCGTCTGGCATGATCTGATATCATTGGTGCTCCTATGCGGGGTCTCATGCCCTCCTTTTTTTGCCTCACCACCCACCACCCGCCACACACGTCTGCCAGTCTGCGTCACCCTGCGGCCGACAGGTCCATCGCCTGTCACAGAGCGCATCGAGTCCAACTAGCGAGCGATCAAGCATTTCAATCGTGCCGCCGAGACGCGAGACAGCACCGCGTAACAGTAGCGCCGTCTACCGCGCATTTGATTGTTTGATAGGAGGTAGGTAGACCTGCATCACCGTGATAGATGATTGCAGAGACGGGTAGCTGCGCTTATTGAGGGTGTCTAGGGTAGTGTCACGTCTCACGTGCCTTCGCTCGGACTACATTCAATGGATGGTCAACAACTTTTGACGTCTGGCATTTGGGATATTCTTATTGAATTCTTTAGGAGTTTTTTCCTTTCTCCCGTGACCATCATAATCCTCCTTCCGGATTTTGTTTGCCTTGATTAACGCCCGAAGAAAGTGTCATGCCATAACGTCAAATGCCTGCCCAGATGCCAAACCCCCCATCACGAATGAATTAAACCGCTTTTGCTTAGTACAGAAAGAGGAAAAATTTACTCGGCACGGTACGCAGCGATGCGCTCCTTGACCTTCTGCTCCTTCTCCTCCTTTGTGAGGCGCTTGGTCTTGTACTTCTTGGACTCGGCCTTCCACTCCTCCTTGGTCTTCTTGTTCTCGGACTCCTCCTTCTTCCAGGGGTCCTCGCGGATGGCGGCGTGGGCCTCGGTGTAGAGCTCCTCGAGACCGTCGGCCTCGACGTCGTCGTCAATGTACTGCTGGAACTGGGACTTGTAGCGCTCCTCATCGTCGTCGGCGAGGGTCTCCATGTACTCGGCGACGTGCTGGCCGAAGATGTAGTTCTTGAGGGTCTCGGCGTCGAGCTCCTTGGACTCCATGTCGTAACCGGGGAAACGCTTCTCGGAGTGGGGGACGAGGATACCACCGTCAGAGGCACCCTTCATGGCACCAAAGACACGGGCACCGGTGGAGGTGCGGTGGAGACCGACGTCGAGGTTGGCCTTGAAGGGGCGGCGCTCGCCGTCATCGGTCTCAGCGGCCTCGGTGAGGGTGAACTCACCGTCGGCCTCCTCGACACCGGTGAAGGTCTTGTCGAGGCCGAGCTTGGAGAGGGCGCGGCGGGCGATCAGGAGACCGGTGGCGTAGGCGGCGGCCCAGTTGGTGAGACCGTGGGTGATGCCGTAGGCGGGGAGCTCGTGGGCGTAGGCGGCGACGAAGACCTTGTCGCCGGTGAGCTCCGAGGTGACGATTTGCATGATGATGTCCCGGTTGGTGAAGCGGACCACAAGACGGTACTTGGGGGCACCGTACTTGTTCTTGGCCTGGGTGATCAGGCGCTTGCGGGCATAGTAGTCGGTCTTTCCGGATCTTCTACGCTTGTACTTGGTCTGGAAGCGACTGGAGTGGGAATGATGGTCAGCAAACTCTAGATCACGGAAAGAAAAACCAGGATCGAAATTCAAAAGGTGCGATTGGCACTTACCTGTAGTACGCGCTGTTCTTCACCAACTTGTGGAAAGGCTGTGTACGAAAAGATAGCGAGTCAGCAATTTGCGCTTCAGATATGGCCTGTTGACCCGAAGCATCTTGCGTTGACTCTCAATCCCAAGAGACATTTCTGTCTGCTACTGGGGGCCATTTCTTTTTTTCGCCATTGCTGGCTTAAAGAAGAGTTTTGGTGTCGCAATTTGTCATTCGGCCATTTTTCAGGCTGTTGACGAGCTGATGGTGATGTATCAACTTACCATCTTGACGGTATATGAGCGGGCGGTCGGCTCAAATTTGTCGATGTGGGTGGTTGTCGAAAGGGGTTGTCAAGAGAAAAAAAGTTCCAAGGTGCAACTTCGTGATAATATTCCTCTGTGGGTTTTGGGGCAGCCCTAGAATGTGTGGCCCCACCCTCCCTTCTCGATTGTCACTCCCAAAACAGGTCGGGGACGAGTCACGTGGAGATTGAACTTTGGCCGGGGACGAGCTGGTCTGTGCAAAGAAGCCAAAGCTCTTGCTTACCTCATCTTGAGTGCCCGATTGACGGATTCCCTTCTCAACTTTGTCAATGCTCTGGGCCGAGGTCCACTGGCACAATCCGCACCGAGGTGGGGGCTTTCCCCAGGTTTCGGTCATTGCTGGTCTCCACGACTTTCAAAGCTGGGTTTACTACAAGTACCCTTTGAATATTGTAGATTTGCCCGTTTCTCGGAGCCATGCAGTCCTTGGAAGAGTCCGACAATTTCTTGATTGACCACATTCTCGAGGCTGTGGGCGATATGGCAGACTCCAAGCAGCCCAAGGTGCTTTTGTTCGATATTGGTGGTGTTTGTGTAAGTAGCTCCCTGTGAATTATGTCACTGTTCGCTGCCCATTGCGCCTCCTGCCCGTCAGCGTATGGTTCTACATCTTGCGTGCCCCATCATCACAAATGCCGGCCATTATACTGACTTAATAAGGTCGTATCACCATTCCAATCCATCCTAGATTACGAGCTCAGTCTCGGTATTCCGCCAGGATGGGTAAACTACTCTATCTCAAAGACGAGTCCCACCGGCTTCTGGCACCGCCTTGAGACGGGCTCAATACCCATGGACCAGGCCTTCTTCGAGGGCTTCACCAAGGACCTTCACGATCAAAGCCGCTGGGAGGCATTCTACGCCGCTCAAAAGGCAAAGAACCCATCTCTCCCACAGGAGACGCCGGCCTTACCTACCGTCGACGCCAAATACCTCTTCAACACCATGATGACCAACTCAATTCCCCCAGACCCGTGGATGTACCCGGCACTGAAGAAGCTCAAGGCCAGTGGGAAGTATATTCTCGCCGCGCTGAGCAACACTGTCATCTTCCCCGAGGGCCACAAGCTGCACAGGAAGGACTTCATGGACGACCCGGTTCGCAGCTTATTCGATGTGTTTGTCTCTTCTGCACATGCTGGTTTGAGGAAGCCGGATCCGAAAATGTACCAACTTGCGCTGGACAGGCTGAATGAGTATGCCGCCCAAAATGCGAATTCTGAAAGAGGTCAGGCCCTCAAGTGGAGCGAGGGTATCAAGCCACAGGACATTGTGTTCCTAGACGACATTGGTGAGAACCTAAAGGAGGCTAAGAAACAAGGTTTCAACACTGTCAAGGTCCATCTGGGACGGGCCTACGAGGCCGTAGAAGAACTAGAAAAAGTCACTGGACTGGCATTAGAGGGCGACCACCCAAAGGTCCCAGTGAAGCCGAATCTGAAGGGCAGTGGTAGAGCGAAATTGTAGAGTCAGACGCGTAAGGGAGGGTATTCTTATTAGATGATCGTGCCTAGGTTCTCCGAGCTACATAGATATAAAGGGCATCCACGTTGGTGACTTGGCCATCAACGGCAGCCTTTTCCCATTCCTCATGAAATAGAGCCCTAGCCTGGTCCCTGAACTCCTCCGTCGGCAGACTGGTGACCAACGTCGTGCTGGTGACATGCTCAAACTGCTCGTCAATCTGGTCCACGCCATAGGATTTGTTGCCCTGACCAGAGATGTTGTGCATTAGCTCGATCCTATCCACCATGTACCCAGCGCTCTCGAGAATCTTTGTGAAGGAGTTCTTGTCCGTGATCCAGGACCTGTTGCTGGGAAATCTCGACCGCAGGCGCTTGGCCGCCTTCTCAAGAATGAGGCCGATCTTGAAGTTGTCCTCGTGCGTGATGTCTATGACCACCCTGCCTCCCGGCTTGAGAAAGTTGCGCCACTTCGCAACGACATCTTCTGGATCCTCAAAGAGAACAAAGGCACTGGAGCACAAGATAGCATCGAAACTCTGACCCTCGAGCTCCGGCAACGTCTCCAATTTCGTGGCATCGTGAAGGAACAGACGAATGTTTGCACTGGGCTTGAGGCGCTCTTGCTTCTCCCTTGCTTTGTTGAGCATGGCTTCGGTGACGTCGAGGCCGATGATCTCGCCCGTTGCGCCTACCTGGTCGGCAGCGGTGAAGACTTCTAGGCCAGTGCCACAAGCCAGGATCAAGATGCGTTCTCCGGGTTGTACGTCGGCGACGGCCATGAATCGCTTAGTCCATTCGGGATGGAACGAGTTCTCATAGTTGTCTGCTCGCGCGGTGTACATGCGCTGGGACGAGGTTACCTGTGTCTCGGAATCGAAGTCCATGATGATTGATTCTGCCCGGTCAACGTATGTTGATTATTTCAAAATAGACATTCCAAGAGTCATACGACAGGTGCAGAATTGAGGCTTTAGATGATGTGATGTCGGTGGCCAAATGTCCAAAGTTAAGTCCTTAAAGTCCGGGCTTACCTACTCCGTCGGCACTACGATCCGATGATCTGCAATCGGCGCAAATGCTTGTTTCCTCCACGATGCACGAACATGTTGATCAAAGGTGAGTCAGCAAAGGCCAGCAAGCTTAAATACACTTGCTTTCAACTTCGGAGTCCTTCGGTGGTATACGAATGTCCGAATTGCTTCTTGTCAAAAGTCAAGGAGGCAGACCTTGCGTACCTCCGAAGCTGTCACTAGCTCCAAGATCACGATACGCTGATTATTTAGTTATTCATATGCGGAACCTGGAACAAAAGGAGCACAAAAAGTATAGCGCATCAATTGTGTAAGGAAGATGCTATTGATACGATGCATTGTCTGACCGGGGATGCGAAAGAGTGTACTATAGATTCTTCTCCTTCCTTCCTACCTAGGTTATCATAAAAAGGCGCAACGGGTTAAATGGTCGAGTGGGATATGGAGGATAGCGATAGAACGGATTCCAATACTTCGGCCACCCAAACCGACGCTTTTCGTTCGATTCCATAATGGTGAATATTTGCCCCCCCCCCTCCTTCCAAATGCCTCAATTACTCTTTGGCCTAGGATGGAACAAAAAACTGCTCCCGACTGCAATCATTGTTCTCTTCTCGAACAAGCTCCTCCAGCTGTGGTAAACCTTCCAAGTCACAAAACCATCTGGCCTTTTCCGTTCAAACTTACAGAGGAGGGAGTTCCATGATTTCTGTAGGCTACAAGAACTCATGCCTACGAAAATATTTTAGCCGTTAGGGGAAGAGTCTGGGAAACTGGTTCTCACCACCTAGCATCACGCGTTTACGCATGTTGGTCCTGCTAGATGATGCAGTATCCCGGTCCGCACGAACAGTGCATAGCTGCATGAACCACCTTTGAAGTAACCCAGAGCGTATGGCAGATTTCAGTCATACTTAAACGTCTTTGCTGTTCCTGCCTTACAAAAAATAGATGTTGCGATGTGAGTCCAAAGGAGCCACTTCGGTTCCAACACATATATTGTCAGCGTGTGCGTTTCATTCTTTCCAGTTTGTGGAATTCATTATGTGATAAACACAACATTGCCTCCATTTATTTTGGCCATATCACCCCAAGCCAAAGAAATATAAGTTTTCAAGTCTGTCGGTGAGCGTTGGGTCCCCAACCCATGTGCCACCGTTTGCTTGTTAACTGCCAAGACAAGGTAGTCTGCCGAGATGCAGCATCTTGACACTTTCAAGAGGGTCACTCTGAACTCTTTGGCTGTGGGACTCCTAGAAGGGTCATTGACATTCATCTCGTCGGATGGAATGACCCCATCTATCCGCTACTCTCTTTCACTCGCAAATCGCAACCCCACTGCCTGGGGCTAAAATGTATCAGACTGTCTGAACTTGACTCTGCACTGGCATGAGAGCCTGCACCTGTGTTCCTGATTGTCTGTTATCTAGCAAGCGCATCTGCATCAGCAGGTATCGAAAGCGCTTGCTGAAGATTTTCAGAAATCAACAGCGCAAAACACATGCGGCTATGTGCGTATGCCAGGACTCCGAAACCATCCACTGAGCACCAAGTTCGCTCTACAGGTCTTAGGTTCTGGTCAGAAACTCTTCCTATCTCATCCGGAAAAACGCTGAAGAAAATAATCGAGTGTAATGTCTCGGACAACAGTGCAAGTGGTAGGGTCTATACGCCCATGTTCTTTATCGTGGCCACCTCACCGCCATTGCAGATATTGTAGAAACATGTTCCAGTAGCTGCTAAGGCGCAGATTCAGACCAAAACTTGTTGGCCTTTCGAATCGTTCTGTCAACTTTCCAATGACTTCTAACGACCGCCAGGGCTGTCCCTAGTCCGACGTGGCCTCAGTGCAAATGGGCGGTGCGATGTATATTTCAGGATGTCGGAACCCATCTTGACGGGTTACAGTAACTTATATTCATATGAATTCGCTAGCCAAACATCACTCTACCTCACCCTGTTATCCTCCAATCTCTCTTATCCCATCTTCAAGCAACCATGGTCGTCATCACCAAGACCAAATGGCTGAAAAGCACAGCCGAGCTCCAAACATGCCTCGGAGTCAACTTCAAAACCTGCTTCAACTGCCAAGGCCACTCTGCCACAAAGTCAACCTGCGGCAACGCAGTCAGCCAGGCCTCGCGATCCGAGATACCGTTTGTGATGCTCGACATTATAAACAGCAACGACTTGACATCTGCCTCCGCTCACCTCCAGCGCCTCGCCAGTTTTGCCTTGTGCAAAAGATCTCACCAGTCTCAGGCCGTCGAGAAGGCCACGCAGTGGAAAGCTCGAGTCAGGTCGTACCTGCAAGTCGGTGATGAGACGGAGGTCAAGATTCCTGTCGGACCGCAGCGCACCACTACGACTACTACCACGATCATGACCACGATCACGCCGCCTTCCTCTCCTGTCGCCAACAAGAGGGAGGAGAGGCAGGCGGCCGCAACTACTAGATCATCACGGCGCAGTGCGGCGCCGCCTCCGGTCGCAGCGAGACGAGCCACTCGAGCGCCGAGGGGCTCGACACCGTCCACTGCTATCCATCTCGAAGAGGATTCAGAAGAGGATTGTGAAGAGAAGGAGACGCTTCCAGAACCCAAACCAGTCCGCAGTCGAACGAGAGGCGCCCGGGCCCCATCGGTCAAGTGGGAGCTCAACGGCGGAGCTGGCTTACCTTACCCTTACCCAAGCCAAACGGAGGATCGAGAGAACCTCGAGTATGAACTCGCAAAGGCCAAGGCTGAGTTGGCGATGTATGACGCGTGGGCTAGACTTCGAAAGTTTGAGTAGGAAGTGGAAGATTAGAGTTAAACTGGGTTTTAATTGTTTGTTGGGGGGCATTGATTTCAAGGAACGTTCAATCATGAGCAAAGATTGCGGCAAATAGACGAGGACATGTGAGTTTTCTTTCAAGGGATTCAGGAGAGGAAGATTTGGCAAATAGAGCAGCGCAGATAGAAATGAAGGCACCGCACATCCATAACACAAAACTTGGTCTTCATATTGGTTTACAATCATGGCCACATGATTCCCATTACTCCAGCGCCTGATTCCACGGCTCCCACGTCTGCTTATCATAATTCGCCATACACTTGACCTTCTCAGGCGGATCAGCCTTCCAATCCACCCTGAAATCTTGCACCTCGTCCTCGCCTCCCACCCATTGACTGGTATACCCCTTGGCCGCCTTAATCTTCCTCCCCGCCTCATCACTGTACTCCAAATTGACGCTCGGCACCACCGCAATCTTGCCGAACCCGGCGTTCCACAGATCCTTGCAGAACAGCTGCGGCTCGCCCTGGAAACACTCCCCAGGGCTCGGCGCCCTAAAATGAACAAGCCGATCTAGCAGCGGCCTCGCCGTTATCGCCACGGCCCCGTTCCAGCACGAGAACACCTGCAGCGGCTTGTGGTCAAAGAAGCGCCGGCGCGAGGTATCCTCGTTCCAGAAGATGTTCCACGCAGAGTTCCAGTTACCGTCGGCGGGGATCTCGAAAAAGGAGTCGCCCGCGATGGTCCGGCTGATCCACACGTCGTAAAAGGTCGGGTCGGCACCGACGTAGGTCCAGTCGAAGCCGCACGTCATGTCGGCGCCCAGGTATAAGCGTTGGTGGGCGAGCTCGAGGATGTCTTCGAGGCAAATAGCCACGTCGTTGAGGAAGAGGACCACGGCGTCGGCGGCGTACTTGCTGGGTCCGCCCGAGACGAGGGGCGCTAGGGCCATGTTGCGCAGCTCGGCGAGTTTGGGGATGCGATCTCCCGCGCCGGGGTCGAGGTCGCTGCGGAAGAAGTGGTACGCGGTGCCGAGCTTTTCGATCTCTGGGCGGAGGAGGTGGAGGATCTCGTAGGTGCCGTCGCCCGAGTTACCCTCCACTATCGAGAGGACGCAGTTCTCCGGGCCCAGAAAGTGAAGGGCTTCGACGATGGAGCCTAGGAGTCGCGGAAGGAGGTCTGCCTTCTCGCGTATGTTGAGAGCGATGAAGAACTTGGGTTTCTGGAGCGTGGTACTGGGTTTGAGGTACTGGTAGCGTGAGATGTCGGGACGGGGGCAGTCTAGCCTGGGTAGAGATTTGTCATCTGGGTCGAGGATCGAGGTGATGTAGAGCGGTGCATTTTTGAGGTGCTCCGGGTTAGCGTCCGGCAATGCGGAGCTGGCGCCGCCGCCAATGTCTGGGGATGGCACCGGTGGTGGCGTCGGTGTCGGGATCGTAATCGGGGGTAGTGGCGTCTGAGACGGCGCGATAGCCGGCGATGTTACGGCGGCGTTCGTCTGATTTTCTCCATCGTGTGGAGCTGCTCCGTGCGCTTCTTCGGTCGGTTTTGGCTTTCCTGAGTCAAGTGTCAGTTCAGTTGATCCTTCTTTCGACGTCAGGTTCGACGACGACAGCGCAAGGTAGGTTGTATGGTGGGAGAAGCGTACGGAATGGCTTGTACGCGATGTCGAAGTATTCGCGCCCCGAGAAAAGATCATATGCGACGAGCAAGCTGATGAGTAAAAGGCACACCACACCCGCCTGTGCGATAGTACTGTGTATCCTTTTCGCCATAGTTTGCTCATGAAGGATGGAGCATTACCATCGTGGTACCAAAAAAGGGGCCAGAGGTTGGGAAGAGTCAGGAAGGAAATGACCAGAAAGAAAGAAAAAAGGAAGGAGGAAGTGAAATCAGTCTCAAGTATGACAGAATGGGATGTACGGGCAAACGCGCCTCTTCCGATCGAGGAGTGTGACCAGGGGTCGCTTTCTTTGGGGGCGACCAACACAGCTCAAGTGCATGTTGGAAGCGAGAGAGCCCATGTTCGTCCTCTTTTGCCAATGCCATTGCGGACCACTAATTACCCTAGGTAAGGTAGATGCGCGCCAGCCTGCCCGCTCTGTTGGACGGTCGACATCCGTGTAGAGGCATAGGTGACAGAGAGATCCTGAGCACATCGTCCCGCCCCCCGGAGACGAAGTCAGGAGCAAGGAGCCGAGGGCTTTCGCTGGGCGCTTAACCGCGCGATTCGCAGTCGCGGCCTGGTTGGTCCGCTGCACCATGACGGACCCGCAACCAAGGCCGTTTCCCTTCCTTTTCTGGTCTTCGTCGTGTTGGTTCTGCCATGTTGGTTCCAACATTGTTGCCCATCTTCCTGTGCCCAATTTCACCTCGAGGCTGGCGCATAAACCACCCATTGTGTCGGCCCCTCTTTCGCCCGGTCACCTCACCGCTGCCGCAGAAAGTTGCCTCCTCACGAACCATGGGGCCCTGGGTGGTATTAGAAGGCGCCCAGGACTTGATAACTTCACGGTGATTCGTCGAAAGGAAATGAGATAACCAGGGTCTTACCAAACTGTCGGGTCGGGAGCAGGGCAAAAGTTCACAATAACCTCATTTTGTATCCCTCGCCCGTTTGCAGGGCCAGCCCAATCCTCGAATAGAGTCCATGGCTGTGGCGAAGAAATGCCACAAGAACCGAGTACGGTACCCGGAGTGCGCTGTCCATCGCCTTGGGTTGAGAAGCTGAGAAGGCCGGATCTCTTCAGTTCAGCTGGGCGGCTTGCTGCATACTTAGTCCAGTGGCCTGCCTTTCGCCCCCTTTCTCTGCTTAACATGCTTGATGTCTCTTCCTCTTATTCTGCGAACCGCTGATCTTTGCTTCGTTGATTTTCGTTGTACGACTATACGATAAATCTTGTTCCTTACGAGCCCTCGCTCGCTCACCCTTACGATAATCTCTAGTCACACAAAATCCTTCTCATGTTGTTATAGCGACACCTCAGTTCACTCTAGAACACTAGTAGAGCCCTTCTACCTACGTCTTCAGCTTCGCCTGGAAAAGGACGAGAAAGAGGCAGGCGAGAAGTGGCGATACTGATAAACCAACCAAGAACTACAAACAGGAGAAGTCCTGCTGTGTTTAACTATACTTCACTGTCAAGAAACGTGGGACATTTCAGTATAACCCACCCCACCATGCCTCGAGCTCTCTTTCTCTTTCTCCTCCTATTTGCTCTAGGACTGGTTCGCGTCTTAGCAATCAACCTCCGCTATGCGCCCCTTGCACCACCAAAACCAACAAAGGCTCCTTCGCGAAGCGCCACAAACATCTTGAACGACGATCTTAAAAGACGACAGGCCACCTCCGTAACCTCCGTGTGTGGATACTACAACGGCGACCCGGCAAAGTCGAGGACAGCAGACCCGGGCTTCGGCTGTCGCCTTGATATCGACCGCGGGCTTTGGGGCTTCTGTCCCACGACCGTCATCTCTGCCAAAGATTGCGGGCTGGCCGGCAACTGCGTCGACTCGCAAAACTGCAAGTTCGGCTGCGGCAAGACGGGAATCGCAGGCCTGACGACTTTCACTTGGTGAGTTTTCCCTCTCTCCGTGTTTTGTAAGACACGAACGGAACAAAAACAAAGGAACGAAGACTCACAGATGTCTACGAAACCCATAGTGCAACAGATAGATTCTGCTCCACCGTTCTTCTTGAAGGAGGTTTCGAAGGAGGCTTCTCCTATATTGCGTGCGGCAACACAGCGACGGTAGAAACGTTGCTCAAAGAACCCATCGCCACACCCTCAGCACCCTCAGACATTGTCGCGACTACGGAAATCCTCACCCCCACCGACGCCGCCACCACCACAACAACACAATCATCTGCGTCAACTTCCTCGTCAACATCATCTCTTACCTCTGCTCCGTCCTCAGGCGTTTCTCCTTCCGCAACGCAACCCACTTCCCCAGCAGGCCAAACAACCTTCCCAACAGGCGGAACCACCTCGTCCTCGGGGCCAAGCAACACAGGACCCATCATCGGCGGCGTCGTGGGCGGCGTCGCCATCATCTGCGTCACGGTCGTCGTCGCAATCTACATCATGCGACGGAACAAGCGTGCAGAGGCGGAAGAACCTCGTGAGAAGAGAGGAAGCCGCTTCAGGTCGTGGGGCCGGTCGTCATCGAAGCCTCCCAACTATGAACAGAGTGAAGCTATTCGGGCGGATACACGAGAGTACGGCGGTGCCGGGCAGAATAAGATGTACGCCGGGTGGGGTCCGTCTGAAGTATATGGATCAGAGCCTCGAAGAGACCCCACAGCTCCGGTTGAGTTGCCGGGTGCTTCCCCTGTAGAGCTTCCTAGTCGGAGAGGTTAATGAATGTTAATGATAAGGTTGTGTATACGTAGAGGTGACAGGTCTAGTCAACTGAGTTGTGAAAATAATGGGAAATGGGGGAAACAAAAGATACAAGATGAGCATCGCGTTATAACTATTACATACTGTCTTCAAAACCTACATCCAAGTCTATATGGTCGAGATGGTACCCGATGGGTCTCATTTGTACGCATGGTACCAGCGGCGGCCGTCAATGTAGTTTGTAAACGATTTTTGTGTATTCTTGTGTGCTAAACGACAACACGTAGCTATGCTATGAGTAGACGCAGGTTTTCGCTGATTCATGATCATATCCTTTTTGAGATCTCAAACAATCCATCCTCTCCTAGAGGAAGGGCCGAGTTCGCCGACACAGAAACGCCGAACACTGGTAACGCTTATTGAACGCTTATTTCTTTCCTTCCTTCCATTTCTTCCCGACCCTACATATATGTCCTGCACCTTGTCTCTTCTGTCTATGTTCCGTGCAACTTCTGGTTGAGGCCCAATAGGAGCTGCTTCACCGAGTTCATCAAGTGCGACTCGATCCCGTCAAAACCCGCTGGGGGCGACCCTGAGGCGCTGGCTTCCGCAGGCGGGGGTACTATGCTCGCGTCTGCCAAGCCCAATACTCGATCAATGGCGGATAAGGTGACTGCTTCGGCCTTGGCCTCGCCGATTCTGCTCTTGAGCGCATTCGACGAAACGTTCTTGAACCCGAGTAGGGAATTGAAGACCTTGGAATCAAAGACATTGGTCGGCCCAGTGGGCGTGGGCGTGCCCCCTGATCCGGGAGTGTTGCTTCGGGTAGAGAACCCGTCTAGGAGTTTCTGTATCCCCTTCATACAGATATCCTCCATTGTTTGATTCTCTGTGGCGGCACTCTTGAGTCCCAGACAACGGTTGAGGGCAGACATGACAATGGCCTCTGCTTTGGGATTCTTGGCTTTCTTCAGGTTCTCAATGAGACCGTTCTTGAGACCATTAACAGCTGAGAGCAGCCTGGGCTGAATGACGGGACGTGGTTCGGCTTGAGCTGGTGGTGTAGGCGTAGGTCGAGCTTGCTGCGGCGGGGCAGCAGCGGGTATCTGTGGTGGGGGTGGTTGCGCTCCAGGGATGGCGGCTGGGGCAGGTTGTGTGATGGGCGGTGCTGAGGTTGCGGCGGCGCCGTCTTCGGTCTTGACGGCGGGATGAGTTGGGGGTGGTCTTGAAGCGTACGGCGAGCTGTATGTAGAAGGCTGCCCTGCGACACCTTGAGGCCGTGCGATGGCAGCAGCGGCCCCGTATCCAGGGAGCGTTACTGGCGCCACTGGTTGGGAGGTCACTGGCGGTGCGGGCTGGCCAGCGTTCGGCGTCACACCGGGAGGAGAGTATTGTGGCGTCCTGGCTGCTGTCTGCGCTTGCTGCCCGGCATAGGCTTGCGCGTGGTAATTGTGAGGCAGATGCTGGTAGCCAGGAGGCATATGACTCTGCTGCTGCTGAGCGTACTGAGTGTACATTGGGTGGTTGTAGTGACCATAGCCCGCACTCATAGAACGGTCTGGCGACGTAGCCTTGCGCTTCTTGCCAGCATCGAGCTCGACACCGGGCACCCTGGACCACAAGCCTGTGGTATCGTCCTTCTTGAATGCTTCGTTCCCGATAAGGTTATGTCGTACACTGGATTCCCAGCCCTTTGTCTCCGTGTGGAAGTAGAACCACGGGTATCTCTGAGTAATTCGTTTGTAAATCTGTTTGAGGGTGAGACCGTCAGGCCCTGCCGCAGTGAGGGTCTCGTCGATGAGCACTCCGTAGTTCTTGTTCGGCTTCTGCAGCTGCTCCTCTGTGTAGTCCTCGATCTTGAGTTCGAGAGGGGGCGACTTGGGTCGAGCCTTCTTTTCCTTCTTCTCTCTAGCGCGTCTTTCGGCATCTGATCCTTCGGCACCGTCTTCGCCCTTTGGTTTCCGAGGCTTGTACTTGCGCTTCTCTGGTCGATCGCCCCCTTCATCTGGTAGCGGATGTTTCCTAGGACGGCCGACTTTCCGCTTGATCGGGGGCTCTCCGGGAGGAGGCTGTGGTATCGTCTTCTTGGCCATCTCCTGCTGAGCCTTCTTAAGCAGCCGCTGCTCTCGCTTGGACATGATTCCGTTCTTTGGTGGTCTGCCGGGCCCTCTCTTCTTGTTCAGATAGCCTAATGGAGCACCTCCCATCAGAAGATGCACCATCTCTTGGTCCTCTGCCTTGACCTCTGTAGTAGGTTGGATATCGTCTGCTTCCTCTCCATAATCCAGTGACATCTCTCCCTCAGCATCAGCTTCGGCGTCAGCATCGGCGTCAATATCGACTTCGGCATCAGCTTCAGCGTCGGCCTCATCATCAGCCTCCGCTTGTATTTGGGCTGCCTCTGCAGCATCGGCTGCTGCATCTGCGGCTGCCTCTTCTGCGGCGGCTGCTGCATCTGCTTTTGCTTCCGCCTCGGCCTCGGCCTTGGAACTACTTTCAGCTTCCACTTCTTCCTCCTCTTCTGGTTCGACATCTGACATTTCTACATCTGATGGCGCTGGTGAGCTAAGGGAAGAGTCGCTTGTATCGTCGAGGCCGTTGCCATGTGAGGCCTCAAACTCGAAGCTCATTTCCTTTCCACCCGTCGCTTTCTTCTTGAGTTTCTCTTCCTCTTCCGCATATTCCTCGGCACCTGTCCGGCCTTCTGGAACACCGTTGATCACGAAGCGGAAATCAACGTCCTTGATTTGCAGGTGATCACCACTCCGTAGCACGGCGACACCTTCCTTGTGGTGCACTTCATCGATGAAGAAGCCATTCTTGTGGAGTGGAATAGCCTCAAAGACTCCTTCTCTCTTATTGAACTGGATCTTCAAGTGCTCTCTCGAAATAGCCTTGGTCTTGCTGGCGATATCAGGTCCAGGCGAATGGATGCCGACAAAAGGAACGTGGTGGGGAGAGGGCCGTAATGAGGCCAGATCCACGGCTGCAGCACCCGGCGTGTGCGAGACATACTGCCGATTTGAGATGAGCTTTTCCTGTGACTCGTCCTCTTCCTGCTTCTGTGATGATCCGGTGCTGGTCGTCTTGCGGCGCTTGGCCGGCCGCCCCTCGCCTTCACTGTCGGACTCAGGTCCCAGCATACCTCCCTCTTCACTGACATAGGACTTGCTGAACTTTCCCGGACCGTGTCTGACGGGAGAAGGAGGCGGAAGACCCTCGCGTTCATATTCCTCCGCCTTCTTGCGATAGGCATCATCGCGCTTCTGGTCTCTCCGCGCCTGATTCAGAGCCTTCTGATCGCGACCGATAATGACGGCGTAGGTGGTCATCTGGAAGACACTGTCGGCGAATTCTATACGCGCAAAGGATTCGAGGCCTTGTGTTGCCGCGGCGAGATTATGCGTGCTTGCGACGAGCGGATCGTTACCGTTGCCCATGGTGCTCGGGAGGGTGACCTGGGCTGGCGTGACGGTTGGAGGCGGTGATATTTGATTGGACATTTGATTGCCAGCCATGTGCGCCAGAGCCATCATCATGTAGGCGTGGTCCATGTTCGGCATCGGGGTGTGTGGGAAGGACGAGGCGAAAGGGTCGGCGTCAACATGCACGGCTGAAGCCGGCTGCGACATTGTCGCGGGTGGAGCGCTGCCGGCGTCGGCGTCGGCCATGAATGTATCGACGGCTCCAGAGGTGTTCTGCTGTTTGGTCGACGCGTCTTCGATAGATTGATATGCGGTTGTATGTGCGTCGGTGCGCGATGATTGCTGCTGGTCGGCAGCGTCCTTGGCGATGTGATTGTTGTTGTCGTCGGGGTGGTCAGTTCGGGCTGGTGTCGTCGACTTGTTCTTGGGCGGCGGCGTGGTCGGAAGGGGCGCCAGGCCATTTTGGCCGGCGTTGGACGAAGTCATCGCTGCTCTGTAGTCGGACAGATCAGCTCCTTCGCCGGCAGCAAGCCAAGAGAGGCGATTTGGTCAGGCGCGACGAGGTATGGACCTGAGAAAGGCTGCGATCGAGACGGCCGAATGCCAAAAAAATCGGCGTTGAACAATTCAGTCCTGGCTGCGATTGACAGGGTCGACGGAAGCGTCTCTGATTGGCTGTCGGTGAGATTCACCGCGGACACTGAACACACCAGCCTTCTTCCCCGCGCTGTACAAGTACCCAAGTACCTTTTTCCTCTTCCAATAGGAGGAAAGAGCCTCCAATCCAGCCCGTCCCTGCCCAGCCAGGTCCTTCCTTTTCAGCGTCTCCGTCGCCGCCTTCCCTCATTTTGCCCATCCATCCAATTCGGGGATTGGAAAGAGAGCTCCTGGCTCCTGCCCATTTGCCAACGCACGCTCCTTCCCTTCCATCTCCCTCATATTCGCGACTACAGCTTCCCTCCACAATCTAATGGAAAGCAACACCGCGCCCCAATCCCATTGAAGCTATGACTCATACTGTTACCTACTTACCTTATTATGGTCCTTTGATGCGGCCAATTGCATTCATGTGAGAAACTCCGTACGCGCCTCAATGCCTCAGCCTTGGACCCAGCGCTTTGGTTCGGACCAGGTCTTGCGGTGAGAAGCAAGGCTGTTCACGATGCATCGCTTCGGTCAGGGTCCGAGAAAAAGCCTCATCCGATTCCTTGCAGGCTTAAAACCGCAAAGACAGCACCACCCTGCGTAGACCGCCCACTTCTTCCCACCTCGGTGCCCACTTGTCTCGGTCAAGCCCCAATAGCATCGTCTTTCGGTGAAGGAGAAGCTCGTGTAGACCCTCTATCTGATATTCGCGACCCTCGCAAGCACTCTATAGTTATCATACTAAACTTGGAAAGCAAACTGTTTCTACTCCGTAACGCCGTTATGATCAAGCAGTGTGTATATTGCTGACTTGTGGTTTTATTCCCTTTTGCTACTCATTGTGTGACCGTCTGTCGTTGAGGAGACGTTTAGCACATTCCGAACTAAGAATGGTAAAAGTTTGACCAGCGGCCGGTATCCGTCTCAGAAAGCAATTCATAAAGGCGTGCAGCATGCATCAGATTCACTTGTCAGTATGTCAGAGCTCGTGAGTTGGCTCAACAGGAAATAAGGTATACACATAGATCATATCCACGATTATATCCACCAAGCTGGTAGATGCCAAATGGACGCCTGTGTTACAAGTATACAAGAAGCACATCACACTTCAAACCACTAACTCAGAAGCGGCGCTCGCTCACCAAACAGAGACCGGCCACGTCTGGATTCCCACCACTTCTGCGTCCTCTCCGAGACCCGGTAGGCCCAGAAGCAAAGCATCCCAGCAATGAAGCCAATAGCATCGTTCCTGAATGCAAGAAGCCCAGCCGTAGTCATCAGCATGACAGTCCACCTCTCAGCCCTCTCATCATCTGAGAGTGACCGATGCTGCCTGACGAGCCCCTCGACGCCACCGGCGCCGCCCTCGTTGCCAGCAGAGCTCTCCCACAGGTCAGAAGCCCCGTGGTTCAGGCTGTGTCCGACCTTGGCGAGCTCCAGACCGGCGGCGATGACCATGACACCCAACAAGCTCTTTGGGTAGTGCGTGAGCAGGCCGATGAGGGAGTTTCCAAATACGAGGCCCAGCACGATCTTGAACAGGCCCAGGATGATGACGCTCGCGCCGCTGCGTGCTCCGAAGCGGTACTGCGCCGCGAGCCCGCCCGCGCCGTGGCACACGGGCATGGCGCCCCACCAGGTGCCGACCAGGTTCATCACGCCGACGCTGATGCCCATGGCGGTGACGGACGGCGTGGGCATGTCAGGCAGCAGATCCGCCGCGAGCGCGCTCACCGCGATGACCGAGTTCAAGGTCGTGAGCGGGAGCTGGCCGATGGCCATCGACAGCGGCTTGTACTTGAACCAGTTGAACTCCCAGTGCACAAAGTGGGGGTTCCAGAGGTTGGGCTCCGGCAGGTAGATGTGAGGGTTGTCGTGCGCAGTCATGATGGAGATGAAGGCGAAGACGAGTGACAGGAGAAAGATGTGCAGCGCGTAGGGGAAGCGCGGCAGACCCTGGGTGAAAATGAGTACCAGGAAGGCGGCCAGGGCCCATAGCCTATTGTCGAGGACGGGATGAGTCCAGTGGAGGTCCCTGAGGAGACCGGAGCCGGCGGCCATGACGAGCGAGAGACCGGCGCCGAGCTGGATGCCCTTGACGACGGGGACCGGTACGTTCCGCGTGACCCAGCGCAGCAGGCCGGTGAGACTCATGACTAGGACGGCCAGACTGACCCACTGGCCCGCGGCCATGACGGTTCTGATGCCGCCATATTCAGACCGTGAGATGGCTGCTGCGGCGATTGCCTAGACACAACAGTCAGTATGCAGGGTTTCTTCCTTAGACGTGCGTGGTCTGCGAGCACTCGCCTTCATGGGCTGGACAGGCAGCGGGATGCCAAAGACGGCGCCGGTCACAACGTTGAAGATGCCAGAGAAAACTAGGGTGCTATCGAGATATATGGAATGCTGGACGGCGAGGGCGATCATCAAGGGAAGAAGAGTCCCCAAGTCACCGAGGGCGCCGGAGACCTCTGCGGCGGGAGAGCCGCGCAGGGTTGCGACATTGTGTCGATGGACTCGTTTTAGATGACTGAGAACCGTCATGATGCGGGGAACTAGACGGATCAACCTGTCTGTGGAATGAATTTGGTAAAAAGATGGTGACTTTTTGAGATCTTGGCAAGATTCAATAGCAAATTCGCGCTAGAGACGATGAATCTTAGCTATGAAATATAGAAATACAGCCGATTTTCCGTTCAGTTGGCCTTGTTGATGGCTGACGACGCCCTCAGGTCTCGGGATGATATTGGCAGCATTTCATGTCAGCGTACGTACCGCCCCCGGCTGCGACGCGGCAGCTTCCGACTGCAGTTCGGAGGAAGGAACTCCTCGGCCGGACGTTGAAGCTGGCGGTGATTGGTCGCTTGACCTCCGATGCTAGGCGTCTCCGCCCGTGGCCCGTAATAACATGCAGCGCATGACCTCCTCAGCTCCTCCTGTCCTTCAGTGCACCTTAACGCACAAAGTAAATAAAGTACGGATGCCTTAGATACGTTCAGTATTCAGTTGCTAAAGATTCGATTTGCTTGGGTAATCATTTCGTCATAGGCCGAATGAGCGGGTCGGCGAATGATCTGCCCATCGTCGCTGGACTGGAGAGATTACATTAGGCAACTAAAGCTAGGTCAGTAGCGGGAGTAACGGCAATGAAGAGAAATTTAAACGGGATGACTGAGCTGGCTGGCGACCGAACAAGGAGCCGAAAAGAGTTACCATCTAGGTAGCGGCCACGGACGGGCGCATGCCGGACAAAATGTGTTAGTTCCTAAATAAGAGCCTGCTTTCTCGATAAGTAGCAAGCGCCGGATTGGATCCATCCGTTGGGAAGAATTAAAAGAAAGAATAAGAGAAAAAAACTCGTGCTGGGGCAGCGGAAGGGGCGGCGGAAGGGGCGGCGGATGGAATTCGGGCTGGACGGATGCAAAAGTTACCCATGTGTCTCATTGCGCGCAGAGACCCGGCCGGTAAATGAATGGGGCCTTATCTGCCACCTTGGGGCTCCAAGGCAACAGGTTGTTTACCTCGCCTGCGTTTGGCTTTACCTTGCGATGGTAACACAGTCTGGTCCACCAGTTTGAAGGAGTTAGGCAGAACCTAGTACTATTAAGCCGGGGTATTCTATGAGGTTTTTGTTATTAAATCGAGACGTTGACGGTGGGCTCGCTGTGACGCTGCAAGGGAACGGTCGCTTCTTTTTCGAACGGAAGCCAAGGGATTGAGAAGGGCCCAATGCTGTAGACGGGATAGATGGCTGCTGGATGACTGATCATGTGAGGGTTTTCGACGGGACGGTGCAGCGGCGGATCGAGGGGTGGCTAGGCCGCGGAACGAGCAGCCATCGGCCCTGACTAGGCGCGACGCCCGATCTGATGGTGATGGGTTGGTGTGATACCTTGTTACTGTGTGAGGGATGAGATGTGATGCGACAAACAAAGGAACAATGGGACCATGTAACCTTCGCCTGGTCTCCCACTGTTGGGTGATGTTTCTTCTTGTTTCTCGGCACTGGCTTGCAGTGCCATAGCAATTACCTCAGGCTGGGTCAAGTCAACCCCGCGTAGGTGCTCAGTGCTGTGATGATCTTCTTTGCTTGGCCGAGGCTCAGTCAGATGACTGATTCGGGCAGTTTCTTGGCCCAACTCAAAAGGCTCATGGGCTTCCATTGGACCAAGTCGCCAACACTTTGCCAACCTGTCCGCAGCAGCTTGGCCGGGCGCAGTTTGACAAGCCTGAGAGAGAGGGAGCTCCATCTGGCAGATATGCCTCACCGATCCAAGAGCCTTGGAGTTGAAGCCATTCTCAGGTGCCGATACTGCCAAGGCTCGTCATCGGCGAGGCGATGTGATTTGCCAAGGGATGCGCAAATTTCGAGCATTTTGTAGCAGGGTACGACAGAGGAAGTGTCGACACTGTTCGTACGGGCACTCTCTGAACAATAACAAGAAAGAAAAATGGGACGTGACGGCGGTTACTAAGTGCATTTGCGGTCAGTAGTAGCGAGAGTGGCAAGGGGATCCTTTTGTCGGCCAGGTACGGCGGTTCGATTGCTGTGGCATTCCCGAGAAATCTCCCAAATGCACCAATTTCCATTGGGAACATCGGTGAGGGCGAAAGACAAGACCAACGCCATGGATGGAATTACTACGCAACTGCCATGTTCGTCATGAAGGGGTGGCGGTGGCAGCTACTAACCCAAGCAGCAGAGTCAGATGCGCCCGAGTGATGACAGAGAGCTGTGAAGAGTCTGTCTGGCCGTTGAGATTCTTGTTGTGTTGCTGGTATGTCTGGTACATGTGAATGACAGCGATATCCCCTACTGGTACGAGGTATAGCGGTATCGTAAGGTATGTAAGAATCCAGCAGGAAAACATGAGGATGCAGCCCACAACCCGGCAGAGATCGGTGAACCGGTGGCCCTGCGAACCCACCGGAACTTGAAGGGTGTGCTAGGGCCTCATCCCGGCTCCGGCCCCATGAGATGACCCATGTCATCCAATGGTCCGCCCAGTCTAGCAGTCTCTGTGCGCAAGCACCGACCTACCTAACTTAGGTTGATGGTGTAAGTGTGAATCTGGATAGTGTCGACTTTGGGAATTCTTACGTCGGAGGTGAGCGGTAAGCGGCAAGATAGCTTGGTGATGGTGAGTAATGGAGAAATTCCCGCAGCAATAATAGGTAGAGAAAGAGGGCATACGGATAGGACCAACAGATGAAAGACGGGCTGCAAGTATTGCGCTACGGAAACACACTCCCTGTGTCGGGCAAGGTGTGTAAGTGGTGGTGACAGGGTATGTCGAGCGATCAGGCGTGAATTCCCCACACCGGATGCCTGTGATGGCCCTGCCGTGTTCCCGGCATCCATGGAGACAAGCTTTTTTCGTTGCTCGCTTGGCGCCCTTCTCACTGCCACTAACAGAGCAACCGCGACGGCCGATGCCACCTCACGAGTAGGTACGCACTACGGATATTACACATCAATGTACGGATCGCGACTTGCCAATAGTGTCAGCTCACCACCAAAGAGTGCCCAGACGAGATGACTCTGCCAAGTACCGCAACCTGTGAGGATACTTTCTCATTGCCGTTCATCGTCAAGCTCCTACCTACAGATACCTGCCTGGCCTACCTACCCACCCAAGGTACGTTGATGAGGTACATACCTGGCTGGCTACCTTACCTTACCTTACCTTACCTTACCTTCCATCACCATTGCATCTTCCTTCTTATTGCTTGCTCGCCTTGCCAATCAGCCGACTATTTGAGCAGCCATTTACCACCTTGCCCGCCCTTCTTCAGCAGCCCCTCCCTTCCTACCTTCCCTCCTCCAACTCAAACCACTCGACGATCCCGTAAACAGTCAATTCCTTCCCCGATTGATTCCCGCTTCCTCTCATCAAGGTAATCATTCTTGTGCTGCTTGCCCTCTCCATGAGCTCCAGCTCCAGATGCCAAGCTTCGTTTCGTTGACGCTGACCAACTGCGCTTCTAGCCGGCCTCCCCTAGTCACTGCGATCGAGCCACCAGGTTCCTTTCCCCACCTCACTCTCATCGTCGGACGTTGAGCTCTCTCTCCCAGCTTCACCAAAGGTAACTTTCTCAGACCCCAATTCTTCGCAACTCTCAATTCTACTGCAAACACTGCCCTGTAATGTCAATTGGCTTTTTGCGACAATCTTGACGAGCTTCGCACCCAGGATCCAAGAACAACATCGTGAAGAAACACACAACGTGTGGATATCTTCTCTAGGCGCCGACGCCGGATACCCCGGGAATGACGATGGGCACATCCAAGCTCACAGGGCTCTAAAAAGAAAGAGAGACGGTCGTCTCCATAAAATGCCTCAATTGGACAAGCCTCTGACCTCTAGCTCTGGTGTTTTTTCTACAGATCCTGGCCGCATTGGGCAAGCATCACTCATCGCAAACAGTCGCCACGAGCTTCCCTCTCATACTTATTAACTCACTCACCCGTCATCATTGCTTTCTATTTGGCCTCTTGGATTTTGCTACTTCTAATTATATTCTCAATTCTTCTACTTTCATCCGCTGACAGGTTTCTTCTCTCTCCTACAGCCGACTCTCCACTCATCTCACCTCCACTCGCCTTCCGTCAAGATGCCTGCCATCAACACCATCGTCGCCCGCGACGCCGTTCACCAGCTCGCCAAGCGCGAAAACTGGGCTAAGAAGGAGGCTGGAGTCGTCGTCGTCTTCTGCATTATCTTCATCGTCGCCCTCGGAATCTCTGGTCTCATGATCTCCAAGTGCCTCGCCAGGCGCAAGGCAGAGAGACAGGCCAAGGAGTCCCAGGCCGCTTAAGCAAGACCTCTTGCCTCTAATGGAGATTACAAGAGGAAAGCTGAGCTGGGAAAGTAATGAATCTTCAAGTTGGACGCGCTTTGAAGTCGGTAGCAGCACGACGCTCTCTTCGTCGCCTTCGTATACGTCATATTCGAAGAGAGAGTCGCGGTTAGCTACATGTGGAGGAGCCAACATCATCTGTCGACAACAATCATGTTCACACCATACACATCACGCGGATCACCCACTACCAACCGCTCGTCGGTTTCGATTCTCGACACTCCGTCATAGTCTGCAGGATTTGGGTCTCACGAAAGGCGTGTACTGAAGAAAGGACATCCGGGCTGTACATAGCAGCATCACGACGACACGGGGGTTAATGCGCCAGGAGGCGGCTGTATGTCAATCGCGACGCCGCAGATACCTATTTCACACCAAATTTAATGATACCTATTTCACGTTACGCAAAGTCACATCGTTGTCTCTCGTCCACCGTTGATTTCTTGTGTGTTTACCGGATTGTTTATTCAAAGTCTTTCCTCCACTAACACAGGCATTCCCTGACTTGTGTTAGTAAGTGCTCGAGAATTGGACCCGGTTGTCATCCACTCTTCACGTCGTCTCCAGTTATTGTTTGGAAGAAACAATCCCAACTCCGTTATTTTATCTTTACCAGCGCATGGTAGCGATTCAATTCGGACATCAGATGGCATGATGTTAGCATACGACTCACTAAACCTGGTTTTTTTTATTTTTTATTTTTTTCGGCGGTTCAGGGAACAGACCCCCGTCGCAAGAAATCGAGACTTGGAGACTTGGCATCGATCGCGGCGTGTCCCTACTGCATGCGGTCGCACGTGGGAGTTTTGAGACGACTCAGACGAGACGCCTCTTTTTGTCTTGGTCCTCGTTGATTACCTACTAGTTCGGATACATTTCAGAGGCGCATTCTTGGTAAGGCAGGTTATTTGGTGCCTTCGGGACTTGCGTCGCGCTTACACGCCTCCCACGCTGGAAGGATCACTTCCCTGGGCATGTCGCCGGGTTTTAAGCTGCTAGTGCTGACAAGTGAGGATCCACCACTTGCTTAACAACCGCAAACCCGCGGTACTCAGTCTTATCCCAGACCGGGTTAACGAACCTCAAGTTCATCCGTGATGACGACCTCAACTTGTGGTAGAATCCTCAGCTCTGTTGCTATCAGACGCCACGGTCGCGTCGTATATATGGCCATGCACTTCGCTTTGAGATCTCCCGCGTCGTCTGCTGTTTGATGAATTCACATGTTTTAATTACGTGGTCTCGAACAAAAACTGCCTCCATCTTCGAACGTCTTCCTCGCCGCATACTCACACTATTCGGTCCAACTAAGGGATATCAGAGACCAACCTCAAACCAAAGCCAGGACCAGATTGGAAATTTTACGGTACCTGCATGTAAAAGATGGACCCACAACTACCGCCCCCGAGGCCCGACAGTCCTCCACGCCGGCTTCGTGCCTGCGCGCCGTGTACCCGGGCCAAGGCCCGCTGTAACTTCCGCGAGGAGAACGCTCGCCAGCACCTCTGCGATCGGTATGTTTTCCAAAAAAGACCTCGTATGAGAAGCCATCCCCCCGGGTGCCATCTGTGGAGGGATTTGGCTGTTTAAAGACTAAGTGTGTACAATTCAACTGACGTTATGTGACGGGGTTCAGATGTGAGCGGCTCAAGATTGACTGCTCCGCCAAGACGAGGGGCGTAAGGAGGACGCGGCAGATCAAGCCTCTTGTCAAGTAAGTTTCATCTCTCATGAATCTCGGAATGTATCTATTGTCAAGTGTTTTATTTTCCCTCCTCAGTGGGACACTTGGGCATAGCAGCATCTTAAGAGCACAACGGCCGTGATTAGAGACCTCTACTAACACATAAACACCACAGCCGCGTCGCAACACTAGAACAACAAATAGCCCACCTCGTCACTCCAGAAAAGTCTCCAGCGGCCTCAACGCCCTCAGCAGGAACCTCAACCTCGACCCCCTCAACCTCCTCGCCTCCCTCACACTCACACTCACACCCATCAGCCCCCCTCATCCAAAGGAACCCCCCAGGCCCTGTAACCCACAACCTCCCCTCCTACTACCAGTCCTCCTCTTCTCACTCCCCTTCCTCATCCTTGGTCGTAGCCTCAATGGCAACACCGCCCCTAGGCCTAACCTGGTCCCAAGCATCAAACATCCTCGCCGACTTCCGCGCAAACTTTGTCCCCAACTTCCCCTTTATCCAGATCGACGGACCAACCGTGGAACCGGGATCGGGATCCCCGCAGCGGCTCGCGCGCGAGAAGCCTTTCCTGTTCCGCGCCGTCATGCTCGCTGCCGCGCCGGTGGGGAAGGCAAGGGCCGAGGCTATGCATCGTGAGGTGCTGGCTGATATGGGGAGGCGGATGATGCTCGAGGAGGAAGGGGGCTTGGATTTGTTGCAGGGGGTGTTGGTTATCATTCTGTGGTGAGTACGTCCCTTCCATTGGACTGAACCTTGCATCACGTTCCTCGCCGGCGTCTACTGGGGTCCTCAAGGATATCAAGAAGAGCAATTCAACTGACAGAGTACTCCGTACAACAGGGCAGAGTGCAGATACTGGTTCGACAAACAAATCACCCGCCTAGTCTACACAGCCCTAGGCTACGCCCACAGCCTAGGCATCACTAAACCCCCACGCTCCCTCCTCCAACCCTCCCCCTGCCGCCCCGGCTCCCAATACCCAGCCCAGCAGCAATGGCAGCAGTGGCACCAACAACAACAACCAGAAGACTGCTTCTCCAACAAAGCATCCCTCAGCGCGACAGAGCACCACACCCTCGAGGAACAGCGCACCTTTCTCGGCCTCTTTTGCGTCGTGACGTCCAACTGCGCACAGTTCTCACGCAGGCAGAACCCTCTCCTTCACTGTCTTGGTTCGGACGGCGGACGTAAGTCTCCTCCTTCTCAGGGGCAGCCACAGCTCGGGTACTTGGACATCTGCTACGAGAACCTCGCCGCGTCCGGGAGCCTGGAGGACCGGATGGCGGCCAGGATGTTCAAGATGGCAGCTACCTCTGCGCGTGTCGCCGACGGGTTCGGCCCCGTGATCGACGGCGAGCGCGGGAGAGGGATGGGGGACGGGTTCGAGGAGGAGGTTGGGCGGATTCGTGCTGGTGTGGAGGATGTTTTGGAGGGACTTGATCCGCGGGATCCCTATTATGGTAACACCCCCCCCCTTTCCCCTTTCCCCTGTCCCCTTTATCCCAAAGTCCATCATGGCATATACGGAAGCCTCCTCAAGAGACCAGAACAAGAGAAGAAAACTAAGACTCAAAAACAGCATACCTCAACCTCCAACACAAAGCCCTCCTAGTCCAACTCTACGAACCAGCAACAAAACCCCCGACTTGCTCTTCATCCTCTCTATACCCCCCCGCCTTCCCAAACATAATCACCGCCGCCACCACCACCAACACACCACCCAACCGCACAACCTACCTCCACGCAGCCCTCTCCGCCGCGCGAACCTACTTCGACGCCGTCCTCGCCTTACCACCAGAAGCCTACATCTACCGCACCTCAGTCGACATGGGCCTAGCCCAGGGCGTCCTCGCCGTAACAACACGACTGCTCGTCCTCCACGGCGTAGAGGGCTGGGGCCTACCCCGCGCGCGTGCGAAGATGAACTTCGCCGACGTCTGCGACAACTTGATCACGTTTCTCGGACGGGTGCTGCAGGCGGGCAGGGAGAGGATGGGGCGGCTGAAAGAGGAGACGTGGGTTAGAGGTGATGGTAGTGGTGGTGGTTGTGGCAGGGCGTATAACACCGTCGAGTTTGACTGGGACGATATCAGTGGGGGTAGCGACATTGATGCAAGAGGCTCCATGTGCGAGGACTTGATTGGGAAGATGAGCTGGATCAAGGATTGGTACGAGACTCGCGTTCGAGCGGAGGATAGCGGCGTGACTACCACTGCCGGCGGTGGCGGCGGGGGGAGTGAAGCGGCGAACAAGGAGTTGATGGAGGAGATTGCGAGGATTTGGCACTGGCCTGCGGACGCGGCGAGTATGCCCATGTTTGGGGGTTTGATTAACCCCTTTGATATTTGTTACGACAGTATTTGACGAGACACAATGTCCATTTACGATTCCCAGCGAGAGAATGATGGTTTACGAGCACAGAGGTGTATTCACCGTGCCATGTCTATGTAAAGAGATAATAAAAATACAGAATCTGGGTATGCCCTGGAATTCATCCGTTCGCTTGTCGTTGCGCCATGGTAATAAATAAAGTCAGTCGGTACAGTCTATCGTAGCATACGGTCTACCACCCCCGTTCCTTGGATCTGAGCTATCTTTGAGGGCTCTCTTGAAATCTTCTGTCGCAGAGGCACACACGACCAGGTGTGCCCTGGTCATTGCTCTCCTTAACACGCGGCCTCTCACTCAGAGGAAATCCCATGCAATCAGCATGGGTAGTGCCACCAACAGGAACAAACAAGCGATGAGCGCTGGAATGACGGGTGGCACAGACTCAGCTGCTTCCTCGAGGAACCAAAATAAGTCGGCGAGCGGTACAAGAATTACTCTACGGAGCAGATCGATAGCACTCCGTGAACGACGGCAACAACGACAGCGGGTCCAGAAGCTGTGGCGGTAATTGACATCGTCGTGCTTGGGTGCTGAGAGAGCATTCCGCACATCGGCACTCAGGTCTGGTAATGAACGGGAAGATGGTCGACCTTTTGTTCTTGTCAGCACGAGAGTTTCTGATAATCCTCGGGAAATAAAACAGATAAATGCCAGAGCATACAAGAAAGGTTGTGTGATGAACTGATTCAGTGGGTGAGATGGTGGAGACACATCAACGGGAGTGAGTGGGTGTTTGTGGACAAGATAAGTGGAGGACCGGGGAGAAGAGAAGATCCCGAGAATGTAGGATTAGGCAAGTGGGTAGGGGGTTGGACGCCGGATACTCACTGAGGGGGTTCCGGGGTGGCAGCGGCGACCGGGCGCCGGAGGCCGGAAGGGGAGACCTGCTGCCGTCGGGCGGGATTTCCTGGGTCCGACCCTTAGTTCTGGCGTAGTAAGCTAGCTAGCTGTTAGAATACCGATAGAAACGCATGACAGATAGCCACGGGTAAAGATGGCGGTGAAGAGACGTACGCATTTTCTCTTACTCGAGCGGTCGTGCAGGCGGACTTTGTCCTACTCTTGGGCTTGGTAATACCGGTCGTGGAGCGAGGCTTTCCGTGATAAGTTTGGACGTCCTTGTTGTCCCCGGTCGGCTGCTGTTCAATCGCAAGAGCCGGGACGTATGTGTTGATGATGCCAGAGATGAAGGGCTGGCATTCCTCGGAATCTCAATAAAGGGAGAGAGATTGGGCGGGGAAAGGAATGTTGCAAGCGGAATTGCTTTGGTGGCGGACCAGTTTAGCTTGGCCCCCCTTTGCCTCCCCCTCGGTCTCTGTTTCTTGCAGGTATCCGTACAGGATGGGGCCAGGAAACGTGTTGTACGGATGATTCGATTGAACAAGGCTCTTGGACCTCCTTTGATGTCTGATGTGCGCGAGATTCCGAATCGACAGGTATAAATCTGAAATGAGAAAGACTGCCTCGCAACGTCGAGCTGATTGAGTGGGATGGGATGCCAATGTCGCTATGTGGATGCCAAGACCAAGGGCCTGGGTGTTGTGACCGATGGGAGGTTGGAAAGTTGATGCGGTGGGCGGTGCACGAGATGCAACCAAGTCTCTCTGCGTGTACGAAGTAAGGACGAGTATTCGCAGATGGCGGAAAGAACTGATGAGGTAAGGTAGGTGATGCAGCCGATGTAGAGATCTACAGCCAGCTGCAGCGTGAGGGATCCGTACTCCGTACTTGGCAGCTGCAAAATAAATGTGGATAGGAAAGGGAAGCGAGGCGAGAGGCAAATTGGTGGATAACCTCAGTTAGTAGGTATCCGTACATGTATCCGTACCAAACACGAAGATGTCAAGGTGAAGATTGAAGGAGAGAAGCCACGGGCGATGCTTGATGCCAAGAAATCAAAACAGAAGCCAACCAAGCGTGGCTGCTCAACCCGCACAGATGCCGCTGCAAGCGTCGAAGGATTTGGATATGTTCCTTCGTTGTTGCCCTGGGTTTCTCTGTCCCCGTGCTGTGCAGTGCTTTGGTGCTTAGCCGTGTAGTGCTTGCTGTGCTTGCTGTGCTTGCTGTGCTGTGCTTGTTGTACAATCTTTTTAGAGTTTGGCGCCAAAGTACAACTGAACCCCAAGCATTGCTGTGTAATTGTTAGCTCCTCCTCCCCCGTTGATGTCCGTCGTTTGATTGATTGGAAATGCTTGGCGTGGAGATGAAGAGGTGAGGATAAGCCACAATCGCTAGGCCCGCGTGAGCATAGGTCCTAGAAAAACGGATAGGATGGGCGGCGAGGCTGGCTAGTCATCATCACAGAAACCAAGGAATCACTCAGAGTTTCCGACTACTCTCGAGTCTCTAGCAAATGAAAAGGGGGGCGGGGACGGACGGGTGGTAAGGCATTTCTTCTCCGCCGAGAAATGCCAGTTGGCCAAATCATGACTGGGTGCCGCCCGCCCTCCAGGTGACATTCCCATCAGAAGATTCAAGAGGACTGAGGAGGGAAACCTTCAAGTTTGGAGGACGTTTTGCACAGCCTCCTTTTCTCGAACGCCGTCCCTTGCCGGGAACCACCTTGTCGACCCCGGTGGGCGCGTGCGATTAATGCCGCCCAAATTTGCGCTTCATGCCGCGAGGTGAGAGGTCTAGTCCAAGACTCCCAAGACTCCAAGGTGAGTATGGGGGGCGGCGATGAGCACAGGCCCTAAAGGTAAATACTAAACCCGCCAAGACTGACTGAGGATGACAAGTTGTGACGACCGAGTTGCAGAATTGTATATTTCTGTATACACCTCATGTACAAGAGATGATATAACCGTTACCCAAGTGGCAATTGTCGGAAGCAAAGCGCTTCTCATTTATAACTCCGAAACAGAGCAGGTGCCCGACTGGGCAGCCGCTTTCCGTACCAAGGTACGGAGCATTCAACGTCATAAACACAATTACCTCCAGCTCTTTGCTCAAAAGTATCAAAAAGACAATTTGCCAAGGAAAGTCATTAGAGCCAGCACAGCCAGCATACCTCCGCTCATAACCATGTATTCCTCGTGCTCAGCCGCTTATAACTACTCCGCTCTTGTCCATGGTACCCCGTATCAGCAGACAAGTCCTGCTTGGAATACTTGCCGCGCCACGGCCTATCGTTCGCCTCTTCGAAAAAGTAGTGATTTGCACCGCTCGTGTACGCAACGCGCCACGGCACAACCAGATCCCTCTTGACCGGCCCGCCGCCGCAGCTGCCCTTGAGCTGCTCGCTCGGCGGCGAGTTGACGGCCAGCGCAAACAGGTTCTGCGGCTCTGTAAAGTCCGTCACCAGGCCGGAGCGGGAGAGGAGGTAGGCGAGGCAGATGATGTTGATCACAAAAACGAGGGCGAGGACGAGGTAGAAGCACTTTTGCCACTCAGCGCTGTGACCCGAGGTGTATTCCTGTGTGCGGATCGAGGCGTTGAAGGGGTCTAGGCTACCCGGCGCGCCGAGCTGCGTCTTTTCGTGGCGCCAGTAGTGTTCGAAGGGGGTGTTGAGACCGCCGATGATAAGTGTTGATGAGGCGTAGACGGCGAGGGCTTCGGCTATCGACGGGAGGAGGGGGTTGAGCTGCGGCTCTTGGAGGACGAGTTGGGTGAGGATGCGGGCGTTGGAGGCGTTGTTGTTTTGGGCTCCGCCGTTGATGTCCATTGACAGGCGCCATTGATCCGCAATGTTCTACGCAGAGACATGGGTGAGTAACAACGAAGAAAGTGACGAGCGAAAGGAGTTGTTAGGGGCTCCTTACCCTCCAGTCCGTCACGGGGGTAGATTCCGTGACTTCGGTGTGGACGTTGGTGTAGCTGTCCGTATCGTCGGGGTCATCGCAGTGCGCTTGCATGTGTGCTCCAGCTGTGCCCGAGATGTTGAAATGAGTTGAGCAGTTAGGTGACACCCAGGATCTCATCTCGCAAAGAGTATAATCCGTGATGGAAGCTGACTTTGTGAGTAAGTAGATAGCGTCGCCCACTACCGATGTGTTGGTTATCATGTTGTAGTCCTCAGGGTACTATCGGTTACTATTAGCCACTTCTTCGTTAATGTGCTCATCAGGATCACTTACAAGCGGGAACACCGGCGGCCGTCGCCCATAGTCCTCGCCCCAGCGAAAGATTTCATCCACCGACGTTCGATTCAGCCACTCAGTTTCCGAAGGGCTGGGAACATATCTCTCCCAGTCCGATGGACCGGTTTTCTGACCTGGAACTGTCGTGTGGTCGTAGTAAAACTCGGCAACGGGCCACGCTGTATAAATCAGTGGCTCCAATTCCTCGGGAGACATGTTGACACACATGACATTCAGTGCCGGCGAGACCACGCTCGCTCTGATGCCGTACTCGCCAACGCCTGATAAGTCATTCGGCTGAAGAATCTTGTTGACGGGATTCGTTGCTGCATCATAGACACTCGGGTGAGGCATTGCGAGTGTCACATTGTTAATTATCCTGCCGAACCGCTCGTGTTGCTCAGTCGTGTTACTATTGGTCGTCTCAATCCAAGTCGAAGTGAGAGTTGTGTTGTCGTACAGCAACGCCGTTCCAACTGGACGATCTTGAACGTCAACAGCAGCGCTTGTGCCGTTGCGATTGATGGCTTCCCAGTCACCTAGAAACGAGACCAAGTTGCGGTATGCTTCACACAAGTTGTCAGCATCAATCAGACAGTACATCGCCATTAGAAAGACGCCTACATTGACCAGCATATTGCACTTCAAGGCAAGCGTTTCCTGCGATATCAACACCCAATGGGTCACTATCTCGCAACGGTGTCGGGCAGGTTTCACGCGCATAAGGGGGGTTCATGTAGGACGCCAGGACATAGCCGCTCAATGTCTTGGTCTCCCACTCGCCGAATTTGAGTTTGGGCGTGATCATGGCGTCTGACGCAGTTGTGTAAAACGTTGAAGCAATGGTTGCAACGAGAGACACTACTCCGAGAAGGGTCATACCGGCGTACGGCAAAGTCTCCCAATGTGTGATCAGAAATCCAGGTTGCTATCAAATGTCAGACTAATCCGGCAACACGACACGACCTTGACTCACAATAACCCAGTTCCTCATTGTCATCTCAGCCAAGGTCATGCCCTCTGACCTTCTCACGAATGCGCGGCGTGTTAATACCTGACCGATAAAGGTAACAAACACGGTCACGAAAGATATTTCAATCGTCTTGGCGAACATTGCGCATACCAAAGATGCTGTTGCTGGTAGGATGCCACCGCTTGATGAGATTTGGGGGCCCCAACGCGGCTGCACAATAGCCACGACGAGCCAGAGGCAGCTCAGTCCTGTGGAGTAGAATGAAAGAATCAAGATGGATATTGAAAGCCAGTTATGCTTCTTCCTGTGAACATCATTCCGTGAGTCACAATAGGTCGGCGGACGGCCTCAATTGCGTGTCAGTAGTCACTCGGGATGGACTAGCTATACTGGGCACGGCTTACCGAATCTCTTATAAAATGCTTCCTCGTCGTCCATTGGATCAGGCTCTTCAAGAGAATTCTCATCACGTTTTGTTGAACTTTGACCAGACGTCGTTTGAAGCGGCCTGACCTGTTGCCGATTCTCTTCCTTTCCTGGAGTCACATGTCCTAGGTCTCCCATTTCCTCCGCCTCTAGGAGAGGCCATGGCTTCGAAGACTTTGGCGGATCATCCCACGCCATTGATGTTTTGCGCTTTGAAGTTGCTGTGTGTTTCCCGTCTGGAGACGACCAAGATGATAGTATGGGCGAGATTATGTCTAGATCTGACTCGGGTGACGACGGTGCGACTCGGCGTCCTGTTATTCGTGGTGGTGCAGGTCTAGGCTTCGGTGTACCTAGAAGGCCTTTGTTGGAACGAGGCGTGGCGGGCGAGCTGCTCTTAGAACCAACGGGGACGCGTGCGAAGGAGACTTGGTTGGTAGCTCCTTCCACTGATATGCCAAAGGGGTCTCTTCCGTAGAAGCTTGGCTTTTCAGATTGAGATGGGGCGGTGCTCTGGTTATGTGTAGTGCCGTTGAGGGTCGAAAGGTCCATGTCGAAACCAGGTGTCATTGGTTCATAGCCATCTTTCCGGGGAGGTGATGATGAAAGAAAGCCGTTTGGAAAAGAAGAGTTGCCATCTTGCCTTTGCGAGCCGAGCAGGTGAGTTTCCTCCGCCTCAGGGATGGGGTCTATGGAGAGGGAGACGTGACTACGATCGGTCTCTCCCATGATGGGTGGGTACCAGAGAATCTCAAGGTCCTGGTGTCACTACAGGGCAAACATCAAAGACCGACGATGATCCAATGAGACATGAAAAAGGGCGGTGGTTCCGTCTCTCCAAAGATTGGCGCAGCGTCTGGTTTCTGATGTGGTATCTTTGGATAATACGGGAGATGGATCCTTGGCGCCTGTGATGAGAGTTGGTTCCAATCGGGGGTATGTCGGCTGTGCCGACAGCAAGTCAAGCAATGCTTCTTGAGATACTGGTGGTAAAGGCGGAGGTGATCGTCTGGACGTCTGGACGTGCGGTGGATGCCAACGTCCGTTGAAGCCGTAATTACGTCGCGTACAGCGAGGTCTTGGTGTTGCGTAGCACAAGATGTGACACAGCACAAACAAATCAGAGTGTGTTGTATGAGACTCGCAAGGGGATGTGTATGAAACCTTGTTGGCTGGGTGTTGGAACCGTTTGTCGTCGTCTAGTTACGTTTCCTGGAACAGGATTGACGGAGTTCAAAGGGGCATCCTTCCGGGACGCGGACCGCAAACGGGTGCACAGGGAGACCAAAATTAGCATGCGAAAAAAAGGAACAGAATGGTGCATATGAGACTTCGTGGTGTCTGTGAGACCAAAGGCGAAAACAGGGAGAGGTATGATGAAGCAGTTGAAACATGAAACCAAATGTATTAGTTGGAAAGGGGGAAGAGAGGCTCTCCGAAGCTGGTTTATCTTGAGATTAAACCGACCTCAGCTTGTGGCCTAGGCAGGAAAACCGGATGGCATCGGGGAGGAAGAAGACTTCTTCATATGTGAGAGCCTCGACTGCTAGATGCTGTCAACTCCATCCTCCTGGCCCACCTCGCCTGTCGTGTCGAGGATCACTGCTTCAAACTCGCAGGGAATTCAGGTAGAATATGCAAGAATCCGGCGCGGATCTTCGGACACGTAGAGTGAACCTCTACCCCGTATCGCTGAGGCTATCTTACCTGACATAACGGTGCTCAGCCAGGGGGTGTTTGCTGGGAAAGAAGGCTAGCTTTCTCAAGCAACGGTGCATGAGCTGACGGAGAGAAGGGGGATTGGAGGGGGCTTCAAGCGGGAGAAGCGAGGGTCACCGCCGCCCAAACCTGCATAATGTCCGGGGGGGTAGTGCAAAGTCTGGATCGCGGCGCGGATGAGGCTAGCAATGGAGAGACTGTTGGTTAGGTCGGCCAGGGTGGCCGCATCCCGGAATCAAGGCTTGGCTCCGTTGGTTGGAGTCGTGGAACCTTGTCAGACTCTTCTTTTTCAGACGAGGCCGATGCAAGGGAGACGAACATGACGAACGTGGTTCGAGTGTAACAATATGTCCAAAGAACATGCCCCCCTCCCCCACGTCCATCTAGCTTGCGCTTATCGATCGGTTTGAGCTCTTGTAGCGTACGATGCAGGAGATGCTCGATGGGGGTAGATAGAGCGAGGCTGTGCGGCTGCGGCTTGCCGTTCGTGACCCAACTCCCAAGTTGTGCACCACACGTTCTCGTCACACGCATGATGCCGCATCCTCCTCCATGTTGTTTCTAATTTGGACCATCCCACCGCGGCGGAATCGTCCTAATCAAGCTAGTCCACCCACCGCGTGTGGTAGACCTTTCGGTCGAGGTTCTTGGTAAATTCCTCTTGTCACCGCTCCAAGATACCTAGTCATCGGGTTACGGGCACGAGCAAGGTACACAACGGGCGATCAACGACTCGCTGCCCTCTCCCAACAGATCGAGCGGCGTAGTGCTTACACGTGGGAATCTTCTCGTCTCATTTTGGTTTTCATTACTCTGTAACAGTGAAAGAAAGAAGCCACTGCTTACAATATCCTGATATCATCTATCAAACACCCTTCCCAGGATACATGCGCTTCGCCTCTGCGCCGATCGCCGCCAGCCTGTACACGTAAAGGTCCGCCCATGGTGATTAAATGCACAACTTCATAGCTCTCAAAATAGCATCAGCAGCTTATGCTCGGACTGCACCTGCTCGTCTCGACGCCTGGCTTCCAGCGCCAGCCCTTCTTTGAGAATTCGGCTTGTTCAACGTGTACTTGGCGAAGGCGCGTGCCAATGCCTTCTTGCAACTGACCTTCTGGCTTCCGACGAAACTTTCGACAATTACGGCAATGGCTCTGTCAGTATCCTCTGCCTTACAGTACTCTGAGAGTCTCATCTTTGCGAAGGCCTCGCTAATACGGATAATGGCTTCGAGATGACGTACCTGTGGTGATGTTAGTTGGCTTGTTATTTCGGGGTGTCATTTGGAACTACTCACGGTGATGGGATATGCGCCAGTTGCCAGGGATTCTCTTCTCATATCGGCGAACAGGCGCGCAACCTTGTCTTCGTCCATATTGTACAACTTGGGACTGACACGATCGCGCGCATACAGAATGTACTTGCGAAGGAGTGCTTGAGGGATCTCGCCCTCCTTCCTCTGCGATTCTGCTTGCGTTTCTTGGTTCTCTGACTCGTGCTCGACCTCCATCGAATCCTCCCCGGGTTGTGATGTCGATGGATGGCTGCGGCTGTGAGAACCAACGATAAACCGAGCAAGACGCTCGTCCTCTTCAGGCTCAACTGTATCCCGGACGACGCAAAGAATGTCGAAACGAGACAAGATAGGCTCTGTGAGTTCAACGTTGGCGGAGAAGGGGATTGTTGAGTTGTATCGACCGCCAATAGGGTTAGCTGCAGCAATGATACCGCAGCGAGCCTGAAGAGTCGTGACGATACCAGCCTTGGAAATGGAAATAGTCTGCTGCTCCATGGCTTCGTGAATTGACGTCCTGTCCTGGTCATTCATCTTGTCGAATTCGTCAATCAGGCAGGTGCCCTTATCGGCAAGCACCAAAGCGCCGCCTTCGAGAGTCCACTCGCTCGTCAGAGGGTCTCTCCGGACACTGGCCGTCAAACCAACGGCACTGGCTCCCTGTCCCGTTGCAAAAACGGCACGATGAGCCGTCTTTTCCACATACTTGAGGACTTGGGACTTCGCCGTACCGGGATCACCCAGCAACAGAACGTTGATGTCTCCGCGGACTTGGTGAGAGCCTCGCCCTACTTTCGCAACACCTCCAAACAAGGACAGCGCCACCGCCGTCTTGATATCATTATGACCGTAGATACTCGGCGCCATGGAGTTGACAATCTTCTCAATGATACCGGGTTCGCGAGACAGCTTGCGGATCTCATTCTCATCCTCTTCAGTCATGCGGAAGCCTGCAAGTTGGTCGTGGGACTTGACAACGTTGTTTGCCTCCAGAATAGTGGCGAAAACAGGGAATCCGTTCTTGTTGTTCAACTGAGCGTCGTAGTTATTTCTGTATACGCCAGTCACCTCAATCTCTTCACCAGGCTTGGCCTTGTCGATAAGGTCCCAGAGAAGGATGACGTCTCGGTGGCGAGGCAAGCGACCTGCTGGGACTGTGCCAGGCGACTCCTGGAGGGTGAGCTTCTGGTAGTTACGGTATACCGTCTTTTCAGAGTTCAGAGTGAAGGGGCCTCTGGACTGGCAGGCTTGGCAGTACGAAACTTTAACCTCGGTATTCGCTTCTTGTTGGAATGGGCCGAGTGTGACGCCGCACTTGGTGCAATCGAATTTGACATACTTGAGCTGAGGGAAGACGCCGGTTCTCTTCGTGACAACTCCGCTGACACGCACCAAACAGTTCAAGTGTGATTGACGAAGCTGTCTCAGGGTATAGTGAACGGGAAGGTCGAAAATGCGGACGTGGATTTCGGAGTGGATACGCTCGTAGTCGGGGTAGTGAAGGAGCACGACATCCATGGCAACCTCATCGAAGAGCTTGAGCATCTCGGAGGGTGCGTTGGCCAAGAAATAAGCGAGAATTGCCTTGGATGTAGAGAGTTCTTCGTAAGAGACTTCAAGAGACTCAGCGTTGATCTCACCAAGGGTACGAATGCGGTTTCCGTAGACAGAGGAGCCGTGATCGTCGGTGTACTCTGTCAAGAAAGCTTTGAACTCTCTCTTGATGGTCCGCTGCACGAATGGTTGGGACACCCATTCCGTCAGACTAGCCGCCTTGACATCCTGCAGGGCCTCGAGAGAAAGCTCTTCATCCATGATGTCGGCATCCATGTCTTCATCGGGATCCTCGTCGTAACGATGGCGCCGACGTCGGGGTTGAGCCGAAAGGTCGATGTCGCCTTCGTCATCTTCTCCAGGCAGGAACGCGGCAGGAACTCGTTGGCGTCGAGCGACTTCTCTGTCTCTACGATTGAGCGTGGCCTCGAGCCGTCTTCTCGCAGCTAGGTCCATGTCTCCGTATTCGCCCTCGTCGTCGATGTCGAGAGCTTCGTATCCATCATCGTCCCTGGCTCTGTAGTCTACCTCGAATCCCTCACGGAAAAGGTCGACTTCGTCTTCGGCCATTTCATCAAGTTCGTCCAAGTCATCCTGAATCTCCGCGTCGTCCTCAATGTCCTCGTCGTCGTCCCCACCGTGTGCCATGAGAGGAGCGGGAGGCGATGAGGGCATAGGACTCGAAGCTGGGCCGATTGATGAGCCATCGTCGCCATTTGTGCGACCACGCTTGCGACTCGATTGTGCGGCCAGTCCTCTGTTGGCAGAGCTGGGGTTGCTTCGAAGGGGAGAACTGCATAAACGATTAGCGATGAAGTCTTTTCCTCATGTACCACAGTGGAGCGACTCGTGTCAGGGCCGACTGCAGCAATACCGTGAGCCTTACCTCATGGCGGCGGTGTGTCAAGAAGGCTCTGTGAACTGAATCGACTATCCTTCTAGACTGCGGAGGTTTGTGACAAATTCGACAGAAGCGGATGTGAAGAAGAGGGGGGATGCAGAAACGGGGAGAAGGAGTGGGATGAAATTACTAGAGGGCCCCATCCACGTCGCCAGGGGGAATCGCGTCAGGAGTGAGCGCGTAAAGTGGCGCTTTGCCTAAACAGGACAACGCGTAAATGGGCAATTGTGGACAGCTGCGAGGAAAGTGCAGGGTACGTATCTGACGTATTACCATCCCCAAACGCGACTTCTCAATGGTGCTGCTCTGCTTCCATACCTTCGCTGTCGCAATCAATCGATCTGTGGATTTTAAATCCATTTCTTTCGCCATTCTTTGACGATTGCTCCAACCATTCAGGAATCATTCGATCATCTGGAGTTCAGATTGCGCATTTCTCACAATGTCAATGGACCCCCCTCCACCACCTGCTCCGGCTGGCGACGCTGATGTGCCGGTCGTCGCGCCGAAGACGACACGCAGCGAAAGCTTCTCGTCACAGAAATCCACCGACTCTCAAACTGCTGCTGAGTGCGCCATTCTTTCATATCCACCAGTGTTGAGCCTCGGCTGACAGCTGTCTTTCGCACAGATTCATTAGAGACCAGATGCAACTAGAAGCCGACGCGCGCGAGGCTCTTCCCTATGTTCGTCTTACCGCAACTCCCTTCTACTACAAGATCAGCCATCCTAACTTTCTACAGAGCATCGAAAGCTGCACCAAGATTCTTGGTTCCCTTCGCCAGAGTGTCTTCGCCTGCCTTACCTGCAATCCTCCGCCCGCCGATTCGAAGGACCCTTACGATGGTGCAGGAGTTTGCTATGCTTGCTCTGTCCAGTGCCACGGCGAGCACACCCTCGTCGAGATATTCACCAAGAGAAACTTCACGTGCGACTGCGGTACTAAGAGATTCCCGTCTACCAACCCCTGCAGTCTGCGCATCAACCCTGCGACTAATACCAAGGGCGGCGTGCACTCGGAGGAGCCGGACGCGAACAACAAGTACAACCAGAACTTTAGGAACAGATTCTGTGCGTGCGAGTGTGATTATGATCCGTTTCAGCAGAAGGGTACCATGTTCCAGTGCTTAGGACTGGGTACGTCCGAGACAGGCGGCTGCGGCGAAGACTGGTACCACCCTGGCTGCTTGGTTGGAATGGGGCCCAATTGGTTTGAGGGCATGAAGAAGGAAAATCCTACAACTGGGAAGGATCCCGCAGAGGCCACACCTTTGCCCACAATCTCGGAAGATTCAGAAGCGCACCCCGGGGACAAAGCCACAACCGCCAAGAAACAGGATGAGGATGGGGAGGACGAGGACGAAGACCCACCGATGCCCCCCGGCTTTCCAGGCGAAGATGACTTTGAAGCATTTTTATGCTACAAATGTGTTAACGCCAACCCGTGGATCAAGAAATATGCGGGCGCCAAGGGATTCCTACCAGCGGTCTTCTCGACGCAGAAGAGCGCAGATGCATCAGGCACAGAGGAGACAGCCAAGAAACGAAAGGCAGAAGAGGATGTCGACTTATCAAACACTAAACGATTCAAAAGTACTTCTGGGTCAACCGAGGACGAGCTCGACAGCAGTGCTCCGGAAGTCAAGCAGGAGACTCAGGAGGCATCGTCCGCTACCTGCCGGTGGGCTGCACTTCCATCACCACCGGCTGAAGAGTTCTCGCTCTTTATGACAGAGGACTTTCGCAACAACATCTGTCGATGTTCATCATGCTATCCTAATCTAGACCCGCACCCACAGCTTCTGGAAGAGGAGGAAACGTACGAGCCGCCTCTGTCTGACGGCGGAATCTCGGAGCACGGGGGATCCACAAATGGCAGCGGCAGCCTACTAGATCGTGGAGAGAGTGCCTTGCGCAATGTAGATCGTGTCCGTGCAATCGAAGGCGTCATGGCGTACAACCATCTGAAAGACCAGCTGAAGCCGTTCTTTCAGCAATTTGCAGAGAGCGGCAAAGCGATCGGCGCAGAGGACATCAAGTCTTACTTTGCTAAACTCAGAGGCGACGATCAGGCCATCAAGGATGCGGGAGGGGCAGCGAATGGGTCAAAGGACGAAGAGAATGACCAGCGTCGGGAGCAAAGTGGCTACTGATCTACCTGGGTATCACGGTCTCCTTGGCACTTTAAGTTTTGTTGTATGATAGCGTGTATGCCGGATTCGGCTTGATGTCGACCGGCAGATGACTTGCCACAAGGATATGGTTCATGAGGATATAGGCCCTTCTTCAATTGAGATCATCTGGGTTGAGCTCACCCAGCTCCGAATATTAATTTCATTTTTCTAGAAGACCGAGTGCTGGGTCAAGCTCATCTCGCGCCTCCTTGAGAAGCTTATCACATTTCAACCTCATCTTGAAACTGCCCACGCTCAACGCTTCTGCGTACCTGGCCGGTCGCTCTTTACTAGGTAAGGGGTTATGAGTGCAAAGTAGAATATTGGCTACTCAGACATGAAAGGTGTGCCTATCGCGGTGCCAACTCTCCAGGTTGCAGGCCATACGACAACCAGCTGCTTATGTTCTATGGCGCTGTGAGCACATGGCTAAAGTAAGCTTCAGGCTCGATTTTTTGTCACAGGACAACGAGCATGAGGGCTTCTTCGAAAAAAGCCCCCCGTGCACCCTCAAAACGCGTCATGGCTATTCCAAGTAAAGTATGTCAGCCATGATGGCCGCAGTGAGGCTGGTCTGAGTTTGACATCGGGGTACACACTGTTGACGTGCTTCCTATCCAGAATGGCATCGTCGATTTTTGATCTTGTTTTGAAAAAGCTGGGAGTTATAAGGTAGACTAGTCCCATTGATGAAGCCGAATTTAATGGATCAGTTCCAAATCTCCTCCTGCTCATGCTCGTCGAGAGGTCTCAACTCTCGAGATCTTCTTGAACATTTCGGTTACTTCCTGGACTTCCGAACCACAAACCACTCGGACCTTGATTATCCTCTTCTACGGGTGAATTCATATACATCATTTCCTCGCTAGAGCGTGGCACCAGAATCACCACGGGCCAGGCTTGCGTGAGGACCTTGGTTGGCACTTCCCGATACGGCGCCAATCCGGCGGCGGGACTTGGGGCTTTCAAGATGGCAGAGAGCAATTCTCTCTGCCATCTTGAAAGCCCCATTTCTGATATTGAGCTCAAGGAATAATGTTGTTGAACGTCGAGTGATTCCTCGGCATGGCTGGATCTATCATGTTTGGTAGAGAGAAAGAAGATAGCTGTCTGGGATGAGCGCGAGTGGAAAGAAGCCTTGGAGCAACTGCCACTCGTGTAGCCGTAGAGACCCGGAACGCCCTTTCCAAACCTTGTGAAGTCTCGATCGTCTCATGACCTGTATCCTGCCCATAAACCATCTTTGTTATCGTTACATGAGTCGATCAGAGTGGTCGAGTGCCGTGGAATTTTCGTCCCGCCCCTCCTTGCTTCCATCGGGATGCCCGTCCTTCGAAGCTGCTGCGTTCCCTTCATATAAACCGAGTGCCCACCTCGGCTTTCATCATCTTGTCACTTCTTTCCCCAAAATTCGTTCCCTAATCTCGCCACTTTCACCCTCATTCTTTGTATTTTCCTCTATCCCGGCCTTTCCATGATGGCTCCTAAAAAGGAGGCAACGATGTTGGAGATGAGGGCCACAAGATCGCCCAGCGACCAAGGCGTGTCCGATCCTATTGACGCCGCCGAGGGTGCTAAGCTCGAGCGGAACATTTCCATTCGGCATATGGTATTCATGGCGCTGGGTGGTTCCATTGGTGGCGGTCTCTTCGTCGGCTCTGGTGCCGCTCTGGGCTCTGGCGGACCTCTGTCTCTCGTTCTCAACTTCGCTCTCGTCGGCTTCGGCGTAACGTGCACCATGGGCTGCCTGGGCGAACTCGCCGGTGGGTGTTCTTCCGCAATCTCTATCCCTTAGTCCCTCCCAGTATCGACATGCCAGATCGCAACAATAGCAAAAAGCTGACATGTTGTCGCAGCCGCGTATCCTGTAGCAGGCGCCTTTTACGAGTACTCGAGACGCATGATATCGGAACCCTGGGGATTCGCAATGGGCTGGAACTTCGTCTTTAACTGGCTCATTGTCTTCCCTTTCGAGCTCACGGTGATCGCGGCTCAGATCAAGTACTGGGCCCCAGACTTGCAGCCTGCCTATCTGATAACACCAATTCTGGTCATTCTGACCGCGACCTCGTTCCTTGGCTCCAAATGGTTCGGCGAAATTGAACATGCCCTCGGCATCGGAAAAGCCCTCGCTATTACCGTCTTCATCTTTGTTGCAATCTTCATCATCACTGGCGCTGTTCCATCGGATCCCCGGTACGTATCTTCTGCTTGAATCGCAGCTTCGATCAAATCAATCTGACCTGTCATAGACACGGAACAGGAGCCAAATTCTGGCACGATCCAGGCGCTGTGAAGAATGGCATATCGGGCTTCTTCCTCGTCTTCCGAACCGCCGGCATGTCGTACGGTGGCACGGAGCTCCTAGGCCTGACGGCTGCTGAGTGCAAGAACCCCCAGAAAGCCCTACCTTTGGCGACGAAGATCGTATTTGGCCGCATCTTCTTCTTCTATATCATATCGCTTCTCTTGCTCGGTTTCGTTGTCCCATCCAATGATCCTGGTTTGGCCTCGACCGGTCACGGTGCCAAGTATAGCCCTTTCACGCTTGCAGCAGAACTCGCCAACATCCAGCATCTCCCAAGCTTCTTCAACGCCCTCATCGTCTTGGCAATCATTTCCATGGCCAACACTAGCATCTTCGCTGCCAGCCGAGCCTTCCAAGCTATCTGCGAAAGGGGCATGGGCCCTCGGTGGGGAGCCACCGTGAAATGGGGCGTGCCTGTATACGCCTTCGCCATCACGTCCGTTTTTGGTCTCCTTGCCTTCGTCAACCTGGCACCCGGCGGCGGCGCCATCTTTGACTGGCTATTGAGCCTTTCGGGAGCTAGCAACTACTACACGTGGGCATCCATCTGCGTCAGTCATATTCGTTTCCGTAAGGCATGGGCCGCGCAAGGCAATGACACCAACCAGCTTCTCTGGAAAAGCCCTTTTGGTGTTTGGGGCGGCTGGGTTGGACTCACCATTTGCATCATAGGGCTCTCTGCAAATGTCCTGACGGCAATCTGGCCCGTCGGTGGCCACGATGAGCAGGCCATCATCCGCGACAACATCGGAACGGTGATCCCGATCATATTGTATATCGGCTACTGGGTTTGGCAGTCGAGAATCATGAAGGTGAAGCAGCCTGTACTCGTGCCATTAGATGATATGGATGTGCAGACCGGTATCCGTCTGCTTGACGATGTCCCTATCTCGGACGATACGGGGTTCACTTTAGTCCGTGATGAGAAGTGATTTGTGCCGTCGAAGTACAGCTATAACGCTGAGCTGACTGACCGCATCGGTCAGGGGATTGAACGCCGAGAACCAGTCGGGGTCGAAACAAGTGTACCTTATGTTTCCTTAGTAGTTTAGTAGTTGAATAGCCACAGTAATAGTACACAAAGGGCAGTCTCATTAGGAGTTTTGTTTCGTTTCAACAAACCATTAATTAATGTATTCGTGAAAAAGAGACCAAGGCCAAGGTGCTTGGCCAGCATGACATGAGGTATATCGCGATCGCCCATTTGCTTTGCAAGCGATTCTCCTTTCCAGCAATCCCCAACGCCGGTAACTTTTTACCCAGAATGCTCCTTACGCCACCACAATTCCGATGGCATGCTTCATAAAACAGGTACTAAATGCATTATGTACTGCCTCACTGGCCAGAAGAGCCAGTGCTCGAATTCGCACTCGAGGGCCTCGGTGGCGGAACAGGCATGCTCATGGGGATGCCCAGGTCTCTCTGCATTGGGACGCCGCCCATCATGCTAGATTCCGGCGACTGCGGACGCGAGTACTCGTCACCCATTTGCTGGCTCCCGGAAAGTTGCTCCTGTGCCGCTCTCTTCTCCAGCTCCCTCAAGCGCTCCTTTTCCGCAGGGTCGATAAGATCGTCGTCGTCACTCCAGCACGGGTCCTCGTCGCTGACCTCGGGCATGGCCATGCGCTTCCAGAACCGAAGCTCCTGGCGCGCGGCCACATCCTCCACGCGCCGATCCCACCGCGTCTCGTCCTCGTCGTACTTGCGGCGGAACTTGCGGAGCACCTCGTTGGCCTTCCCCGCGCGTTCCTGCATATCCCAGATCTGTTCCCGGAGTCTGCTATTCTCGGCGCGGGCCTCGGCGAGCTGGGATCGGTACGAGCGGTGCCATGCGGCGACGTCGGTGACGTGCTTTGCCTTGTATTCGTGTAATTGCTTCAGCATTGCGGCGAAGACTGTCGCGTACTGGCTGAGGAGTGTCGCGTTAGCGTCGCGGCTGTATTTCGCTTTTTCGAGTGATTCGGAGAGGATGGAGATGAGGGTATCGAGATTCTGTTCTTGAGCTGGAGAAGCGTGTGTCAGTAACGAAGTTCGAATGTATTTAAGACATATGCGCGTGGGCGAGTAAGGGCATACCGAGGATGTCGTCTGCAGCGTTGTGAATGAGGTCGTCGTTACCCATTCCCTGCGTCCTCGCGCGGCTGCGCACCCTGCCAAGACCAGAGACTATGTCTTCTGTGACGCGACGGTTCTCCGTGAGTTGCCTGCTAAGCTCCTCGACCATGCCATAGATGTAGTTGAGCTCGGCCTGCTGGCCAGCCGGGGTGGGCACGCCGCCCATGCCGTTGGGCACATTGCCGCCGTTCATTCCGTTCATGAGGACGAACTGCTGGTACTGCGCGTGGGCGAGGGCTTGCTGGGCGGCGGAGAGGGATTGCGCGTTGGCGGACGACGCAGGCGAAGGAGGTTGCGGCGGCTGGAGGGCGTGTTGTAGCTGTAGCTGCTGTTGATGCTGTTGCTGTTGTTGCTGTTGCTGCAGCTGGAGCTGGCGAGAGGAGAATTGGACCTGCTGCTGCTGGGACTGGTGTTGCGACTGGTTGTTGGAGCTGAGGATGGGGTTGAAAGCGAAGTCGTTGGAGGTGGAAGTGGGAAAGTTCATGGCCCTTGGTGTCTCTGCCCGCTTGCGAGGAAGGAGGGGGGGTGGGATTGTGGGTTGGGTTGCACAACTGGCGGGCAGCTGTCGTGAGTGAGATGGTGCTCTGCTCTCGTGCTCGCTTCTGTGTTTTACCCGGAGGTCAGCCGGGGACGGGGTGACAGCGCCGGCGCCGCTGCCACAAGGAAAAAGGTGACCTTGATTGACAAGACACTTTCTGAGGGGTGGAGCTTATCTGGCGCGCGTGTGTCTGGGTGCGGGTGCGACGGGCCTCCTTCGTGGGATGTATCTGTTCTCCGTACCGTTTTGGGTTTGGAGTGGTAAAGAGAGGGTGGACGGGGGCAGAAGGGGGTGTGATTGCTGCGAGACGCCCATGGTGGATGTGATATTGACTTAAGCGGATCAAGTGAACAAGTTAACTGAGGATTGAGGCGCTAACGTAAGCGATACTTTCTTGGGCGAGTTATGCACAAAACGGCTATCAGTCAACTGACGACCAGCCGCTCCCCTATCCTTCGTCTCATTCAGTCTTTTCTTCCTTGAATAAAAGCCCAAGAAACACGGTGCCCAAGTGGGAAAGAAAAGCAAGAACCACTTTCAATCAGTAGACAACTAAAGACCACTCTTCCTTTGCAGCCATTCGGTACCAAGACTAGTTCTCGTCAATGTCCATGTGGCTGTTGAGGACTGAGGCCTTGGGCGTGACGTCGCAATCCTCGCCATCCTCGTTGACCGTATCGTCGACCTCATCGTCAGTAGCGAGAGCGAAGTTGACCATGATGTCCTTCATGTTCGCTACGTCCCTGCCAGCGAGTGTAAGGGTTTTGTCGAGGTGACCGCGGCTTCGCTTGCCGTTGGCCTTGGTCGGGGTAGTCGGAACACCAGTGTTGATGGGCTCATAATATTCGGGCCCAGGGCCAAGGGGTCGAGGGCCAGCGGGCTGAACCGAGGGACGCTCAAGCGTGACCGACTTCGAGGCCGACGCGATACGGACACGGTTCATCTGATGACGAGTGGACGGCGAGTTGTCTTCCTCGATGTCCGTGTCGGCAAACATGACCGTGGGAGCTGTTTTGACGCTGCGAGGGCGACCAGGAGTCTGGATGCTGTGGCCCTCCTCATAGCGGAAGCCAGGAGGGGGAGTCGAGGGGCCGCGCTCGATGTCGGGCTTGTCGATGGCCATAGCAGAGGCGGCCTCAGGGCTAGCGGTAGCCTTCGTCTTGTTGCCGAGACCCAAGTAGTGCTTGGGGCTAGGATCGAAATTCAGAACCTTGGCAATACCAGAGCCTGACTTCTTCGCACCAGTGCCCTTTCCATCATGGACGCCGTCAGAGATACGGGGAGCCTTGACCGTACGCGGAGTTCCGACAGCGTGGTTAGGCTTGGTCGGGGTGGCAGCCGGGTCTTGAAAGCTGGCGGAAGGCTCGAAGTCGCAAGCGCCATCAAAGCCGTAGACCGAGGTCATGCTAACGTTGTCATCAGGAACGTGGGCCATGTTGATTCTAGTACGATAACGGTCGTGCTCACGAGCCAAGCGGGCGGGCAGAGGCTCGTTGTACTCGCGGGGGTTTTGATCTTCGGCGTCGTACTCTGGGTGGCCAAAGAGGTCCTCTTGAGTATCTTTAGGCAACTCGCTCACCTCGCTCTCGTCAGAGTCGAAGCCAAAGGGGTCCGCGTCGGTAACTTCGGGCAACTCATGGAGCTTGTCCGTGTCGGAGTCAAAGCCAAAGGGGTCCGCTTCAGTAACTTCAGGCAGCTCGGGAAGCTCATCAAAGTCAGGGCCAGAGTCATCGGAAGGATCCTGGGCCATATGATCAGTCGCAGGCGAAATAGTGCCGCGAACATCGTCGGGGCCCTCGTTCTCATTAATGCCAAGAGACGCCATTTTTGCCCTTTATTCTGCTTTGGGAGTTCCGTGGTCGAGCTTGACTTTATGAATTAGGCTCCGGCTAGACAACAGTCAGCTAATAGTAAAAGGTAAATCGAACTGAGACTTACAGACTAGAATTTCCAGCCTGATTGATCCTCGAAGTCAGGAGGTTCGGTAAACCGAAGATGAGCTCAGATGACGATAGGTTGAGGGTCTGTCGATGAAAGCCAAACCACTTGATGAGGGGCTTCGGTCGAAAAATGTATTCTCAATCAGAGCGTTGCTGAGAATCGCGTTCGACTCCAGGGTAAGGGGGCAAGGAGAAAAAAAGAGAAAAAGCAAAGTGACTGATGATTATTGACGATGATGCCTTGCTAAACGCGAAGGGAGTCGTTTGCTAAGGGGAATTCAGGTCTGGTGATTCGCGATCCGGCGCCAACAGTCGAGGAGACTCGAGAGGACTTGCCAGTCGAAGGTTGGCTGCTCGAGAACGTATCGTCAGAATATCATCAGAATGGCAAAGGCCTGATGATGGGAAAAGATGTATCTCAAACTTACTCGAAGGATGGATTCCCTTTGACAGCGGAAGTTATTGATGTTTTGACCCAGCTTCTTTGAGGCGAGGAAGAAGGGAAACAGAGGGTTGGGTATGCTCCAGAAAGATTCGTTATTTTGCAGCTTTGTGGAAGATGGTGCCCTCATCGTGGGGCTCAGTTAGAGATGCCCCAGGAAGATTTGTTATTGTCTGTTCTTTTTGAGGCGGGTGCTCCCCTCATGACAAAGGGTTGGACTCGCCTCGGGTAGACCTGTCATTGTTCGTCTACATGGAAGCGGGAGATCTCATCGTGGGGCCCCAGTTCGATGTCCTCCAGGAAGATATGTGATTGTTCGTCTTTTCGGAGGCGAGTGCTATCTTCGTGAAGCCCAGTCTGGGGGCTTTAGATCTGCCTCAGGGGGATTAGATAGTATTCGTCTCTATAGAAGCGAGAAATCTTTCAATGGAGCCTAGCTACCGCGGAGAGGTAGGAGGCATTAGTCGATCCAGGCTTTCTCGCTGCGTCGGGGAAAAGCCATGTTACCGGAGCACATGAACCTCAAAATTGTATTGGAATGTGAAAGACGATCTTGGAGGAACTACCCGATACAATACGAAAAGTTCAGGGCCACGGTCGATGGTCAAAGTGGTCTATAGACTGAGCTATCATGTTTGAGTTGGTCACGAGAATCTACAATATGACTGTGTCTTGTCCGAAGAAGCTGAAAACATCAAACTAAGCATACAGATCAAGGAAGTGTCGACACCCACCTCGCAGATTGGTGGATCAGAAGAACGAACGGTCCAGGGCTGCTCCAAGGCACACATAATCACGGTCAGCCTTGCCAGGAGACAGCTATGTAGGACAGTGATGGCGACTTTGATGGGCAGAGACAAAAGAATCTTCATGCTAGTCTCCATATCAATGGACCATATCAATGGAGTGATTTTTTGTGGGTGTTAGTAGATATTTCTTAGATAGAAACCTAAGCATGGATGTATGATGTCACATGAAAAAAGTATTGTCTACTATGTATGCAAAACACACTCGACTTGACTCAACAGGGCATTGAATAATTACTCGATTTATGTCATCTTTTGACAAGTTATGGTAGGTAGCTGATATTATTCAGTTTCTCATCCCATTCTCATAGGAATCCTCTTCCCCAGACAACTAGTGATGTTCCCAGTGAAGGCAGTCAGAGAAAGAAGATGGGAGCCAGATGTCTCCAATAACGTAGGATGAAGTTACCCAACGTTGAGACCAGAGGAAAGTAGTTGAAATACGCGATGAAAAGCGACTATCATTCTACCTCGGGTTGCTTCTTCATCCTAACCCATCGGAGTTACATCTGCTTGGCACATCAGATCCTCCCGACGATGTGGCCGAGGCCTTGCTCACCTCGGCCGATTGCAGTCTTGGATGCTGGTAGCTCCAAGTTTGGAATCCGGGGGAAAGCAAGGTTGAAGTAAGCAGGCGAAGCCACGCCAGAGAGAAGCTTGCGGAGAACGACAGGAAAGGGTCCAAGGAGCAGAGAATGTCAGAGGGTGAGCTTGCGGAGACTCCGCCGCCGGACCAAGTTTACCGGGTGGGCACCGGTTATTTAGCGGGTGCGGGGTGATGCGGGGCCTCCAGCTTCCCCGCCATCCGGTCAAGCCACCATTCGGGCCGTTGGACACCCCATCCCGCCCCGTCCTATCCCATGCCAGAGAACCAGTAAGCCACTGTAGTGTAAGAAACAAACGAAACATGAACAGAAAAGATTGGATCAGTTCTTTCGCCTTCATAGTCTCGTTTCAACCCCCCTCCATCCCCTTGACACCACCAATGACAGCTCATCCATGCTCACAGCTACCCTTGCACAGGGCAAGCAGCAAGCTTACACTAGCGCCGCTCTAGCATGATGCGTTTTCTCCATCTCAGGCTTATCCCCCGCTGCAGTCGGCGCAGATGCACATCATCATCCCACCCCAAAGTCCCGTAGCCTCCAACTGTAGAGCCGGTGGACTGCGGGGAAGTCGAGCTCAAGGACGAAAAATGAACAGCGTGACCTTCCGTACCGCATATTTCCTGCCTTGTTCTTTTTTGTTCTGCTGTTCAGACTGGTAGACACGGCCTTACCTCGCTCCATTACTCGCTCGCGCCATTCAATCAAATAGACTTCTAGCCGCAAATGAGCGGTCCTGAACCTTGGCGAGCTACGCGCCAGGAGAATACGACATGGACCAGGCACCCCCAGGGAGCTCCGGACACAGCAGATGAAAGACTGGATGACGTTCATGCTCTGGTCCAGTGGCCCTGCACCTATCACGGGCCATCCGCAAAAGTCGCCTAAAAAACTATGCGTGAAAGCCTAATTAGGTAATGGGGACCTGGGAGCTTTCGGGATGAACGGTTGGAGAGCAGGAGACGTTCGTTGCCGCCTTCCAGCGGGGTCGCATATTCCAACTAACACTCTGAGCCAATGTAACGATGCATTAAGGTCCTTTGATCTGCAAAGCGACACCGAGTATAAAGTCCGCCACCGGGCCATGTCGTGTGCTGCCGTCGAAGCTTCTCTTGTCCTGTTTGCTCATACTCTGCCAAGCTTGTCAACATGGCGAGAAAGCTTTCTATCCTCGGACTACTCAGCGCGGTAGCTTCAGCTGCTGTGATCCGCAGAGACTACCCCAGTGACGACGCGCTTTCGGCATGCCCGGGCTACAAGGCGTCTAACGTTCAGCTTTCCTCGACTGGATTGACAGCGGACCTGTCACTGGCCGGAGAAGCATGCAATGCATACGGAACCGATCTGACAGACTTGACTCTGACTGTCGAATACCAGACTGGTGAGTTTCCCAATTTCTTCTGGCCATTCCATGGCACCCCTGTGCCTTGCGGACCGATGCTCAGACATACTGCAGATACCCGTCTCCACGTCAAGATCCAGGATGCCGCGAACCAGGTGTACCAGATCCCCAATTCTGTGTTCCCCCGGCCCGAGGCTTCCAGCTTGACCATTGCAGAGTCAAAGCTACAATTCAACTACACGGAGAATCCCTTCTCCTTCAGCGTGAGCCGTTTAGATACGGGCGAGGTCCTCTTCGACACCTCTGGAGCCAACATCGTCTTCGAAAGCCAGTATCTCCGCCTCCGGACCAAGCTGCCCGAGAACCCCAACCTATACGGTCTGGGCGAGCATTCGGACCCCTTCCGTCTGAATACGACCGACTATATCCGCACGTTGTGGTCTCAGGATTCGTACGGCATTCCCTCTGGTGCTAATCTGTATGGCAACCACCCCGTCTACTACGAGCACCGCAAGAATGGCACACACGGAGTCTTCTTCTTGAACTCCAACGGCATGGATGTTTTTATCAACAAGACGGAGGAGTCTGGGCAATATCTCCAATATAACACCCTCGGCGGAGTCCTCGACTTCTACTTCGTTTCCGGTCCTTCTCCCATTGAGGTGGCGCAGCAGTATGCTCAGATCACCGGCCTGCCGGCCATGATGCCATACTGGGGCCTGGGTTTCCACCAATGTCGTTACGGATACCGCGATGTCTTTGACGTTGCTGAGGTGGTCTACAACTACAGCATCGCCGAGATTCCCCTCGAGACCATGTGGACTGATATTGATTACATGGACAGGCGAAGGTAAGTAATAGTGACCTGCCTCCCACTCTTGGACATAGACTAACAACCCGCAGAGTCTTCTCTCTCGACCCTGAGCGCTATCCCCTGGCCAAGGTTCGCCAACTCGTCGACAAGCTCCACGAAAATGATCAGCACTACATCGTCATGGTAGACCCTGCAGTGGCCTACGTTGAGTCACCCACCCTGCAACGCGGCATCGACGACAACATTTGGCTCCTCCGTAGCAACGGTTCTGTCTGGATTGGCGTCGTCTGGCCCGGTGTTACTGTATTCCCCGATTTCTTCGCAGAGAATATCACTTCCTACTGGAACAATGAGTTTGCTCAGTTCTTTTCGGCCGACAAGGGAGTCGACATTGATGCTCTCTGGATCGACATGAACGAGCCATCAAACTTTCCCTGCTACTTCCCGTGCGACGATCCTTACGGTTCCGCTGTTGGATTCCCTCCCGAGCCACCAGCCGTCCGCGAGAACCCCAGACCTCTCCCTGGCTGGCCTTGCGATTTCCAACCTCCTGGAACCGACTGCGGTAACAACCAGACCAAGCGATCTGATGTTCTCGTCCGGAAGCAGATGTCGCCTAGGATGGTGCCTGCCGGGCAGACGTTCGACAACTTGATCCTCGCGGAGAGACAATCATCGGGTGATCAGAAGGGCTTGCCCGACCGTGATCTTCTCTTCCCCAAGTACGCCATCCACAACAAGGCCGCCTGGGACACCGAGTCAAACGCAGCCCGTGGGGGTATTTCCAACAAGACTGTGAACACGGACGTGATCCACCAAAACGGCCTCGCCATGTACGATACTCATAATCTCTACGGCTCCATGATGTCCTCAGCCTCCCGAGTTGCCATGGAAGCACGCCGCCCAGGTCTTCGTCCCCTCATCATCACGCGCTCCACATTCGCCGGTGTCGGAAAGCACGTAGGCCACTGGCTCGGCGACAACCTTTCCAACTGGCAACAGTACCGCGTTTCCATCTCTCAGCTGATGCAGTTTGCTGCCGTCTACCAGGTGCCCATGGTCGGATCCGATGCTTGCGGCTTCGGCGACAACACCAACGAGCAGCTCTGCGCACGCTGGGCCGCCCTCGCCGCCTTCTCGTCATTCTATCGTAACCACAACTCCATTGACAGTATCTCGCAGGAGTTCTACCGCTGGGACACGGTGGCCGACAGCGCTCGCAAAGCCATTGCCATCCGCTACCGCCTGCTTGACTACATCTACACGGCCCTGTACCAGCAGACCAAGGACGGTACTCCGCTCATCAACCCAGTTTTCTACCTTTACCCAGAGGACGAGAAGACGTTCGGTCTGGATCTTCAGTACTTCTACGGTGACGCCGTCCTCGTCGCACCCGTGACGGAAGAGAACTCGACTTCAGTTGATGTCTATCTTCCTGACGATGTTTTTTACGACTGGTACACCCACGAGGCTATCCAGGGCACCGGTGCCACAATTTCCCTGACAGACAAGGACTACACCACAATCCCGCTCTTTATCCGCGGCGGCACGGTGCTGCCTCTGCGTGCGAACAGCACCATGACGACGAAGCAGCTGCGCGAGGAGAACTTTGAGCTCTTGATCGCGGCTGGAAGGGATGGCACTGCAAAGGGTCAGCTTTACCTTGACGATGGTGTTAGCGAGGAACAGGCGGGTGTCACGCTCGTCACCTTTGATTACAAGGACGGCAAGGTTTCCGTGGATGGTGAGTTCGGGTACTCGACGCCACTCAAGGTGTCCAAGGTTACGCTTCTCAGCGGAGGCAAGACTGCAAAGAGACAGGAAACTATTAAGACGGTTGCTGTCGAGTATCCCCTGACTGGACCGTTCGTGATCGAACTCAACTAAGATGGGCCACTCGGACGCAGCGTGATGACTTCACTTTTTTTCTCATGTATATATACTTGTTGTGTGAATATCATTAACTTCACTTGCCTACACTCTCCTCGTGAAACCTTCCCCCACCTTCTCGGCTCGCGTGACATTCTGCTTAGTTGACCGGCACGAAAATGCGGTCAATGTCAGCAACCCACGACGAATCCGAGCTGGCAATCTTGATGGTGTTTGCAGATGCAGCCGTGAGGCTACAGAACACGGAGCTGCTCCCGGGGGTATTCCCATCTGAAGTCGGCAAGAAGCCAACAGTCTGCGAGACACCGTTGCACGTCACCGTACCCCACCGCTGGCTCGTATCACCGTTCAGATGCTTCACCCGCACCGTCGTCTTCCCGGAAGCCGTAACACTCACACCGGAAAAGGTCACGCTCCCTCCCGCTGATCCGCCGACGTATCCTGCAGCCGCGGAGCCACTGCACCCCGTGCACGCAACGCTCTTTGCGCCGCCCGCGAGCGTCGCCGTCTCGCCCTCGTACGAGGTCTCGCTGGGTCCCGCGGCAAAGGTGCCCGCGGCGACGTTGGGGACCCAGTTTACGCGGTCGGCGAGGGTGATTGTGGTTCCCGAGATGGCGAGAGGCAGCCAGACGTAGGTGCTTCGCATGAGGTTCGTGCTGACCCAGCGGTCGCCCATGTAGATTGCCGTGTCGCCTAGGGGCAGGATGTAGGTTGTTTGGCTGGTGTACGTCTTTGAGCCGACGGTGGCGAAGGTGGCCCAGGAGGACCAGGGGCCTGCGAGGGAGGTTGCGTAGGAGTAGACCTTGGAGGGAGAATGTCAGTTTTTGCTGAACGTGGAGACGGGGTGGATGAGGAGAGTAGTAAGGGATTTGGTAGAGAGCAAGAGAGACGCGTACGTTGTCGTTCGGGTCCCAGCCGGTGAGCCTGCTTCCGAACATGAAGTAGTATCCATTCTTCTTCCAGATAGCCGGGGCCTCGATGTTTTCGGCCCAGAGATAGACGTTGCGCGTGACGTTGAGGTAATCCGAGCTCAGGGCATCGATTCGGAGACCATTGGGTCGCTGTAAGTGTTTACTCTGTTAGTTATCTAGCTCGTCTATCACGCACACACTCCTCGTCGAGATGGGCACGGGGACGAAGAAACTTACATCCTCCGTCAACAAATACGCAGACCCATCATCATCCTGAAACAACCCGATATCACGACTCTGGAACCCCAACGGCTGCCAACTGCTGAGATACGTATACTTGCCGCACACCGTATCGCTCGTCGCGACGCCGACCTTGGCCTCGCCGTAGTTGCTGCTGTCAATGTGCATGTACATGACGTACTTCTTTGTCGAGCTATTATAAATCACCTTGGGACGCTCCACGACCCGCGAGGGGCCCAGGTCGCCCGCCGCCGTGGTGCGCGAGAGCAGAGCGCCGACGTAGGTCCACTCGACGAGGTTGGTGGACGAGTAGCAGTTGATGTTTTGAAAGGCTGACCCTTCGGTCTTGTCTTCGCCTATGAGGTAGTACGTTGAGCCTACTTTTGTCACGCCTGCGCCGTGGGCTTGAATGTGGCGGCCTGTGTTGGTCTGTCAATTCGTTCACCGTTATGAGTTAGCTGGTGATTTTTCTTTTTGGGCACCCGTTCTGTTGAAACTTGGAGCTGAGGAAAACAATGCTGGGGGGAGGGGGTGTTCGTTTTCTTACCGCTGACCATGTCCCGCCAGAGATGATTTGGAGCGTAGCCTGCGCGAGACCCGCGCCCGCGAGAAGGGAGGCGAGGCCGTTGAACAGACGCATCGTGAAAGAAGACTCGGTGCCCGTCAAAGCCAAAGTGTGTGTATGTATGTACACCACTGCAATGGGTTGAAGATTCACAAACCAACTCCTCGAAATCGTGTGCCCTCCCCCAGTCTTCATATACTTTGCCCTCATCCTCTACACAGTCCGTTCCCCCGGATACACACAATCAATAAACTAGCCATCATCCATGGACACCATTGTACCGCGGTTCGTCCATTTCCCAATTATCCATAGTAACTACAACCCACCTTCTCCCCTCCTAGGCTCCTACCTACCTTTACCCCGCCGGCTCCGGGACCCCCATGTCTATCAGATACCGTTGTATTCGAGTGCATCTCAAAAGAAGCTTTCCTCCAGCCTACTACGGCTTAGTCCCCCTTCCTCGTGTCCCGGCCCCCCGTTTCTCCATGCCCGCCGATACGATAAAGTAAATGATTACTAGAAACGGCTAACTCGGCCGGAAAATTAACAAATCCTTCCAATCGTCACTCAGCGCTTCAAAGTTCAAAGCCCCCATTTCGGATCGAGAGAGGGAGGAGGCGAAGGTGGTTCGTGTCACTAAACCAATATCATTGTCATGTGCTCAACCATTGACGTCTGCTTTGGGGAGCACACACCTCTCAAAGAAGCCTCCGTGCCCGATCGGTGCCTGGCGAAATATTACGTAGGGGCACCGGTATCATGTGTGTAAGACGATTCAAGGGCCAGGGGGAAGCTAGTTTTCCCCGCATTTTGGCTGCAACGTCAAAACCAGGCGCGCCGCTGCGCATCGGGCATCGGCGGATCTACAGGAAACGAGTTCAAGTGAACCACCGGGGGGGGGCTTCGACTACCGGGCAAGTGCCAGGCCCGCTCCGGGAAGGCTCTCAAAAGCTTAGTATGGTGATACGCAACAACACCATGCAGACGGATCATCGTGGACGGGTGTGAGTCCGTCCCGGGAGCCCCCCTTGCTCCCTGGCCAAGCTCTCGGGGCCCGCTCTACAAAGCTGGGCGGAAGAAGATCAGACGACCAGCACAGGACTGACACGGTTGTAGAGAAAACGGGGACCGGGGGATTGTACAGGCACGGTGCATGGATCTTCAAGATGGTTTCTTTTGTCTTGGCTAAGATCTTGTCTGCCCTTTTGTTCTCTTGATTCCCTATTCTTCTCCCACGCTTGGTGCTTGCAAACGAAGCCAACCAGGCTGGCTGCCCCATCATCGCTAAGTAGGCGAGCTCTGAGCCAGGAAGAGGCGAAATATAATCGAAGAGAATGAAAATCGTTCATGTGTCTCGTCAGTCGTACCCGATAAACTCCTTCCAATCGTTCATGACGCCGTAGTATATAAGGTCGAATAAATTAGTCCGCAACGCCCACACCAGTTTCCGGTTTCACACGCTAGCCATCCACTTCCATCTTGTCCTCGGCAGTATCCTTGGCCTCGATTGCTTCTTCGACATCCAATTTCGGTTCAGGATATGCCACCGATATCGAGTCTTTTGACTCGCCGCCGATGGGGCCACCACCGTTGCCGGGGCCGTTTCCGGCACAAAGACGGTACTCGCCGTCGTCTTTTCGCTCGATGATACCTTCTTCAAAAGCCCACTTTGCCAGCAGCCGATCAACACCGAGTCGCTGACCTTCACCCTTCTCCATATGCCTGCCAACGTGTTCAGTCCATTCGTCCCAAGAACCAGGCCCTTCGAAGATGACTTGGCAGTCTGACTTGGGACATGCCGACCTCTGAGGCGGCGACCGGCGTGTGACGAGGCAAGTAGTCTGCATTTCCTTGACGTGGCCTTCCCACTCAACTTGCAGCTTGCTATCGCCTTTGGCAATGGCCTTCTTGATCGCGAAAGGCGCATGCATGCGGCGAAGATGCTGCGTGAAAAGATCTTTTCGATTAAACTCGTTCCCCTTGCCCTCAACGGTGCTCTGTGGGCAAGACGAGCAGCGATAATATTGCAAGCAGAGATGTTGGGAAGCAATGTGACGCTTCCACTCGTTCTTTGAACCAAAGGTACTCGTACAACCTGCGAACGAGAAGGCACAAGGGAACGGCCTTGTATGTGCAGCCGCAATGTGTTTGCGAAGCGACGATGAATCCTTGAAGGGAGCATGTGTACACAATGTGCACCTTGTCTCTTGCTTCGGTGTCGCTTTCTGCAAGGATCGTCGATGCTTAGCCTTCGCATTGGGTGTACTCATATCAATCGAGTGCATCGTGTCATCTGCACCAGAATCATTCGCGTCGTGGGAAGACCCCGTGTCCTCGTGATTGGCAGGCATCGCTCCATCGGGTAGGGTCGTACGTTGCCGCTCTACGGCCGGCGGTGCCTCATCGCTCAAGTGGCGAACATGGCTTAAAGCTTTCAGCTGCTCTGCCGCTTCCTGCATTTCTGCCGAATCCTCCACATCATCTTTGCCTTCAACGATCGCGGCGGCAGCGGCTGCCGCTGCAAACGGCACGCTGGACGGGGTGGTTTCTATGCGGTTTGCCGTTTCATGGAAAGATGCGTCTTTGCTGTCTAATGAACGCTGGTGCGTTGCTGGCGTGCTTGCTGCCAGCTCTCGCGCTTCCAACAAGATGCGCCCGTCTTCGACCTCCTTTGCTGTGGCTTTAGGGATTCCTGCAGAGCCCTTGAGCTTCTGGTACAGGTGAATCATGTTATGCGACGTGATATACCCCAGGAAACAGCAGACCTTATCATGCTGGACGACATTCCATATTGAATGGGGCATTGATATCAGGAGCATGGTGGGTGGACCGAGGAACATTCCTTCGACTTCAATCTTGGCAGCTAGGGGCGGCGTGTTGTGAAGCCAGCCATTGAAGAAAGACATGTCTGGACTGGCGTCTCCAACGAATGTCGTACACACAAGTACTCGTGGCTCATCGAACCGTAGGTCAGCAACAGACTCGGGGTCAATGAGCTGGTCTTCGCGCACAGCCCTCGATAGTGGTTCCCCATCAGTAGTCCCATTGCGCGGCGATTGCTGTTGGCCCGCCCGAGCAGGCAAGGGAGCCAAGCTCAAACTTTGACCTTTCCCGGGTGTGAGAGTGAAGCAGATGGGAAGTTGGGGCGAGGGTGGCGGAGTTTTGCTGGCACCGTTTGTGAGTTTAGCTGCTGTTGCGTTTTCCTGCTGCCTCAGCTGTACAATCTCCTCGTGTAGCCTCGGTACGCTGAACGGTCTGCCTGCAATGCTCAGCTTATGCAAAGCTTCAATCAAGTGATATGTGAAGGATTTGCCCGCAGCCTCTCTGGGGTTCTGCTCAGGACCGCCGGCAGCAATAGCTTGCTTGATACCATGGCTCCCAGAAACGGGTATATCACGAACGGAGCAGGCGTCGAGCAACAACAGAATATCGGACTGGGCATCTTCAAACAGACAGCGTACGCCGTCCCACTTGAGCTTTGCGGCATCTTCTCGGGTATTGCTGTGGAAGGGCGGTCAGAAAGGTGAGGAGACGTGATTCGCAGTAGATTCTGGACTCACCATGCCCAGTAGAGCTGATTGTCCAACCCGGAATATGCATAGCCGGCGTAGTAGATGATCAGCAAGTGATTTGGCCGGGCATGTTCGAGAAAGGAGGCCATCTGGACCCCAAGCTTGATGCTAGGATTGGGTACGGTTGGGATGGCCCATCGATTCGTCTGATAGTAGTATCGGTCTCGTAGTATGTTCTCCAAGGCCGCCAGATCGGCCTCGGCCGAGGTATCTTCCTCCCAGCGCAGCAGAAGCACAGAAACGCTATCGTAGGGTGCGCGCTCGGTTTGGCGCTGGATCAACATGGCAGCATCTTGAAGATGCCTCGCGAAGGATTCGAAGTCATGGCGTTCGGCTGGAGGGGCCTCCGAGGCTGGGTGCTGCTGAGGCTGGATGGTTCAAAACACGGTTAATTACAGCAGCTCAATGAATCTACGGGAGCGCAGAATGAAATTCTCACCGATTCGTGGGGGAAAGGAGCCGGCTGTGTGGTGTGATTTGACGGCGACTCCTTTGGCATAAGCCGCCGCTTCTTGGATGGCTGGGGTTGTTCCATCTACAGATGGCAATGGGGAGACAATTTGTACAATGGCGGGTTGAGATTGAGATGCGTTATGATCATGGAGGCGCTCAATGGAGGGGAGAAGTTTTGGAAATCAGGCACTGGAGCAATTGGGCGATGGCTGAATTGTCGTGGGCAGTGATAATTGGGGGGGTCAGAAGAGGTACCGACGTCTACGTACAGCCTCGTTGCGGGAGAAAGGCAGGAAAGAGATGGAAAGGCTCTGGGCCGATCCTGCCTCTTCTGCAACGGGCCAATCAAAGCTCACCAGGTACTCTCTAGTGGTCCGTGCAGCAAGGCGGGCAGACGTGAGAGTGGAGCACCCTGGAGCTTCCTTCCTAAGGTTCCCTTCACCTTGCGCCGGCGGTGACTTACCTTCATTCCCATCGTGTCATGAAGCGCGTCCTCTCCCTGCTTAAAATTGCTTCGTTCTCTCTTTTTCTGGCTGAATCCTGCTCTGTCTTGCCCAATCTCGCGTTCAATCCAATCTGGTAATCCCGCCTTTTCATTGCAAACCAAAGTGAAATTCCGACGGCGGCCACTTTTCTCACCTCGCGCAGACATCAAACATCCCCGTCACTCGCCCTCCATTTCCTTGGGCAACCTACCTACCTTACCTTACAACTCATGCAGTTTGACTGGGCTGAGTATACTACCTCGCATGTGTGAGGTGTGAGTATGTGGTGTCTGCCCGGTGTGTACCTCGTAGTGTGTGTGTGTGCCCCTCATTCTGCCGCCGCCGCCTCCTCACGCCTTTGCCGTGCTGCTAGGCGTCCAAAAAGACCTGATAACTGGTCTCTCTCATGCACCCTGCCTGAATCACTGCCATTTACTGGTGCCACCTGTACAACCTTGTGCTGCAAGGCAGCTCCGTTGGGCATGCCTCGGACGTCCAAGGCCACGCCAGTCCGTTCCCTCACATCTCATTCAGTCTGTCAGTCACTCACTCGCTCACTCATTAACTCACTCACTCCATCCCCCCCGTTCTCAAGGTCATTCTGAATTTAGTGCTTGTGTGCTATCAAGGTCACGAAGTTGGCGTTTAGCACGGCTACACTCGATAATTAGAATTGACTTTTGACGTCGGGTGTGTTTATGGACCTGAGCTGGCCTGGCCACAGCACCTGCCACCTGTCATCTGTCACACATCCCATCCTTCATCATCATTGGATTCATGCCCGTCCAAATCTGTCTGTCAGTCTGTGTCTTGCCGACACTGCAGCACAATACCAATCGGTGCTACCGCCGCCACACACGAGGCGTGGCAGCCCAGTCAGGTCGGCTAATGTAGAGTCTGACAGTCAACCGGCGAATAGCGCCGCGAGGCCCGCCAGAGAATCTGTCAAGTCTAGGCTTGGATTGACCGACAGACTGGCAGCGTGGCAGCATGGTAGCATAACAAAGGCGAAAGACGGAACTGCTTCTGCTTGGTTGATTTCCAACTTACACTTTCTACCCGCGTCGGAAAGGCATGGCTGCAGGCCTCTAGTCCCACCGCATCCGACCCTTTCACCTCTCCTCATTCCATCCCCTTTTGCTGCTGGCCAATTGAGCTTGCACAATCGAGTCTCAGCAGTTTCCAGTGCATCCGCCCTCCTATCGGCTGTTTTGCTCCGTCAGCTACACCTTCCAACCCACGCGTTGCACTATTGGGCCTTATCGTTCGCCTCCGCGTTGTGAGAGACACGCACGTCGTGTAACACATCTCCCAGCGTCTAAGTGCTCAGTCTAAGGTATATATATACTCTACACCCCATGGTCTTTACCACTTCATCACCTCCATCATGGTCGCGCTTCGACACTGCCAGCTCTGTACCTACCGGAAAGCACCAGCAGCTTGACCGTGTGTCATCAAATGTGTGCTAGGTCTCAGTAGGCGGCGCTGATGGTTTGAATGGGGGGGGGGGGGGTTCCTCTCTGTTAACGGGGAGTATAGCTGTGGGAGGCTGGAAGCTCGTAGATGTGGGGGATCATGCAATTTAGATACGCGCTTGTAGCCAAGTCCAGGCCATCACCCACTGTCGGTAGCGCAAAGAAGTCGCCGAGGCACGGTGAAAATAGAATTCGTCTCATCATCTGCGCATGAGACCATCGCGATTGCGGCGGCAAGGCTCGGACGAATTGACGTAAATTAAACGTGCCGTTCTAACACAACGCAATTGTAACTTGCCAGGCTCGTCACCCCAGTCAAGTATTGAAGTGTTTGTTCCAGGCATGAGAGATCGTTTCCAAAGATGAAGCAGGCCGGATGCAGTCCGGGTATGGCGTTGGCTTCAAACCCGACAGGGCACATGTTCGCGGCTTGATGACCCGTTGAAGGTTCAATTCCTCTCCAACATGCATCTGCCTGTTCTCTTCGCTGCCGACCTGGGTCCGCGGAAACAATGCTGGGGTCGATAGCTGTGGGAGCTCCGGGCGCGGCTTGCCCCGAGCCGATAAATGGACCCGGACAAGGAGGCAGTCGGTGTTAGTCGATCCGTCTTCTCCGGGTTCTCCCAGCCTTTTCTCCCTTGCTGGTTGAGAACGCCGAATGCGATGAACAGCACGCCGGTCCCGAAACCTCAGGGAATGGTGGGACCTTCTGCGCCACCTTGACTTGGCCGCTAGCGTGCCTGGGGTGCAATGGACAACCGGTTGACGACATTGCTCCAAGGAAGGAGCTTGAAGACACGGAAGGCGCCCGTCATTTAGTTGAGGTGGTAGAGTCGCCATGGGACCGCATCTCCCATTGCCAAGCCGGATAGAAGGACCATCTTCTTGAGCATAGTGACCGAAGTAAGAGTCCGCGTCTGGGATATTCCACGGTGGCGGATACAAGTGACGAGAGGAGAAAACGAACCCTTGGTGCGGCGCGGAGGGCCCGGTCAAGGATGAGTCGCATCACGGCATTCGGTGTGCGGGCCGCCTGGAAACAAGTCCACGGGTCCTTGGGATTTTTGGAGTTAGGCATGAACAGGCCTTTGAAAAGGTGTTGACTAACTTTCTCATCGGGCTGGTGAAGCCTTTCCTCTGTGCACTGCAGGCAGCAAATGAGCGGTTTGGGGTTCTATCGCCAAGAAGCACTATCCAGGATCGTTCCAGGAATCGACGACCAGGAGAACCGTGTTTTGTCACGCGAGCGCTTCCAAGTGGCGACAAAGGCTCTGAACAGTGAAGTTCGAAAGCCCAGAAGAGAGGATTGACGAGTGAAAGAGTTGAGAAATCGTCCAAGCCTTGCACAGCCACGCGGGAAAGAGGCTTCGAGCTTCTAGTCCGGTAAGAAGAAAACACCATGACCAATCAAGACCTTGGGCCGGCGGGTTTTCTCAACGCTCGAGGTGGGAGCTAGCGCGGCCAGGCGGCACATGCAAAGCTGAAAGCTGATGGCGCTGCTGACGTATGGGTGTGGTCATCCGAAGGGGTCCCCTGTCCGCTACATCAGCGAGTGTGGGAATGCCTACACAGCAGGCACTGGGATACTGCTGGCGAGCCCTCGTGACAGCTGCTGCTTGACAAGTAAGAAACGCAGTAGATTGGATGTTTGGCAGCTAAGTTAGATGATAGAACCTCAAAAGACTCGGTTCAAAAACGAAGGGGCTTGGAATAAGTATACAAAGATGGCGAATTAGCATATACCTCCTACTCAGACGCGGGGAAGGACTTGGCTGCTGCTCCTCTGAGGTCAGAAACAAGCCAAGACCGTGGCAGCACGGCCATGTCATCGGGGCCTAAAGTGGCCGAAGATCTGGTGGGGTACTTCCGCACCTCAAACCATGGGTAGACAGATTGTTGAGTGTTTCTCGGCCTCGGCCTCCGCTCGGAGCCTGTGACTTTGAGGTCTTGGGTCCTTTTGAAGGGACCATCTCGAGATAGCGGGGCATCTGTCAGGGCAGAGGCAGTATCCGTATCCATGGACTGCTGCGGCGCTGCTGCGTGGGTACTCGCAGTGTAGGTTTGACGGCCTCAATTGGAGTCGTCGCGAAAAGAGAGGTTCGAGAATGGTTCTGGTTCTAGTGCAGGTCCCCGGGATCCTCCAGCAAGGAACATGGCCTCAAAGCCTAATGGAAGGCCCCCAAAGTCACAGGTGCCGGGAGAGTCGTGGGCGGACGGTCGGTTTCAAAGGCCGCGATTGGGCGGGGTTCGCGAGTAGGCGGGACTGCGTGGAGAGGGAAACATTTTGCGTCCCTGCGGATTAGTTTCGTCTACAGTATAGACAGGCAAGGTACGGAGTACTGGCTGCGAGAATGCTGTGCTCCGTAACTTGCTAGCCTATCGAGCCGTGTATCTGCCTCGCGGCCTGCCTCGGGGTATCTGTCGCGTCTGCAGGAGTCTTGATTTATCCGGTTCGTCTTGGGATGTCATCTCTGGTATATTCCGAGAGGCCTAGACCGGCTGTGTGAGATGGAAAGGATGCTCGCAAGTTGCAACGGTCGGGATGTGAATAGCAGGCAATGTCGTCCTCTAGGCACTTGCGCTTGCTTATCTTACCTACTCACCTACAGTGCAGCAGATACTCATGTTTTTTGTGGTAAGAAGATGAGCTTGGCCCGTTCGCTCTCTCCGCAAAAGACAGAAAGAAAGGCACAGAGAGACAGAGGAAAGAAGGACCAGACTTCCATCCGACCTTCCCACCCCGTCGTCCCGAGGCAGGTAAATTGGAGGAGTATCTTACACCTTCCATCCTGCCACCAGTGCCCACTGGGCTCTCTCCTTCCATCTCCCACTTTATTATTTGCCTCTGTACCACTTTCTCTGCCGGTGCTCCCTATTTCTTCTTCTTCTTCTTCTTCTTCTTCTTCTTCTTCTTCTTCTTCAACTCCCAAGTCCCGTCGGCGCCTTCCCGTCATAACTTTAAGCTTCGAACAGGAATCGAAAGGAAGAAATAGACCACCTTCCCCCTATCTCACCTTCGCCGTGCTGCAAAAACGCACCCAGGTCAGAGCTCTACGGTCCAGGTACCCCTCAGCGCCTCATTGAAGAGAAGATCTTGTCCTAGTTGGATCTCACTCCCGCCTCTCACTCGTCGACACCACAAGGGAGGGAGCCAAGACACCGGGGCCTAGCAGCAACGGCGGCCTTCCATTCGTGCCCATTCCCAAGTCGCTACAATACCCTGGGCCATTTCTAAATTAGCTGCTGTGGCGTCACACGCAGCCGCGGACTGTTAGGTTGAATACAGGTTCTCGCTGGGGTTTCCTGTCTCCCCGCCGCCATCACCATCGCAATCGCTACCAGCCGTGCAACCGACCATCTTCAGACTTTCGCGCATCTTCCAGCCCAAGCTGCAAATGCGACAACATTCTGCTAATCATCGGTAGAGTGACCACAAGTGGTGAGCCCCTCCTCCACAAAGTGGGCAAGTGACAGGGTTAGCCAAGACCCCATCCGAGTGGATGGTGCAGGGCGCAAGCCGTTTCTTTGCGTCACCCTCCCATTCGTGATCAGGCCTTGTACTTGTATTCGCAGGTGGGCAGTGGATTATTACCATCTGCACTTTGCCTTACCCGCCTTGCCTTGCTTTGCCTAAACTAATCACCTTACTTACTTACTCACTTGCACCTACAGTACTAGTCCTTCTTCTCCCAATCTCCTAAATTTTACATCTCGCAGAAAACAACATCCACTTTGCGAAAAACCAAACACTTTACGACCGCCAACAGACATTTCTCAACGCCAACCAAAACAAACCCCACACCAAAACCAAGCAGCCCAGTGGATCGCGACCAAGCTGGCTGACCTGCGGGAGCCCGCTCACGTCATGGACCGAGACCTCAATGGGGTCAGGAGGAGGGACACCACAAAGGGTCCCCCCCTACGCATCCTGTCGCTAGGTAAGCAAAACGAAGCAGATCGGCCACTTTCGCGACACTCAAATCGCGCGCAAGACCTGTAAAACTGGCCCAAAAACGCCTACGCACACAACTGACATGGTATGAGACAGATGGCGGAGGAGTCCGTGGTTACTCCATGTTTATCATTCTCCAAGAACTCATGCACCGCACCTTTGTCGAGATCGAGGGGAGAGCCCCGCGACGAAACGAAATCCCTCGGCCTTGCGATCATTTCGATCTCATCGTCGGAACCGGTACCGGCGGTCTTATAGCCTTGATGCTCGGTCGACTGCGCCTAGATCTAGAGCAATGCAAGGAGCTTTACGTCAGGTTGACGCGCATGGTCTTCGAGACGGACAAGACCATCGCCGGCATTCCATACCGCTCAACCCTCTTCAAGGCCTCCAAGCTTGAAGAGGCTATCAAGGAGGCTGTGAGAGAACACACAGTGTATCAGAAAGAGGGCAATGACGGCACTGAGAACGATGTACTCAGTCCTCTCAGCGGCTATAACACCTCAAATCCCAGAAGACATGCAAGCAACGCCAGCACTGTCAGCTTCAGCGCACGAAGCCCCCAGGCCCAGATGGCACGACCTGCCTTCAACTCGCGTTACGGCGACCCAAACGCAAGACTTTATGACGCAAGAGAGAACAGGACCAAAACGTACGTATTTGACCACAATGACTGCCGGCCCTCTGCCTGGCATACCTGCATCGTAGCAGACTTTCAGCTGACATTTCCTTCACCTAGCGTCGTCTTAGCAATGTACAAAGGCTCCCGCAAGGGTAGCCCCGCTGCCGTATTGCGATCCTACGATTCGAGAAGGGAACCCCCGCCAGAATTTGACTGCAAGATCTGGCAGGCTGGACGGGCGACTTGTGCGATCGGCCTCGCATTCAAGCCTATTCAAATCGGACAGTCCGTATTCCACGATGACGGCGGTGGCACCTTCAACCCTTCCCCCGAGGCTCTTGACGAAGCCGTAGTAAACGAGTGGCCTGGTCGCGAAGTCGGCGTGTTTCTCAGCGTTGGCACTGGCAGACGGCCCAAAGGAAGTGATGCGAACTCACAGATGTGGTACGAAGGTTTCCTGGGAGAGTTTGCGGAAGCCCGCCGGAAGCTCATCTCCAAGATTGAGGGATGCGAGGCGATCCACGAGCAAATGAGGAAAGAGCACTTGTTAAAGCGGAACGTCAACGTCGAAAACTACTATCGTCTCAATGTGGAGGTTGGCGTCGGCGAGTTTGGTATGAACGAATGGCATCGCCTGGCGGAAATCAGCACGAGCACACGGCAATACCTGAGGCGGGAAGTCGAGCAGAAGATGATTCAAGGTGCCTCTGCGAAGATGGCCAAGATTCACAAAGCGAATATCAGGTTTTCCCGCCTGCCAGAAGTCCCTGAACTGGTCAAGTCAAATTCGGAGACGACTGAGCCAATGTCGTTTGCGGTGGAATTGCCAGCCGAGATCCCCACCTCCTGGCCACCACACAACACGCCGCCTAGCCGCCAATCTTACGAATCTGGTTCTGAGCACTTGCACATCCCTTCGCCAATGAGCCCTTCTCCAAGGAGTTCCGGCGAACGACTGCAACCATCGCCATCGCCGCGGCCTGAGCAACGGCCCCTGCCCCCAGCAAAGGATGATGAAGTTGACAGACTCGTTGTCACTGCACCCACCCCAGCGCAGTATCGTTACGCAGCAGGCGCTGATAAGATTGCTATCATGAGCCCGGATGAGCATCCGCGATGGCAAAACCAGCCTTACAACAACGGTCCAATCCAGCAATCGCAGCAACCGCAGCGTATTCCACCACCGCTGCCTCCTAAGACACCACTTCCGGAACACCAGGCAGCAGGAGGCCGCCGTCCCGTTGGCTCGTCGCCTCTACCCTATCCAGTGGATGACGAACCTCCACCAGTAAACATGGCTAGAAAGCCGGACTACCGCGGGAGGTAAACGAACGAAGATCAATTGAATACCCCGTTTCTCCATACGAGAACACTCAGAACGCAGTAATACCAACGGAGAAGTGAATATCAGAGCTTTGCTGGCTTGAGAGGCTTTGACTCTCCCAGAGCACGAAGCAAAAGGGAGTTATTTTCGGGAAATAAATCAAGTTTTAAGGGGGATTTAGTAAAGATACCATTCCAACGCATGTGTTTCCACTGGCCATGTGCAGTGGTTGCACAGCACGCAGCCAGTTTAATGAATTAATGACTTCCCTTCACGCTTAGACATCTTTCTTTCTCTCAGTCCCTAAAATCTCAGTGCAGCCAGCGACTTCCAAGTCCGGAACCTTCCCGCTCTCCCGCCGGTGGCGAGAACCCGAGAACTCGGTCGGCTAGTGGGCCAATACGTCACGGCAGAGTGGGCCCTGCCGATCGCGAACCGGCCTTAAGCTTAAAAGGCACGTTCCCCTGAGCTTGCCATAACGTCCCTAATCTCATTGTATTTCCATTGTATTTGATCACATCGACTCTCCGTTGACATGCTGGAACTTCTATTCTCTCGGCCATTTCGTTGCGCACTCTGACAGACCAAAAGCTCAAAAATTGGGGTCGAGAATGAAGCTCCATCCGTCGACACAACATTAACCCTATTGCACCAATCTGTGATGGCATCAGCACGATACTCAGCTAGCCAACGGGGCTTTTTCAGGCTCACTGCCCATGGCGCCGTACCAACGTCGCCAGAGCAAATGCGAAAATACACAAGGGGCATGCCAATGTCTCATTCATGTTCGTCTCGTTCCTCCCTACCACATTACCCACGGTTCGCATCACAGACCAAAGTAAGAATCGGCATGAGGTGGGGTTTTTCGAAGCATTGGGAACCCCCCAGGAATGCCACCTCTACTAGTCCAATCGAGACATTTGGGGGCCGACAGCGGGCTTCTATAGGCACGGTTTACGAAGCCATGTCTCTATGAACCCGTTTTACAGAAAACCATCCCTCATTTCTTGCTTATTCGGTGCGCCACGAACAGGGCTGACGAATTCCGCAGGGCACTTGGATGATGGAGTTGCCCAAGGGCGCTAGCTCTGCCTTAGCGGGAAGCCTGGCCCAGCCCTTCTTGGCTTCTGCTGTAGCTGACCAGTTCGTTCCTTTGGCGACGTTGATTAAGTTTGAGGTCTCTAGATCCACGAGATTGAGCACAAGCTAAGCATCATGGGCTCACTTCAGCTGTCTGAATTTGGACACACATGTTTTGTGCTAGCGCACTTGCTTGATTGCGGTTGCATCGTTTCGTCACAATGTGGGCGTCACATTCCCCAGCATGGAGAAGGCTTTTGGGTAGGCTTGTCACGAATCTCGGCACATCAAACTTGCTCGACCGTTTTTCGCACATTGACGAACCACCGGCTTCTCTTTGGTTCTGCATTCTTGAACTCAAGAGTCCGCCTCGGGCTTCACCGAAAGCGGGCCGTTGAAAGGGCTTCTGAGCCTATTGTTCTGTTTCGCCGGCTAAATCCGTTCTCAACCTTCCAGCTTGACGTCACATTGCTGCATCGACTCTATCTCACAAGTGGCATGATATTACAAGGACAAGTGTCCAGTCTCCTTTTGACAAGGCTCGAGCATGACAAGCCGCCAACGATGGGGCTTATGCTTCGTAGCTTACACCGTTTCTGCGGTCAGCCTATGACTGATACGATGGCTGGTGCCCCGTGGCTTAATTGCCCGATCCATGAACGCTTCGAAAATAGAGCGTCTGCCGCAATTGTTGATTGCGGTCAGGAGACATTCGCGGCAGCGATGGGAGGAGGTGTTGAGCCGGGCGTATCCTTTTCACAGCAATCACTTACAGTCTCGTTGTATTGGGATCGGAATTCGTAACTCTCGATCCGATGTCTCGACATCGATGCATCAGCCGTGTCCCACGGAAATTCCATCGAAGCGACTGGTCCAAATACGCTCTCTCTCTCTCTCTCTCTCTCTCTCTCTCTCTCTCTCTCTCTCTCTCTCTCTCTCTCTCTCTCTCTCTCTCTCTCTCTCTCTCTCTCTCTCTCTCTCTCTCTCTCTCCAGCGAGCAAAACCTTGAACCATCAAACTACCACTTCCCGGGTTTGGGCTTTCGCACTAGTGAGGAAGCTAGTGCACATCAACCAAACCCCAAGAAAGAACCAGAGGGCTGGTTTGTGGCTTTTCCTCAGTCCAGCTCGATTCAAGGAAGGTATCCCCATGACGCTAGACCAAATGTGTCAAAATCCGACGACCTGCAGCTCAGACAAAGCCTCCTTTCTCCTTTGATCTGGCTTCGACAATGTCCTTTTACTCTTTTCTCCGATTTGTTTATAAGTCAGCCTTACCAGGAAAATTTCAACCAGATTCTCGGGTCCAAAGTCACGTCATGTTTGGTACTGTGTCGCCGCCGCCACCGATCTGCTGGAAAGGTGGAACAAGAAAATAAGGACCTCAGGAACGGATGCTCCGTGGAAGACGAAAGCGGGGAGCATTAGCAGCAGAAGCAGAAGCAGGAGCAGAAGCAGCAGCCGCCTCCCTGCTGTTTTAGACGATGTCCGAAGGCTCGCAGCAGCAGCGGGCGTCGCGGAACGCAGCACGCGCTGAGAGATCAACAACCTCCTGTGGGCAGTGCAGGCGGAGGAAGCAGAAGGCACGTACACTGAGTGTTTGAGACTTCTTTTTTCTTTTGGCCGTGTACTTCGTGTGCGGCACTAAGTGTTGGCTGATCACTTACAAGATATCAAAAGAAGCGTCTTCGCTTCGTACCTATTTAGCCCACATGTCTGAGAGCCACAGGACTAACTCAGATACAGTGTGATCAAGGTCAGCCATGTAGTAACTGCCTCCGCCGTTTCCCTCAACCAGTTTGCGAGTATCGTGTGGGCAAGTAAGTCCGAAGCCCAGTCCCCATTCTCTCTTGCCAAATCCACGACTGTTACCACACTCTTGTACAAGACCTAACACGACAGCAGCCGCATACCGGGAACGTCTATCTTCCTGACGCCTGCCAGAGCAGGAGGTCGTGGTCCCCTCCTCTCAACACTCCCAGGAGTAAGCTCTCCTCTGATACAAACGTCTCAGTCAACAAGACCACTCGGGAGTCCCTCTGTCGCCGGCTGGGCTGTATCAGGCCTCTCGACGTCACATCCAAGCCCAAGTTCGGAAACGGCAGTATATCAATCTACGACTGGTGTACAACGGTTAGATTCAGAGCTCCTCAATACCGACGCGGAATGCCTTCCGCCATTGGTTTCGTGGCTTCCACTGGCCAATCCTGACCGCAGCATACTCGATGCCGATACCTTCCAAGCATCGCAGCAAGTCTTGTCACATCGACTAGCAGTCCCAAAGTTGATTTTCGACAACTTTGAAACGGTCCTTGATGAAGACAACACTCCCCAGCATGGGCTGAGTCCTGGAGCTTGGTCACATCCAGCAGAGTCTAGGATACAATTCTCTGGGCGACCAGCCAGCGGGATAGACGAGCAAATAGCACTTTTGCCTGTGGACCAAACCCCCTTGAACAAGAAACTACTCAGACTTTGTACGTTGCCACAGCTCCTGAAAAGCCAAAGAATTGATACTGACGAGCGAGTACAGATATCGCGGTTCTCTCGCGCTTCAAAGCTTCTATCAACGGCGACCCGAGCCCCAACAATCCCTTTATCCGTCACTACTCTCCCTTCTGCCTTCAAGATCCCCTGGTAATGCGAATTATTCTCTACACCTCGGCCTGCTTCCTCCACGAGACTGGGGATGTACGGACAGATGTCCTGCGGACTTACAAAGGTCAAGCCATCGCAATGCTCAACGAGAACCTAACAACGGACAGCAGCAAAAGTAGGGCGTCAAACACCACCGCAGTCACCGCAGCAGACGTAAACAGCTCAACCACCCCGACAACACAAAAGCCCGGCGATGCGGCCATCGCCGGCGTCATTCAGCTTACCGTGGCTGAATGGTACTGGGGCGAATCGGACCAGGACCTACGATACCACCTCAAGGGCTTGCGAGATATGATCAGGCTACGCGGCGGCTTCAATCAACTCGGCATGGACGGCCTCTTGGCGAAAAACGCCATCGTGTACGTAGACCTCTTATACTGTTCGAATCATTACACGTTTTCCGGATTGAACTTGTTGCGACTGTTATACCTTGGTGTGTTGATGTTTGCCTTTGTCGTGTCCTGACAATTGCTACTCACGTAACCGTATGTTTGTACGTTCTGTATATTTTACTTCCCGCATTATTGCTGCGTCCTTTATTTGGCTTTTCCGACAATTTTCTCGTACGCAGTATCTTCCGCCCTATTTACCATGTTTCCAGTTGTCCGTCCGACCCTCTCTGGTCTTATTTTCGCTCTAGGCCTTGACTCTTGACTCGTTTGACTCGCGAACGGATCCTCTTTCAACAAACGATATGCCCGTCTGGCTCGTCTTTACCTTCCCGATGAACTGACTCATATGCACAGTCACGATGTCTCCATATCCCTCGCCCATGAAAACAGCCCACTGCTACTGACTCTGTCGCCCTCGGACGACGACCGTGAAGGCGGAGGAAGCGGATGCAAAGGATCGATGGGGTCAGCGACAGCAGGAGAAGCGGCAAATTCAGCACATCGGGTCTTGGCGACGCCATACGCCTTCGTCGACCCTATAAAGGACGTTCCCCTTCGCATGGCGAACCTATCGCCTTTGGTTTCCCATCTACCGTATAGCGGATCACTCCCATCTTTCTCCGATTGCGCCACGAGTCTGCGCATCCACCCGGCGACGGCCTCGATACTCGACAATGTGAGATATCTTTTCTGCGTCGTCGACGCGATTTACGATGAATCGACGGCATCAGCCAGCACAACTACCCAAGCCTCGCTAAAGGCCCGATCGATGGGAAAGTACATGTATGAACATATCAGCGGTCTTCACCCAACCACACCTGGACATCGCCAAAGTCTCTCCTCAGATCCTCCTACTCGAACGAGCTCGCCGCCCAATAGCAATTATTCTGCCGCCTTCGACAGAGAATCCATACGAAGCGGGAGTATGTCCAGCACAGGTACGGCAGCCGGACCTGGCTCCATTGGCCCGGGCCGATCACCTTCGGGTCCGAATTCCGACTCCACCACAACATCCGAATGGTCGTCAACCAAGTCACATACCCGAGACGCTAGCGATTCTCCGACGAGTCCTCGATCCGTATACCACCACCAGCAAAGTCCGGATTTCATGTACCAGGTTATCCGAATGACAGCGTTACTTTACACGCGGGCCGTCATGACCCGGACGCCGCTGAGCGGGACATGCACGGAATCAGAATTTCTGCAGATCTGGACAACGACATGGCGCGTACCCTTGTCGGCATGGAACGACACGGTGGGCATATTTCATTGGATTATGCTGGCTATCGCGCCGGCATGCCACCGGACGCCGCACGCGCGCTTTGTGAAGAACATGGTGACAATCAGCACTCTCACGCTCGGAGTGGAAGACTGGGCAATGGCTATGGGTGCCGCGTCGACCGGCATGCGGCTGCAGCATTGGCTCGAGGGCCAAGACATGGGAGAGCAGGAGGAGTGGGAGGAGTAGAGGAGGAAGAGAGGGATGGAGCGGCATCAGCAAGAGGAGACGGCGCTCCGGGAGCGAAGAGCGGTGAGTGGGTGTGTAGCCAAGAAACACACGACGATTGCTGAAGAGACTCCTCCTTTGTGGTGGAGTGACTCCGTTCCCGCAAAGTCATGGATATTGCTGGACACGTCGGTCCACGGCCGCATATTGCAGGTTACGAAACCCGACAACGAGGGAAAATATTTCCCTTCTATCATGGAGGTGTGTAGGAGGGGGCCACTGGCAAGCAGCAGATTACTGCGTTCTGCGTCGAGAATGACGTCCGTTGAGCGTAACGTCTGTAACAACAACAAACCTGCCATTCTCGGGCTGTCCATTCCTGGGATTCGAAAGACTTCAACTTGCCACGAGGTGGTGAAGAAGGCGACGCTGCCGGCGGCAACACCGCAGCGCAGCGGTTTCCTTCCAGGGGGTCAGCTTGCTGCTGGAAGCTACTGCATAAGGGTAACATTGGGAGAGGAAAAAAAGAACAGACAGGGGAGGGAGAAGGCTTCATGGACAGGGTAACTGTCCAGGGGGGGGCCTTGATATATGGCAGGGTACGGAGTACAAGGGAGGTGGTTTTTTTGGCATCACGACAATTGTGCGAGAAACAGTAACTTCGTGCCTGGGCCATAACGTCGTCATTTCCAAATCCCCATCAACAATCCCTACGATCCGACTTCCGAAATTACTCCTGGGGAAGCGCTTGCACCTTCCGCTGGCAAAGTTCAACCAAAGACCGGGGTCAAGACGAGCGAGCATCAAGAGGGTGGGAACGAGGGAGGGTACTGGGGGAGAGGCTGGCCTGCGGTCATGCTGCGGCCTCGAACTCTAAAGAGTGGGTGACGATGCAGTCCCCCTCCTCTTGCTGATGCTCCCCTCGTCCCTTTTGTCCCCTTCCCCCTCCCCCATAGTAGGGTGTGTGTTATGTTCCAGTTTGCGGAACCGTCCCAGCAGCGGGCGCCCAGCAGACGATTCCTCTCCTGACACTTTGATGGACGATACAACGCTGCCCACGTTTTTGACGGCAACATGTAACTCGTCACGGCCGGGATGGGCAGCGTTCGAGGCCCCCGTGAAACGGGCGACCATGCTGAAAGAGAGAAGTCGCAGAGAAGTGCGATGCCAGGCGGTTGTCCGTTCGCTCTGCCGGAAGCCACGTGGACGTGCCAGAAGCTGCACTGAAGAACCCTAAACCGTTTGGACGCCCTATTTCCCGTTCGACCGCTTCCCCGGGAAACGAACGATACGCTCGTACGCAATCTGTGGAAGCGAGGTCGGTCTGTCCGCGTCCTGAGTGGTATCGGTAATACAAAGGGCCGGTTCTGGCTGACCGACAAACGGTAGAACGGAAGAATGGAATGGCATACTCCAGCTCAACCACGGATATCACAAACCCCTTGTGCGGAAGTGAGACACGCATAGGTACTCCGTACAGAGAGCCTGGCGGATTCGGGACGGTGGTTGGCAAGTGGATCTCAAGCACTCCCGAGCCCGTCCGTACGTAGCATCCGCACTTTGTGCCGGGGCAGCGGCTGGCTGTGCTGGGTTCTTTGACGGTTGGACTTTGTAGTGTAACCGTTCTAGCGGAATTTCCGCACCCGCAGTTCTGTTTCCTCTTCCGTCGTCCGGAGGTGACGTCAAAACTATTTGAAGCCCAAAAAAAAGAGTTCAAGGAGATATCCGCAGAAGACAGCCTACACAGTAGAGGCATTGGCGGCGTCGATCCCGAACCTCCGCTAAAATGATTCCCTGCCAGGAAAGCCTGAGTTCGATTTGACGCATAATATGAGAGCTTCCGCAATGGAAAAAGGAAAAGAGGAGGAGGAGGGTGTATGATGGGATGTACTATGCAGATCGTAGGACCAGAGACGGGTGAATACAAAAGATACAAAGGCAAAAAGAGAGAAAGAGAGAGAGAAAGAGAGAGAGAGTGTGTGTGTGTGTGTGAGAGAGAGAGAGAGGGAGAGGGAGAAACATGTGGTGTGGAACTCTGGAAGCAATCGTGCCGTGTAATTGTGCTGCGTGAGGTGGTGCATGCAATGCGATGTCCCACGAGCAAGGAAGAGCAAAGTTGAAGGAAGATGACTTCCCCACGGATAAGGTACGTAGGGGTGATTGTACAATGTTCGCTCATCAGGGTGGTGCGGAAGAGACAGAGGAAAGAGGAGAGCAGTTGTCGCAATGTATCCGTACATTGACGACCAAAGGTACAGACATTGCATCCGGTACCTTGCGATGTCCAATGTTGGTCGAATGAGAACAGGCCGTGTTCACTTGTTTTCGAAGCCCAGTCCCGGACGGAGGAGGGGGGGGGGGGCGGGCGAAAGGGTTACCCGACGAAAGGTTTAGAGTTCAGAGCCACGTTCCACGGCGTGTTTCGAACGAATTCCTTTCCCAATGAAAGAATGGATCGAAGTACACGCAGAAGGCTGCCACGTCCTGTGTCAGATCAGACTCCGTTTTCCTTGTGTGTGCTGAATTTTGATCTATACAGAGTACCTTGCGGCCACCGCGGTGGCAGGGAATCTTCCTTGTGTGATTGTCATCAAGATGCGATGAGAAAATGGCACCCTTCAATGTCGCTCAGTGGGCGGGCGGGCTGACCTGACGGGCTTCGCGGGCGCTGACCGGGCAGGGGACGGGGTTCGTCTATTTAGACTTTAACTTTGGCCTTGCAGAATGCGTTGGTTCTCACCCGTAACCATGAGATCTGTATGACGCCGTTATGCGTTCTGTGAAAAGAGGACTCAACCTTGCACCAAGTAAGGTATTCGTAGGTATCCCCTACGAAGTATCCTTACGAAGTCCTGTCCATCGTTAAACCTGAATCGTTGCCGCATTCGCCGTTTGCTCGACTCAATCAATGCAGTAATGACGAGATCAAATCAGGTTGGCTCAAAAAATAAAGTTGAAGTCAACTCAAGTCGCCTCGTGTCGCATGAGATTAAGCCGTTGTTCCTGGCCAGTTCGACTCATGAAAAGCACATGGCGTCGTGCCCCGTTAGTCGTTCGCGTGCCGTCCATTGGCCGCAATTGTTGTTACACCTATGCTAGCAGGTTGGATAGCTTCTGTTGTTCCAGTAGCTAAGACTATTTCGGCTGTTTTCGAGAAGTTTCCGTGTCTAAAGCTTGATCGTCGTTGATACTCTGTGCGAGAATGTTAGTTCAAGATGGTGGCGCCCATCAACCCTTGACCATGGACCCTCGTGCTCTCGTGCCTCTGTCCAAATCTGTCGAACTCGCCTGGCGGTTAACCTGACCATTGCGCTTTGATGCTCTGAAGATGGTCTCGATTTTTCCCTTTTTTGGGCCAAGGTTCTTCTAGAGTGTCTTCTGGAGCTGCTCCATTCGTTCTTTGCCCACTCTCGTATTGCGCCAATGCAAGTTCAAGTCTTGTTTTCCCCCTTTTTTCTTCTCATGTCCACAGTCCCGTCAGTCATGAGGTCGGCCGCCGGCCTTTTGCTGCGGCGAAGATCTTGAGATAGGCGTAAAGTCAGATGGGTACTTGCGCGCTCTGACCTTGACAAGTCCTGCAGCAAAGCAAAGTACCTGGTGAACCAGTCGGTGCTGGTGTGAAGCGATGATATCCCGTACTCGCAGATTCGAAGCAATGCGACTGTCCGATAAAACAACGCCCCCCCTCTAAGGTTTCCCTCAGCCCTTTTTTTGTACGGTATCAGGTAGCTGCTCCCCAGAGCCCCCCACTCGGCCGGCAAAGCTGGACCCGATACCGGTGTCGGCCGTTTCCCGCTGTCTCTTCACCGAAGCCTCTGCCCACCTTGCCCGCCTCTGCCACTGCCGATGCCGCAGGCCATCGTTTCTTAGGTAAGCCTCGCTGCCCTCGGTCCACGGATAAGATGCGAGATAAGATAATCTGCAATGGTTGAGCATCGGCTCCTCTTCTTGGCTTAGCGCGCTGAAGAATGCGGTATGCACGATTTGCATTTCCGGCAGATTGGGCCACCGAATCTCTGGGTATCTCATCAAGGTGGCCGCCGCATTTCCAGAGAATCAGTAGGGCAGAGTCGCAGCAACTGCGCACAATGTCAGCCGCTTGCTTCTTCGAGAAATCCGACCTCATCCATTGCGTCAGTTCGGATGGGACAGTTGCCATGCGATAATTGATGCAGCCACTCAGAGTCAACGGTCCGCTCTCTAACGTCCTCGCCCACGTAGACCCTCGCAAGCGTGAAAAGAAATTCATGTCGGCCGAAATGCAGACTAATCGCTGTCCAATCTTGGCTCGTCGATTGAGGGGTTCCCCCCGCGCGATGAGAACCAGGCATGCCTCGCGAGAGGTGTCCAAAGTCAATTGTCCGTCATGGAGTTGCAAACTTGGTCCAATTGCGCGTGGCAAATAGCTCTTGTCAGCTATCTTGTGTCTGAACTTTCGAGACCAGCATGGGATGGGGAGGGGTCGCGAGATGGAGTTTTGAAAATTGCCGTATACAATGCTGAGCCGTTTCCTGCTGTCCTTCTCGTTTTCTTTTGACATCTGATCGTCTGAACTTTCGCTCCCTCCCTTAAGTCTTTGGAAATTCGCCAGCAAACACATCGGTGCTTGGGTGCGCAACTAGCCTCGGATTGTCTCATCTGCTTCGTCCCTTGACTCGCGCTCGCAGTTTACCCTAAGGTATCGACTTCCGGAAAACGGATTCAACCATCGGTCGGATTTCCCACAATCACCGCATCCGGGGTGAGAACGAGCTTGAAAGAGAGCTGTCGCAATCCGAGTAAGAACCACCATGTCGGACACGTCGTCGGCCGACACACTGGGCCCGCCCTCCATGTCGTTCCGGTCCGAGACCACGGCGTTGCTACCGAAACCCCCGGCGGCCAAGTCGGAAGAGCCCTACGCAGTCCGGCAATGGCTGGCCGAGATCCTGCTCCTGGCTAAAGCCGCTGTCCCGGTTATCCTGGCGTATACGCTGCAGAATAGTCTGCAAACTATCAGCGTTCTTATTGTTGGTAGACTTAGCCCGGAAGCACTCGCCACCGCTGCCTTCAGCTACATGTTCGCCATGGCGACAGCGTGGCTCATTGCCCTGGGTGGTACGACCGCGCTCGACACTCTTGCGTCGAGTAGCTTCACAGCATCTTCGAACAAGCACGACCTGGGCATTCTGTTGCAGAGAGGGATCCTTGTTTTGTCGTCATTTTATGCGGTGGTGGCAGTGCTCTGGTGGTTCTCCGAACCGGTGTTCCGGGCGCTGGGCCAAGAAGAGTTCATCTGCGTGCAAAGCTCGGCGTTTTTGCGATGCCTGATCCCAGGCGGGTTGGGGTACGTGTGGTTCGAGGCCATGAAGAAGTATTTGCAGGCGCAAGGTAAGTCAAGGGTCCTCAGTGCCACCTCGAGAAAGTCAAAGAGTGGGAGAAATAGATAACGGCACTGACGTGGCTGTGACAGCGATCTACCGCCCAGGCACTTATGTGCTGTTGATTACATCCCCGATGAACGCCGGGCTCAACTATTTGTTCATCCATACTCTCGGCCTCGGCTTGTATGGTGCTCCTTTGGCGACGGGTATTTCGTACTGGCTATCGTTTCTCCTTCTTGTGGCCTATGCCATCTTCATCCGCGGCAAGGAATGCTGGGGCGGTTTGGAGCTCCGGAAGGCCATCAGAAACATCGGACCCTTTTCCAAGCTCGCACTTCTTGGAGTCGTCCATGTTGGCACTGAATGGTGGGCTTTCGAGATCGTGGCCTTGGCAGCCGGGAGACTTGGCACTATCCCGTTGGCTGCTCAGTCTGTCATCATGACGGCAGACCAGATCATCAACACTATTCCGTTCGGTCTAGGGGTAGCAGCGTCGGCAAGACTAGGAAATCTGCTGGGAGCGCAGCGGCCTCGAGACGCGGCGATAGCAGCACACTCGGCAGCAATTCTGTCCGTGATACTCGGGAGCGTTGTTCTTATTGTGCTCATGGCGACGAAAGATGTATTTGGCAAAATTTTCAACGACGATGAGCGAGTAGTGAAGCTCGTGGGGGAAGTGATGCCGTACGTCGCACTCTTCCAGATAGCAGATGGTCTTAACGGATCGTGTGGTGGTGCTCTTCGAGGCATGGGCCGTCAGTGGGTCGGAGCTGCGGTGAATCTCGTCAGCTATTACGGTGGAGCTCTCCCCGCCGGCATCTACCTCGCCTTTCACGGCTGGGGTCTCGCCGGCCTGTGGATCGGACAATGTGTCGCCTTGTATCTGGTTGGGGCGTTGGAATGGGTGATTGTTGGGTTTAGTAAGTGGGAAAAGGAGTGTCAACGAGCGATCGATAGACTGGACGACAGTAGCAGCGACGACGAGGTTGAATCTGAGAGCACGGCCTCCGGTACGGTATAGCAAGACCGGGAAGAAAGTATCTGGAAATCAGTGTTGTAGCCCCGGAACGCGGCAGGAAGGAAGTAAATCAGGAGACCAAATTATACGGGCAGATATTCGTAGCCATTGAGAAAATTGGACGAGGTAGATTATTCATGATCATGAGCAATTCTTCGAGTTTTAGTAGCCAGCTGATTATTTCCTTGAGAAGTACAAACATAGCACATGACGATTGAAAACGTGGAAGCTGCAGCCTCATCTGTACTGAGCACCTGCTTGCCTTACAGTAAAGTCGCCTGTGACCCAAGCCGAACCTCATCAGAATTACTCCCGTCTGTACGGATACCTTCCTGTGTTCTAGGTATATCAGCCATCAGGTAGGAACCCAGGCCCCCAACTTCCCAACTGCTATACTTGCCCAAAAGAGTAAGGGCTCTAGCTCCAGAGCGGGGGTTTTACGTTTACGTGCTAACATATCTTGCTTTACATAGCACGAGTCTGGGTTAGCAAAATATTACCCATCAATTTGCTGCGAGACGGTTGTGCCACAGGTCTCTTCAACCCCGCCAACAAAACCCCACTACCATCACGAAGCCCCCCAAGCATTGGAGGAGAGAGCCGATGATGGCATTGCTTGCGTGCCTGGCTACTGCACAACGCGCATTTATGGTCAAATAAGGAATTCTCTGAAAGATTGTCAACCATGTCTGAACAAATAAATTATTGAGACACCCTTCAGCCCTCTCAATCTCTTCTTTTCATCTCAGACCAGAAGTTCGTCCAGTACCCAATCTATTTATACATTCTGCCTTGACAACTGCTTGACTCAGGTTAACCGCACGGCTGTAATACAATCTCGAACCATATATTTGAGAAACCATGGCCCCCATCGGAGTAGCTATTGTTGGAGGAGGTATCTTTGCCAAGGAAGAGCATTTGGTGAGGGAAACCACCTAGCCGATATCGCCCATCCGCGGAGGCCGCGTCTCTCTTTGTCACTGACTGTCTAAACAGCCTGCTGTGGAAGCAAGCGACAACCTCAGCCTCAAGGCAATCTTCTCTCGCTCTCTCAAGTCCGCCCAGGACACGGCCAAGCTCGTCACCAAGTCAGCCTCACCTGACTTGTACTCTGACGACGCAGGCGAGGGCAAGTCCTTCAAGGATCTCTTGGCCCGTGATGACATCCAGGCTCTCATCTTGGCCCTGCCCATACTGAACCAGCCCGACTACATCAAGCAGGCCCTTGCTGCCGGAAAGCACGTCTTAGCCGAGAAGCCTATCGCCGCCGACATTGCTCGTGCGCAGGAGCTGATCGAGTATTACAAAAAAGTGTCAGCCGAAAAGGGCGTGACCTTCGCCGTGGCCGAGAACTACCGTTTCCAACCCCGCTACACTACGGCAAGAGACGAGGTGCGGAAGCTAGGCAAAGTCATCGGCTTCAACGTGAGGGTCTTTTTCTTCGTCAAGCTGGGCGGCAAGTACATTGAGACCGCATGGCGCAAGAAGCCCGACTACCAGGGTGGGTTCCTCCTCGACGGTGGCGTCCACTTCGCCGCCGCCCTTCGCCTGCTGCTCGGCAAGGACGCGGCGCCGGCCTCGGTCGCTGCCTTCTCGGACTTGACCCGGGAGCATCTACCGCCCATTGACACCATCAATGCCGTCGTCAAGACCAAGCAGGGCGCCACTGGTTCCTTCGCCGTCAGTGTCGGCTCAACCCTGAGTGCCTTCGACTTCCACGTGGCGGGCGAGAACGGCAGTGTGACCTTGTCGAGTCACGACCTCACCGTCAAACCCTTTGACGGCGAGGCAACAACAACTCACTTTGGACAGACGAGTGGTGTAAAGGAGGAGGTCAAGGCCTGGGCCGAAGGTTTAGCCGCCGGAACACCCAACCCGCTGCAATCACCTGAGGAGGCGCTGGCGGATTTGGAGTTCCTCGAGAAGATCTTCACGAGTGGTGAACAGGATGGCGCAATCCAAAAGCTGGATTTGCAGCTGTAAACTTGTAAAGGAACTTGTTCAGAGATAAGCTCCAGGGCACAAGTGGGTGGGTGATAGAGTTCAATTTAGAGCTTGTTTTCCCTGCCATCCACCACCAGAAGTCGCCGCAGACCCCTCCGCATTTCGTCCTGCATTCCGGATGCGGTTGGACGACCGGTAGATCTCTCGACAAAGACGTGGGTAAACTCCCCGACTGCTCTCACCTCGTCCACTCCCTTTTCAAACAAGGCAATTTCGTATGTGACGCTTGACTTCCCCAACTTGTTCACTCGCAGCGCTAATTGAGCGACTGCGGGGTACGCAATCGAAGCAAAGTAGTCGCTATGCGAGTGTACCACAAGGCCGTACTGATCAGAACCCAAGGGAGATAGGCCACAGTGCTCGATCAGGTAGGCGTTGACTACGGAGTCGTATCTGCAGTCTTTAGCCGGGCGCTGCGCGGACATTAGCTGGATCGAGAGAAACATACAGGAAATTGTAGACGCTATTGTTCATGTGCTGGTACATATCATTATCGGCCCTAAGAAACCTTGTCAATCTCTGCCCAAGCAGCAAAAGCACAAACGAATGAAAGCGAAATATGAGGTGATGAGAATGATGAGGAGATGACGGCTACTGATACGCTGCGAAGGCGCCCTCCTCTCTCAATCATGAGCGTAAGAGGTTGACGAAGGAAAGGACAAAAGGGCGTCCGCTTGCAGCACGGACAAGGCCCCCTTGAAGCTTTGCGAGGAATGAGCCCGGTCCCTCCGTTTCGAGGTCGATAGTAAGGGAGGAAGGACGAGAGGCACCGAGGAGTAGGTAGAAGCGGAAGCCGCAATGACAGCCTGTGTCAATGGTGACGAGATAGAGGTAAACTCACCATCGTGTCCGGTAATCTAAGATATAGCCGTAGTCCTCCCTTCGACGCTGCTTTAACTGCTTGTTGCTCGCCATGGCGGTGCTCTTGCGAGATAGAGGAAGATCGGATATTTGGAGCACGTCGTAGGCGGGGATGCCGAAGGTACTGGTCCTTGGCCGGGTTGTATTGGTTCAGAGACACAGGAGAGGGATGCTCAGTCAGACGTCACTGGGTAAGCGTGTGTTGCCTTATCGGCACTTTTCTCGATTGAGTTGTGGTTCAGCTGGTTACTTTTAAACCTTTCGATGAAGAAGCTCTCGTAGCTTTCCGCTAGGTGTTGCGGAAAATTTGTTGAGACTCTAGATTACCGCAGCCTATTTGCAGCTGAGTAGATCTCCTAGCTGAGCCGAGGCAGAATGGCATGTTTTCGCCAAAAGCAAAAGGAGCCAATCACCAATGTCGGCAGACCTTTTTGGTCCAGAGCCGGAATACCTCCCTCTTAGAAGCCAGGGGTGCTGATTACCTTAGCTGGAAAAGGGTGGACTCCAGCTGAGCTTATATAATGAAGCAGCTAAGTTCACTGGCCAATCACGCTTCTGCCAGTCCACCTTTTGTGAACCCGTCCACCAAAAATTCAACTTCAGCAAAGTTCTGCCACGCCTGACCGCCAAGATTTTGTGACTCTTTTCGAGATACATTTCACCATACATGCAAAGTTTGTTGGTAGTTGTTATCCAGGCTCTTCGAGGCAAGCAGCAAGCGACTTCTCAAGCACTACTTAGTTACGGCTAGTCAAAGTTCCGCAAAGCTCCACGAGACACCACTTGCTACTTACATCATCGCACACCCCGCCTCTCAACTTACCTACCCGATCAATCCTGGCTACCCTCTTGCGTTCAGTTTGGTCCTTGGCAAGGTTGCCATTCCGACGGGAATCTCTGAGGCCTGCCATGGCTTCTGATCAAACGACACCAACGTCGGCTGCGGCCCCACTGTCGGCTGCAGCTCCAGCTGCTGAACCAGCCAAGCTACCGGATGCCCAACCGTCTGAAGCTTCCAATGAGCTGCCTGAAGTCTTGACGACACCTACAGGCGACATGTGGCCAAGGCCGTACTTCTTCGAGGACGGTCTCCGCAGAGTTGCCCCTTATCACTTCACCTACCACACCTGGGCCAAGCAACGCTGGCGCGGCCGGAAGCTAATCGATATTTTTGAGGACGAATTCAGGGACCGCACCCTAGAGTACTACCGTTATGCCATGGAAACCGGAGCCATTGTTGTCAACGGAAAGGCTGTTGGCCCGGATCATCTGGTCAAGAATGGCGACCTTGTGAATCACACAATTCATCGTCATGAGCCACCTGTTACGGGCGAACCAATTCGTGTTATTCACGAAGATGATGAAATGATTGTTGTCAATAAGCCATCAGGTGTACCGGTACACCCTGCTGGCAGATACAAGTACAATACACTTATCGAGATCATGAAGTCTGAGCGAGGCGAGCATTTCCTACCTTATCCATGCCATCGCCTGGACCGCCTTACCAGTGGAATACTTTTCGTCGCCAAGACACCACCGGCTGCAGTGAAGCTCACTGCTCAAATCAGAGCTCACACGGTCCGCAAAGAATACTTGGCGCGCGTTGCTGGCAAGTTTCCAGATGGCGAGATTGTCTGCGATCAACCTATCCTCCAGATATCCCCACGACTAGGCCTCAACCGCGTGCGCGCCAACGGAAAGTCGGCCCGTACCGTCTTCAAACGTCTGGCCTACTACCCGCCGGACACTCTGAATAACTCGGAGGCAGCACAGCCCAAGAGTGCGGAACGACTTGCGGACGAGGAACGCCGGCCTTGGATCAAGAAAGAGGGCTACTCAATTGTTCGCTGCCTGCCTTTGACGGGCAGGACGCATCAGATTCGCGTGCATCTACAATTTGTCGGACATCCTATTGAAAATGATCCCTTGTATGCGAACCAGCGAGTTTGGGGTATTAACTTGGGATGCAACGACTCGGAGGCAGTTGAGAACACGGACGAAGATATCATGTCGCGTCTGGAAAGGATGGGCAAACAAGATATTGCCGACGCTGTGGCCTATCACGACGAATTGGTGGATCTGTACCAGAAGAGGAGGGCCGAAAAGCTATCAGGAGAGCTTTGCAAGGTCTGCGATACGCCGCTCTACACGGACCCCGGCGAGCATGAACTATCGCTCTGGCTTCACAGCCTCCGATATGAAGATGCCGGAGGGGCTTGGAGCTACACCAGCCCGATGCCCGCGTGGGCCCTTCCTCCGGACGGCATTAACGGACCAACGGAGGTCGGGGGACTGGAGGAGTTGGTGGGGGCAGTACCAGACGCAGACCCAGCGGTAGAAGCAGTACCTGAAGGCGCCGCCTGAGAATACCTCTGTACGGCGAAAGCAAACATACCTGCATACTTACTACGTACTCACGTACTTCACCACGGTCCCGGACGGACCGATTGATTGACTCCACTGATCCAATTCTGTGTTGGATTTGGGACGATTTGATACCCCGGGTTGAGGCATTTACGACCAGACTTTTTTCGCAACAACAGATACAGATACGAATAGAAAGCTCTCCTTGAGCCTGCCTGCACTCCTGCTGCGTTGTACAGGGGTAGCGCCATACATGGCCCAATATCATTTTTCTTTCGTTAGAGACATACAAGGTTCCAGATGCGCGATGATGTACATCATGTCCGTTGCTGGTGGTTGTACGGAATTTCTGTACGGAAATTCCGTCAGTGACGGAATGACCGCTGACAAGTCCCAGTCTAAAGGATTCGCACTCGTCCAGGGTCTCTGGAGTCTCACTGTCTCTCCCGCAGCCGACACCACACTCAGACCATAAGCCCGGAAATGCCAAGTCACTGGCCCTGGCCATTCTGGGTACTGAAGTACGGAGTACACTACGGAGCGAGATCCGCAAAGCACCGGTTGAGCCAGTGATTGGTCGGCTCGTAAGGGAAAAGCGGTCGTCATTGGGCTGCTAGCGCATGTATCACCTGGGTTTGGCTCGAGGAGGCGCTGGGAGGGTACTGAAGCTCGTCGAGGTACCTCAGCAGCTCCGGTACCTCGTTCTCAGAATCCGGAGAGATTTCCGCCCTTTCCCACCCACCGCCAGACCGCTCCCCTCCCCCCATTCCTCTCAGCTGGCCCGCCCTGACCTAACACCCCGACATCCTAACCAGCTGGAGCCTCGAGGCTTTCGAGGATGAGGGTGCCCGGCGCATGCCAGGCACAGCGCCGGGTCTTGCAAGCAGGGTCTGCTGCAGGCCCTGTTTTTTCTTCTGGGGATTCCGGCCTCATTGGTCTGGCAGGTATCCTCCCGAAGGAATTAACAGAGGAAACGAAACATACAACGGCCGGCTTTCTGAGTCAGAATTGACAAAACAGAGATCCGAACTGGATATTGCGCCGACAAGACGGCATTCATCAGGGGTTCATCACCCCCGGACCGGCATTGCTAAGCCCACCCCGAAATAACTCATAAAATCGCTGATTCCGGATGCCCTCTTTGCTTTGTTGACCTTCTCGACGCCTTTCGCCGTGTCCGAAACCCCTCGTCAACCACATTCGAACGCCTATGACATAACTCACAAGCGACTACAAACCCATGAACAATATGCGTGCAGCTTCGGGAGGCCGGCACGAGACGCCTTGTACGACCAGATTGCTGGAATTCACGATGCCGAGCGATCAGGCTGGGGAAGAATGAGAAGCAAATGCGGCATGCGACCTCAGGGAGAAGAAGGAACAACGAGGGAGGGCCGCCCAGAGCCAGACGGGACATTTGCCCCGCGATTGGGGGAATACAAGAACTAATTGACAGCTGGAAACATCTACAAAGTACTAATCACGGAACCAGTAGGTAGAGTGAGACTTTTTGGGCGCGGGGAGATGAGAACCAACAGATCAACCTCAGACACATCAGCAGACTTCCCATTCTCGAAAGGGGGGGAGGGAGCCTCCCCCGAAACGCCACAATCCCGCCAGCTTGGAAACCTTGTGAATCGCAATCCAGCTCGGCGACAGAACATGCTTCGTTTTTCCTTCTCGCCTCTTCGATGCGATGCGCCAGAGTCACCGCGGTGGTGGTGTCCTCGGACATGACCCTGGGCTGGGACGACGAGAGGCTAGAAATGCGAACGCCCGATGCAATGCAGAACCCAGACAGAAGAGTTCCATGGACCTTCGAGAAGCCCGCCACGCATGTCAGAGAGAATACCGGCGCATTGCCCTTCAGTACCTGTGCGCTTTTCTCAAGTTCTCACACCGCATCCTGAGAGTTATCCTACACCCCGGAGCAAGAGGCACATCTCGGAAAAAGAAAAGACCAGCAAAAAAGTAATGAAAAAACAATGGACGAGAGGCAACATAGACACACACACACATACACGCAAGCAGACACGTGCGAAATTCGGCTCAGGTCGCGTGGACAGCGGCGATCTCGGGTTCGCTGGCCAGGCAGCCAAGGACAGGCATTCGGTCGATTGTGCATACCGTACCTATCTGGCGGAGGCCAACACGCCGCACCGCGAGAGCGAGTGTTTCTGCGAATAAGACGCTGACCGCGCTGAATCAAAGTTGGCTCGGTCAGAAGGGCGTGCCGCGAAGCTGAAAAAAGTGAGACAGGATGCCGACATAAGACTCGGCAGCAGAGCAGGGAGAAGACAACACCCCAAATCGCTGGGGGTTTTTCCCCCCTCGGCCGGCTGTGCCATGCTGTTGCTGGGCTCACATCTACTAACGTTCAATGGCAAGAGACTGCGAGTTGCAGACAAGATTGACCAGGGGTGCCTTACGCACCAGCCGTCATGAGCCTGCATTCCGAAAGGCGAAAAAAAAAAGCAATCGGGGAAAAAGATTGACAACGGCAGTTCAGTAGCGGCATCCTGTGGGATTGGGCAATCGGAACCAGGTCCGATGATTGGAACGACCATGATGGACGCCGCCATTCAGTTACAACATGGAGGTGTACCGTGTATGGTGTGCGCGCGCGCGCGCCGCTCTCCAGCCCAGTTCTAATTCCAAGCCAGCCAATTCGAAAGCGGTGAAAAGACAAGAATATCTCAATTTCGCGTGGCCTACCCACGACGGAATCCGAGGATGCCGTTCGGGAGTGGGCACTTGAACATGTGTTCAACGGAGCCGATGGGGGTTCAAATCGAGGCCCTTGGGGCACTTTGGATGACGAGGCTGGCGAGCCGTCGTGAACTCTAGGCCAGGTGCAGTTTGGATCCGATCGTCGGACGTGCTAGTTGCAAAGACCGCCTTGGCCGTTGGATGAATTGTCATCGCGGCGTGGCTCACCGAAAGCTAGAATGTCTGTCGCCAGACAAGACGACGAACGTGAAGCGGGCGAGCCGATAAGTTCCTGGCAGTGGCTCCGGCACTGATGGCACAGGGCGGCTGGTATTCAATGTTTCTGGTCGGCAGGCTAGAAGGTCTCTCTTGTTCGTTAGGCCCGAACACGCCATTCGAAACCGCCGCCGCCGCCGTCAGGTCGCATTTCTCGTCTTATTCTCCTGACTATGCAATGAAGGTGCTAGAAGGCCTCAGAAGATGGGTAGATCCAAGACTCTTTCCTCCAAAAGGACGACGCAACACACTAGTGGTCGATACGCAGTGGCTCCAACCTCTCTCTCTCTCTGTGTCTTGATCGGAGGACGTTGTGCCAGTGGAGGTGGACTAGGTGATATTGGGTAGGGTTTCCGCACCGGAATACTCCATTTGGCAAACGGTTTCTACTACGGATACTAGGTAGGAGACCCTCGACGTTCTATGACACCACTTTCTATTGCGCTCTTTGAGTGAGAAGGCCCGACGGCGGAGGATATTTTTACTCTGGAGCCTCTTGTCCACATGGTGCCAAATCTTTTGCGACTGCCCAAGTTGGTTATTGCTGCTCGTCGCTTCGAATGCGAAAATACAGAGATGGCTAGCTAGAGTTTCTCGGTTCTTCTCGTACTTACGGTCTGAGCCTCTTAAGGCGCCTACAGGCTACGGATACACAATCTCACTGCCCGCACACCACGCAGCCGCCCCCCAAAGGTCGGCCGACAACGAACCATGCCCGGCCGCCCATGGCAGAAGAACCCCTCTAAAAAGGGACAAGCGTGTTACGGTTGGATGTGATGGAGGGGGACAAGGTATCGGTCGGGCTGGCCGCCGCCGGAGCAGCGAAGTGGGAGCAGGTTTCCGTGCACTTGCATGGTGCTAGCAATAGCAGAGACTGTTCACGGTAGTCGGGTACGTACCGACACGCCGACGGGGGGGACAAGAATTCCAATCCAATGAGTGCGAGAGGACAGCAGCTGCCAGCAGCAGACTGGCTGGTCGCAGTTCCATCGCTGAGGAAGAGGAGGAGGAGGGCTTCAAGGTTGAGGGTGAAGGTGCTGCTTGCTGCCCGGTCGATAGAGGTACCTTGGGTACCTTAGGACTTAGGTATCCAGTAGCAGACCACTTTTTCCGCTGTCTCTCTCCCTCGCTGCTGACCTTCTTATTGGCTGTTGCGGTCGCTACTGGGCCGCGTATCGGCGCCCACCAAGCTACGACAGATCTGGCTTTAGCGTAAAGTTTATTTCTCGCATGTGGATACGTACCCCTTCGTGCCCCCCTCTGTTGTAAGGTATCTCCACCTTTTCCCACAATTTACCTCTGGGCCCAACTGACCTCACGGGCGGTGGGCCCTGGTCCTCACACACTCACCTCACACTTCACCTTCGATCCTCACTCACTTCCCGGTTAACTCATAATGGAACTCGACATGCCTCTCCTCATCTATTTGCGCGCGCGCGTGTTTCTGTCTCTGTTATGAGTGAGTGTGAGTGTAAGAGTATACGAATGTTCGTGTGTGTGCCAATGGCGTGTGTGTGCCCACAATCAATTCGACACCCAGAGACCGAGTCCATTCTCATTCCCTCTTCGGATACACACACTTCCTTCGTACTTCATCGACCACTCACACCCTCACATCACACATGGGCAGTGTATGCGATTGTGCTTTGCTAAACCATCCCTGAGCGCGCACTTCCCGCCCACGGCCGCACGTCTGCGCTCTGCTGCCCATTGGTGAATTTCCGGGTTTGAAGTACAGATACAGAAGTACTGTACTCTCTCTCCGTACGGATCGAATTTGCCTTTAACTGCTTTCTATCTGTAGCTTGATAACCCATACTCCAACAAGATGACAAGACCTGGCGGCGCGGCAAGAGAGGGAAAAAATACATCATTTCGTCATTGTATCGCAACCCCCCCGGTCATCGGAGGCTGGCCGAAGGTTTCCCTGGGCTGCTGGGCATGCGTTAGCAAATGCAGCGGTGCAGCAGTGCTGAGCCTCGAGCAGAGTTGAGGCTTATAGGTCTGGCCCTACTGGCTCAGCCTGGCCTGGCAATTGCCTGGCTTCTGCTTCAACCTAAGCCTTTCGTCGAATGGGACGACATTGCGCGCGGATGGTGGTGGTCAGGGTTGGGATTGATTGAGGTCGAGCCAGATCAAACCAAACACGCACCACCCCAACTCCAGCCTTCCAGGATCTGGACATGTCTTTTTCCGCCCCTCGTTCTACGAAATACACAATACGGATTTGAACGAGATGGGCATTGGAGATTACCTCACCTTTCTTGGTCTGGGCGTTCCATGGGCTGGCCGACACACAGGCCATGGACATGCCATGGGTGTGGCTATTCCGAGCATCAGCCGGACGGGACTGTTGCTCTTCAAAGTTCCTCGTCGTCTTAGATGCTGGTCTTCAACAGGCCTCGTCACCCGCCTTGCAAGCCCCCCCCGTTCCGAGCCGTCAGGTCAACGCAATATGTAAGCCCAGACGGGATTATCTCGTCTTCTTCATCGTGCCCACTTCATACTCCGTACGCATTTATGGATAGGGCGGACAGGACAGGGCCCATGGTCCATCCCATGAGAGGGTATAGCAGCGTTTTTGGGCATGGCAGGGCAAGCCGCAAGACCATACAAGGTCAAGTGCGGGAGGAGAAGTCGGAGTTTGATTTGGTTGTCATCTTCAACGGATCCGACAAGGCACCTGGGTACCTTTTCCTTTCCCGTAACCTTGGCTTTGCCTTGCCTTGCTTTGCCCATTCCTTGCCGGCCTGCCCTTTCGTCACCTCACCCAGCCCAGCAGCTAACCTTTTCCCAACCCTATGTATGCTTGCCTTACCTTGGCCCCGTTTACCTTTCCCTACCTGCGGTACGGATAAGCAACCCCACCGGGAACCCGTTCGCTGAGATCGAAAGTCGGACTCGAGCCAGCAGCACAAGGCCACAATCACGGGGCAGGAGGTTGCCCACCCACATCGACTGCTACTGCTCGAGGATCTCCCCCTGCAGATATAGTATCCATGAGGTGGGAGAGAGCACTTCCTTCCCGTCACCCTACTCCATCTTCTCGCTCTCCAGACGAGGACCAGAGGAAAGGCAAACCCAAAACCTAGCCGAACGAAGTTCTTTTGGTTTGGGGGAAGAATACTGCCCACAGCTTGGATACTAGCAGAGCGGCGGAATCTGGCTCGCAGCAATTCCTCGCTCGATTTCCGCGGTGACTTGTTTACACCTCGAAGTAACTTGAAGAAGTATGTTACCTCCGCGTTCAAAACACGTAGTTTCCGACTACCTACTGCAGTATGAGGCACACACAGCAAAAAGCACCGTAACCGGGGCATGCGAATGTGGTGGCCCATTCATCACATTACCTAAGGTAAAGAGGCATCTCTCTCTTCTGTTGTTCTCCTAGATTCACCTCACACAAAGTCGTCCCCCACGCCCCCCTGGTTTCACATCACGCCCCCCTTGGCCACCATCCACACCCTCCAGCCTCCACCCCCTCCCTCTTCACGCCCCCCGGCCCCGTCGCGGCCGATGGGTAACTGGCCGCCAAAAGGTACATGTCTACATTGCTGTGATCGAGGGAATCTGCGTACCCTCCCACACCCCGGGTCCCGTCTTGCTCGCTGCCTTGTCTTTCGTCCTCTTCTTCGTCTTCTCCCATGTTCCCTGCCGCTGTCTTGTACCTCTCTTCTGATCAGACCCCTGCCACTCCCCTCCATCCCCAGCCCATCCTTGAAAGATCTGTAAGTTGTTCTCAAGTGAGTTAGTAATTTGCGCCATGTCTGTGCCCAACATCGACTGTCATGTGCCAAGTTACGTCTCTTCACCGATACTCTTGACCCTTCTCTGTCCTAGAAGCACTCGGGGCCCGTTGTACCTACGGCTCCTTGGATACTTTCTGCGCGGCGTGATCTCTCTGCTGCCATCCTTTCCATCCTTACCCTACACCCCTACCTACGGTACACATTCACTCTACGGTACGGTCCCACGTCCTTACCCTCAAGACTGGGCTGCTTTAGCCCGGATGCATGCATCCTCTCGAACCCTGCTCTTATTTTCCCTACCTTATGTACTGCTAGTTTCTAGTGGCCTTCCTCGAGCTGCGAGGTAGAGGTACGGAGTACGGTGCAGTACGTACCCTGCCTCCACCCACGATCAACTCACACACTCCTGCTTGTCCTCAACCTTTACCAAAAGTCACTGGCCCTGTCTCCTTCTCTACCCCCTAGACCCATGCTCGAAAAGATACGTATCGTCGTACTGAGGTACTATGTACTCGTCGCTCCTAGCTGCCCTGAAACTACTTTGCCGCCGGCATTCGAAGGGCCTGTTCTTGTGTCTGCTCTTGTCGTCAATAGATCTTATAACTCCAAGATGCGCGCTCTCTCGATTCCCTTGATTTGATCCCTGCCTTGACAATTCGAACAACAACAACTACAACTCGTCGACCGACCCGTTTCTCTCTTCCTCCACTCAGTCTTCTACCTTAGAGCATGGCCCATTCTGCCGTTGCCAACACTCGATCCAGACCTGTCACCATTACCGTTGTTGCACACCACGCCGACAAGTACGCCGCCGACAACATGACACGATCAGCTTCCGCAGAGCCTACAAAGCCTACCAAGCGCAAGGGTACGCATCACCAGCACCACTCATGAGATGACGACGATGGCGGCGGTTATGCGGTTCTACCCATCTGCCGTCTTCGCCTCGATCACCCCCCACCTCCCTCTTTAGCTCCCACTCTACCACCATCGTCCCCTTCTACGTTCTCATGTACGAACAATATATTGACTTGGACGTCTCGCCCCAACAGGCACCAGAAGCGTCTCAACCTTGACGCCCTCCCAGCTTGCGCGTAAGCGTGCCAATGACAGAGAAGCTCAGCGCGCCATCAGGGCCAGAACGAAGGAGCACATTGAGCGTCTCGAGCGAGAGCTTGAGGAGCTCAAGAGCGAGCGCGGCCGCGATCAGAGCCACACCGTCCAGGAGCTTTTGCGCAAGAACAAGGCACTTGAAGAGGAACTGTTCAAGCTCAGAGAGAGCATGGGCGTTCCCAATGGGCAGTCCTACCCAAATTCAGGTACGGCTGCTTCCATTGCCTCGTCTTCTGCGTGGTTGCCTCTGGTTCGTGCTGACTCGGCTCCAGTATACGACGACAACCTGAGCTCTATTAGTGGCGCAGTCCCCAGTCCTCGCTCCTCGCCATTTCCTTCAAACGGTGACTACAATGTGATGCAAGAACTTGGTCCCTCCTACGTGCCCATGCCGGATGCGTCAGAGTCATGGGGCCCAGGCATTCCTGTTTCCGTTCCTTCCACCGTTTCAAGCCCGTCATCGTCCGCCAACACAGATGAGTACGGCGCAGGCTACATCCCAACGAGCGTCCCCGCGCCGATGATGGATGCCCGAAGCATTCCGGCAAAGATGAGTGAATACGACGATGTCGACTCTGGTAGGTTGTCTTCCCCTATGTGCGGTGGTTGGGTTGCAACGCAATTCTGAGACGCTAACCACTCAGCTTCTAGACGCTGGATACCCTCACAACCACCACTCAATGGGTCATCAGTCGCAGGTTCCCATCTCCCACCATCATCAGCCGTATCTTCATCACCAGCAGTCGTGGAATTCGTATCCAACTCCGGTGTACTACCAACAACCGTCAGCTCATTGATCCGCCAGCCCGGCACCACCCTTTGGGAGATTCCGACCCTCATCGTCCCGCCAACTTGTCGAGTCGACCAGTTGATAGTCGGCTTCATTCAGGACTGCCGCCGACTGTCGCAACTGAAGTCTCTCGAAAACATCCTCCGACCTACTAGGGTCAACGTGAAGAATTTCCTCGAGTATCATCCGGCCTCGCCTTCGACAGAACCTCCACGATGCCAGCTAGCCGACCTTGATCGAGCCGCTTCCACAACAGTCACGGGTCCTGGCGCCAAGCATCCCATGGCTGAGCTTATCACCGCTCTCGTCAACAAGGCAGGTGTCACCAACGTTATTGAGCGCCTGGCAGTCTTCGCCATCACTCAACGAGCCATCGCTTGGCTGGTACACCCGACGCGTGAGGCATATCAAGCCATTGTGCCTGAACTCACGCCGAAGCCGTGCCAGACAAGACTCCCGCATCCTCAGTGGGTTGATCTCATTCTGTGGGCACCTCTGCGCACTGCTATTATCGAACGGCAGGAGCTGTATGCCAACGAAGAATTCCAAGGCGTCTACTCGTCTAGCTTGAGACTGATCAATTGGGCGGCACGTCCAATTGACGCCTTGGTGGTTGACCCGCAATCTGGAGAGATGTGGCTCAGTGACACGTTTACTGCCCACGCAATGCGCCTCGAAAACTGGCGCCTCAATGAGAACTTCGTTCGCCGTTACCCCGAGCTTCGTGGCTGTGTTGCAGTCGAAGGTTCCTGAGACGGATACGACACTTGGCGCCAAATTCTTCACCAATTTACTTGTCCATACTTCACAATTTGGAGCTATTAGTCTCCAATTTTCTTCCACGTCCTCCTTCCTCCTTTGTTATGAGAATGGAGTTTCATTCTAGCTGGAATGGGATGGGACCTCTCAAGGGGGAAACACATCAAACACACGCACACACACACACTTTGCCTGATTGGGTCTGTTGTAGTAGATAAAAACAAAAACGGGTTGGCTTCGTTATGGCATTTCGAATGCGGGCCAGGAGAGTACGGTGGCTGGGACTGCTTCTATTCTTTTGACTCACGACCTTTTTTCTCTCTTCTTTTTTAACCCGCGATACCGGTGCATCAGAAACAGGTTGGAGGAATTCTGCGACCACCCCCAAATTATCACTGCTTTTTTTTGTTATTGTTCGAATTGCTGGGAGACTTGGAGAAAAGGAAGGCGCTTTACAGGGATTTGGAGGGTTTCTTACTATTTTTCGCCTTTTGTTTTTCACCTTTTTGTTTTTCATCATTTTGGGTACCAAACCATCGGGCGGTTTTAGACTTTCTTGGGTGAACGGGGGATGATACACACACATTCTGGGATGGAATTAAAAGAATGTGATTATGGATTTTTTGATGTTTAACCATAGTTATGCGGGCTGGAGAGGAGAAATCCCATGCAGACCACGCAAGAAAGAAACCACAAAATTTGATGAACAGATTTCACACATACAAACGCATACGTACACATTAGAGAGTGAAAGTTTCCTATTGCTCGTGATCTTTTACCCCAAGAATTTGGTTGCAACGTTATGTCCACACGATGATTTCATGAGTTCAATCGAGCACGCGCGCGCGCGGGCGGGAGAGAGAGACGTGGACAGGGGAGGGGAAAAGAGATTCGACAGAAAATGGGGTAGCTAGTTGACTTTGGGTGGTTTGGGACGGAACTCTGTCGTCTAGAAAGGCGGATGATGACAACATAGGGACCGCCGATCATCAACTCTCCCTCGAGTCGTCAGTCCCGTCACACGCAGCAACACTATAGGACTATAGCACCCACCCCCGGCTATCACAATGCAGCAGCGAGATGCCGCAATGGAGAAAGAGGACAGAGACTCCGAGAGAGAGAAAGAGACTTCGTAACCGTTCGTAGCCGAAGAGAGAGAGAGAGAGAGGATGGGGGGTCTCAACTCCGGTTCTAATCCGAGGAACCGACACAAGAATAATAATACCAAGTACACCAAGACCAAATCTTGGAAAGAACGGCAACAGTCGAAAACTCTATGTTGGATACCCCTGTTCCTTCCTCCTCCTCGCCTACGGGATTTGTTTTTGCTGCTGCTGCTGGACGAAAGAATAGTACGTACGGATAGAGATGGGATACCTACCTCTGACAAAAACACACCCACCACACCACACCCCATTACCTATTACGCATCATGGGCATGACATACTACGTATACTCCGTCCTGCAGCTCCTCTCCCCTTCATACAAGTAATGAGACTTGATCCAACCGAAAGGGGGTTAAAACTCTTCAGTTTAGAGAGAGTGTGTCGAAAGGTTACGAAAATTAGAACAACCTTGCCCCGTCTCCAATCTGCAATGTCCAAGACTTGGAAGGTTGCTGCTCGCCATGCAGTGGACAATAGCTTCCAAGACATGTCGACAGACAGTGCCTTTTTTTTTTTTGTGCTCTCTCTCTCTCTCTCTCTCTCTCTCTCTCTCTCTCTCTCTCTCCTCAGACGAGGCATTGGTTTAATCACGGAAAGCCGACTGAGCCGTTTTACACTTTCTCTGCCTCTCTCTCTGTCTGCATGTCTCTCTCTCTCGTTTTGGTCATTAGGTTGGCTAGGCTTGATGCTGGGCTGTCCGATAGGATGCGTTCCGTCTCCTCTGACCATACTCAGCCGAGCCGGGCCGGCGCTGCTGTGCTGTGTTGTCTGAGTGTCTCGCCCTGGCTGCTGACATCACAAGGGCCCATGTAGACTTTGTCCCCATTGAACTGATTGACAAGGTCTAGCTAGGGGACGCAGTTTGACCGCACCACCAAAAACTTAACCATGTCAGCTTTTTCGGCCGGAGACAAGAAAGAGATCGAGACTGGACGACAAGGTAAAGAAAAGTCTATGTCCGGATCGCCGCGCCCATCAGACAAGAGGGAAAAAAGAGAGAGTCCACATTACTTCGTAGTGAATTGATGGGTTGGTGGTGCCAACGAGTTCCAATAAGAGAGGGGGATGGGGTGGGACCCAGAACAGGGACGACGGGTTAACATGGGGCCCTCTCAGACAAGGGGAGGCGCCCTTGCCGCATGGATAGACGCACAAACCGCGCGAGTGCCCGCTCTGCCCGTCGACTCCTCTCCTCTGCCAACGCCCAGCTGTAGTGTAGTGGTGGTTCGGGTGGTTGCTGTTAATGTAAATTCAATCTATCGCTTGGAACGCTTTCCACCTCATATTTCTGCCTTCAATCTCTCTGTTACAAGGAGGCCAATCTCTCTTGCTCTCCTGATCTGAGCAGAAAAAGATCCATAGAAGTAGTACTCCGTACAGTACTACAGGTGACAGAGTAGACGAAATGGTCCGTATCCACTCACACTCCTACACCGGTGAACTCTCTGTTCAATTTTCTCGATCCGAGCGGAAACGAGCAAGGCCAAGATTGAATGGCCGCATCGAAAGACCTGGGAAGAGAAGGTCGCAGTATCGTCAATGTTGCTTTGACCCTCTCTCCCTCTCTTCATCTGGTATGGTTAAGAATGGCGTCTACCGGGGTTATAAAGCAACTGTGTCGTCGTTCCAGTCCCACGCAACACCTGGAAGAAGGTGATGAGCAAAGACCCCCACTGAACTATGAAGAGACAGAAATGAACAACAGAAAACGGTCGACCTGACGGTCGGTCAATCATTGCAGCCATCATCCACAGCAGCAATCAATACATGATTACTTAGTTCCACCGGTTTCCCGAAGTGAACAGCCGGCCCTGGTCCCTGATCGCTGTTCGTGGCATGTATCAAAAATGACAGAAGCCCAGAGCCTCATAGCTCAACTGTCTCGTCGAGGAAGGGATCTTCTAAGCGCATGCTGCTATCTTAAGCGATGTGATAAATTAGCCGATGGGAGAGAGAAGCGACAGGAATCCCCCCGACTTGGCAAAACCATCATAACGGCCAACCAAACGCACATGCTGTTGATCTGAAAGGTGCGATGGGGACGGACGAGGGGGAAGGGTATCGGCCTGGTCGGCGGGTGTCTGCTACACTAGCAGCACTCTTATTCTAATTTGAGAGCAACATGGGACCATTTGATGATCCAAGGACAGCAGCAGGCCGTGTTCAATACCAAAGACCTGGAAAGCAGCGATGTGCGCCAGCCGTGTTGTGCCTCGTAGACGCCGTTCTGGATATGGACCATCCCACTGATGCCCCATCTCCTCCCTTGCCCCTCTCGACATGTCTTCCTTTCCCCATTCCCGGTGGGGGTGCAACAAGATGAAAATGAGTGTGTTTTGGGCTCGGGTGTTGAGGGGAGGAATGGCATGGATATGCTGTGACGTGGAGTGGGTTCGCCTGCAAGATGTCACCTCCACTTGGAGTCTTGGACGAGTTAAGCCTCGCTCTCTCTCCTTCGTGTGCCGCATCCGGGCCCCTCCGTATCTCTGGGCGTGCTCCAGTGCTCCATTTTGTTGAATATGTTGCAACTCGTACAATGTATTATGCGGATTGTCCAAGGAGATGGTTGACACGATGCGGAGCCTTGGATAATCAATCAATTCAAGGTGGTACGGGCGACAAATTGACCGCCCTTCCTAGACTCGCTTCGGTCTGAGCCCTGTCAACAATCGCTTTGCGCCTTACCTATTTTCCGAGAGGCTCCTGATGAGCCACAACCACTGCCACCATCTTTGTCTAGAAAGCAATGCGTACGACGAACGCGCGTGCGCCGAGGGCCAGCCGCCAGAGCCAAGATGCATGAGGTGTTCGCGGGCTGCCGGCGAAGGGACGGAGTAATTAACATAGGCACACCAGTGGAGGGGCGATGGTAGGTAGCGAACGTGGCGGGCCCATAGAGAGAGGAGCCAGACCCAAGTACCAGTTCGTCGGAGGTCTCGAGTCTTGGTTCTGGGTCTCGTAGTGTCCGCTATGCAGAGGTCCGGACTCCGAGAAGCAAGACAATTGATCAAGTGAGATATTGGCGATGTCTATAGACTGCAGTCCACTTCCGCAGCTTGTTTTGCCTTGGAACGATTGTGTTGCCGTCGCCGTCTTGGCCGATCTTGTCTCGCAGCGGGCGCTGACACATGCAGAATAGCGTCACCTGTAAAGTCGAGATCTGGTGTCAGAGAAGTCTTACATCTCAACCCGACTAGGCCTTGTCAACGGGCTAGGCGCATGCCACGAACGCTCCAGTAGCCTTCGCTTCGCGCAAGCCGACATGGTATTATGGGTCGACGTGTAATACATCTGCCCCCTCGGGCCCTCTCTCTATCGGGTATGCAAGTTGCTGTCTCCGCAAGAGTCGAGATGCATCAGGCGATCGAAAACCTGACGACAGGAAGTGCTTTAGAGTTTGGCGCCTTCCAAGGCAAACTCCTGAGAATACGTAAGTGATGTAGACGACCGCGCTAACGATAGATTAAAAGGCAGTGAACTATCAGCGATCAGAGGAGTCGCGGAGTCGCGGAGTCACTTTGACTGAGTGGCAGGGGATGGGCTGGGAGAAAAGGGATACGTACCCAGTCCCAGCCAGGGGACATCGTCCTGAATCGAGGCTTGGCTTGCGGGTTTCGCCCGCTCTGCAGGGTTACCTCAACTCGTGCTGGTCCTGCGTGTGGTGTCTGGCATCGACGACAAACCACAAGTGAGACTGCTCTCAGCAATGGTCAGAAACCAAGTTCTGGGTAAACACTTTGGCGCCAAGCAACTTTGGATGAAGGGCAGTGCGTACGTGGGCATCCATACCCTACGTATCCGTAGTAGGCAGTATTGACGCGTGCAACGGCACTCCGTCAAGGGCAGTGAAGACCCGGCCGGGCCAGGTCCGACAGTACTAGGCTGGCCATGTTCGAACCGGGGATACACCGATGCATCAGAGTTCAACGGCATCAGGACGCCCCGTGGGCTCGGGACGAGTGGGCGGCGCTGATGCGGGCGGACCATTCGCCCGCTTGCCAGGTGCTGTATACAAGCAGGACTAGGTTTCATTTGGCCGTCTTGTTTGGTCTTTTATTTGACAGCTGGCTGACTTGGGTTATTTTTCTCCTCACCCCGTTCCAGGGCCCCTGAAGGTGACGGGGAAGATGATATGAGGATATTGCCGGAGGGTTGGTGCGTCGCCCACTCCGTCCCGCAACAGGATATGGATGAAATGCGACGCTGAAAACCGGGGGAAAGGTTGAGCTGACCCGTCATTAATGGCCCAAGGTTGTCATGGGCTTTGCAATGAACCCTTTTGGCAATGGTCGATGCGGCAGGGTGGATTATGGACTTTCTGTATCTGTTTCCGTATTCGTAGTGCACGGATAGCGTAGGCCAGAACGGGTACCGAAGCAAGGTATCCGTAACTGTAAGGTAGGCTTGGAAATTCGCAAGGCAGATTGTATGAGGTGGGTGAAGAAGTAAAGGCGGCCACACATCTCCAGGTGAGCCTTTCCACTTTGGACAGAAGCTCTGGTGGACTTTGAATTCCCCCCTGCTTTAGAACCTGCAACCCCCCGACTTAAGGTGAATTCTCGCGGAAACACCTGCCTTACCTGAGCTTCGATGTAAGGTACTGTAGCAACAGTTCTCTTTTTTGGTCAAGATTTTGACCCTTTGAGGCGTAGCGCTTTCCAGCTATGAACCTGGGGAGAGATGAGCGCCCGAGCGTTCATCAGGGCCGTGGGCAGCCGCATTAGATAGCGAAGGCATCAGAGTTGATGCTATCGTGTCTGCGCCTTACGCCTGTGCCTTTTGGTGTGCTGTGCTCTTCACTCTGGTGCACGATATCTGGGTTGAGGGTCGTTAGGTGGGAGGCGACGCGAGGCTAAACCAGCGAGGAATTCATCCAATCCAATCGAGTCCCAGTGCAGCATTCTTGCTACCCCGCCGGCCGGGGGCTGGGGTTTGAGCTGGAGCTGGTGCTGGTGGGAGCCAGAGCTGGGAGCTGGGAGCTGGGTCATGAGGGGTTTCCACTAGCCAGCGACTGTGCCCGCTCTCGAGTGTTGCCAGGTCCAGGACTAGGGTTTCGAGAGTCTTGGACGGGGGTTGAGGCACCACCGGAGTCTTTCAGCATCCGGCGTTTTGGCGATGATGTAAAATCGCCGGATTTCACTGCCCCGAAAAGCAGGGAGCCGAATCCTGGACCGGAAAGTGCCGAGCAACTGCCAGTGGTTGAGGATCAGTGTTCCACACACACCACTCAGCTTTGGGGCCCTGGGGGGATTGGTTTGAAGGTCCCTCTGTCCTGGTTCGGGTCGGTATGGGTCTGGCTCATTGTCTGCCCACTCGACCTAGTCGTAAAACCTAACCTACCGGCCGGTTAACTCTCCTTACCCGTACCTTACCGTGCCAAGCACCATCTTTCCGCTTATGGTGTAAAACGGCCTTGTCGAGGTTTTTGGAATTGGGATTGAGTTTGCCGGGGCCTTCGAGCAGACGGCAGGGTTTCGTGCGCGCTCGCAGGCGTCTGTGACGGATTTCCATCCCCCTTGAACGAGGATAGCGGCCTTGTAAGGCAAAGTACTCTGCAGAGGGCTCTTTTTTCGACGCTAAGCTGCTGTGTAGAGCATCTCGAGACGCCTTGCCCCTGGTTCATCGTCGGCCAAGTGCGAAGTTAAGCCGGGCTAGATCGGAGAGGATTGGGGCGGGGGTTACAGAAGATGCTTGCTGGATTCTGGAAGAGGGCGGTTCAAGGCTGACGGAGTGGACGAGGAAGAGGAGAGTGAGCACGGACTGTAGGCTGTCCCTTGATGCGCCTTATCCGTCTGCTCTATCCTAGTATTGTATGTTCGGCTGTGTGAAGCACGGATATGTCCTCCGTGTGGTGTCATGGTGGTCCTTTCTTGGGATCGAGGGAATCGAGTGAAGTGAAGCGGAAAGGCGGAGAATTGCTGCTCACCCTCGCCCTTGCCCTCAACTCTATGCATATCGACGGCGAAAAGCGAAATAAAAGACGGCGTATAGATAGTGTATCAAGATGGTATGGAACCAGCATTTCTCGAACCTACGATGCAGTTGAAAGATGCCCATCATGATGCCGAACGGAGGAGATACCTAGGTGTTGTTGTGTACGAAGTCGGTAGAGTACTATGTAAGTATCCGCACTCTGGAGTGTCGATGATTTGTGGCGCAGAAATACTTTGACCAAAGTACCTACGCCAGGTACCTTAGGTTAGGAACTTAGGAGAAAGCAAGGAAGCTGTAGCGTGACGGCGGCCTGTTTAGGCGATGCAGGACCGGTGCAGGAGCGATGCAGGAGATTTGTTCTAGCGCCGAAGATGGAATTTTCCAAGAGGTGAGGCGATTCCTCCCGTCCGGTGTTGGTGTTGGTGCTGCCATGGCAGACGGGAATGGGAGTGTATCGGGAGGATGAGGGGTAAAGACCGCAGGGTTCCTTACTGGAAGCTACCTAAGGTACGTATCGTGCTCTGCCTTTCCTTCCTCCTTCCCAGGCTTCGCTTCTCTTCTCTTACACCTGAATTCCAAGGCACATACCAACGTCCAACCTCAAGTCCTCAACCCCCAGGGGAGTCAGGACCGTGCCCTCGGTGCCTTAGGTAAGGGAAAACTACGGACCTCAAGTCCGACCCCCCGTGCCCCTGATGACGGGCGGAAAGCACTGGCAGTGGCAGGGTGCTTTGACACTTTCCCGCTCGCACCCACCCAGAGACCGAGGGGGACCGCAGAGACCGAGCCTCGAGTGAGTGGGGGGTTCCAGCCAGTTCCCGGCGCTGCTTCCCAATTCCAGTACGATTGCCCCGAAGAGCCCCAGCCAACCCGAACATATATTTGATAACCTGGTCGTCGCTCTTTGATCGATTCCTGGGAGCACATCACTGGTTCCTCCGGCGGTAGTTCAAAACGAAAAAAAATACAAGCTCAGGGGATAGACAAAAAACAAAGATAAGCTATCCGCACCACCCAATGTATCCGTACGGACATGGCCCTCCGTACGGTGAGGCAGATAAGGCCCGGCACCTTGCTGGCCCTCTGCAAATCCCGCCTTCCGTCATCCACGCGGATACCTTTCCTCGCATTCCATTCGCCCACACCTTCTCGACTTCTCCCCTTCCCTTGACCGCTCCGATGCCGACCCGGGCCTACATGCCTGTTCCCGGCTTTCACTTCTTCAGTCGTAGCCATGAACGGGATATCCATACGGAGTACTCCGTACATAAACCTACAATTGTTAGTAGTGTAAAGCCTTAGACGCTATCCATAAAGATTCATACACGGAACATGTGCAGTGCGCAAAGTTACATGCTATCTAGATGACCAGCCTCGTAGTTGCATGGAGACGAAACGGACTAAGCTATTTGATACCCACCCGATGTAATCCAGGAACTGGATAGTATTCGGTTTGGCGTAACGCATACTTGGCAATCATAACAAAAGCAACGAGACTGGCGAACCCGTCTACAAAAGCAACGGCGGGGCTCGAAGGGATTCTGCAACGTGCAACGTCCAAACCTCCTCCCACAGTCCACCTTGATTTCAGGTTCAATGGATGAATGCTTTGAGCCCATGTTATTGGTTCTCACTGTGCTACCGGCCCATCCTCGCCTCGTTCGACGCGGCCTATCCAGAACCGGAATGTGGCTCTCAATCTCATATCTCTTACTTCTCGGAGAACAGCAAAGTTGACGGTCTCGCCTGAACTATCCAGTCTCGGCCAGGCCGTTGTCCGACAATAGCGTTCATTTCACTTTGTACGGTAGATGGGCTTAGTTTGTGGCAAGACAACACGGGAAGGAGGGCTTCTTTGGAAGCTTCGAAAGTCTTCATGGAAGCTTGTCAAAGTTGAGGCTGGCGCGTGTTTGACAAAAGGTGTCAGACCGTGGCAATCACATGATATGCAGGTTGCTGACAGGAAGGGTGGGCTGAAATGAGAGCTCACTCGTTCATCTCTTGGGACAGGAGGGCTTCACAACCATGGACGGAAAGGGTCCGAGTCACGACCCAAGTCAATTAGAGATAGACTACGGAGTATTCCAGGTGAGTTTATGGTTTCCCATGCTTTTGGTCTAGGTATGGTTTACGTATGGGTGACGGTCTGGTGTGATTTTTGCATGTCAATGTTTGGATACCTCAGGGTTTGAAGATGAAAATTGAAGGGTCGACAGCGACTGGCTAGGTTGACTCAAAGTGACCTTCCTTGTCCTTGTAGGTCGTTGGCTCGGCGTGTCAACGAGCCGTTGTCATCCAAACACTCTGCACACTCGGAAACGACCCATTTTGGGCATAGTCTGGAAAGCTGGGAGACACGTGTGACTTCGGGATGCCGAAAGGAAGAGTAAAGTAGAGGAGTGAAAGAGGGGCCGAAAAGATCGCCATGAGCTACGCAATCCTAAGGTGACGTCCGCATGCATAGATAGTCAACGCGGAGCTTCAAGCTGAGATTCCGGCATATACGTAGAAATACTTGGGTATGGCAAAGTGTACATTGGACGCGATGGGGTTCGTCCAGATACTGTAGTACCTGGCATTGTGATGGCGAGAGTGAGTGAGTGTAAGAGTGGGCAAAACCACGCTCGAGATGCCCGGATGTTTTTTTTTTTAACCCATTCGAAACAAGGCAGCAGAAGTTGCCTCACCAGAGACAACCAGTCGAAGCCAGTAATGTCAACAAGATGATGCTCATTGACGACAATGTATGGTATGCCTGTCGGGGGCCAATTCGTCGCTGTTTCCCTCTCTCTCCCCCCCCCCTCTTCTTTCTCTTTTCTCTGCCTTTCACCTCTTCCATGCTTCCTTCCATTCCTCCTTACCCCGTCTAATCGTGCGGAATCACGGATCACGGATCACAGACTTTGAGGAGAAAGGGAAGGATGCCTTACTTTGTAGAGTATGAGCAGGTAGGAGCATGAACGGGCGCATTGGGCGCAGTCCAATTGCCAGGCGCGCATGGTCAAAACGAGGGGATAGGCCAGTGGGAGGGAAGGAGGAGGAGGGTTGCAGATGGGAACGCGGAGGGGGGAGGGGCACACGAGCGGGCAAACCGACAAGGGTCCAAGGAAAGACATTGGAAAGTGGAAACTCCATCTTGTGGGTATCCTGCCGTTTTCTGGGAGAGCTTCGAAAAGGGAAAGAAGAGGGATCTCCCCTGTCCCCAAGTCCCTGCACGGTCGATCACCACATGCTGACAGGGATCAGGCAAGGCAGGGTCTTGGCTGACGGTTTCTATCAGCCCGCCCAGTCTCCACGCCAGTCCTCATTGGGCTGCATTGACCACGTAGGTGTGGTTCTAGCGAAGTTGAATGGGGTCAAGTATCTTTTTTCGAGGTGTACAAACCGATGCAGAAGTACTTCGCAGTTTGAGGGTACTTGTCTCGAAAGTGGGGTCATTAAGAGCTGATTGCTGGTGCCAGGCGAAAGCCGGAGTGACCCACTCACCGCGCTCCATCATCCATCATCCATCATCCATGGCAATGAGGTAAGATACCTCACCTCACGCTAAGGGAAAGGAGGAGGGTTGAGGGTTTGATGGACTTTGCGTTTTCACGAGACACGCCCGATTATGAGCCAGGTGCTTGCAATATCCAGTCAGCTCTCTCAGCCGTGCAAAGACAACCGAAATGCACAATGCGCCTGCAGACACTCATGCAGCCAAGTATTCGTTGAGCAGTTTTACGATATACAGTAGCCAGGCCTGGGCTGTCTGTTCAAGCTGAACGACTGACTGACTGACTGACTTCACCCCGCAGCGCAGCATCACATCGTAGATGAGTAAGTGATCAAGTACATACGGATACTCACTCTACCCCAGTATAATCTAGAGCCTGTATTTATATGTACTTGCGGGAAATGACACTGCTGATGCAAATGCGAGTGCATTCCGTCTTGATTGGGCCTCCTTGGCATGGCATGGCATGGCCTACAAAGTGGACTGCGCCATTACTCTCATTGGAGAGCCTCTTTCTGAAGTGCTCAGGTATGGAGTGCAGGGAAGTGGCATCAACGTCCACCATTAACCTATCTACGGATACCTGTACTGCAGACTTCCTGGGCTTCCAGCTTGCTCAGTGCTGCTGATGTGCAGTGCGTTTTCGTAATCTGGAACCGTGCCCATTGCTGTTGCTGCTGTTCGATACATTTACGCTTTACCCCGGTCTCAAACACAGCCAGAGTGCGGTATTTTCTTTGCGTCTCTTCAAGTCTATCAGACAGTGATGCGAGCACCTCTTTGGCACGCCCTCCTTTCTGCCCTGTGATACCGTCTTCTAGCCTCACGTTTCGACATGCGGCGTGCTTCTCAAAAAGCGATTCGTCAAACTGACCCCGGTACAAGGTGCCACTCTTTCAAAGTAGCTCATCTCTCATTACCAAATATGAGATTCCCAGAAAAGTAAATGCCCACCATCTCACCTCCCACCGTCGTGCAGGTGGGGTGAAGAATCTCCCGTATCCATCCCAAATGCCCTGGCCGCAGTACGGATATCTTCTTAATCTTTGCAATTTGTCTGTGTGTCAAAGAGGAGAAGCCATGCCATGTCGCCATCTCATTCTCGCAAAGCAAACAAACTGGGGGACCTGGGTATGGGTACGAAGTACGGAGTATACGACACATGTTACCTGCCCAGCCATGGTCAGTCACCGGATCGCTCCCGCTAATATGCTGCTCATCTCATCGTCGTGATCCAGACCAGGGAGGAGGTAATTCGTAGGAGACGCCGCAGAGACGCACATTGATATTTGCCTCTATTCCGTGGAAAGCGAAGGCTTCCAAATGTCCATACCTATCCGTACTTCGTACACTACTTGGCAGGCATAGGAAGGTCCAACTCGAGCCCACATGTTCCGTTCGAACCTGGCTCTCCCCAGTTTCCCATCAGGGCGGAGCTGGAAAGAAGCCGGCTCCAGCTCCCCCTTGCCATCTTCTCCTCTGCCTGCCCGGCCACCTTCCGGTTACCAATCTGCACTGTCCATCATACTAACGTAACCCAGTCCCCCCCATGATCAAGTGTAGTATTCACTTCGTGATCTCCCAAGTGCTCTTGCTATATTAACTCATTACTTGGTGCTATCCAATGCGGTTTGGTCTGATGTATCGGACAAGAAGACGGATGTTGCTGCCATCCTCGCCCGCAAATGCGCTACGCCCTGCCCTACAGATTCCCATCCACGGTCATGCCTGTCCTGTATTGCCTTTCTTCAACCACCCCCGCCTTGCCTCTTTATGGTTTACCAGCACTGCCTTGCTCCCGTTCCTTTGCCTGCCCGTTACCCTGGGACATGCTCTTCATTTCTCCGTCTTCTTCAGCAATCTTCCGGCCTGGATGCCCCCTGCGCGTGAGGTCCCAAATCAGCTCACATTACCTCATGTCAACTCACTCTTGTGCTACCACTTGGCCAGTTAGCTTAGCTTTCACTGCGACTCCCGAGTTTCCAGGGACGGAAGCTTCTCCTTCCACCTGATGCGAACCCGGGCCATTCCTCGCTGCAAATTCTCCCGCCTTTCCCGTCCCGTCTTCTGCACTACTCCGGTTACGCATCCGTTGTTTAGCAAACCCCCAGCCCAGCCCAGCCCACCCGGGGAGGGAGGTTGATTGGTCTTGGCATCCGTCCCAATTACACCATCACAACGGAGTAGGTACAGCTCTGCTCAAAGTTTAAATAAAGAAAGAATATAAAAAAAGGAGCAAACGTCAAAGCATCAACCTTTCTATTACTCCATGCCACGGTAACTAAGGTAGTCCTTTGGATACTACATCGTTGAGCACTATACATCCCACTCAGTAGCGGCTCCAAGGGCCCAAACGACCTACGCCAAGGCCAATCGCAACCTCCCATCGGTCGTGCTCGGGATCTGTTTTCCCCCCGACCCTGGCCGCAGTCACGGTCACGGTCACGGTGCTAACACTGCTGCGGCCGTGTGGACGGACGACGGGCGGCGTGGGCGTGGGACGTGGGCGTGAACGGGGAACGTTTCGTCGGAGCGCCTCATCCTATCACCGTTTGATCTCTTGCCGGCCGCCTCGCCGGATCCCTACCTAGGCACCGTCAACACGTGCTACAGCCTACCAACGCTCAATTGTTCGTAACTTCGTGCCCTTTTCTCTGCCGGACCTTGCCTGCCTTAGCTACTAGGCAGGCACGATACCCTACGGACACATCATGGTTGCCTTACCTCGACCAGCTTTACCTAATACGGACCGTTCTAGCGTCAACTATCCAAGCCCGCTCCCCCCCCCCACTCCTTGCCCGACCCCTTCATCGCTTCCCTTCCTTCCCATCGTCGCGCTCCCAGGGGACCGCGCCTGAGATATTCGTGCGAATACGTACCTATCGGAACATGCTATGTGAAGGTGAGGTGCTCACCTTGCCGCGCTTCCCCTTGCCCTGTCCCGCCCCTTCACCTCACCTTTCCTCACCTTGAGGTATTCCGTACCCTACCTTCCCACTCACCTTCCTTCACTCCAGACCGTTCCCCCGACTTTCTTCCCTCCATCCTAGCGCCATCTCGGGCTTTGTTCGATGGTTCTACCACGGAGTACTATGGATTCATGGGTGCGGCCAACCATCATCCATTCACTGTGCCCGACAAGTCCGCCCCTGTCACCACCATCAACACCACAATTACTCACCCCTAGAAGGAAAAACAATCGCATACAGGTACTGCGTGGGGAAAGCCCCCGAAACTTGCCCGTCCTAGCCACACGGTCCTCGGCCCCGAATCGAATTGGATCCCTTGTGGAAGCTTGATCAAAGCGCCATCTACTAATCGAAATCATCGACGACGACCGCAGCGGTCATGTCTCACTCTCAATCTCGCAAGCAGCCCGTGAGACGCCATACTCCTCCCCCTTGTTCGTTTCTCCGGTGCTTCACAAGACCATCTGCTCAGTACTCTCGCTGGTCAGAGCGCAATCTCAGTCTACAGAAGTCCCTTCTCGACCGCTGTCCGTCCCAACAAGGGCCCATGGCTGAAGCCTGAGGGGGACAATCCATGGTCAACCTCATGTGGTTTGGAGGCTCCGCTGCAGTCCACGTGCTGCCTTAACAACAGGCAAGGTGTGATGGCTGTGTTGCAGCACTACGCGAAGCGCCTTGATGCCCGATTGCACTCACTCTACATTGGTACGTGCCGGCGTCTTTGATGTTGCGTTGGGGTACGACGACGGAATCATGAGCACTGGTACCCGTACTGCGACGCATTTCCTTCCATCCGCCGTGGCCACTTCTACAAGCCCAAGATATCACCGAAGGTTCTTGGATGGCATCGGGGTGTGCGCCCGTATTCGACTGCTTGGTTCATGCGCACAACACCACTCACACATCTTGTGGTATACACACATACACACACGCTCACTCACACATATAGCGATGCAAAAAGGCACGAGAGAGGTCGAATGCCCCTCCCTGCGAGTCAGCCCCGTGCAGAATCTGATGCATGGAAACATCTGAGACAGGCGGCTCGGGTTCGTGTGATGGCCTCAAAAGTACGACTTTTTTATTTTTTGACAGATAGCGCCGCCCGCGACACGTGGCTGCAATGCACGTCTCATGTCATGGGGAAAAGCGTATCTGGAGCCCTACCACGCTGCCACGCGTTATGATCTCGACCCTTCGCACGCCTCGCCTGCTTTCGTGCAGAAGGCTAATACTGGCAAAATGGACAAGGAGGGTATCTAACGAGCCGTTATAGCCCTCTTCCCCCCTTCCGCGGACATGCTAAGTTGCTTAACTTTGGTTCGTGTTTTGGCGGCTCGTGTCTTCGGGCAGGCAACGTTGATCGCTGCGAAGACTCTCGTCGTGGTCGTGGTCAGTGCTACCTCATGCACATGGCAAGCCACAAGCCGCACGACGCACGTCGTACACCGCTTCCAAAGTTCAGCAAACAAACTGTTCTGGATAGGCGAGACGAAGAAGGTCTCTGCTTGATTCATGAACCGGCGTAAGTTAATGTCACGCTGCAAGTACTAAAGTGTAGGGTACTCGGCTAGAGACACTCAGCTGCTATGTACAACCAACACCCATCCCGCCGCCGCCGCCGCCATCCAACGCCATCACCACACACCATCATCGTCATCAAAGTTACCTTCCGCCATAGCATCTTTACCATGTGCTTGGTGCTGCACAACCCATCTGACGCCACGGAGATGGTGTGCAGAGATGGGAGGGAAACGTGGCAACCCTAAGTTTCCCTTCGCGGCGCTTGGAACTGCTGTTGCGGGCATTCTATGCGACGTGGCGTCGTGTTTCCATTTTGGTGCATCCGAAGAAGAGACAGAAGAAAAAATGAGACTGTGTTGAGTGATGTGGGTGGCTTTCGAAGCACCCATGGAAGCATTTTGGAAGTTTCGAAGAAGGCGAAGAAGGAATTTACACTTTGACGCCGTCGCTCCAAGTTCGGGGTCTGTTCGTCTTTCGCAAAACCAAACTTACCAAAAGTTGTCCCCCTTTACCCCTCCACCCGGGAAGTCAAAGACAAGTCCCAGCCCAAGGCAAGGCAATACCCGTGTGTCACAACATAGGGGGAAAGGGAATGATGTACCTACCTTGGTGTATGCTTGGCTACTGGTACCTACGATGCGATACGCCGCTCTCCTGGACGTCCGCGGACCCTTTTCGTTCCCGATCGCGGACGCGGGCGAGATGAAGGGGGGGAAGCTAAGGGTACTGGTATTGCCATATGGATTCCAAACCACCCTAAGGTACGGATAGTCTACCTACTTTTGCTACTCACAAGCGTCGAAACGCCCGGCCGTCGCCCGCGTCCCCGATGGCGATGAGATGTATCCGTACGGGGAGTGGATATCCGGCAAACGGCTAGTGATGCGCCGGTACTCTGCAGCCTCTCACTAGAGAACCATAGAACTCGGCCGGGTGGGGTTTTGGATCGAGATGGCGTCCTGCAACTTGTCAGACGGGCTTTACTCTGTCTGGCCTAGTTGGCTTCTATACACCCTTCTAGAAGACTTTCAGAATGGAAGGGAAAAAGCAACAAAGCACAAACTTCGGAAAGCCATGGTAAGGTATCGGTACATTGGCCTTCCATCCGTAATTTTGCCCATGAATGCCCTGCGTGTGGCATATTGCGCATGTGCGTATGCGGTATGTGTATGCGTACGTGTGTGTGTGTGTGTGTGTGTGTGTGTGTGTGTGTGTGTGTGTGTGTGTGTGTGTGTGTGTGTGTGTGTGTGTGTGTGTGTGTGTGTGTGTGTGTGTGGGAGACTAGGGATTTGAGACTTGAACAGCGGAAAAGAAACATGTGCAATCGCTTCCAACTAATTGGTCAATGGGGTTTACCGTTTTTACCATTTCCCGTCTCTTTTTGCGTATCACTTTCCCGGCTTGCGGTTCCGCACTCGCTCGTCCCCATGCCCCCCTCCCCTCTCCCTCCTTGATGAGAGCATTCGAATACATGATACTTGAACTGTAAGCGTGAGCGGGCTTGCAGTTGCAGACACCGGGGGAAAACAAGTCACCGCCGCTCTTGCCGCACCGTACTTTTCGGCGGTCGGGAAACGACGCCCACCCACAAGGCAGGCGCCCCCAACAGCCCACACCGCTCGGCATTCTCTCCTTCCGGCTTCGTGCCTCGTCCACTTCGGTCATCTGCCCGGGGGGCCACCATTCCCATTCGCAACATCGACGAAAGATCCCCTCCCCGCCCCCCTTCCCATTCACCCCCGGCCATCCTTTCACGGAGCTGGCGCCCTTTGCAAGCCATTATTTCTCAAGAGAGGAGTGGAAATCCGGTACTAGCTGGACTAAACGGCTCTATGCCGAATGGGCAACGTTGTGGCCGGAATATTAACAGTAACCTACGGAGTACCTAGTGAGCAGGATGGCGTTCGTGTTGGAGATGGGGCGCCGTTGCGGTTTTCTCATTCCGCTGGGCGTATTGATAGTAGTATAGCGGAACACCTAGTCTGTAGACACCCCTTGTCGGAGCGCCCGATTTCCTTTCTTTTCCTTTTGATGCACCCTAGAAATACGATATCCGAATCGGACTTGTCCTCCGATTCACAACGGTGTCCCGCGGTGGAGGGATGATGGTATCGTTTCCCGGGGGGCTGGAAGACGGGGGCCCGCGGGAGTGCAAAAGGCTGTCAACCTGTTTTTTGGTATACCTAGGCTAGTGGTGATGTTGAACAAAGAGCAAACTTGTGTGGTGAGGCTAAGGGGGCTGTCCGTCTGTAGTCTGTAGATGTTCCCCTGTGATAGACCGGGGCTACTGACATTGTGATCGATCCCAGCCTCATCGTGATCTGGAGCTGGTATCACAGGCCATGACGCGTTTCGCTATTTGCGGGGTCTTGTGTCTTGGTGTAGAAGTGAGAGGAAACGACGTAAGAGAGGGAAATGCATGATGGTGTTGCTGCTCAACTATGTGCGCCGTCAGAGGCCCATACATCATCCCCTACGGAACATCCTTGATGAGACTCTGAAGATGTGCAGCCTTATGGTCAACCAAGTCGACTGTGCCCAACAAAGTAGACGGCGAGCGGTGCGCGTCAGGCAACTCTGCTTCTGGGAGTACTTCTCAATGCTTTGGCTGACACATTATGGATGAACCCGACCGCCCCTTTCTTGAACCAGAGGCATAGGATAATGAGAACTGCGTGAAAGTATCACTGGGAACTTGTGGCTTGCAGTGAAAGTGGTCTATCAAATTGGTGGCCCATTGCGTCCAAGCAAAACAATGCTAATTGAGCATGGGTTTGGTTGAACATACCCCCTTTCAACCCCTCCGTGTTGTATCGTGACGTTCCAGAGACGAAGATCAGTCGAGGCAGGCAGCATCAACTAACGCAACTTAGAGGAGAGAGGTGACATGGGACTCACTGCCTCCAACTCCATGGGGGGGAGGGCTTCGCAAGAAGTGATGCAAGGAGTGATTCGCAGCTGGTAGGGCATACCCGCCGTCTGCACGGTTATCGTCACCTCATGGCAGCATCACATGAGGGGTAGCTAGAAGCTCTGAGATTGTTGTCTTCAGCACTTCAAGAGGCGTCATTCAGCCCCAAAGGCGAGTTCCCTATTCTCGTCTCAAGTGAACCACCACGGCAGAAAGTCTGGCAGTGCCCATGATTTTGGATGTTTCAACGAGACGGACTGCTTGTAGTGGTCAAACAGTGGTCTTGTCTTAGCGATAGTGGTCTAGATAAAGGTCATTCGAACGTCATAGCAGATTTTTGACTGCTGGCACAAGGCTCTATCTCATTGAGATGAGTCGTTTCCCTCTTCAAAGATTGCTATGTAGAACAGAGGCATATTGCTGTGTTCGTTGAGTTTGCTAAAGAAGTGGCATACAATACTATGTTTCTTCGCTTCACAACTAAACAGAAGCGCTATGCGCAAACTAGTCGTCGTCATTTTCTTCCTGGAGGCAGCGGCCATGGTCTTGGCTGATTTCTGAGCGGGGGAAGAGCAGTTTTTGCTTAACGAGGCTGCCTCGTGTCCAGTCGGTACATATCAGGGCCTACTTCATCTCAGGAACAAGGAGCAGAACGACTGCAGCTTCTGAGTGGTTTTTGTCGATCGTGAAAGGCAAAGACATGAATCAACCAGTCGCTACACCGGCCGGCCCACTTGCTTGGTAGAAATTGCTTCAATGTCAAATGGAGGTCCCTGTCGGGAACCCAGGCTGACAACCAGACTGTCGGTACCGCCCAGGTCTCTCCGATGTCTCGCCAGCCACAGAAAGGAACCGCAGCTGGGTTGTCGCATGGTCTAAGGTATGTGTGTAGTATATAAACCTGCATGGATCGCCCTCACATACGTGTCCCGGCATCGCGGGAGGTGTGCCTCGGAACCAATAGTGATCATCAGGAACCATGACGAAAGCAGGGAGAGATCGATGGAAGGATGTGAGTTGTGATGGTTGTCTCAAGTATCGAGACATTCTTTTTACGCAATGTGTGGTGGTCTGGCCTATATCCGTAAACCCGTACTCTGTACAGCGGCAGAGAGAGAGAGAGAGAGAGAGAGAGAGAGAGATCTCCAACCCCCGCCTTACGGGTACAAGCGAGTCAATCATCCACCCAGCGGGAGTGAATATGGGAATAGTATCCGTACACACCATGCCCGGGTTTCGACAAATGAGCAACAGGCAAGATGTCACAGCAGCTGAGAGACTCCATTCCGTCTCGCGAGCATGTGGTCCGTTCCCACTCCCGAGTCCCGCCTGCCGAGGTGGATCTTGTTGAGGAACATGATTGTGGACATTGACATCTACATAGAACGAATCAGCCATCGTGTGGAGGTGTCAGACGCGAATTTGTGGTGTATTCGGACCACCCCGCCTCGGGAACCAAGCCGGATGAGCGGGTGACTGCATGGCCTCACGCTGCTGTCTCGGCAAGAGAGGCCCCTGGGTGGCTGACGACACAACCACTATCCTTCTCAGTATTTTGTCAATTTTAGGTACATGATCTAGAGAATGGACTGGAAGGTCTAGTTAAGAAGAGTAATGATAGGAAATGTGATAGAGGTAGTTGTAACAGGTAATGGTAGAAACAGAAACTCAGGATGTGCTGAACGGCAGATCATTCTGTCGCCCACCGAGCAGACCCAGTAGTGAGGCGGACGGTCGTTGGATCCTGTTTATCGGCTAGCCATTTCATGTTATGCCCAGTCTACAGCCGCTCACCGAGATGGAGATGATGGATACTCGGGAAAGATTCGGCATTGCAGTATGGAGATACAGCGGAGCTTGCCGATGAAGACAAACATCTGGGGAAGCTGGGGAAATGATCATCCGCTTGATGATCATCAACGCAGGGCCGTGGCGCCTTACCAGCTTGGTCGGATGTGGTAACTCGGGCCGTTGGTATGACCGCTCGACCACGGCGCGACTCCGTGGACCGGCTCTCCGGGGCAGAGAGGTTATGGAGTCCCATCCCGACGATGCAGCACAGACGTCCGGGCCGTATTCTCGTCGAAATAGGGCAGATGCGGGGCATACTGCCGGTTCAGCGATGCCGTGGTTTCCCTTGGCTCGGCTGTCACGCGCGGGAACGCAACAACTCAGAGATGATGACGGCAAGGAGATGACAAATGAACCCCCCTCTCCAAAGATGTGCAACTCCAAGAGTCTTTTGTCGCTAGTCAGAATTAAGGCAGTCAATCTAGGTCAGTCTCCATTGCTACAAAGACGGTGGATATCATCCTCCCACTGTGTCTTCCTGGGTACCACGATCATCAGCGTCCGTCTCACAAGCAAATACCCAGTCACCCGATGACAGGACTGTGACACTAACATGAAACCTACGAACGAGGCCTTGTGAGCTTGTGTTTGCCTGGTTGTGCCATATCTGCTGCCCGGGGAGTATCGGCATCGTATCATGAGAGACCGGCTCCGCTTCCCTTAGCCGGACGCCAATTCCTGCATCGTTTCGACAGGAGAAGTAATCACTGTCCGCGAGATGATGTTTGCACTGTCCAAAATAGCGGCAGAACCCCGTGGGAACATCGCCAAAAGGCCGGCTCGTCTCCGGCAAAACTGAGACATCCGCACGCCGTCTCCGCGCCAAAGTTGTCTGACGGGATTTCGGGACGATGTTCAGCTTCGCCTCCAAGGTCAATGAGCCAATCCGGAGCGGATAGGTGGACACCGGAATGGAGAAATGACGCTAGAGGGGAGAGCCACCCGAGCTTCTCCCGGTGAATGAGGGGCAAGAAGCTCCCACAACGTGGGGTAGAAATGCGCTACCGACCGTATGGGCGGTCGCCATTGACGCACCTGACCGCGTCTTTCAAGGTCTCGGGTTCCTGACAACTCTAGGCAGTCCTTCCTTCGTTGTCTGCCGTTCATTTGTATTGGTAATTGGAAAGAAACAGCTCTCCACATATCTGCTCCCCGGCTGAAGTGCGTGGAGGGGCAGGACAGCATGACGGGAAAGAGAAGCAGCCGCTGCCGAGTTGCTAACAGATGCTGCATGCGAACATGGCCTTCTGATTGCCTGTCGTTTCCCCCGCCGTCTTCCCGGCATCGGTCTATCTTCCTCCATCTACCTAGTTCGTCACGCAGAAACACGCGGGACCTCAAAGTGGGTTGCTGGCCTCTCTTCCCGAGCTAATGTACCTTGAAGCCAAGTGAGAAGAGGAAATCCAGTCCCGCATCGTCCGGAGTTGCCCCGTTGTCCACAAGCTCGTCACTCTTCTATTTAACAGCGTGACCCTGCAGCGAAGATGATTCCAGTTCTCTCTCCTCTCGATCCTGGTCCTCGGCGCTTTCTATCCTCACCTTTTCTTGTCTGTTCCTCTTTACTGCCTGTCCAAGTTTGAACCCGGCCTCTCGTAGAATTGAAGTCGCTTATTAGGATACCCCAATCCATTCCTACTGATCAACGCTTCTCGAGCTCACAATGGCCGATTTTGACGTCGAAGACGTGCTCAAGAAGCTCACCGTCTCCGAGAAGGTTGACCTTCTCGCCGGTAAGACTGATCCCGCATCTCTTCTGGGTTTACTCTTCACTCTTATTGTGGAGTCTTCACCACAAGTCTCAATTGGATCCAATGGCAAACTGACGTTCGATTCTCACCAGGTATCGACTTCTGGCACACCAAGGCTCTGCCCAAGCACAACATCCCCTCAATCAGACTCTCCGACGGACCCAATGGCGTACGCGGTACCAAATTCTTCAATGGTATCAAGGCAGCCTGCTTCCCTTGCGGAACGGCTCTCGGTGCCACCTTCAACACCGAGCTCCTCGAGGAGGCCGGTAGGAAGATGGGAGAGGAGGCCAAGCTCAAGGGTGCGCACTGCATCCTAGGCCCTACCATCAATATGCAACGCTCCCCTCTCGGTGGCAGAGGATTCGAGTCCATCGGTGAAGACCCGGTATTGGCTGGCCTTGGCTCCGCTGCCATTGTGAAAGGAATTGAGAGCACTGGCATCCAGGCCACGCCAAAGCATTTTGTGTGCAACGACCAGGAGCATAGGCGCAACGCCGTCCAGAGCATCGTGACGGAGCGCGCTCTGCGTGAGATCTACGCGCTTCCTTTCCAGCTGACCTTCCGTGACGCCTCGCCGGGTGCCCTCATGACAGCCTACAACGGCGTCAACGGCACATTCTGCAGTGAGAACCATGATCTGTTGGAGAAGCTGGTCCGCCAGGAGTGGGGCTGGGACGGCATGATCATGAGCGATTGGTACGGAACCTACAGCACCACGGAAGCGGCCAACGCCGGTCTCGATCTCGAGATGCCTGGCCCCCCTCGCTTCCGCGGAGAGCCTCTCAAGTTCAACGTGTCGACGGATAAGGTCCGCCAGCATGTTCTCGACGAGAGAGCTCGCGCTATGCTCAAGTTCATTAAGAAGGCTGTGGCTACCGGCATCCCCGAGGGTGCCCCTGAGAAGACGGGTGACACTCCAGAGACTGCCGAGTTGCTGAGGCGCATTGGTGGCGAGAGTATTGTCCTGCTCAAGAACGATGACAACGTGCTCCCCCTGAAGAAGGACAAGAAGGTAAGCATGCCCCTGAGTAGACAGGTATCCCGCGAAAGCACACGCTAACTTTGAAACTTACAGACAGTTGTCATTGGCCCCAACGCCAAGATCGCCACCTATCACGGAGGTGGTTCCGCCTCCCTGGCCGCCTACTACTCCGTCACCCCCTTCGACGGCATCAGCAACAAGCTCACCTCGCCCCCAGAGTACACAGAGGGCGCCTACTCCCACAAGCTCCTGCCCCTCCTCGGTAACGTCTGCACGTCAGCCGATGGCAAGGCCGGCATGACCATGCGCGTCTACAACGAACCCCCTACGGACCACAGCCGCGAGGCCATCGATGAGCTCGTTCTCACCAAGACGGAGCTGCTCCTGGTTGACTACTATAACCCCAAGCTCTCGTCCGACCTCTGGTACGCCGACTTTGAGGGCTCCTTCGTCGCCGAGGAGGACTGCACCTACGAGCTCGGCCTCATCGTCTGCGGCACAGCCAACCTCTTTGTCAACGACAAGCTCGTCATTGACAACACCACCAAGCAGCGCCAGGGCGACGCCTTCTTCGGCGCCGCCACCGTCGAGGAAAAGGGCCGCGTCGAGCTCAAGAAGGGCCAAAAGTACACCTTCAAGGTCGAGTTCGGCTCGGCCCCGTCGTCCAAGCTGCAGGGCGACAACGTTGTCTTTGGCAGCGGCGCCCTCCGCATGGGCGGGTGCAAGGTCATTGACGACAAGGCCGAGATCGAAAAGGCCGCCGCCCTTGCCAAGGACGCCGACCAGGTCATCATCTGCTCTGGTCTCAACGCCGATTGGGAGACGGAGGGTAACGACCGCGCCGATATGGACTTGCCGGGTTACCTCAACAAGCTCATCTCCGCCGTTGCCCAGGCGAACCCCAACACGGTCGTCGTCAACCAGTCCGGCACCCCCGTGCGCATGCCATGGGCCAAGGATGTCAAGGCCCTCGTCCAGGCGTGGTATGGCGGCAACGAGACAGGCAACGCCATCGCCGACGTGCTCTTTGGTGACGTCAACCCCTCAGCCAAGCTGTCTCTCAGTTTCCCCGAGCGCGTCCAGGATAACCCGGCCTACCTTAACTACCGCGCCGAGGCCAGCCGCACGCTGTATGGCGAGGACGTCTACATTGGCTACCGCTACTATGAGTTCCTCGACCGTCCCGTGCTCTTCCCCTTTGGCCACGGACTGTCGTATACGACCTTCTCCTTTGGAGACCTCAAGATCCGCGATGCCGACGGCAAGCTCACCGTCGACGTGACGGTCAAGAACACGGGCAAGGTGGCTGGCGCCGACGTCGTCCAGGTGTACGTCGCGCCCAAGCAAAAGGCGAAGATCAACCGCCCACTGAAGGAGCTCAAGGGCTTCGCCAAGGTGTCGCTTGTGCCTGGTGAGAGCAAGAAGGTGACGGTCGACATTGAGACCAAGTACGCCGCCAGCTACTTTGACGAGGAGCGGCACCAGTGGTGCGCCGAGGAGGGTGAGTACGAGGTCATTGTCAGTGACAGCAGTGTCATTACGGACAAGGCTCTCAAGGGTAGCTTCAAGGTCGGCGAGACGTACTGGTGGTCTGGGTTGTAAAAGATTCTCATGTTTCACGATGTAAAAGCAGGGAGCATTGGCTGGGAGAAAATGTTTAGGACATGCAAGATTGAATGAATGAATGATATTTATGCGTGATAATTTGCTTCGTAGTCCAGCCAGAAACGTCCGTTTGGTAGAGATAGTAATGCTCACATATGTCCGTCGCAATATCAATGCTGTGTCGTATCTTTCGTGTCATTCATAATCGTCACACGCCAATCCTAGGCGATATGTTCAAGGAAATTTTCAAATCACAAATACCCCCCACCTGCCAATGATCAAGTGCAAGTCCGGCACTGCTCCTACGCCGCGCTTTCGCTCTTCTGCCTTATATCCTCATCTGAGCTCGGTCTTATACTAGACTCGACTGGTTGTGAATGAGTCGGAGGTAGCCAGGGTTCGGCATCGCCCATCCTTTGGACAGTCGTGCCCGCATTCCCGGCATTCCTCATACCGGATTCGAGCTGACGCTGATAAGAGATGCGACGGAGGCGTTCGGCTTCTGCAGGTGTCAAATGGAGCTGTTTGTCTCGTTAGTTCTCCTGTCTTGTAGGATTGGCTACGGGTAACACGCGACAAAAAGTGAGAGGGTACAGGAGGAGGAGGGAAGAGGGGAAAACACACATAAAGTTCAACGAGTATAGCGTGGATCGCCAAAGCCAGCCATGATCCAGCATCAAAGACGGACGTGAACCCGGCGGAAATCTCAACAGGCTGGTGGGCGGTGATGCTGGCATGGACGAGGACGCTGAGGCCGGGGTTCTCCCCAGAGTAGTACCCTTCGCAGCCAGGATAGAAGTCGAGGACTTTGTTCTGGTCGTGCCGAAAGATGAAGTCCACCATGGCACACTGTTTTACTTGATAGTAGTTCGATTCGGCTGTGATCATGGCAGCGAGATAGCCGATGATGCGCATAGTGATGATGAAGCCGGCCTAATGGAGAAGAGAAGCTTCATTAGCCCATATGCTCACACAAGAGTGAATGCTTTTTAGGCGACAGGAGGTATCTTACATATACCCAGGCTCTAAGCATCCATGCTCGGTGCTGCTCGATCTGGAGTTTCTTTATGTTGTAGATGGCAAGGGCCAGGGCGCCAAGGAACATGAGGCTGCCGGTGCCCGAAACAGTCTGCATGCTCACGCCACCGCCAAACGTCCGCCGCGCAATGAGAAAGACGCCAATGATGCCCACGACACTCAGGAGAACAATGAGGTACCCATTAAGGCGATGAAACAAGATGGCCTTGTGACGGATGATAGGGACGAACTGCAGGCAGGCGAGGAAGCCTGCTGGTATGATACCCGCGAGATGCATGATGATACCGATCCGTGCCGTGCCCTTCTGAAAATAGTAGCACTCTCCCGGGAGCGCACGTGAGTTGTGTTCCGGATTGCAGAAGACGCCGTTGAAGTTGAGGTACATCATGCGGGCGAGGGTGAACCCCATCATACCGCCCGCGGTGATGACAAAGAGGGTGAAGTTGTAACCCTTTTTGAATCCGATGGGGTTATAGACCTTGCGCGCCAGGGCAACGAAACCGTTGGCGGGAGGTTTTGGGCATGGAGAAGCGGAAGACATAATGGGAGGCGAGTCTTAGGACGAGAGGATGGGGTCGAGGCCACGTGAGATCAGGGTGAGCCGAAGTGAGACAGCGCCGCCACTTTTCTCGCTTCCTTCTGCTGAAGAACGGGGGAAATGAGTTGCTCAATTACAGATGGACCTGGGCTAGGTTTAGGAAAGGGGAAGGCCCTCATCATATATGTTCAAAAGGAAAAATCCGGCGTTGAACAATCACCGGGATCTTGAGCCATGGCCACAAAGGAAGGGAGGGGCTGCCTTTGTCAAAGCCGGGGTCAAGAGAAAACAGCAAGCAAGAGGGGGCGATGGCTTCACTCGATTGTCCACAGCAAACCAAGCAGGGTAGGGCAGGGCAGCATCAACCACCGGATCTCCCGTAAAAGGCGCATCATGGGGGCCGGGCACGTAGGATTGGCCATCTTGACGGCGCACCGAAGCCATGTCTCACGTGGTGCATGGCACCATGACATGCTGACAAGCTAGACTTGGAGAGTGCTTCCACCTTAAGACGTTGCAACTTGCCCAACGCATTTCCCTCGGCCGAGTAGGTGGGAATAAATGGCCCCCTCGAGGACTAGAGCATACTTCTAGACTTGTGATGGGGGCTGCTCCAGCCTCCCCGGTGCCCGGCGGCTAGATGTCAGAGGCTCGAAGCATGGGGGCCCCCTAGAAGCAGGTTACAGGTGGCGTCCGGGAAGGCGTTACGGGACCTGAACTAAGAAGCCTACCGGTAAAGCCAACGCAGCCAGCGGCAGAGGATATCATTGAAGGCAAGGGGACGAAATAGGCTGGACCTCGCGAGGCCTCTCGCAATCGTAAGCAGTCTTCGGCCATCTCTAAGTGCCTCTTGGCGGGTGGGAAAAGGCTTGACGTGCATGTTGGCGTGTGTTGTGCGGCATGCGGCCGTACGGACGGGATCGAATGCAGGCGGGCCGCATTAGTGCCGATACGGAGGGCGGGGCCGGGTCAGGAAGAGGCGAGACGTCTTGATGCGCCCCGTAGCGGTGTGCCTGTGCCTCGTCGAGGTTCGTCACATCTATGATGCATCGCAGGACCGCATAGGCGGAATCCGGGCCTTGGTGTGCTTGGAAACGTTGCAGGGTGGTCTGCGAGTAGCGAACCGTGCTGCAGACGGCTGCTCGTCTCGCATTACGCCGCCGCTGGCTGCGTACCTCCAACGACCAACAACGATGCCACCGCCGCCGTCTTCCCGCGCAGGTTAGACATAAACGATTAGGCAGCTAGGCGACGGGTAGCGAGCGGCTTGGTAAAAGGTCAGCAGGAAATGGGCCCAGGTTGACTGAATCACATACCTCCAGTACCCCTGGGAGGCGGGGGATATAACACATCCATAGTCCCGACTCCCAGAGAAACGAGGTTCACCATCCATCGTCTGCTGAGCCGCATTGATCTAGCAACTAGACAGTAAGATGGCGGTTTGAGATTGGCAAACGATCAAGCAAGGGGTTTCTATCCGGTCATTTGCCCACTTGTTTTCGGTGGACCGTGACCGACCTAGACCGTTGATGGGCGTTGAGGATTGGAGCTTTGACGTGGAGTGAGGAGGTCAGCAAGCATGGCAAGGAGGGGAAACCGATTTTTGGTCAAAAAAAAAGGAAGCATAAAGTGGCCCATCGCCGAGGCTTCTTCTCCTTCTCCTTCGCATCGCGCCATCAGATTTTTCCACACTAGTGTCTGGTCGATCGAGATAGGAAGTAGGAATCCGTATGGGTAGTTGCGTGGGTATGATCGAGTATCTGATTGTACCTTAAGAAAAAAGTGAGAGACAGAAAGAGTGAGTGAAAGAAACGCGAGAGAGAGGCACAGAGGTTGGAAGGTATCCGAGGTACGTACCCTTCCGGCCGGATATCCACCTGCCACCTTCCTCAGGTGGTTCGCTCCTTCTCCACTCCCCTCCGCCAGCTTCTTGACTGACGCGTTGGCACCTCAGTTGCCGTCCTCCCGCATCCGCAACCCGCACCCGCGCCCCGGCCGCGCCTCCGTCCCCAACCGGCCCACGTCTCATCTCACCTGAGATCCAAGCATCCGAATAAGCTCCTGCCAAAGGCGCATTCCACGCAACACACACTCACACACCCACAAGTCAAGCTGTCAATCTGTCAACCTTTTTCTATCGCCGACTTTTTTTTCTTTCTTTCTGCTGTGCCTCTCAAGATGGCCCAAGCCCCTCCTCCTCCCACCGTCATCGCCCAAAAACAATCCTTCCTCGCCACCCAGGCTCGTCTCCTCTCCCAACCCCTGCAGCCCTCTCGCTCCTGGCTCGCCGCCAACCAGGCCGCCGAGTCCCCCATCACGGACCCCGTCGCCGAGCACGTCGCCGCCCGCCTCAACACGACTTTGCTGCAACACTCGCGACGCGCCTACTCACATCAAGCGAGCCGTCACGTCGCCGAGCAGATTGACGCTTTATATCTATCCCAACTGTCAGCCGCGCAAAATGACACCTCCGATGGTCTTTCTCTCTCCTTGGACCTGTGTATGTTTTGATATCTATCCCAGCACCTTTCCAACTCAATGTTTGTAGCGCAAAGACTAATGAAAGAACACCAAAAGCTGAAGAGGCTGCCGTCAGGTCGCTTCCCTTGGCATGGCCAGCCGAGCGTGATGCGACTACATTTCCTACGGAAGTCAAAAGGTATGCTGAACTCGCTGGTCGCTTGAAGGCGCTCGCCGAGCAGAGACAGCAGGCCAAAGCCCGTGTTGAGCGGCTACGGCGCATGAAGGCCCTACTTGACCCCTTTCGCACCGAAGATGCCGGCGCGGGTGTGCAGGAGAACCTCGTCACCCGCGATGGCGAGGTTGAAAAGGAGATGGAGAAGATGCGCGTCCTGCTGGCCCGTGTAGGTGGTCGTGTAGGCCTTTTGCCCGAGTCCGCCGAATCTGCAAGCCTGTTCAGAGATGGCGACTCATTGATCGTAGAGCCTGTCGCTACAGGAGAGAAACGCAAACTTGACCATCTTCTCGGCAGCTTCTGACGGGCCGCCCAGAGAGTTCCGAGGTGAGATCGAGAGAGTATGTTTGGGAAAGCAATGGTAGCCTAGGCAAAGGAGTTTTGTACTCAAATTGTGTAGTGGCGTTAGGTTCTAGGTTCTAAGGATACCCCCGGATTTATAAAATCAAAAAAACTACTTCTTTCTTGTGATCCTGGCCCGCCCATCCTGAAAGGAATATCAAGCTTGGAAGTCGACCGTGTACCCCAAAGAATTAGCGCCAGGAATGGCCCTCCTTTTTCTACCAGCATCAGAGCGAGGCAGCTTTGAAGCATCGCTGAAGTCCTCACTGGTAGGCCGTATGCTCTTCTTTCTCTGTTTGATTTCTCCCTCGAGAGTGGCATCTTTGGCACTGTCATCCACATCTAGACCTTTAGACTTCTTGTCACCCAGCTCTGAGGTTTGCGGAAGTGCCTCCTCCTGGGGATATAAGCTTGGCCGCACAACCCGAAGGTTGCCAATCACCTCTTCTTGATCTTCATCCGATACCTTAGAGTATACTCGAAGTCCAACGACAGCCACAGCATTCCACGGATCTCTTTCAAATTCGTCTTGCTCCTCGGCAGGCGCACCAGGCGCTGGCTGCGGCGGCAGACGATCCGTATTGGGCTCCCGCCTTTCAACAGCGTCAATCTCGAGCTCCAGTTCCCGCTCAGAAAGCTCTGACATGGATGATACACTTGCAATGCCATCATCGTCCGACTCGCAAGGGTAAGGTGCAGAATACTCCGACGCGGGTGCTGCTTCACTCATCGTCTCTTCGGCATCCTGAAGGATAGTCTCTTGCACCTCACTCTTGACGCTGACTATCTCGCGCCTATCTCCCCTGGAATGCTTGTTCGTAGGCTTGGGGGGCGTCAGAAATCCCGGACCTCTTTTGCTGTTTTGTTCCAGCATTCCAGCCGAGTTGAACATTTGCGGTATGGCTCTGTCTTTGTGACGGGGAGAAACCGGCATGTCCTCAGTGGCCGCGGTGCCTGAATTGCCTTGGCTGCTCATTCCTCGAGAATCGTTCGACAAAGAAAGATTTTTGGTTGCAATCTCAAGAGCTTCAGGTTTGTCTTCCTGGATTATGACTTTGGCCACAGGGCTTGGTGGATTTGGGATCGGCTCAGATTGCCTCGACGGAGGGGGGTGAGATATCTTTTCTTGTGCACGTAGCTTCTCTTTTGCTGCCTGGTGTTGTGCAATGCGTTTCGCCTGTTGCTTCTGAGCTTTCTTCTTGGCTTTGATCCTGAGGTAATGCTCTTGCTCTCGCTCTTCGAGGATTTTGCGCTTGATATCGGCACGTCGCTTTTCCCGCTGTCTCTTCTCGTGTGCCTGTTTGGCTGATTTCTCCGCGGGTGACTCGACAAGTTTTCCCTTGCTATGAGCAAGGTCATAGGCCAACCCTATCCGGATCAGCTTCTCCCGACGGTTTTTGGCATTGTTACGAATCACTTGGTCAATGGGAAGAACGCCGTCGTTTCGCACCGCATCTAGCTTGACAAGAACCTCGTAGCTACCAGCTTGAAGGTCGAGTTCAACGTTCACGGATCGGTTCATGCGGTAAGATGCTTGACTCCGAACGACATAGTCCTCTTGGCCGGCTTTGTGCAGACGGAATTGCAAATCAAACCGGTATTGTCCTTCCAACCCACGAAAATATCGATCGTCAAGTTGTGCTAGCACAATCACGACGGGACCCGGCTTGGAGATTGTAAAGGCGAAATACGTCTCGTGGTAGTCCAGGGTCCAGGGGACCGAGAGCGTTGTCCAAATGGATGTAACCTTCCACTCGGGACCGAATAACCGGGTAACATCAAATATGCTGTATTTTTTGAGGAGATCGTGGTACGAAATCCAGAAGGCGCCGTCGTCGCCGAACGTATGTTTGAGTTTCTGCAACCACTCAGGGGTCCATTCTTTGGAACCATCGCCTACTTCCGGTCAGCACGAGAATGATTAGACACCAAGACTTGAAGATGGGAACCTACTCCAAGCTCCTTTCCATTCACCCTTTCCCCAGGGGTTCTTGAGAAGAACCAGTCTTTGACCATCCATTTCAACTGCCTTCATGACACTGTAAGCATGCATCTCGATGATGCCCTTACGTTCCCCCAGGCCCCTTGATGCAAACCCAGTGGAACAGCCCAGGAGCCAGTCTTCATTGACTTTTAGGAGTTTCTCTTTCCAGAAGTACTCCTTGTCAAGAATGTCTGTAGTGTAGACCTCCGAGGTTACGCCACCCGTAAGGTCCTCAATGGCCTCGCCCGTGAACCCACCCTCAATGGAGGCATAGTCTCCATGCGCTTTCGCGTATGCTTTCTCAAGGAGCGGCAGCCATGTCTCGTTAGGATTCTCGCACTGAGCAAAGTAAAGCGCGCCGCTGTTTGACTGATAGATACGCCTATAGGCTTCTTCTGAATTGATGCGCTCCCGATCTTCCCAGAGGATGCGCTCCAAGTAGGGCTCGTCATAGTCGGGTTTAGTAAGGTACAGCTATGCAGCAAGTCAGAAAGAGCCTCAGAGCTTTGGGGGACCTTCTTGGATGTCTAGTCCTAGCCATTCACAGCCATGCTTTTAGGGGAGCATCAGAACATTACCTTGTCATCGATGATCTCGCTGAACCACTCTCCGTCGCGATGGAAGACAAAACCGTACACGCCAACTTCAAGGTCATGCGCAACGCAGACCTTTTCAATTAGACCAGGCTTGTTACTCAGATTGCACAATGCAGCCATGAGCCAACAGTCTCCGTCTCGACCTTGGCGCACATCGTCAGCTGTAGGCCCGTCAATATAGAACTGCGGGTTGTCGAAGATATCGACAACGCGCTTGACGGCCTTGGGCTGGAAAGAAGACTGCGGGGTTTCGCATCCTTGGTATTCCATAGGGTTTCGAGGCAGTCTCTACGCCCGAACTTGAGGTCAAATTCGATATCATAGTGAGGGTCTCTATAACGTTGGTTTACTCGGCGACACTCGTAAACGATCTTGTCGACCTTGGCTTTGCAGACAGTCGCGGCCTCGTCGTACGACGTCTGGGTGAAGATCCTAGTGGCCTTGGAAGACCGCTTTGCGACTCTCTCAGCGTACGCATTCTGGGGAATGACAGTGGTAGCTGGCGGTGTTTAACACATTCAAGTCAGCCTCACAGTGATATCGAAGGCTTTTCTCCGTATTAAGGAGGCGACTGACCTTTACCCGGAGTCTTGGTCGTGAACTTTGTCCAGAACTCGTCAATGATCTCTTGGGGAGGCTGTTGCTTCGTCTTTCGGGGCTTGGTGACGGTTACAGGCATGGTGGCTAAATATGCTCGACGGCGCGGGTGGGGGGTCACAGACGAGGGTACAATCTCGTCGGAGCTCGAGCTGGCGCTCGAGGTTACGGTGGAAGCCATTGTTTCTTCGCTTTCAGTCTCTTTGGCAGTTGCCCTAAAGTCAAAATAGAACTTGCTGATCACGATATCTTTCGCGCTTGCCGACACTCATTCAGCTGGTCAGAGCTAGCAGTCTCAGCTGGGGTACTCGGCTTATACCACCCCGTCAGGTGCGGCTCAAAGTAGCGGATGATTCGAACGTGGAAAAGGTTACTTGAACAGCTATGGTGGTTTGAATGCAAGAGAGAAAGAACTCACGAGAACCGTTTGCGCGGGTTGAGGTCAGGTTGGGAATCGTGGAAAGAATAACCCGCGAAAGTTATCTTTCGGGGGGTAGGCTCAGGCTGCGAGAGGTCGCTTTTTACCCTTGTGAAATGAGGCTCTGCTTTATAATGTCGACGGGATCGAGCAGCCTGCCGCATGGACGTTAGAGACAGCTTTGAAAGGGACAGCGTTGATTATCGGGATACCCAGCCGTACGGAGAGGACCTTAAGTGGCACAACATGCTTGTGCGATGCTCGTGACATCTTACGCAGGCAGAAATGAGGCGGCGAGCAAATAGACTGGTCAAGATGGGCACGCGGATAAATACGCTTACTGCCTCCTGGGTACCTATCAGGCTGCACTCGAACATGGAAGATGGCATGGGCAATGAAGACTGCATCTGCTAGTCCACCTCATACGTTGCTTGCATAGCAAAATCAGCGCTTGGAAGCAGGCTGTACTAGCCCGTTGACTTTTACCCCGCTTCAACACCAGGGCTATGGTACTAGGCACCGTACTTCTTTTTTACAATGAGGCTGGCCGAGTTTCGACACCAACACCCGCAATGTGCAAAATTGATCATAGCCTACCGCGGCTCAGGTGACCCGGTAGCCTCCTCACTCAGTCAGACACGAATGATGGGGGATACGTATGTCTACATGTAGAATGGCCTGCCGACCTTACCAGCATGACCAAGAAGACAAGACGAACCCCGAGGTCCGGTTGCACCTTCCCAGAGAGGACGCCGGTACGGATGGCCAGAGCTTTCGGAGTGCCGTTGGTACCGAACTTGACTCCGTGTGCGCTGGTGCTTACTCACGACCTCTGGTCTGTTCGCTGCAGCAGCAACCACCTTCGTTTGCGACGTGCCGCCACATCATGCTGTGCTATTGTCCAACACATAGGCCAAGCTCGACCACAACAGACTTCTCCACGGAATGTGATTTGTCCTGAGCTTGACCATGGCTTCACGCGATCCCGTACAAGTGCCGTCTATGTCAGGCCTAATTCCCAGCCTTGAGAATACCCCCCGAGCCGTTCTTGAGCTCTGCCGTATCTACTAAGAGCAGAGTATTTGTGAACTCCGCGATAAATCCATCCGTCGTTAGTCATAGCAGAGCTGGCGTATCCTACTCCTGTAGTCTTGAAACGCCGAAGTTGGTCCCAAAAGGCAGTCCACTGCCAGCTGTCCAGCAGCATCCCCTATACAGCGTCACCCGGTTCAGATCACCCATCACAACTGCACGCCCTACCCCAGAAGAGACTCGGACAACTCAAACAACAACAGCTTCTTTTTTTTGTGCGTCACGCCACAACAGCTTTGCCGGGGTGCCCACCATTTCTCCCTTCGAAGGGATCTTCTACTCAACAACCACTTCCACCGCCCCAAAACTCTTCTTCTTCATAAGATACTTGGATATCTCTCATCCCCTTCCCCGAGCCCCGTCTTCCATCCCAAGGATCTTTTCCCTCCCGATATGCTGTGCCAGCAGTGGGTCATAGCCAGGGTTGGCTGTCCATTCAAGCCATCGCTAGCAGGCACGTAGAGGTAGTGAAGATTCTTAGCCGCAAGCGGCCTTGGAATTGCTGCTGTCCTTGCCGTCGTTGTCTAAGCCCAATCAGGGACAAAGGGCCAGACGCTAGAGATGGTATCACCTCGTTATTGTGATGTCGAACCAGAAGCAGCATTGTCGAGCCAAGATTATCCGCAGGATGGCTAAGAGGGTCGTGAACTTTTTTTTTCCAATCGCGTTGGAGAAGATGCATTCAAACATGCTGGAGACCATCCGTCGTGAGTGTCGTTTGCTATGAAGAAAGGAAGCCTTTCCCGTTTTGTTCCAGAAAATGAATCGTGTTGATGAAGGGGAATCCGTGTAGACGCCATGTAAAAGCAAAGGATGCCATTTGGCGACATGCCCGTTTTATGCATAGATTGAAGTAATAACCAGAATGAAAGGGGGAAGGTGCAGTTGAGGTGATGTTCAAAAGGCGTAAGGATTGGTCGTAGTGCAGATAAATGAAAGCGACATCGCTGAAGAAGGGCCGCAAAAGTTTTGTGATGGTAGCTGCATCAAGGCGGCGGCTTACACCCTTAGGCCTAGCCCAAGAAGTCGCAACGTCCTCGAGAGAACATGACCAACAATCGCTGTCTAAGCAACGGGGGCAATAGGCGCAATAGGCGCAACAGCGGGCTGAGGGATGCCAGGAGCAGCCGACAGATCAACGTCGTTAGGGATCTCGCCGTTGGTGTTCTTCTGGGGGCAATCGCGGGAGATGTGACCGGCCTCGCCGCACTGGTAGCAGGTCTTGCCAGCAGTGTTAAGAGGACCGCCGTTGGGGGCAGTGCAGTCACGAGAGATGTGGCCAAGCTTGCCGCAAGCGTAACACTTCATGGCCTGAGCCTGGCAGTCTCTCGCGAAGTGGTTAGGACCACCGCACTTGTAGCAGGTAGCAGGACGGGGGCCACCGGTGAAGGCACCGCGGCCGTAGCCACCATATCCGCCACGGGGAACCGGGGGGCCACCGCGGCCCATGTTGACACCAGCGGGGTTGGGGCAGGCGCGCTTCTCAAACGTCAATAATCTGAGCACTGATTTCTAGAAATGGAGTTCCTTACCGCAAGGTGGCCGGGCTGTCCGCAGTTGTAGCAGCGGCCACTCGTGCCAGCGCCGCTCAGGCGCAAGGTCGGGCAGTCAGCCTGAACATGGCCGAGACCCTGGCAGTGGTAGCACTGCTTAGCCTCGGTGGTGCGGGGCAGAGGGCAGCCGTTAGACTCGTGGCCGGGTTGCTTGCCTACAATCTCGCATCAATGATATGCCTAACATACCATTAAGTGGTAAGTGACTCACAGTTGTAGCAGAGACGCTCGGCGGAAGAGCAAACCTCGGCATAGTGGCCAACATTGCCACACTTATAGCAGGCGCGACGAGAGAGGGAAGACATTTTGGATAGTGTGAGACTAGGATTTGGCATGTTAGTTAGAGTGAAGTTGATCGACTAATGTTTCGCCATGTTCTTCGGAATGTTTGGTCCAGCACAGCAGGAGCCCGCATCCTCGAAGTTGCAAAGCAGCAGCAGCAGCAGCAGCAGTATCCGGATCGCAGTGTAGGTCGCAGTGTCGCGTATCTAATTGGGGAGGACCAAACTCTTTTAAGACAGAGGCGCAAGTGCCGCAATCCAGCTCAGCGCGACCTTCTCGGCAAAGAGAGATATTGTAGCTTTTGGTGGTCCTGCTCGACGGAGAGATATCCCAACAGCCGCCCAGTACGGAATCTGTCCACTAGCGTAGTGGCGAGCGGCTGAAGTTGACGTGAGGGATTATCCAAGACGATCCACCAAGGGCTTTTGAGAGCGGCGCATCGACTCGAGCGCAAGTGCGCGGGGCCGGGGTAGCGGGGATAGTAGCAAGCGAGACGGCGCAATTGTGCGACTCCGGGTTCAACACTGACGGAGGGCCGAGAATCGGTAACCGGGTCGATGTGGTATGCGGTAGGCCGATGCAACTGCGGCTGTGGTTCAATGTGGAAATGGTGTGCCAAATTGGATCGCTGCATTGTGTTCGCAGTAGGGCACACGACTGTGAAGCGCGAAACTCGGCGTGGGTGTGCGGAATTGCGACCAGGCCAACGATAGGCGGGGTTGGCGCATCTTCGAAGCTGGTCGCTTTGCGCAAATGAGTCCGGCTACAAAGAAATGGCTAACTGGTCTCCAGATCTGAATCAGAGTAGATGGGAGGCAGAATGTTTTAGGTTGCGCTCGCTGGAAACGAGTTGCGCTGCGATGCGATGCAAGCCGAGTGTGGACCGAATGATGATGCCGATGCTGATGCTGATGCAAATATTGGCGCTGACAGTCCGGATAGACTAGAGAAATGGCCGTTGCTGCTGCTGGTTGCTCCTGCTACTCACTACCGCGATGGGCTGGACTTCCGGGTCGGTCGTCGCATGCACTTGATGCGACGGCACGGCGAAGAAACGTCACGGCACCACCACATGGCAGCAGGGAGCAGACGACGAGGGGGAGAGGGCTGGGTAGAAGGACAGAGGGGTAAAAGTAAGGTACCGGGAGGCAGGCAAGAGCGAATGGGAATTGTGCGGACAGAATGCAAAATGCAGGAACGAAGGGTCGAGGGCGAAACTCACCTTTTCGCGAAAAATTGCCTTTGGGAAAATCGGGGACGTCGAGTTTGTTTCGAAGAGAAAATGCGGTTGAATATGCGGGAAGGGGGGAAATAATAATTTGTGGAGGAGGAGGGGTCTAGTAATTGGGAGGAGGAGGAGGTAAGCGCAAGTGGCCAGGTGAGAGAGTGAGTGAGGTAAGGCACGCGCGGTAAGCTAAGGTAGCGGGGGTGAATTCAGGTTGAATGGAACCAGGGACTGGAACCTGGATTGGGACTGGGACGAATTGGGTGCAAGTGGGAAACAGAGAACGGAGGCGAGGAAACGTGCTTCCGAGTTATATTCTCTTGCCGCTTCCTTGGGTTCTACTTTGTCAGGTACGGATACCTACTAAGGTAGGCTAGGTAGGTACGGATACTGGTGCGGTATTCCTCCCTTCCCACCTAGTTCCCATGAACCTAATGTACCTCACCTGACCTTAGAATGGAATGGAATGCAAGCAAGGCAGGTGGCACCTCAATTGACAACCTGCCTTGCACTTACCTTAGGTTTTTAGCTCACACGACCATCGGACTTCACGTAGGCGAAAACTTTTCAAAACACCACACAGAATGAGGTCGAGTCGGAACAAGGTTCTTTTGGTACCAGTGCGTGAGAAGTGGCATCTATACAAGACCGGAAGGCTACCTCAGAAGGATGGGGGTACATGACAAGGAAATAAGACATCCAAAAAAGGATGGCTACATTTATCACACCCATCTCCTACCCTGTTTGGTGAAATCTACTTCATCCACCTTCTCCGCTATCTTTCCCTTCGGCTTTCCCACAGCCTCTTCCTGCTACCACAACTACTCTCAGTCTCTGACACTTCATCTTTTTGAGAAACTGACAAATGAACTGATACCAACAGTCAGCCACTCCTTCTCTTCCAACCACTTCCCCCCTCTCCCACCCAGTCATAGGAAGGAAGGTTAGGTAGCGTTGGATGGGAACCTCGAGGTACCTTGTAACTAAGCAACCCCCTTCCCGAACTTGACGAGAAAGGGAAAGGACGGGACCGGGCTGGCTGAATTGAGGTGCTCTGAGCGGGATGGGCTGGGCTTGACTGGGTTGGAGAAGCGCGTGTGGCAGGAGACGACCGGGAGGAAAGGTGCGTGTGGGACGTCTACCTCAAATCGGCGTAGCGCGTTTGCAACAATCCAACCAATTCACTCTGGCTCTGGATTCCCTCCGTCTCCTGGCTCTGTTGGAAGGCCACGACATTCCCATGATGGGTTGCGACTCTGAGAGCGAGGTATTCATCACACTAACTTGCGCAATACCTTCACACTGGCCGACTATCACAGAGCGCACACCTGAAGAGTGGAACTCAACTTGAGATGGTGTCAACTGGTCAATTGCAAATCGAGTCCGGTTCTCTCGGTCCGGGCACTTGGAAACCTTGTACCTCACGATGCCATGGCCCATGGAACTTGAAAAAGTTGCACTTGCGCTTGATATGCACTCGCTTGGAACTGCATCCCTTGCATTTGCGGCTTGCGCTGCACCTGCAGATACAAGCACCCGCTTCTCCTCCCACATCCCACATCCGCCAATGACCGATGCTTCCTTTGGATGATTCGATACATTCCACGTCCTACAAACGAAATGCAAAGAAGAAACCCCCTTTTCATCCCGAGTTTCCAAGCCCATGTGGGTGGAAGCTCTTGCATATCAACTTATATGTGGGAGAAACATGGACAGACGGCGGAAATAGTAGCGAAGGTCAACGTCGGTCCGTCGGACATGATCAAGACGCTGTCAGTCTGTCTCACATTCGACACAGACCATGAGGGGAGTATAGACCATGAAGTGCAGTTGCTTATCACGATGTCGAGACTCAGCACTGAAGACGCAGGCAAGCAACTACCTAAGAGTCGTTAAAAGTGGAGGGCGGGGAGAAACAAGCCTCCCCTCCCCTCTCGCCGCTCGGGCCAGGTCTCACAACGATGCCCCGACAAGTCAATCGTTATCCAAGGCCCCTGCTCCCGGTCAATGGTCATCTTTTGACGAGACTCTTTCTTTTTAGTCTCGGCTCTCGACCACGTCCTTCTCACCTCGTCCTCGATTTACCGGTTGAAGGGCTTCCTCATACTCACTTCTACCTCGTTCACCAGGGTCAACTTGATACGCCGCACCCAACACGTATACAGATAGCCCGTAGTATCAAACAGAGTTCAAACTTGTCTTACTCAGCACGTCTTCCGCTGCGCCAGACCTTGCCAAAACTGGAAGCGCGAGGTAAGTTTCATGTTGCCCTTTTCTCACAAACCTTGCCCTCACCCTGAACAACCTCACCACGTGCTCACCTACCTCCACGTTACATCTCGTCTAGTGACTAAGAGTATGTAAACCAACCAATCTCACATAATCACTTGGCAGTACGGAGTACGGATACTTGACTCCTGATGAACTAGAGGCCCATGTTCTCAACCTCTGGATCAAAGCACATAACAAACACGAGCGCACAAACATCCACCTCGGCAGTATACACAGAGATGGAGCCTATTTCACTGTCCGCAACTCGCCATCTAGAATCTCTAGGTACTCTCCTCCTTTTAGCACTTTCCCCTTAGTCCAGCCCTCGTGACTCCGCGCGCTAAGAGAGTACACTTGAGCAAACTTGGAAACCATCATCCGGACCAAAAAGCCTCATAGCGCATACCCACCTGAATGTGCCGCCCAGGAAAAAAAATGGCCAGAGTGAGAAAAAAGGTGTCGTAGTATATGTGTCAACCCCGGTCCGCATGGCGTCCATGTGGCGGTTCCTGACCTGGTTCAATGTAAATTGTCCGTGTGTCGCGACACTTGGACATGTCTCAATGTCACCTCCCCGCCCGCCCCCGGGGCCATAGGTCCGGGGGTTTTCTATTCCAAGTGGCTTGCAGGGTCGAAAAGCAGGAATTCGCAGTGGAATAGTTCTGTGGACACCCGCATACTGAGCTTCTGAGCTTGCGCAATGCAGCCTCGTAGATGATCACGGACAGCTGTTTCTGTTTGCTCACAGACGGAGTTCACAGGTAAGAGTTGGAAGCCAGAGTACTTGAGTGAAGACGCGGCATGTACGACTTTATCACATAGGGTTTGCTACTGCGTCGTGATCCTGCGCAGGACGAGATGTAGAATTCTGCCTAGCTTCTTGGTGCAGCTACGGAATTGCCGCCGCCCGCACGTATATATGAGGCACCAATCTTTTCTCTACATTCCCACAACCCCAAATATCCTTTTTATTAAAGAAAATATTTTGTCAAAGTCATCGTTGTCAAAATTATCATTTCAATGATTTTTTAAGTAAAAAAAAGTAAAAAATAAAGAAATAAAACGTAATACATAAAAAGAGTTAAAGTTAAATAGTATAGAAACCCAGGGATACGGTCAAGTCTATATATACTGCAATAATCTTGTAGTAATGCCAAACGACAGTGTTAAACAGTGTGTATTCCCACAACGAACGGTAGTGTTACGCCTTACCGCTGGCGGCTCTGCAGAAGAAGTTTGATCTCAAGCCCGTCCGTCCGGGGTAGACGTAAGCCCAGCCATGTTGTGGAACCACTCTCGCAGGACACCCCGCAGCCAACAGTTGTCATGCTTCAACAACACTGGAAACGTGTAGTCACGTATTTTTTTCATTCTCGCAGGTGTGTTCTACTTGACTCCTCTCAAGATCACCTGTGGCATGCCTCCTCTCTTATATTACATTTCCGTGACTTCTTTAAATACCAAAGATGACGTTGCGCCCCCCAGTTCGAAAATGGTCTGTAAAGATTTGCATGTAAGACCCTCATTCGGGACGTCGCCATTTTGCATGCACTTGGTTCTGCTTCTGCTGCCTGCGCCAGATCTCGAGTTGAAAACATCGATGTTCTTACAAAAATCGCCAGCGCCTACGCAGCAAAAAAAGCAATTCAGTATAATAAAACATGCCCCTCTCTCTCCGCTCAACGAGTGCGGGCTCTTTTTCTTTCGTTACTCTCTGCCATCACCGTGGCAGGTTCGATTCTCGTTTATATGTTTTACCACGCGCTCCTGTGTTCACCCAACCGTCCCATTTCGGAAGGGTGCGTAGGCAGTGGGGTTGGTACGTCAGTCATCGCTGCCGGGGCCATGGATCGGGGTCGAGCCTCGACGACGTAGCTCACTCCGTCCTCTGATGCGTATGATGGTGGTCGAGGACCGGTGCTGCTTCCTCCACGACTAGATGTTCCCTCGTTCGGTGTGGCGTTCGGGTTGCGCTGCCAGTAGATGCGGTTGGGATCAACCCTCTGCGTGGAATGTGTCAATCAAGGGATTCCCACGTACGTGCAATACCACGTTTCATATATAAGTACATACCACACTCTCTCGCCATAGGCCGTAGGCTGGGGGCTTGGCCAAGACCGCCTCGCTGACCTCCCCTTGCTCCTCTTCATCGCGCGCCAGCACGACTCGGATCGGTTCTCGTGGCACAGCGTAGCCCCCGGGTGCCAAGAGTTGCGGCATCGGCGGTCTGGCCTCGTCGTCGACCCGTGGCCGGATGACAAGCATGCATAACCGGATCAAGCCGTGACAGAAGAATATCGTGACGAACAAAATGATGAGAATCAACAAGACCGTAAACTCGCTGCTGCGGATATTCTGTGTAAGGGAGAGTGCTAGATCTGTTGAAGTGGTTAGTCTCCAATACTACGCTAAACACTTGCCAAAGTAGGACACCACTTACAGACGGCGAGGAGGAGCGTCAGGAATCCGCCTGAAATGAAGCATCGGAGAATCTGCGATCGCATACGCCGTGACTTTGGCCAGGGAATACAGAGCAGAAATCGTTTAGGATGCCCCTCGCTATTATCGTCATGTTGCTGTCGGCGATGTGCCCGTCGTCTGCGCCGCCGACCTTCCTGTGCCATGTTCGCCAGATGCATCTCTGCGGGATCTGGCCCGGTGAACCTCCTCGTCCCGCTGGAGGTTTCGATTTCGGGGCGCCGTGCGACGGGCGCCGGCATCGTCACCCGGGTCGTAGCTGGCGGTTGTCCAGCAGCTCTCGTCATGGGCGGTTCGGGGGAAGCAGACTCGTCGACTCGGTTTAGGGGTTGTTGCGTTGTCGAGTTGGGCCGCGAATCGGTGCCATTGGAACCGCTGGTCCATGTTCTCGCGAGGTGTGGCAGGTTCAGACGGGTTCCTGGCAGTGTCGGCAGGCCAATATTGAAGCGTGGTGTTTTCGGGCTGTCAGATTCCTCGTCTTCTAGCCTTTGCATCCCATTGCCTGGACGCCTCCTTGAGGAGAGGGAAGGCCTTGTGCCAGGCAAGCGCCTCGATCGAGGCCGTGAGCCCTCTTCCATTTCTGGTTGTGTAGATGGGCCTGCCAGAGCCTGCTGCTCAATATCCTCCCCCTGCGAGGAACGCCCTCGCCGAAGAAAGTCCATGACGAGTGAGCTGAGTTATGGGCCAAACACTTTGCCGCCGAGAGATGGCAGATGAGCTGAAGTTATCACCGTTCAAGCTCCTCTCATTCTTGGGTATACGTGTCGGTCGAGCAAGCGCAAATAGTCGTCCAGGGTTTCGTCGTCGTACAGTAAAAGTCGTCGATGGCGCTGGAGGCGTAGAACGCAACGGTGAGGTTCCCCTCTTGGCCAGTGGCACAAAGAAATCGAGTCAGCCGCGATGAGAAGAACAAAGGTTATCTTGTCTCTTAGTGCGGCAGTGGCGGGCTACCAGCAACGGCTGGGAAACGGCTGTAAAGCACCAATGACGGTGATCGATGACTTGATGGTGGGTTGGTTGATAAAGGACGTCCAAAGGGATGAAAAGGGGCGTCTTGAGTGGTCGAAGGGAGGCTGATACTCGCGGTCGCAAGAGAACAGCTTGGGAGGGTATCAAGAAGGGTAACGTTGGCTAGGTAATGTGGCTCCCGGAGCTAAGAGAAACAAGCGACGGTCTACAGACAGCGTTACTTGTGAAGGAAGAAGGGAAATGTACTAATTTGACAATGAGGGCGAGAAGGCCAGGCGGGCTAGCAAGAAGCAGAAGATGAAGACAATGCCAGAAAGGCAGCTGGCGCCAACATGACGCCGGGCGCGATGTGGATTGGTGAAGAAGGAAGAGAACACAGATGGACCGAGAGGAGAGGAGAGCGAAGTGCTCTGGTCCAACGGTAACCAAAGAACAGGGTGGTAGGCGTCGTTTCCGAGCGTCTTCTTCGTGGTCCGCCGGCGACCTCAACCAGCAGTTCGGTCCAAAGCAGGGCTAGGTAATGCGAGGGAGGAAGTATTCAATGTCAAGCCAAATATGAGAGGTAAGGAGGTGTCGATGGGCTAACGAGTCTGGCGTCTGCAGCATGCGGTTGGATCAGATCTGTGTCGTTCGGGGATCAGTGGACGGTGCCACTGGACAGGACAAGAAAAGCAAGCGGCGAACTTGGTCACACAAACGCCCCGCCAGTCTCATCCCAATGTACCTGGGATTCTGCGACTTGCGACTCTGGAGAACCTTGAAGGAGTAACGAGCAGACGGGGTAGGGGTGCTTGAGAGGGCAGGAGATGAGTAGGATCTGACGAGGGAGAGGGGGATTGGGGGAGGAAACGCACTGAGTGTGCGGCGTCGGGGATGTGAACAAGCGGTAATACTCCGTACTCCGTACACAATATCTGCATTTAGACCCTTGCATACTACCTACATACGACAGCCTCAAGGTAGTCTCGGCTTGGCTCAGACTCTGTGTGGGCGATTCATTACTTCGTACCTCCGTAGAGAGATGAGATGAGATGGATGGGAATGTATCCGTGAGCCTTGAGGTAAGGTGAGGTAGGTACTTCGTATGCAATGAAACCGAGTCAAGGACGGCAAGGATAATGCAGGAAAGCCTCCCTCCGTCTTGGGCTCTCACAGACCTACGAATGCTTGCAGTCTGAACTCTTGAAGACTCGGCGCAGACGGTAGGAGTGCTGGACGGGTCGGGTTCACCCTTCGTTTATTGACTTCTCTGACAATTGGAGTGTTGCACAAGCAGTCAAGGGGGTTGCTACTGGGAACATGGGAACCAATCGTAAGGGGCGGATGAGTTGACCTCGGACACCATCACAACTCTCTGCAGTGCCGCAGCGCGTGGGAGACGGTGGGACTTGGGATACGTACCTGATGGGAGGAAGGGCTCAGGGGGCCGGCTGGAGAAGAAAACGTGTTTCGGATTCTTGTATCGACGCGCGCCAACCTTTATTCGGACTAGACCGTAATGGCGCGCGGAAAGGGGCTCTCTCATTGGAGTTTTAGAATGTCTTGAAGAAAGGGATGCCAACCCAGGCCGCCCTCGGTTTGGGCTGGCGTTTGGCGTTTGGCGTTTGGCGTTTTGAGTCTCCTCCAACTTGCATCCTGTCAACAGTCCAACTGCTCAGTTCGCTTTCCATTCCTATGCTGCCTGCAACTCCGAGATGTGCACAAAAACTAGGAAAAGTAATATCAGGTGACATTGGCGGCAAGAATAGCAGTCTTTGGCGCCTCAGCTTAGCGTCCTTTGCGGATCATTCGTCTCGGTTGGATTTAGATGGTTCCCATGGTCAAGCTCCTGTGATGGACCCTGGCAAGCCTGGGATCTATCCGTACTCTTAGTGAACACTGAAAACCCACGCCTCTTCCTCTGATGTGGGGGCCAACTCCATATTGGCGCGAGCCTCCACTTATAATCAGATATCCCCTTATAGAAAACATCCATGATCCAGAGAGGAGTAGCCTTCCAATTGACTGTGCTCGGATGACTTGCGGACACTGGCTTCAACGATAACGGAATTGCGCTTGTCGTTGTCGCAACCAGCCATCGCTGTCGTCTCTCTCTCTCTCTCTCTCTCTCTCTCTCTCGTGATATTACCTCAGCGTACGCCTACAAAGACTCAAGAACCATGATCGACGATAGCTGCTGTCAGTATGGAAGTGACAGCTAGAGAAGGTCTTGCGAATCGACCGCCAGTTGAGTTAAGACAGGCAGACTACGTAGAACACTTAGACACTCGGAGCCGAAGCCCATCCGCGTCACCGTCCAAAGTTACGGCATTCAACACTTGTGTCCTTTCAACTCTGTGATTCGCCCTCGGATCGTCAGGTTGCGCAATGTTACGACCTCCGAGCTGCGTTTCCAATTCCTCCAGAAGCCGATAGAGTTCAATGTCCCATGAAATCCCGCATCACGGCCGCGCACCACATAATTGAAAGAGGGAACACGGGGTCCATAACTTTTTCTAGGACATCGGGCATTGGGCAGTTTAGCTATTTGGACACATCTGTAACATTATATCATTACCAGAGTAAATTATTTGTGAACCATGCTTCTGCCAAGCCGAATTACTCATTGTTGAAGGTGCAGTGCTCGAATTGTGTTTCTTGTGAATTGAACCACGCGATCTTGTCTCAAGGTTACCCTTAGGAGACAAAACGAAGACACATCAGATGAGCATTCCTGGGCCATGTCACTCGCCAACAAACACGCATCGCCCAGACTCCCTACGTAAGCCCTCTGCAGCTGGCAATGGCACGGAGCGAATCGCCGATATCGGCATTTTCCTGCAGTTCAAAGCGGCAGTTCCCGAATGTGTCTGTCCGCCTTTGTCTTGTTTGATATACTCCAGTGCTCTTGAAGCGCCTGCCATCATCAATACAGGACACTTATGCTCGTGCCCCGTGTATGTCCCTGTTGCTGCTGTACCGGGATGATGTGACTTTGCAGATGGCAGATACCGAGACTCGGTATCGGCCGCTAGGACCAAACGTTCCTAGCTTGTTGGTGTTGCGATGATTTATGGATTGCATACCCATCGAGCGTCTCTCAGCCGCCTACGCACAGCCTGGTTCGCACCAAAAGCATGCAGGCAAAGATTGATTTGCCGCAACATCAGAGGGCGCGCACTAAGCTTCGACGATGTCGCTAGAATGGAAGAAGTGTGCTGGGGATGGCTTCCCTCACCGTAGCTCCCCAAGCAGCATATTCCGGTCGGACGATGCGGAAAGTACTGTCAAAATTTGTCAGCCAAATGTCGCTGGGACCGCGAAGAGAAGAAATGCTCACCTATTGGCTCCGTCCCGGGCGCAAACTCGACACAGTTGACGGTTCCCTTGTGGCCCGGAAGCTTGTACATGAGCTTTCCAGTCTCGCTGGACCAGATAGTCGCAGTACCGTCCCCGGAACCGACGGCCACCTTCTTGCCTTCGGAATCCCAGCTAGCCTTGATGAGATTCTTCTCCAAACCCATGGAAGCGCCGTCGAACGTTCTGATGGCTCTATCGGTAGGGGCAAACGGCCGAATGTCCCATGTCCTTACCGTGGAGTCCATGGCATATGAAAGCAAAGATTGCGAGTCTGGAGAGACTCTGAGTGAAGTGATCGTGTCTTGGTGCCCCAGCATCGAGTACACGACCGACTTCTTGCGCAGGTCCCAGACCTTGATGTCATTGTCGATACCTCCCGTATAGACCTCGTTTCCAGCCTCCGACATGGCAATGGCCGTAATGGGGAATTCTGTCTGGATGTAGTCTGCTGCGTTCTTTGACCTCGGATCCCACAAGCCGATAGAGCCATCGTCACTTCCGCTGACTAGCATATCCTCGCCTCGTTTGCTGAGGTCCACGGTGTTGACAATCTCTTCGTGGCCGATGTATCTTCGTATTCTGGTTCCGTTCTCGAGGTCCCAACTTGCAAGATGCATATCTGCCGAAGCCGAGAAGACTATTTTTGAGTCCCTCGACCACTGCAGATCTAGAATTGCGCCTCGATGGCCATTAAGGATGCCGTAGTTTTCGCAATCACCATACGTTCGCCACAACACTACTCACGAGTTAGTTTCACCTCGCCGGTGATGCAGGACAGAGGTTAACCAACAAATGCTTCTGTCCATAGATCCTGAGGCGATAAAATTGCCCGTTGGATCGAATTTCGCAGCAAAGATCTCGCCCGAGTGGCCGGATAGTTCCATGACCGGTGCCTGGAGGTTACTCGTACGCGGTGTCTGTCGGCTAGGTCGTCAGTAACTTTCCAATTGGCACTGCAAAGTGATCGCCTACCGTCTGCACTAATGCGCTGCTCTTTCCTGAGGCGTTGAGCCTTGCCAAAGCTCCTGTTGAAGATCCCACATTCTGACGCTTTACGATCATCTGGCCAGCGCCCAGCTCGTCATCCGCCGGTCTCTTCTCAGCAGACATGACTGCGGTTGTCGGATGATTTTCAAAGCTCGAAGGTATTCTGTTCGACGCAGAATCGTTGTATTGCGTGTATCGTGCTTTCTCACGTCGTATTGGATGTCAATTGAATCGGGCAGGTGGTTGTTGACCAGAGAAAATGTGCTAGCTGAGATCATTGGTCCATGCGAGGCTGGGATGCGGACGGAGCTTGCTTCTGCCGACCCCCGAGCTAAAGGTGGGACCTCAATTCAGAGCCGTGCTGGAGCGCCCATCTCATTGATATCCATACCTTGCTTCAAGGTGCCTTACCCTACCTAGCTGCACGTAAAATACATATGGGGTAGGTATCCGTAGCTTTGCTCCTCCCAGCAGCTTATCTTATCTTTAACCTCATCGATGTCCACGAACACCATTTGGTACCTCACCGTCCATCCGCAGCCTCACGTTCAATTTCGATCAGTACGACAACCAACGACATCAATAACCCTCGCGAACGCCAGACTCTCCAATCTCGAATACTTGCGACTGGACTTCCCTGTGCGACAGGTCCCAAGACAGCCCACGCCAACAACGTGACGTGGTTGCGATCCGAGGCGGCAGCCACTTCCACAATACCAGCCATCTGACGTCGGCGATCCTTCCCTCCCTTACTATTTTGGCAGACGTCTACAAAAACCATGGCCGCAAGCAAAGCAACCCGCTTGGGAGAAGAGTGCGTTTCTCAGCCAGACCCGAGCGTGGTTGACAGAAGCTAATTGTTCAACAGAATCTGGAAGTACGTTGTGTGGCACCCGAATGCCGAAAAGCGAACAAGTCTGACATGCTCGATTGTAGAACTCGTATAGACAAAGTCAACGCCGAGCTCGTAACTCTCACCTACGGAACAATTGTTGCGCAGTTGTGCAAAGACTACGATGGCGACTATGTGGAGGTCAACAAGCAGCTAGACAAGATGGGATACAACATCGGTCTTCGTCTCATTGAGGATTATTTGGCAAAGTCGAACACAATGAAGAGATGCGCAAACTTTCGCGAGACCGCAGACGTCATTGCAAGAGTACGGACCCCTTGAATCGTCGACCATTGAGCCGGCATGCTGACCATTGCGAACGTTAGGTCGGCTTCAAGATATTTCTAAATATCACACCACAGGTGACCAACTGGACGACGGACAACAAACAGTTCTCGCTTGTGTTTGACGAAAATCCCCTCGCAGACTTTGTCGAACTGCCCGACGACGAGCGAGCGCAGGATGAGCTCTGGTACTCCAACATTTTTTGCGGAGTGTTGCGGGGAGCTCTTGAGATGGTGCAGATGCAGGTTGAAGCGCACTTTATCAGCGACGTTCTGCGAGGCCACGACACGACGGAGATGAGGGTATCATTAGTGCGGTACATTGATGACGAGCTTCCTCCCGAAGATGACTAGATGGTATTACATATTGCAATGCCACTTTGCTCTTTACTACACCCGGACAGCAGGTTCGATGCTTCAATGGGTTTCTCCGCCTCGACGCAAGCTTGTTATCGTCGATAGAAGGCTGGGAACAGCCCGCAGACTTGGTCCTCTATTAGCTCGTTGAGATGAAGGGGAACACCAGCTTCATCACCCACTACGGCACGCCAAAAGCACCTCCATAGAACCATAAGGCAGGGGAACATCGATCGAGGTCGGGCGTATAGCGCCTGTCTCAAGATGGAGACTGCCGGTCCAGCGCCTAGCCGCAGATATGACCTGCACGATATCAAAGAGATTTATACATACCACAGCCATTCCTGTCAACGTGAGGATCTGACGATAAGGTGGATGGTGATATGATGTTACTGTGTCTGAGTACAATGTTAAGGCAGACCAGCTTGGGAGAAAAGTACCTATCTATGGCGTCTTGAAGCAAGCGATGCTATGGAGGGTCAATGCTTGCTCCTCCCGTCCTTTAGACAAGTTGTATTTGCGATGACCGAGTTTCTGCTTCCGCATGCTCATGACTGAGCCATAAGGCGAGTTGACTCCAAGGTGAGGCCAGGCGATTGGCCGATAGGGCTTTATCTAGTGAGTACCTAAAGGAATTCACCACCGGTGTGGCTACATCTCTCGGTGCACTTGCTGGTAATCGAACTCGGAGCCTGTCGTACGACCGAGTAGGCTGTGGGCGAAATTGATTATTGACCTTGAACCATTCCACCACCCAGCCAGTTTGTCCTGACCCCCGACCCCTCAACCTAGAGGGACGCCTGCTGTTGCTGGTGACAGTAATCGATTCAACAGGACCTATATAGGCTTTCTCGCGGAAGGCGAGAAAGGTACGGCCAGCACCTGCCTTCCATTCAATACTGCCGGCCGATCATCGGGAAATATGGGGCGTCACGGCAGCCGACATGGGGTCTTGGGACGGGGAAGTGGGTTCTTCTGACCTAGTTCTAGCAGTACGGAGTACTAAATACGTAGCCAGGCCGGGATGTCGCAAAGGAGCATAAGTAGCAAATGTGTACGCACGGTAAGTGAACTCATGGTAGGATTGTCAAGCGACAACAATATGCGAATATCCAGTGTTCATTTACCCTTGCTGCGATTTATTGAAGTGCTATCAAGTTCACTCCTGTTGAGATTATTATACGAAACCTTAAGCTTGCTCGAGAGGTCCGTGCTGTGGCCCATAGCTTGCCTTTCATTTCCCAACTAAAGCGTGGGTTAATTACCTAGGTGTAGAGAATCTGCGAATGATATCGACAGGTGGGCGCATCGATTAGAATGAGATCAGAAGGGCCTTCGAAATGCAGCAATCGCATCCCAAGGCGACGTTGGGACGTGGGTCGTACCTGCGTTGCTTGGCGTGTTTAAGATGCCTGCTGTAACAGTGTGTCTCACGTGACGGACAGGTCACCGAAGCTTACACACCTTAAGTCGATGCTTCTAGATGTGCATGGAGCTTCCAGTCAGCCTTAGAGCAAGAAACCCGTGGAAGCGGGAGGCGGGATTTCCGTAGTGCCTTGGGTGGACCGTGGAGTCTGGACGCTTGTCTGAGTCTCTGTCAGGTCTCAGGGCTTCCCACCTCACGTCACGAGAAACTCGAGGGCAGGTGGCAGACGCGTCTATAGCGGACGGGCTCTCATTTTGACTGAGACGTTTGATGGAGCGCGTTTGGTGCGGTCCATTCAAGATGCGACGTTAGCAGAAGTGTGAAGATCGGGTACGTGGGTCGTGAAGGCGGCGCGCAGCTACTACCCGGTACCGGGTCATAAGCTTGACGTGCCACGACGCGACGGCCAGCATGGCACCCCGGGCTCCCATGCCGATGAGCCCTGAGGTACCTAAGATTGCTATCTGAGCTCCAGGTAAGGTAAGGGACCTTAACATGGGTAGGTGGGAATACAGGTAAGGTTAGATAGGTAAGGTGAGAAGGTAGCTAAGGTAGGTAGCTAAGGTAGCTCAGAGCCCTTCAAGGCTTTGGCCCACACGCCCGTACCTTGACGGATACCTACTGCCTTAAGGTGCCTTGGGTAGGTCCATCAGGTACATCAGGCACCGGAGATTAAGGGCATTTTCAGGGCCTTTCAGTTCACCTAGTACCCGGCGCTGGAAAGTAAGCACGCAAGTTGGAGGTGATTGTCGATTTTTGCCTCTGACAATTTGATCTGCGGCCTCAGGCAACAAGCGGTCTCAGATATTCGCAGTTCATTCTGAAATATGCCCACCGCGCCTCACCTCGCGCTTCACCTCCACCATCGACGTCTATCTGGTATTAGCAGCGGCCTATTGCCTTGCCTTACCTACCCGTACCTCGTTCAGTGCTCGCAAAGGTCTCTGGAGTTTTGAAGTCTGTAGTGAATAGAGAGAAATCCCGCCTCCTGCCCAAGCGTCGCATGCCCCCGAAAATTGGGAAAATCCCAACCCCATCCTTTCCACTCTCCCACTTTGTCCTCCTTCCCACCCGCGACTGTCTATCTGCATTCAAGCATTGTCGACTAGGTGCCTTACCGTCTAACCCAAGGCGCCCCTCTCTTTTTTCCCTCGTCCTCTCGCTTCCTCCGACCTCTACTCCCGCATTTCCCTTTCCCCCCTCAAAATCACCAATCCACTTCCAGATTTCCCCCTTTGGACACTGGATGGCCTCGCATGTCGACCACATCTTCGATGCCAACGTGGTCTCGATAACGTGTTTGTCATTCTCCTGAGTCCTTGTTCATGGTCACCCGTCTTCGCGCCCCGCGAGACACTCGTCAATCTTCAAACCGACCTTGCCTGATCGGCCTAGCGACCGCGGCTTGAGGGACCGATCAGTCGACCCCTTCTAGGTTCGCTACGGAATAACATCCCGCCATCTCCACTGTTGGTAACACCGACGATTCACGAAGCCAGACCGTACTTACAGACCGACCATCACCCACCCATTATTCGCAGCAGCCCAGCACCACCAACCGGAACCACGGTGGTCCACCACGTCCACGTTCACTTCCCGTCGACGCTGCTCCCCCGGAGAGAGAGGAAGCCCCCCCCCCCTTCTCCCCCCCCAAAAGCCAAACCCAAATCCAAATCAAACAGCCACCCAGAAGGGCCACACTCTCACACTGCCAGACCCTGAGCCGGAGCCTGAGCCAGAACACCAGGTCTTCCTACCCCCGACCCGAGTCGCGCTGCTTCCCTCCTCCTCCTGTCTCTCATCTTTCCACCTCTTCCCATTTCCTTTCAAGTCCCACTCCCTCACCTGCAACTGCCTGTGGTGGCCCATCCTGTCGCCCTTCCGCCTTCTTCAACATCTCGCCCTCGCATCAATCCTACTCACCCCCCTCCAACCCAAATCCGCCACAGCCTCCGTCGCTGCCACGTCTTTCGACTCTTTTTTTTTTTCTTCGTTTGTGCCAAATCATCTCACCACCGCCATCGTCACCGATCGCGCATCCCGCCATCTGTTGCGCGCCTCTGTCCACTGCTCCCCAGCCCTTCTCTTATCCATACAACTGAAGGCTCCTTGTGCCCCTGCGCCCTACCGCTGAATCCGACACGACTTTGCCGCCAGCCGGCTTTTTAGCGCACCGCGTAACCACGTCCACGCTCTGTGACTTCCACCTCCAACCACAAAGGTGGCTGACCGACAAACTTTTGACGACATCGACACTCTCTCTTCGCTTCCGAACAACCACCGTCTTTCAATCAACATCTCCTTTCTCCATCGCATCGACCTCACCTAATCCCGCTGGGCAGACGCTTGTCTGCAGCCCGGCTCACAATCATGAACGCCAACGTCAATCCCAACATGGCCAACATGAACGCTATGGGCGGTGGCCCTGTTGGCGCGCCCGTCCCCATGATGAATAATGGCGCAGTCGCTCCCCAAGTTGCCGGTGGTCCACGACAGATGGCCATGCCCACCGAGAACCAGCGCACCCTACTCAACACATACATCTACGAGTACTTCCTCCGCCATCAAATGTTTGATTGCGCTAGATCTCTCCTTAATGGCGACCACCAAGTGAATGTCGCCAAGGATGGCAATCGCCGGAGGGATGAGAACGGTAACCTCATTGGCAATGGTCTTGGTGACGACCCCATGGACACCGACTCCAAAGACGACATCGACGCGAAGCTTCCTGATGACCTTCCCGCCCCCAAGCTGGGTGGGCCCGCCTCAGAATCATCCTTCCTATACGAATGGTTCTGCCTCTTCTGGGACATCTTCCACGCGCAACGAACAAAGGGTGGCAATGGTACTATCAACCAATATGTCAGCCATACTCAGGTACGTCCTTACACTTCGACATTGCCCGTTCGCCATCTAGAACATGACTAATCGACCGTCCCAGCAGCAATCCCGCATGCGACAGAACCAGCAGCAAGAACTTCTCCGTCAGATGCGCCCAGACGGCATGGCTGCTCAGCAGCAATACCACTCCCAGATGATGCGCAATATGCAGAATGGCGGCATGGCCATGAATATGCAAAAGGGTAACCTGGCAAGGGCAGCCATGGCGAACAACCAGAACAAGTGAGACCTCGCAGCTTCGTGCTTTCATTCTTCATGTGCAGGCTTGCTAACTTGAAACCCGCCACAGCCCCCAGGCCATGCAAATGCTTCAGCAGCATGCGAAGCAAACCCAGATGCAGCGAGATCCCTCGGACATGGATGGCAACCGCCAGCGCCCCTCGTCGCCTGGCTCCGGCGAAAATGCCCCTTCGCCTTCCAAGAGACCTCGCCTGGACGGAGCACCCAACTTCCCGAACCAGCCTGCAATGATGCCGAACGGAAGACCTCAGCAGGGCATGCCCGGCCAGCAGGTGGGGACCACCCCGAACGTAGCTCAAGCCCAGCAGATGCTCATCACCAACGGAATCAACCCGGCATCGCTGACCCAGCAGCAGTTCACGACATTCTCAAACCAACCACCTGCTGTCCAAGCTAAGTCCATTGCTACATATGCGGCAAACCTCCAACAGCATCAGGCTAGCCAGATGCCTAACAAAACCATGCCTAACGCGCCCGGTCCCCAGGGCCAGGGCTCGCCCATGATGGCTCAAGGCCAGGAAGGGGCTGGGCTGGCTGCGTACTACAACGCTGGGGAAATGGGTCCAGGAGGAATTAGGCCTGGCCCTGGCGGTGCCCAAGCCGGTGGTGGAAGTAACCACGCTCTGCAGGACTATCAAATGCAGCTAATGCTTCTGGAGCAGCAGAATAAGAAAAGGCTCATGATGGCCCGACAGGAGCAAGATAACATGGGCGGAGGTGCCATGCCTAGAGACGGTCCGGCTGGGCCAGGCGGCCCTGGCGCACCCCCTGGCCCCAATGGTCAGCCTTTCCCAGAGACATCTCCCCAAGGCGCCAGAACCGGGGCTTCACCAAACCCAACGGAGCAGATGAAGAGAGGCACCCCACAGATGAATAACGCTGGCATTCCTTCACCGCTACCCGAGGGCGCTCAATCTCGCGGCTCCCCCAACCCAATGAACTTCATGGGCAACCAGATGGACCCGAATATGGCACCACACTTCTTCAAGGGCATGGGCAATCAAATGGACGGGAACATGGCTGGCAATCCGCAACTGAATGGCGGCATGCGCCCACCCAGTTCGCACCCCGGTCAGCAATTCAACGGCCAGATGAACCCGCAACAGATGATGGTCGCCCGGCAGCAACAGCAACAGGCGCAACAGCAGCAGCAGGCCCAGCAGCAGCAAGGACAGCCGCCCCAGCAGCAGGGACAGCCTCAGCAGGCCGGTCAAGGTGGTCAGCCGGTGCAATGGCAACAAGGCGGCCCGAATGGACAGATGGTGCCTCAGGGACCTCAGGGATCTATTCAGGGTACACCTCAGCAACGGTCGATGCCGCCGCCATCTGCACCAGCTGGCGCCAACTCCAACCGGACGAGCACTTCATCGCCTCAACAAACAGCGGCGGCACCCCCGACCCCGTCACAGTCAAATAAGGCGGCCCCGAAGAAGAAGGACAACAAGAACACAAAAGCAAAGGTGAGTCCGTTGGAAGAAACACGCAACTAAAACAGAACTAACATATGCGCAGGCTACTGCTGGAAAGAAGGGAAACAACAACAACAACAACAACCTGAACAGTGGAACCACACCAGCCGCCGACGGTGCAGACGCGGAGGCGGCAACGCCTGCTACTCCCATCACTCCCGTCGCCCCTGCCAGCTTCGCCAAGAATGGACAGAACGCCGCCGTGCCAGCCGTGCCCAACGGTGCTGCTCCCGCACCTGCCCCACAGCCTCAGGTTGCCCCCCAGGCGCACAACGATGCTAACCAGAACGGAGGGTTCATGGACAACTCAACCCCAATGGTGGACTTTGGCGCCATGGCCTTCGCCGACCCGTTGGTCTCGGACAACGTTCTTAACGATTTCGACTTCGACTCATTTCTACACGAAGATGGCGACAACCAGGCCTTTGATTTCAACACAGGGTCGTTCGGCATGGAAGGCGCCAACGAAATTGGCGCAGACTAGACGGTTTCTAAGCCTGGCTTTTAGGTGTACGATTCCCCCTCGTCTGAGTCATGCCTCAGTTGTGCGTTAGGCGTTGTTCCGATATCCCGGCCTGATTTCTCCGTGCCTCGCCGTTGTGCAGTCGAGCGGCATGGCATTTGCGAAGCATGGCTATCTCCATTTGATTTATGGATGCGCTCAGAATACCAAAAAAAAAAAGGGTCTTTAACAGTCTAGAATACATCAAATCGGACTGAGCCCATATCGATTTTGTTGGCATGTTGTCAACTGTAACTTTCGGGAGGATTTGCTCGACAATCGCAGTCAAGATGAAGCAGTCGGGCTTAACTCTCGCCGCCTCATCGAGCCTGTGACTTTCCTATTTCCTATGCGTTGATTTACCAATCGCCTTTGGACGATGTTGTGTGAGGCAAACACTTTGCGGATTGCCTTATTTAGCGGCATACTCCAATGAGTCATTTCGCCTTTCAGTACAGCCTCGTTTTCGACGGCGATTTAATTCCCCTGCGTGCATGTGCCTGGGGTAACACGCATACAAACTTCACGTTACTTTCCTCCAAGTCGGTCGTTGGTGGACGGACCGCTTGCGAGGGTTCTTGATCATTGGTTCTGGAGTTCTACTGGCAGGGTTCGCAAAGTTTTGTCGGGTGCCTTTCCTATCGAACCAGTGGGCGTAATCATTGATTGTACGTGGCATACGATGTGCGAATGCAGAGCCCGGTTTCGTTTGGCGGACCCATCAGTGTGGATTTGCAAAGAGGTGACAAGAGAGTCCAAAAGGGGGCAGTTGTATCGGTTGTGGATTGAGTTGAGAGCATTGTATTTACTAGAAGGTCAAGGACACGTTCGATCACCAGCGTCGTCCCGCCATCGTCGTTTACCCTGGGTCCTGTCAGATTATACTGTGGCGCGGTGCGGTATTGGTTTACGAGGATCAATCCATCTTTTTCATATCCTGAATGCCATCAAGTATAAAAGTTCCCGTTTGGCACCCCTGTGTGAATTGTTCGTCAGTGATCGCGTTGATCAAAGCGAGGGTATCTTCTCCGATTACTACCAAAGCATGATCATAGGCGAAGGAAAAGGCAAGTCTTGATGTGCGCGGAAGCTTCCGTCGTCTCTTCTGTGGCGTGTGCCACCCACGATAGCTAGACTAGAGCCTATCTTACTGTGACCGAAGTTACGCGAGTGCATCGGTACTCCCAAGGCTTTGACTTTTCGGTCGCGCGGCTCAGAGAGGCCCGGTTCGGACTTTCATCTTCCCTGAGCTGTAGGTCATTGGCAAGGGGAATCCCGGCACCGGCCGGTCCGCGTCGAGCATTAAAGCATGGCCGTGATCTACAAGTCGGGCATTAACATTTTGGCCGATGCGCGACTGGTAATCTCGGGGAATTATACGGTGGGGGGGAATTTTCTTTAATAAGCGCCGGTGGCCGTATGCGGCGGACGGAACGGTTGTCGATCTGCGAATGGGGGGGTCCCAGTCGATCATGATCGACCGACGCCGGGCTAGCCCGCGGGGGAGTCTAGAGATTAGCAGTGGGCTTCTTTATCCTCTTCACTCCGATCCAAGATCTAAGATCTAAGGATGCGTTCGCCGCAGTACGGATACGGGGTAGCCTTATGGGAAAGGTGGGTTGCTAGGTAGGCCATTGTGTATGTGCTGCCATGAGGAGCTGGAGAATCTCGAATGTGGTTAGAAGAGGCCTGTTCGGAATGGAATGGGGTCTCTGCGGTTTACTACGTATGTTTATGGTTGACATGACAAAACCGCTCTACGTGCAAAATGATGTGAATTACACGGGTAAAGGGTCTCTGATCGCCCTCATGATTGTCATCGAAGTGGTTGTTGTATCTCAGAGATTTCGGACACTGGGGAAGAATCCCCGTGCTGGATTTCAACATTGACTACTATGTAGGTGGTAAGACCTGAGAAGTCGCCCTCCCTCCGCAACTATTCAGATCCACAGGTTCAAGAACAGCTACGATAAGGGGGGGGGCAGAACGTATGAGTGTAAAGGCAGCCGCTATATATCGCTTTCCAAAAAGGGGTATATATACTAAGGGAGCAAGAAGGATCCTGTCTCAAGAAAAGAGGAATATGCCAAAAGAGCCATGCGCGTTTTGAATGTGTGAATACGAACGTCGAATCCGGGGGCGCTGTGTGACGGGTGGAGTTCATAGCATGACGGAGAAACGTGAGGGTGGTGTCCGCGAGAGTCGAGCTCATTACGAATACAACCATTAGAGGTAGCTGCGCTCAAGGGGACTGGTAGACGGTAAGGTATCCGACCTCCATCATGCTTGCGTAGCCATCTTGGGTAGCGTCGGTAGGAGAACCAGGCAACGTGCCGCCTGAAGCAGGTTAGCATTCTCATGTCCATCATGCGGCCATCCGCAGTATCAAGAACTAGAAACTTACCAACTGCCACATTCATGAGCACATAGTAAGGCATGTGGCAAAGAGTCGCCCAAATACCCTCGTCCCCGATATCACTGCCCTTGAGCTGGTTGAAGACAACACCGTCGCGGTACCATGTGATGGTCTCAGTGACCCAGTTGTTGGACGTGCGGTCCCACTCCAGTGCCCACGTATGCCAACCGTTGTCGGGCATCGAAGTAGCCACGCCACGGCCGCTAGGCTCGTTGCAGATGCCGCCGGATTCTTGTTGGCAGTGAACGGTACCAGTGGCGGTAGCCTGGCCGTTGACCTGCTCAAAGATGTCGAGCTCACCGCAGAGGGGCCACTGAACTCCGTTGCGAACGGCATCGCCCAGCATCCAAAAGGCGGGCCACATGCCCTGCTTGTTGGCGGCGTCGCCCATTCTGAACATTGACTGAACCCGCATCTTTCCTCCCGGCTGAGGTGTCCATGCTGCCTTTGTCTCAATACGCGCAGATGTCCAGACGCCGCTTGCTGATTTCCGGGGAATGAGCTGGATGGTTTCACCCCCTGATATTTGGACGTTCCAGGATGATTCGGTGTAGGTCTGGACTTCGTTGTTCGTGTCGATGGCCAAGGCGACGTTCCATGTGTCGCTTCGAGGGGGTGAGCCGGCGTTTCCTTGGAAAGTCTCGGACCAGATGATTCTCATGCCATCTTGAGCTGGGGGCACGAGAGCACCGGCGAACGGTGTGAGAAGGAAGAGAAGCTGGGCGTATCTGGAAAGCATTTTGTGGGTGTGATTCTTGTTACTGGCTGGCACCTGTCTCTGATCTGATAGTATACTGAATGAATAAATTGATATTGAAGCCCGTGGATTTGATCTCGTCTATTTGCGAGCGTTCTGGGGATGAAAGTGAATGGACGATGATATTCAAGTTAATGTAATCACCAAGAAAGGAATGTAACGGCACTTGGCCTAGTGAGTGAAAGTGGGTGCGGTAGAGAACGAGAGAGGCACTAAAAGCACATGGAAGCCAACGGGCAGCGAGACTGGGTCGCCTCTATATATATGGCCAGGAGAAGTTCCTGCTTGGGTCGGTCTGGACAACGCACATCGGGAGGAACAACCTTGTGTTGGGACAAGGGAGCAGGACGACAAGGATACTATGCCGGAAGCAGGCGACGAGCTGCAATGGGCAAGGAGGAGCTTATGCCATGCCCTTGTTATCGCAAATGGTTGGATTAGGGTAGTGGTCCAGAGGCGGTAAGGCAGAGAAGGAAATTGACGTGGGGAGTAAGGATGAAACGCCCAGAAGCGGCCAGGAATACCCAGTGTGGCGATGACAATGGCCTGCCTACTTCGCAACTCGGCACAGTCTTTTCGGGTCGGCTCTCGCTCAGGTTGCAGTACAACAGGAGAGCCAAGAATGACTGAGAAAAGGCGCGGACAGGTTGTGGTTGGTAGTGGATGGTACATTAGGGCAACAAGGTGAATATGGATACATGACAGAAAAGGCAGGGGGTTATTCTCAGTATACCAACTTACCAAGAATCCATAAGGATAGAGGTGACTGGGGAGAGGAGTTCATGACGGGTAGTGGGCGTGTCCAATGGGCACGATTAGGGAGTCCTGATCTGCGTCGGACAAGACGACAGCCGCCAGAGATAATAGGGGCCGACCAAGATCGAGACCAAGATATTGACAAGGAAGTTGACTGAGGCCAAGGGTAAGCCGGCAGGTAGGTACTTTGTATGGTGAACTGTGAGAGCGAGCCAGAGCAGACAGAGCTGAACAGAGAATGGGGCAACAGGGTTAGATCTTTGAGAGCCGACTCGTTCAGAGATGTCTGTTCTCGTCAACGATCTCCATTCATCCACCCATATCCGTAAATATTGAATGCTGTGGGGGCAAGCAAAGAGGCTGAGGTACGAACACAGACTCTTATGCAGACGTGATATTGGTATGGGAGAGAACGGGGCTTTGCGAGTAGTCAAAAAAAAGGGACGGGGCCCGTTGGCGGCGCATCCGAGCCAAGGATCGACGACCGATACTGCACTGGCCAACGGGCGTCATTGGCAGTTCATCTGGACGGCATCAGTTGCATAACCTTTCAATTTGGGCACCAGATCCACCATGCGGCCAAAAATCGTAGCTAATCGTCCAGTCGGGAAGGACCAAAACTCTGAAAAGGAGGTGGACTCGGGACATTTGCCCAGAGCCTAGAGGTGCCGGGGTGTCGATCAGAAAGAGCCTCGAAAGGGGAGGAGTCAAGGACTAGGGTTTTCGGACGTGGGGGCAACGAGAGCCGTGATTTCCGTCCATTGGATGGCATCTTATGTAAGGAAGGTATTCGTATCTACCTACTTCTGTGAAGAAGGTACGGATGGGTATTCACGAATATGGAAAAGGTAGCTGGCAGAGGGCTTGCTTCTTGCGTTTCTTCAAGCCTGTGCTACGGCTGCCTCCTCTCCCCAAACGAAGCCTGACTCTACGAATACTCCGCACATTACTGCCAACTAGTGAGCATGTGGGTTGTCATGTTGTGCAACTGCAGTCTCCGTAGTGTGTGGCTGCGCTCAATGGTGTGGCAAGCGGGCCATTCTCGCCAAGATGGGATCGCCAAGTGCCCCTGAATATTCAAAAGCTGCACTCTTCATGTGCAGGCACCGGGATTGCACAGGCAGCGCAGCCCAGATGCTGGACCGGCAATGCATGCCTCTGGACCGGCAATGCATGCCTCTGGACCGGCAATGCATGCCTCTGGACCGGCAATGCATGCCTCTGAGACAACAAATGGCAGGGTATCTTGACAGGGGCACGCCGGCCCAAATCCACAAACGGGTCCAGCGCCGCTGGCAAGTTGGACCACGTCCACCTGGGACGACGGAGATTTCCTCCTTCTCAGGAGTCTCACTCTCGATTGAGTTGGCACCTTAAGAGGACTCCAAAACTCAGGAGGCCTCGAGATGGGCCCTTGAACAAATAGACGAATATCACATCCGTGCTTATGGACAAGCCGTGCAGCTCTACGACAAGTGAATGCCAGCCATCGCACGCTCGCATCATCACCCGCCAAAGAATTTCATTTTCACGAGGATCCAGCGCCGTTGAGTGTTGCCTCCACGGGTGCGACTTTGATGCCCCCATCCATGAAACTGAAGCCTCCCGCAATGGAAACGAACTGCGTTCTCATTCTCGGATGAACCATTGCAGCTGTCACGTGTTTCAAGCAAGGGGGCTTGGCTTTGGGTATCAGCGCGCAGTCATTGCATCACAACACTACGCATAGACATTCCATATGTCAGGCTGCCCGTCTGGGAAAAAGTAGTTCCATCATTCATGCTGCCTTCTATAACGAAAGCTTTATCGATCTATCTTCCGAAGCAACAATGAGACATTTCGTTATAGTGCAGCCAACCCACGCCGTAGTAAACCAACGAAACATCAATCGTAGTGCTGGGTATCCTTCAATACTGCCATATACCTGAACAACTGACAGTTCATAGTCGCTGTTCCTTGAACGCCGTTGTCATATACTGCTCACAAATCGCATCGCCGTGTCTAGGTTGGATCAACTCCATGAACCGATCAGTGGAGTGGCGAGCTAGATTCCCGGGCTCTTTCTGGCCAATGTCGAGCAACGTGTCATCTCCAGTTTCTGGGCGGAGAGTTTAGGTACACACCGTGGCCTGCTCGCTGTAGCTGGATAGCCATGTAAGTCGAGGTCCGCGTTATGACTACCGGGACCAAATAGACCGTATTCAACCCGCAGAGCAGGTGGTATCATTGCTCGCGCCAGGAATCGCAGGTCCAAATACATCCCCCAGCTTCTCACCCAGCCGCACAATAGTGTGCTCGTAGACTCGTGCTGCGTCCATGTAAAGACTGTCCTCGTCTTCGTCCCACGTTGTATCCATTGCGTCCTCGAGTTCAGTGTCGCTATTCGCATCTGTCTCGTCGTCTTCCATATCGTCGTCTCCGTCGGGCTCCTTGGTAAGGACCTCTACAATAACTAGTCGTGTCTGTTCCACCGAGCTGCGGCACCGCACCATGTCCGTGGTGGACATACCAGCTCTCATGCCGTTCTCGAAGCCGGGCAAAGTGTCTTTAGTCTCGATATCACGTCCGGTCAAAAGGCTCGCGAAGCAATGGTCCAGCTTCTTCAAGACAGAGAAGGTAGCTTTCGGGGCAGGAGTGAAGGCGTCAATCCATTGCGTGAAGTCGCTGGCAATATTCAAGAAGAAGGGAATCTGTATGCTCGCTGCAGGATAGAGTCAGTGTCAGTATCGGCGCTTGACTTAAAGCAACGCCGATATTTGAGGGGCAAGATCCTCACGTGTTCCGGACAGCCATAAAACGTCAATAACGTTATGTAGGTCCTTGCAGAGCTCGGTAAAGCTCTTGTAGCCTATGACTTCGTCGCCGGGCTCGGCATTGCCATGCTTCTTGACATAACGACGATTGACGACGGCGAGACGTTCCTCAACGTAGCGACGTACCGTCTCTTCCTTGTTGGACCCGGGTCGGAGCGATCTGGCACGGGGATGCGGCAAAGCCGCATTTGAGCGCGCCGAGGCACTGCTAGGCGCAGGCGAAGGGAGAGACTGTGACGGAAAGAAGCCGCCAGGGCCCGCGGGCTGCGGAGTGTCAGCCATTGTGTCTAGGTATTGATGATGGTTATTTCAGAGCAGATGCTGCTTTTTGCATCGTCCACAGAGAAGTTTCCTCGCTCTTATATAGCCTCTTGCCCCTTCAGGGTTCTTGCGACGCGGCGTAGTGGTGTATTGTTGTGCAGAACGGCAAGACAATTGATATCTCCGTTAAGCTACCTGTGAGGTACGTAGGTAATTAGGAGGGGCTGTCCCACCACCAGCCGCCTTATCTTATCTCCGATAAGAGCTATCCTTACCAGCCACAATAATGTGGCTTGCGCGTGGGTGACGTCCCGTCAAAAAATTTCGGCCCTGTACACTTTCCGCGCGAAGTCGAGCCGACCGATCGCGTTTACGACCTCACATCCGCCCCTTGCTCCAACGATTACGCCGTAAAGCACGACCCCAAGCTCGACTCGCAAACCGTTCATCCTTCGCGTCTTCAGATCCCACTCGTCAAAATGCCTGCCAAGCGAATCGTCGTCCAGAGGGACAGCCAGCGCTCTCGTCAGCCCAAGGGTTACTTCAGATCAACATACGATGCGTTGACTTCTGCCGAGAATGCACCCATCGTTCGCAGCGTCGCCATCTTTGGCGTAAGTCACCATGCTCTCCCAAATTACCGGTCAATTGAACTCTGCTGACGTCCAATGTAGGCAGCTGTAACTTTCCTCTCCAGCTCCTGGGGCGAATTCCTTCTTCCTCCGTAAGCTGTCCAATACCTTCGGTTCCAATTCCAGGTAGCTAATCCTTCAATTTCGCAGTCAATAAAGATCTTTCTATCATCGGAATGACGGCTCATGTATAATTACGTCCTTTTTGCCGCAATAGAAGCTGGCTGTACAATACTTGAAGAAAGGTAGTCTCGAGGCTACGGGGAATGGCATCTGAGGTCTGGTGTGGACCTCAAAGCCACGGCTTGCACCGGCTGGCTTTAATGAATCTCACTCTCACGCAAGACGTGTCAATTTTCGTACAATTGTACCGTGAATATGTATGATTGGAAGCATGTATGGCGGCTACTCCAAACGGTGTCTCGAGTCTCGTGCGCCTGGTTCGCTGTACATCAACTAGAACGCTGGTTGGCAAGCTGGAAAGGGAGTGCTGTTGAGGCCATCAATTAGGCGGTGCGTAACCGTATTAACCAAGTCTGCTTTACGCAGTAAATTTCCCTCGACTCTACCGATCACCTCTCATCACATCAACTCCGCGTTTGTGCAAGTCCCGTTGCACTTCTGATAGAGAGACATCGCAGCCCAGCCGCCGCACATCTCCGTCTTGCTACCCCCACAAGGCATATCGCAAGCTCCCCAGAGCCCCTTTTTGGGTTTCCGATCATCAGCTACCGAGTTACCGCACCAGCATTCCTTCGCATATTCCAGGCCGGCATACTGAAAGCCCTTTCCGTCACAGTGCTTGATGCACGTGTCAACCATCATGCTATCACTGGACGTCTTAGCGCCCTGAAGAGTCCTGCTCTGTCCAGCGGGATCGCGGCCACAGCCTAGAAACTTGTACTTGAGAGTGCTTGTTACGTCCTTGTAACCATATCTGGGTGCCGAAATCTGAGTCGCTGCACCGCAGCCTGATTCTGCCACAGCGTTGCCCGGGCCTCGTTGAACGCTGTTGCAACCAGGCAACTTGTCGAACTGGCCCTGGACTTGTTCATCAACTTTGACCGGAACTTGACAATTCCTTCGTGTCTCGTCATCAAAAAACTGGAAAACTGGGCACTTCTCAATGCTACCACTGTTGTCAGTGCATTGTGTGATAGCCGCTTGGAGTACGTTGACGTCCCATCCATTGATGAAATCGCCGTGCAAGCCATATCCAGTCGGATCGCTAGATAATGTGAGCAGATTTCCTTGCTAGGAAAGTGAAGGTGAGGTACTAACCCGTTAGACAATACAAATGGTTGCTTATCTCCGTACCACTTGTCCTTGAAATCATTGACGCTGAATGTCACTTCGTAAAACAGACTGGCAGAAAGATTAGCACCTTGTGTTGACGGGGTTTTTGGGGATGTCTCACGTAACGAATCTCTTGGGGTGAGTTGTAGGACATTTCCCGTTGTCAAGGCGATCCGGGTACGCCATATGGCTTTTGTGGTCGGGTGAATCGAGATTGACACCGTCCCAGCAGGCAGGAAAGATTATCTGGAGACGGAGACCATTCGGACAATTGCGATTGGGAAGCTCGCTGGTCGCAGGGCCGCTGTTGCCCAAGCACACGTAGGAGATGGCCCGCTGCTCAAGGGTGTTGTTGTAGCTTCGAAGCTTTGGATCACCTGCTAGCATCCGAAAGCCCTTGGGATACGCGATGAGCCCTTTGCTATATTCCGGGTCCTTGACGTCCTGGCGAAACCTAGAATATTGGTCAGTTCTCCGGTTTCTTTTTAATACTGCAGGGTTACTTACAAATAGTAGGCAAGCATGCCCCCTGACTGGGAAACACTCGTGAATTTGCCGTCCTGGCCCTGGTAGTAGAGGGTTGGAGTCCAGTAATTGCTCAGATCGGCAGTCACCTTGCATGTTGAGCAAGTAGCAGCGCGAGCCTGCTCATAGGTCATACTGAAGTCAAAGCCATTACCACCCATGATGGTGTGAACATGCCCAGAAAGAGCTCCCGGGTTGACAATTGGATCGGCGCGCTCAGTAACTACCGGTTTTGAGCAGGGCATGATGAAAAAAGCAGCCGCTTTACTGCTTGCCCAAAGCCCAACGAGAAGTTGTCTGCGTACTCTCATATCGGGCAACGATGAGAGTCGTGACTGAAAATTGATGGACCGCCGTGGAAAGGAACGAGACGTAAAGTACAATTAAAAGAGGGAGCGACCCAGGCCACCCAAAAATGACCAAATCGGCTAATGATGTCGCGGAATTTTTGCTAAAGATCAAAGTTCACCCAGCGAAAGTTGGAGTGGGGGCTTGAGAATAGATCGAAAGCTAATAGCTCCAATGGAAGAGCTGAAGAGCCAGGTACGCAGGCGTACGTGAGAAGAAGCAATGGCGACAAGGCTAGGAGAGGAGGGCAAGGTGAAGCAGGCCGTGGTGATCTTTTATCATTCACCTTCAACGCCCAATTCCAACCCCCCCACCCACATCACAAGGTCAGAATTAGGACCCAGACTGGGAGGCGGAGAAGGCCTCCCATCAATGTGGCCGTGACAATAGACGCAGACAAGCCATTATCTCGAATCTGAGCTACGGGGGAAACAAGGAGGAGACCCGTGAGTGGAGGAATATGACGAGTTGGCTGAGCCTAATCTAAATGCGTGCTCAACTTCGCCAAAGAGCTAAGATGGCGTCGAGAGTTGGCGAAGCTCTGCTCAGCTCTACGGCGGCGTTGGTCGGAGATGGCTCCGCTCTTCGGTCAGAAGGGAGAGGTGGTCGCAAGTAACGCTTACCGGTGAAGGTTGTGATCCAGAAAAGAAGGGTATTCCGCTCAATCGTTCCGCTCGAGTTTAGCCTTTGTGTTAGACATTACCGCAGTTGTCTCTGATTCACCCATTGAGCTGGTTGAGCCAAGAGAAAGAGTTCAAAGACAAGGCGTCGCGAATCTGACGCAGGTCGAGATCTTACACAGCGAGGTCGCTGCTTTAGGTCGTGGTGAACGAGAAAACTCCGAGAGGAGACATTAAGGAGGCAAGCTCGAAGCTTCGGGACAAATTGTCTTAGACACGTGGAATCTGATTATGACAGGGTCCATCTCGTCAGAAAATGCTCCTCACTAGCTATGCAAGCATCCGCCGCCTGGCGAGCTTTCGGGCGGAAGGCGGATCGTGTGTGTAAGCCACTGCGCCGTGAGCTGCCGGATTGGTCTTAGAATCGGCTTTTCAAGACTCAAACGGACTCACGGAGCGCGGACTAAATGTGGGTGTAGGCAAGCAAGGTGGATTCGGGTAGGCTAACGAATAACTGGAAAGAAAGGGATGTTAGACGGCTGAGTGCCAAGCTGGGAAGACGCTAAAACGTCAACGAGAGACATTAGGAGGCCAGGCTCTCACGATCCTCGCCTTGAGAGATTGGTCCTACGGGCCTCGATACGTTGCCTCCTTGTCTCAGCTTAGACCAGGTTGACCCGCTCAGCCTGTCTGTCACCTGTTCCCGGACTTCCTGGCGGCTGAGGAATGTTTTCGGATCTATCATTTCCTATTTCATAGCGTGAAAGCCTGACATGACCGACCACCCGACCAAGTTGGGAATTCCTGAGACAGAAATGTGCCAAAACAACCATCGTACTTTTACTCAAGTGAGCACAGTTTTTTGGTCTCATTATTTTGCCCGATAACCCGACGATTGGGTAGAGACCCGTTGCGCCGGGGTGTTCAAGCTGTGCCTCCGCACCGGAAGTGGGGAAGTGGAACCAGCGGCCGGCCGAGTCGGAGACGTAAGTGGATCTCACGGGACGGAGGCAGGTGCCAAGTGCGGTGGGCGTTTGCCAACTCTCCCACCTGTCTTGCAAACTTTGGGCCTATTTTTTGACTCACGGACCTGACGGTGAGGCTTGAGCTTGAAGATTCTTGCCTCCCCCTTGTGCCTCATCCGTCAACACCACGCCATCCCACTCGACTAGCCAAAGTAATGGATATGGTGAACGGCGAACGCTTAAATGGACTACGTGACTGCATACACCTCGTGGCTCTTCAGTAAGATCACGAGACCGACTAGTTTAGGGTTTTTATGGGTACTTCCAGCCTGCGGTTCGCTGTAACTGATAAAGCAAAGTCAAGCCATCATGCATGGTCGATGACTTAGCCGGCAGCGAACGCCAACCTAATGTGCTGTCAGAGGGTGGGGGTGTATTCACCCGTTGCGTCGGTGGGGGCTGAGATTATCAGGTCGATCTCCTGGTTTCAGCCCCTACCTGGAAACTATGATGGCAGGCTGACTCTGGTATTTAGTTGCATTTGAAACTGCCATGATCGCCTTGGCTAGACGTCAGACCAACGACCAAGTTGTGTCACAATACGTACATGTTCTTTCCTGATTCGAGCAGCGATTATAAGGGAACATGACTCGTCACTCTTTTTGTTAAATGGGAGAATCACCTCCACCCGAAGAGTGAAGAACAACCCGGGCCGCTCATGTCTTTTCGGTCCAGTTGATATGTTTGACTTGCTAAGACACGGGCCGCGAGAGCTCAAATGAATCAAACGGGTGAACGCAATCTAGAGCGAGCTATCGCAGGTCCTCTTCGTGACTTTGGAATGCCGTGTCGCGGCCCGAATTATTCTCCAACCTGAGATTCTCGGGCCTTGTGATATGCGATACGCGATTGATCACTGCTTGTAATCTTCTTCTCAATGAACACCAACATTGCCTCTGCTATTTTGTTCCTTCACCCTGGAAGTGCAATATCGCCGACTAGTTCTTAAGGGGAAAGCCGCCGTCTTCTTCGACCGTCTATTTTGTCAGCAGTGTTTTCCACTTTCTTTCTAGTATTCAGCCTGTTACTATATTTCCCTCGCTTGGACCTGTTGTCTTATGCTCTTGATCACTTGCGGCTAAGGTCTTCTCACCTTGTTGTTGTCATATCATCTATCCCGGCATACCCAGGGACTCTACGTGAGATTACAGGTTGCGAATCATATGTGGCGATATGAGTGTATAGTCGCGTTCATAAAGACCTGTAACCCATCGTAGGGAGGAGAGTAACGCGCCAGACGGTCCAGTCTTACTTGTGAGTAACGTTACCCGTCATCTCCGAAAGGCCTGACTTTTAACCTTTTTCTAGAGGCACTGCAAGCATGGCTGAATTCAACCCCTTCGACCAAATTCTCGTGCTGAAGACGTCCCTCAATACGGCCGAGGACACAGATTTGACCGTGAGCCCGATGATGATCGACGGCCTCTACAAGCAAGACATTGGCACATGCGCCAACTACAGCTCCCAAATCGGTGCGAGTTTCATGATGCTACCGATCGTCATTTCCTTGACGCCTTCGATGAGGCTTTTCAAGGCTTCCCTCTGTGTTCACGTTGCTGCTCTCGTTGTTAACACAGTCCGCATGACGCTACTAGTACCATTCTTTACATCGCCCAACTGGGCCAACTTTTACACCCGCTTTGCATCGGACTATTCCCGCGTCACTGCAGCTGACTTCCATCTGAGCATCACGACGGAAGCGACTTCGCTGGTCTTGCATATGCTTATCCAGGTGTCATTGGGAATACAGGCGTGGGCTCTTGTTAAGCTGTTGCCAAGGCCCTGGAAAGGGGGCGTTGTTGTGCTGTCTTGCTTCGTGTCAGCATCTGCCATAGGACTACGTCTCGGGCTCTGCATCATCCACATCAATGCCATCCTTATGCTGTCACCCGCACATCTCATATGGGTGGCGCAAGGTAGCGGCGTTGTCGGAGCAATCTCTATTGCATACTACTGCGCACTGTTCAACATCAAGCTTCTCATACACCTTGTAAAGAACCGGGGCATTCTCCCAAGGCGGCAACGACTGAATGCGATGGAAGTACTAATCATTACGAACGGAATTCTGATGGTCATACCTGGTTCGTGGACTCGTGCAACACTTTACTCGCAAATTTTTGCTGATCTGATTTTGGTCCCCACGTAGTCGTCTTCGCTGCCATGAGTTGGGGCTCCTTGTCAACCCTCGAATTAGGCTCGTTGACTTACACGTCGGTCGTCGTTTTTCTACCTCTAGGAACCTTGATCGCTTCCCGCGCCTTGGCAAATAAGTCGCGAGGAAAATCGCAGCCAAGCTTGTGTACTGTAAATTCGGATATACCCCCGAAGGCATCTCCAACCATTGGATTACGGCCTCATATACATGGGGACGTGGGCAGTGCCGTTACATCGCATATAGAGTCCAGTCATCCCCGCCAACGCGATCAGACTGGCGGCATTGATCTGATCGACATCGAGTTGCAACGAATCGACGGAGACGATCTCTAGAAGGGATTCATCAGAGTGAACCGAAAGGTGGAATCCTGTGAAGAGCGCGTCTCAGCCATACGGTAAGCTTATGTGGTGTCTGTCTTGGCAAGAAAAAGGCGCATGGAATACGTGGGCTTGCCTTACTAGGGCCACTTGAATTAGGTACCCGCTCAATGCCCACTTTCCAGTTGCTTTATACCTCACTTGTGGCATTCCAATTACATCCATAATCGTCTCATCACAGAAAATGAGTTCATGCCCAGCCAGGGCCTAGGCTTGTTCTGAGCTACGCCTCCTTGACCCCAGAAGACGCCTCCACGTCGTATGCAGGTAACATGCAGAGTGTTCTTGACTTATTGAAATGCTTGTATAGCACTTCAAAGACGTGAGCTGGGCGTGTGTCGGAGCCAAACTTATTTGCTTCTGTCCGCCTCATCACCGAGTGACACCCAAAGGACTAAGAAGCTTCAAGCACCTCTGGGTAACAGCGCATTCCATACGCCCAATACCCTCGCCAAATCCCCAAAACGGTCATAGTTATCTAATTATGTAGCCTCGTAAGAAGCTCTCAGGTTTACATAAGGCACCTTCCGATCTGATTCGCACTACCCGAGTCAAATGGAAGGCGCGGTTGTATCATCCAAGGAAGGAACCATGAGAAGACTGTAAGAAATCCAAGGTCCTCCTGCCTCATATCAGACTTGACTATTATGCCGTAGGAAGAAGGAGTCTACCGATGCAAATAGACAGGGAGCGAATATCCCGCCAGAGCAAGTACGTGGACAAAAGGACGTATCCAGCGTCTGAATGCTGTCGCCCCAACATCCAATTCTTTGATTTTGCTTCCAAAACAATCTTCTCCGTTCCAAATTACACAATTTCTTAGCCCTTATGTGGTGAGAATATTGCCTTGTTGTTCTGTGCTGCACAAATCGTCGTCGTCCTCCTCACAAATGCGCTCCGATGGAGAGCCATCTGCCGTTGTCACCTACCCAAGCACGATACTCGCCGTCAAGGGACTTTGTACGAGACGACATGAAGCCCGCACCTCTTCGACTCTCCCCAAAGACCAAAGAGACAGATGAGATTCCAGATGTTCCACTACAACCAGGTGCAAGTTCCATTAAGAACGCAACACATACCGATGGCTCCACTCCGACTGAACGAGCCACCGGTCAACTGTCTAACCATCCAACAGAGCTGAAGAACCCGCCCCTGGCTGCCATCTTATCAAAGTTCGAGATACTCGACGTCATGACCGATCTTGAGACACAAGCTACCACTGGCCATGGACCATCGAACATAGAAGTACCTCGTTCGCCGGCCAACAACAGCACCGTACGTAAGGATTTAGGTGTATGTGTCAATTCTGGCCTTGCAAAGGAACCTCCTCCTCGACTGGTTCATGACGACGTTGTTGAACGGCAGTCGACCCCAAGCTTGAGTAAAACCTCCCTCCATAATATTTCGTTACGCGGATCCCAGATTTATTCAGAGACTGGGATACAAGCAGCGGTAGAACCCACAACATACGTCTTCGATCCATTCACTGGAGAGAGGCGGCCCAATAAAGCCGGAAGATCAGCCGATGGAAGACAGAAAAGTCTTGTAGCTGAAAGACGACAAATGTTCGAAGCTCCAATGGGTAAGTACGTTCCCCGAAGTGATGTTGGTCTGCCCGGGATGCTGATAATGTGTGTAGGTGGCGTTAGTGCTATGCCTGGGCAATCGGTTAGCCTGCCGTTGCCACCTTTCAGCAACAACAATTTCTTGCCACAAACAACGACGCCATATTGTACACTTCCCCATACAAACACCTGGAAGAAGAGGCCAAACGACATCGAAGCACCTCAAAGTAGCTCTCGAGCAGAGCCACTTTTGGACCCGAGGTCTGTCAACGACGGTGACCAAACGAAAGCGGCAGGGAGAAACACTTGGACCCGGAGCATATCAAAGAGCCTCGGATATAGCGCTAGTCAAAGAGTCATCACTGGCATCAGAAGACAGAGAGGTAGAGGGAAGCTCTTCGGGCTTTGGCCCCGAGCCATGGATGTCCTCCATTCACGAGAAGCTTCAACCTCGGAATCGGGATACGAAAGTCTCAAAGCCCCAGACCGGTCAACGAGCCAGGTAGCTCCCGATATCTCCAATTCCGTAAGTAAGAAGAGTGCGAGGTCATCGAATCTGCAAACAGAATATTATAAATCCCAGGAGGAGCCACAGTCGGGACACGCAACTTCCATGACAGCGCTATCTGAGCCATCCAGTAATGCTGCTATCATGACGGCGCAAAACAAGGTGGCAAGTCTGAGAAGGTTGTTCGACAAAAGCGCGAACGATGCTGGCCAGAAAAGCGGTTCGCAACTAAGGCGCAGTGATACTGGGCCAACAGATAAGGTGTCGCCTCACAGTAATTCACTGACGGTCTTTCAGTCTGGCCACGAACAACAACTGCAATGTGAACTGTCCATGGATGGTGCTATACGCCGTTCTTTCCAAGCGGCGGCGGACGCCAATGCACCCAAAGGATCAACTTCTTCTTCTTTGAAGGATCGAATAAATACCCTTGAAACCATCTGCCAGATCGATGCAGAGACGACTTCCTCAACCAATAAAAGTATCTCGGCATCACGATCGACTATTCCTAGAATAGAGCGCGTGGCAGATGGTTCAAGAAGCCATGTTGAGAATCGACTCGAAAGCCTGGGATTCAACCGGGGTCGCGAAGCATGGCGGAAGATATCCGCATCATGGGAGAAAGGCAGGTCAGAAGAGGGCAAGAGAAACGGAACTGACCACACAAAGCAGATATTAGACAAGTCACAAGAGCAACGTACCTGGCAAGGATCCTACCTGACTACTGTTCGACCAGATGACACACAGCTAGCCGACTGCTCGCCGGATGAGCCCAACACTGGAGGCCCGCCTGCGTCTACGTCTGCGCCGACGAGGGTCAGCCCCTTCCCAGCTCGAAAGAGCACGTCGGCTATTCCACGGGAGTGTCTGAGCACCGGTACTAATCTTGACGGCTGTCCAGAGGAACCAAAGCGAGCCTTGCCGCTCAGTACCACTGGTCCAGTCGGCACTTCGAACTGGTGGCAATTTGGGTCGGCATCCTCCCAGGCAGATTGGAGGACCAGGTGGGACGCTCTGTCAGGAGATGCTCATGGAATTAGCTGGGGTCGATGGCGCGCACCACGAGAGAGAGGACTGATGACAGCCGGTGCCGAATGTCCAATGCACCATACTCGGCCATCGCCTACCGTACGACTGGGTGAAATGCACGAAGCTGCCAATCGCCAGACTGAGACGAGGAAACCAACGTTGGACGGCTAGCTAGTAGTGTTCTTTAGTGATGCCTTGGCATAGAGCAGGTTATCATTTGTAGTGTGCCGGCTGGAGAGACCTGGGGGATGAAGGCCGCAAGGCTATGTAATTTGGAACTGGGAAATGGCCAGCCAAGGGATCGCCGGGCACATAAAGAATAGTCTCGATAATCTTGGTCTGCCAAAGTACTTGGCGTACTGAAGCCTCATAATATTAGAGCGTTACGAGTCTACTCGACTACGCTGTTAGCCCCATCCCCTTTCCAATTTTGCGAACCAGAGCTTTCTTGAGATACCACTCCCGAGCAAGGGAACGAGTCGTCTTAGCAAATACTGCGGGTGATATCCTTCCGCGTTCCACGGCTCGGCCCAAGACAAAAATGGTGTCCCCGATGGCCTTCTCTTCAGCCACCAAAGCGTATAACTGGTTGGCGACGACTGTGGGCGCTACCAGAAGCTCGTCAATGTCAGGCGCAGTTTGCCGTGTTGATCCCTCTATAACAGAGTCGGCCTTTCGCAGCGCGTCGACTAGAATATTAGCGTTGGACTGAAGCAACCCTGACGTTTGATTAAGTGTCCCCGTCTCCGACTGAAGTGTCGAGAAGGCAGATATCATAGCTGTACGTTGCGCCTGCAAGCCTGCCATGCTGGAGTCATTCTGCTGTCTGCTACGTTGGCGAAGGGAGTGAAGCGTTTGTGCCAGTTGGTGAAGTAAAGCGTCTTTTTCCGGGTTCGGAGGAATCGGCGGCGCGGGAACGGATGATGGCGAAGGTATGCTTAGAGTGAGAGGTTCATCAAGCAGATCTGGCGGCGGCACAGGCTTTGTAACCTGCTGTTGTGACGGCGGGTGCTGCTGTAGTTGATGCGGTGGAGGTGGTCCTTGATACTGCCCGGCTGGTTGCCAACCTGGAGGTGGTCCTCCATATTGTTGAGACGGTTGCTGGAAAGGCGGAAGGACGGCCGAATGACGGGGAGTAACAGATTGAGGAGGATGTCCCGCATGGAATTGCTGTTGTTGTGCAGTGTCTCCAGTATGGTGTGGAGACGAGACGGGCGGCGGCGGCTGTGGATGAGAGGATGGCACGAGTGGTAGCGGCGGTGCCGAGTCGTAGCGAGAGGTCGCTTGGCTTTGTGGACGATGCGACATTTGGGTATTGTAGTCTCCGTGAATGCTTTGACGAGCGGCGCCAGGGGGTAGAGGTGGGAGAGGGGGGCCATGTCTGGCATCTGTTGGCGGTGGCGGGCCTATGTATGGTTCGGTGCCTGATGTTTTGGGCGGCGGAGGCGGAGGCCGCGACGCATCTGTAGGTGTTTGCGTAGGCGGACGGCTTGACGGACGAGCTGCCAACTCATGTGGAAGAGGCGGGATAGGGGGTGGTGTTGGGGCGTGGGACTGCGGTGGGCGTGATGCCGCGGGGGGTGATGGTTGCTGTGAGCCTTGTGGCCGAGCAATAACTGGTGGCTCCTTGGCGAAGATATCTCTCAAGATGGCCAGGAAGTCGAGAAGCGTGGATTTCTAGCAGGCTAACCGTCAGAACGAGTGAAAAACCAACAAAGCTCAGGGCTAGTGAAGAGAATGAAGACATACATCCCAGAAGGCGGCCCAGCCTACGAGATATGGATGATAGACCTGGCCCTGAGGATCTACGTGCTGACCAGGGCGCACCATCATGGACTCTGTTGGAGTGACATAGACCAACGGAGCTTCTCTTGGGTAGGCATGAGGAACCCAGACGGATATAGGGAAGCGGTACGTGGTGCCTCTGAATATGACGGGTATAGTGCCAGATAGGCGGAGAAGAAGGGCTGACGAGCCATTATCGTAAGCTGTGAACGGTATCAGCACGCATTCAGTAAGGACTCGTGGTTGCGATCGAGGAACCATACTATGAACGTCGGTGCGCGGTGACAGAGATGGGTAGTGGGAGAGCGCCTGGGCTACATCGTTGTAGGTGCGGTTCACATCGTGGTATTCCTGAGAGAGGGTTGCGCATCAGTCAAGCACTGCAGGGCCAAGAGTTGAAGATAACATACACTTGTCAAGATACTGTAAAGCCAGTTCAGGACATGTTGCGGCACTGGCATCGCAGAGACGGAGCGAGAGCTCGGGCACGGGGGAGCCGATACGGAGCTCGGGCAGGAGGTGAGTGGAGGTGAAAGCGGATGCTCGAGCTGCGAGCGGGGGAACAGCGACGCGGATTCAACTCATAAGTGCATGCCGGGGACCCTAGGAGTAGAGTAGGGTATGATGCTACGGCGGTGTTTAGCAATGGTCCGAAGTAAGAATCGGCACAATCGATTAGGCGCTCGGTAACGAGAGACGTCGGGCGACGGAAGCGGACGGCGCCGGTGATAGATGTCGCGGACAACTTGTAACGGTGGAATCGTAACTAGTGGAGGTAGGTAGATAGTTCGGACATCGGGGGGGTTGGACGCCAGTGGTGGGTGGATGGCAGATCTGAGATGACGCACCTAAGCTTGGGTGGGAAAGGTGGGGCCGCTGTGAAGGTCTCCCCGCCGCCGGAGTTAAATTCCATTGCACCTACATTGCTCCGTACCTTGTGGTAACTTTCAAGAGGCACTCATCCTGGTGACCGATTCTGGAGATAACTAAGTACGGTAGGCATGGTTAACCGGAAGTCGCCATTCATCACTAAACTCAAATACCAATGGTTAATCATCATCATGTTCCATTATCTTCATTACAGCTAGGCAACCCGAAATGCTTCAATCGGGAAACATGACATCCTGTATCTTTGCTTCCTTCGGGGTAATTCAAGAGATCCATGGCTGCGCCGAGCGTGCCTTGGATGGAAGCACAAGGTGTCAGGGTTTGTACAAAAGCCCTGATTATCAACATCAAGATAGCGAGTTGAGTTGATGACGGCAAGAAGCAGTAAGGCAAATCTGAAGAGTGTAATATTTTCCACGTCGCGACGTAACCTTCTGATCGATGGCCGATTGTCGCCGGCATCGGACCCACACGGCCGTTGATGTTTTCAATTGTTTTCATGGTGTGAAAGTTGGCAGGATGAAAACCCGGCCGAGCACGGAGCGGGTTCGTAGGTAATCCAATGCTGGCAACTTGCTTGCCTAACATGTTTCGGGTTGGTCGGGTCCAGCTTCAGTTCCTTTTGACATTCGTTTTAGCACGCTTTGTAATCTTGGGTTCCTCCTGGTCTAGGTTGCTTGCTTTGTCAACCTAACGCTCCAAAGCCACCTACTTGCCTAGGTATGTCAAGAAGCCGTGGACTGTGGTAGCATTTCAGCCTCTCAATACAAATCGCGTTGTTACGATAAATCCCGACAATCGTCTTCGGCTTCCCGGATGCTTTACTTCGTCGATACATCGGCTTGGTGGCGCCACAATCATTTTGAAGGTATTGGATCATTGGATGTCATGTTCACTCATATGGTGCCACTTGCTCGGGGTACGTGCCCCGCTAACCCATTACATGTACCGACCATGTTTCGCATTGGGCGCTTTAACCGCTCCAAGGAGGCGGCACAAACACTTGACTCTGAGGTACTAACAGAGCACCATAGTTCCCTAGTCTGGCATCAGTACTCTCCGCCGACACATTTCTTCACCTGCAAAGAAGAAAAATTGTCTCGGGGGGAGACCCTGGAACCCATTTCGCCTGTCCAATCCCACATAGCCGATGGGGACCGCTGCGCGCATTAAATAAAACCACCGGCACACTCACACACCCCTCCCGCTGGAGGAACCTACAACTCTTGTTTCTTTTCGCGGTCGACATTGGTTTTTGGAAACTAACAACAACTTGGAAGTGCTTCCGCTCAGCTCTCACATTACGTTGAATGCTTGCTGTTCCAAGGATCCTTCGCACGGCTGAGGAGTATTCCAGCAAATTCTGGATACTCCTTGCGTCAGGACCTTTTTGAACACTGTCTACTACCTCACTGAACCGCACTCACATCTCTCAGAACCACAACCATCTATTGGAGCATTGCGAATCTCTTGACACTTCTGAACTGTCAGCAACTCGCTCGACCACACTCGGAAACCTATTTCACTTGCAGCAGAGGCAAACTTAAGACATAGCTTAGGCAACGTTCAACTATGCTACCTCCCATTCCCGAGCTCTCCGACTATGGAATATCTGCAACCCACGGATTCCTGCCGGACGTTCTCCCCTTGACGCGATTGCCGGATCCCTACTATAACAAGTGGGAGGCCATTGTCGCCAATCTACAGGCACTCGTTCTCAGCCGCCGCCTTCGTCCGGTTGTCGACCGCTTGCCTGTTCTCTCCACCATCGGTCTGGAACACGACGCAGAATGGCGGAGAGCCTACTCTTTGTTGTCTTTCATGGCTCATGCTTACATCTGGGGCGGCGATGAGCCTTGCGATCAGCTACCGCCCTCTATCACCGTTCCCTTCCTAAAGGTCTCGGATCATCTCGAGCTGCCCCCGGTCGCTACATACGCCGCATTGTGTCTTTGGAACTTCAAGCCTCTTTTTGTCGACGAGGACATTGACAACCTCGAGAACCTCGCTACTCTCAACACCTTTACTGGTTCTCTTGACGAGTCATGGTTCTACCTCGTCTCTGTCGCTATTGAGGCCCGTGGCGGTCCCATCATCCCCCTCATGCTGGGCGCTGTTGCTGCTGCTCGCCAAGGAGATGTCTCAACCGTCACCCGGAGCTTGCGCACCTTTGCCGAGCGTCTGACTGATCTGACCATCATCTTGCAGCGCATGCACGAGAGTTGTGATCCCAACATCTTCTACAATCGCATCCGCACCTTTCTTGCTGGGAGCAAGAACATGGCTGAGGCCGGTCTCCCTGACGGGGTCAACTATGACAATGGTTCCGGAAAGGAGGACTACCGCCAGTACAGCGGCGGTAGCAATGCTCAGAGCAGTCTGATACAATTTTTCGATGTCATCCTTGGCATTGATCACCGTCCGACAGGCGAGAAGCGGGATCCCTCAACCGAGTCGGAGCGCGAATCTCGGGCTCCGGTTCCGAAGCACAACTTCATCATGGAGATGCGCCGGTACATGCCTGGACCCCATGCTCGCTTCCTCAAGGATATCTCTGGCGTTGCCAACATCCGCGAGTTTGTCGAGACTCATAAGCACGAACGCGATTTGTGCCTTGCCTATGATGCCTGTCTCGCAATGCTCAGTGCATTCCGCGATAAGCACATAGCCATCGTCACCCGCTATATCATCCTCCCTTCGCGCGAAGTGCGTGCCCGCAGCAGGTCGAGAAGTCCTGAGGCTGCGCGCTTGCGTCTCAATTTGGCTACGGCTTCGCGCCAACGCCAGTCCAACGCCCAGGGTAACAACTTGCCGGCTGCCGACGGCAAGAAGAACTTGAAGGGTACAGGTGGTACTGCTCTCATCCCGTTCTTGAAACAGGCGCGCGATGAGACCGGTGAGCCGGCGATCGAAGAGTGGACCCGCCGCTTCATGCGCAGAACTGTCAAGTCTGAGGGCAGTGGCGATTTCTTCTTGGGTAAACCGGACCAGCCTAGCCACGGCGTTGAAGTTGGAGTCGGAGGCTTGGCGGGATCCTGGACCATCGACGACGACTTCGGTGGCATCTGCCATTACTGATGCAGATATCAGGGTTGCTGGATAGATGTAGATGTCTGCGCTACTGGAGTGAAACCCAACGCGCAACACATTCCTCGAAGCATGTCTAGAGACATTTGGGAAGTCAGTCTATAGCTACTAGATGGGCAGCAATTGATTCCTCGATACTTTGACACCCGTACTGACGGCCTACTTAGCTTATAACTAGAGTGGTCTTCATGTTTGATGGTTGCATGCTTCGGTGGCCTGGTGACGGCTATCAAATGAAACTGGATGTTAGCCCTTGGCCGCCATGTTGACTGATGGCAAGCTATTTATGCGAACCCGCTCCTTCATGAGTAATTGTCTCTTGTGCCTACCTATCGGACTGAAGCGTCCCATATCAGCCCTATTGGTGTTCCTGCCATGACAGGTGAGAGGGAAACATCTTCTAGCCTCCGCCACTTGATACCTACGGAAGGAGCTGTTGTGGGGCCTCCTGTCAGGTCAACCGTAAACCGTAGGTACAGATGAATACCTTAAGAAGTTACTCCGTACCTCAGGCATACCGCACGAGTGTGGAAAGACGCACTAACTCCAAAAGGGGTTAGTCTTTTGCCCCCTGCCGCGTTCTGACTTGAGCCTCTCAAACCCGTCTCTCGCGCCTGCTGCCTCTGAGATCGTATTTTCGAGAGAGGAAAAAACCACCACTCAACGAGGTTGGTCATTTGCATCGGCCGCACACCATTGCATTACCCACACGTCACAAATTGAATCAGTATCGCGCTGCGCAGTCGCTTTTTCAATCTTGCGCCTGGCCTTGTTTCTCTTTTCATGCCCCAACCGAGCTGAAGAGGCAAACTCGCCTGTGTTCTGCGTCGTGATTGTTAATCACCACGGAACCCAACTCTTACCGCGACTCGCCGCTCCTTTGCCCGCCGAACGCTGCCTCGAACCTCGATCGCTCCCATACTCGACTCCCGGCCGTACCACTGCAGGTAATTGCAAGGTCGACTCCTGCTTACTCGACCTGTTTCCTGTCTGCCCTCTATCATCGCACGCGCAGGTGCCAACGTCTCTGAAATGGCCGACTACGATGACTACGACTACGATGGGTACGTCGAAGAAGACGACACCAGCATCACGCCCGAAGACTGCTGGACCGTCATCTCTTCCTTCTTCGAGTCCAAGGGTCTGGTTTCTCAGCAGGTCGATTCCTTCGACGAATTCACCTCTTCAACCGTCCAGGAGCTCATCGACGAGTATTCCCAAATCACCCTAGACCAGCCGAACCCTATGTCAGACAGTGACAAGGTCATCGCCCTCCGTCGATACGAAGTCAAGTTTGGCACTGTCATGGTCTCCCGTCCATCCATCACCGAAGCTGATGGTAAAGTCACAACGTTACTTCCATACGAATGCCGCGACCGAAACCTCACTTACGCGAGTCCCCTCTACGTTAAGATCACCAAGAAGGTCTCGATTGCGGTAGAGAAACCAGTTCCGCTGAATGAGCTCGACGAGGAACAGCAGGACGAACTTGCAAATACTGGCGAGCACCCTACTAAGTTGGAGTGGGAAGAAGAGGAGAGCGGCGAAGACTATGGCGCCGACAAGAATAAGTCCGACGACATGAAGGACATGATTTTCATCGGTCGTATGCCCATTATGGTCAAGTCCAAGATTTGCCACTTGAGTAGCGAGCAGGAGGATGACTTGTTTATGCTGAACGAGTGTCCTTACGACCAAGGAGGCTACTTCATCATCAACGGCAGTGAAAAGGTCCTTATTGCTCAAGAGCGATCGGCCGCCAACATCGTTCAGGTCTTCAAAAAAGCACAGCCGAGTCCATACTCTTACACAGCTGAGATCCGCAGCGCCCTCGAAAAGGGCTCTCGACTCATTTCATCCATGATGCTGAAGCTGTACAGCAAGGGCGACGCAGCAAAGGGCGGGTACGGCCAGACTATCCACTGCAGTCTGCCGTATGTCAAGGCCGATCTGCCAATTGCCATCGTTTTCCGAGCGCTGGGCGTGGTATCCGACGAGGATATCCTCAATCATATTTGCTACGACCGAAATGATAGCCAGATGCTCGAGATGTTGCGGCCATGTATCGAGGAAGCTTTCTGTATCCAAGACAGAGAGGTTGCCCTTGATTTTATCGGCAAGCGTGGCAGCAACCACAACATCCCCAGAGAAAAGCGTGTGAGGACCGCCAAAGACATTCTTCAAAAAGAAACTTTGCCGCATATCTCCCAGAGTGAAGGCAGTGAGACAAGAAAAGCATTTTTCTTGGGATACATGGTTCACAAGCTGCTTCAATGCGCCTTGGGCCGTCGCGATACCGATGATCGTGATCATTTTGGCAAAAAGCGCCTTGATCTCGCCGGTCCTCTTCTCGCTAAGCTATTCCGCAACATCGTCCGCCGCATGAACCAGGAATTGTCTGGTCATCTCAAGCGCTGTGTCGAGTCGAACCGGCAATTCAGTCTCACTCTCGGTGTGAAGCCGCAGACTCTTTCCAACGGATTGAAGTACTCTTTGGCGACTGGCAACTGGGGAGACCAGAAGAAGGCCGCGAGCTCGACGGCAGGTGTGTCCCAGGTGTTGAATCGCTACACTTTTGCGTCTACACTATCCCATCTTCGTCGCACAAATACGCCCATCGGTCGTGACGGCAAGCTGGCAAAGCCCCGACAACTTCACAACACGCATTGGGGTTTGGTTTGCCCGGCTGAGACGCCAGAAGGTCAAGCCTGTGGTCTCGTCAAGAACCTATCTCTCATGTGTTATGTCAGTGTCGGTACGCCTGCAGAGCCCATCATCGACTACATGATCCAGCGAGGCATGGAGGTCCTCGAAGAGTATGAGCCACTGAGATATCCCAACGCCACTAAGGTCTTCCTGAATGGTGTCTGGGTCGGTGTGCATCAAGACCCAAGAATTTTGGTTCCCGACGTCCAGGGCACCCGTCGGCGAAACGTTATCTCCCACGAAGTGTCGCTTGTCCGTGATATCAGAGACCGCGAGTTCAAGATCTTTTCCGACGCCGGCAGAGTCATGAGACCTGTTTTTGTCGTGGAGCAAGGTACCAACGGCATAGTAGCCCAGGGATCGCTCGTGCTGCAAAAGGCAACGGTCAACGAAATGCGCGAGCAGCAGGAGAACCCGCCAGACAATCCGGCTGACAAAATCACTTGGGAGTCTCTTGCCCACAGCGGAGTCATAGAATATCTCGATGCTGAGGAGGAAGAGACAGCCATGATTTGCATGACGCCCGAAGATCTGGAAATTTACAGATTGCAGAAGCAAGGTCAAGTGGTCGAGGACAACACCGATGGCCCCAACAGCCGTCTGAAGACTAAGATCAATCCCACAACACACATGTACACTCACTGCGAAATCCACCCCAGTATGCTCCTGGGAATTTGCGCTAGCATCATTCCCTTCCCCGATCACAATCAGGTATGTAATTTTTTGGGTTTCACTTGACGATCAAGCCCTCGCTAATTCCTTTCATAGTCACCTCGCAATACCTACCAGTCCGCCATGGGCAAGCAAGCCATGGGCTTCTTCCTGACAAACTACTCGCGCAGGATGGACACGATGGCCAACATTCTCTACTACCCTCAGAAGCCACTTGCTACCACTCGGTCCATGGAATTCCTCAAGTTCAGAGAGCTTCCAGCCGGACAGAACGCCATCGTGGCTATTGCCTGTTACTCTGGTTACAATCAGGAAGATTCCGTTATTATGAACCAGAGCAGCATCGACCGTGGCCTCTTCAGAAGTCTGTTCTTCAGATCGTACACTGATTGCGAGAAGCGCGTGGGTATCAATCTTGTTGAGCAGTTCGAGAAGCCGTTCAGAAGCGATACCTTGCGCTTGAAGCATGGCACCTACGACAAGCTTGACGACGACGGCATTGTGGCACCGGGAGTCCGTGTCTCGGGTGAAGATATCATCATCGGAAAGACGTCGCCCATTAGCCCGGACAACGCTGAGATGGGCCAACGAACGGCGCAGCATGTCAAGCGCGATGCCTCTACCCCACTTAGAAGTACCGAAAACGGTATTGTCGACCAGGTCATCGTGACGACCAACCAAGACGGCCTCCGTTACGTCAAAGTTCGTGTCAGAACAACCAAGATTCCACAAATTGGAGACAAATTTGCTTCACGTCACGGCCAAAAGGGCACCATTGGTGTCACTTATCGGCAGGAAGACATGCCCTTTACTGGCGAGGGTATCACGCCGGACATCATCATCAATCCTCACGCCATTCCGTCTCGTATGACCATTGCTCACTTGATCGAGTGTTTACTCAGCAAAGTCTCAACATTGAAGGGTATGGAGGGCGACGCTACCCCTTTCACAGATGTGACTGTCGACTCAGTCTCGCAGCTCCTTCGAGATCAAGGTTATCAATCGAGAGGATTCGAGATCATGTACAATGGTCACACTGGCAGGAAGCTGCGAGCACAAGTCTTCTTTGGACCGACTTACTACCAGCGTTTGCGCCACATGGTGGACGACAAGATTCACGCTCGTGCGCGTGGACCTGTTCAGATCATGACCAGACAACCTGTGGAGGGTCGTGCTCGTGATGGAGGTCTTCGTTTCGGAGAGATGGAGCGTGATTGCATGATTGCTCATGGCGCAGCATCTTTCCTCAAGGAGAGACTTTTCGAGGTCTCGGATGCTTTCCGAGTTCACGTTTGCGAAATTTGCGGCTTGATGACGCCTATCGCGTAAGTATCCCTTGGTCCAACTATTTCACTGAGAGCAAGCAGCGCTGACTTGATACCAGAAACCTGTCGAAGCAATCGTTTGAGTGTCGACCGTGCAAGAACAAAACGAAGATTGCACAAATCCACATTCCTTACGCAGCTAAGCTTCTGTTCCAGGAGCTGCAGTCAATGAACATCGCCGCCCGCATGTTTACCAACAGGTCCGGAGTCTCCATCCGATAAAGAGACTAGCTGCGGGATGGGGAAAAACGGAAAATGGGTTGTCGAGCTGGAGTCTCGGGTCATGGAGGTGGTCTGCGAGACGAGAATAGGTGAGCAGGCAGGCAGGGAGTATTGGGAGGTGATTGGTTTTATTTGGCGTCTTCGAGGCTGGGGAACTATATTCTGGCCACCCAATTCACTCACATCTTTGGGCGAGCCATCCATAGAAAGATTGGCAGATGACGCCTCCATGTGTCTTGTATTAATGACATGTACCATTTAAACATTGATAAAGAAAATAAGAATCGATGAGGAAAGACAGAAACGGTGTACCCGGCCACTTAAGAAAGGCTTTTTTTTTTTTTAGCATATTACTGCAATGCTCTCCGGGCCAGTTGGGGCGGATACTAAGAAATCGCCATCCCCGGCTTTGTAACTGGTAATTGAAAAGTTCGGGAAGCAGCGTCTTCCGTTCTCTGAGCCTTGTTCCTGACGCATATGAATACGCTAATCTTCGCGAACGGTACCGCAGTAGCATTCTTCTTCATGTGTGGCGATTACCTTACCTCGAATGTGATGCAATGCCCCTCTCTCGTATCATGCCATTTCTACAGCTTTTTCAATCCTCTCCTGTGGGAGGAATCCACAGGGTATTATACGTCGTTTGCTAGGTCCTCTATTCCCCTTATCGTACAGATGCGCCGTATGGTCTTGTTCGCCTTCGATCCAGTCCTGTCTTCGTGTTGCCCAGTTGTGGTCCGGCTACAAACAAGACAAGACACTGGCCACAGGTCATGTCTGTATGCCACTTGCGCTATGTTGTGAGGGCGCCGTCGCATCTTTGACGGTCTGCTCCCGCTTATACTCCTCCTCGAGAGCGCGCTGCATGTCGAAGTCGAGTTGGCGCTCTCGTTTGATGCGCTGCTGTTCGATGTCGCGTACGACTCCTTGATGCATGGCCTAGGTAGTCTCGTTTAGATGCAACTTCCTACAAGAGCGTTGGTATTCCAAGGTAGAACATGCCTCTTTCTCAAACTTTTGTTGGAAATGGACAACGACAATGGTACTAGCGGCGAATAGCGATGTCGCGGCCAGCGTGAGCTTCGATGCCCTGGACATTATTGGAAGATGATGGTTGGACGTGTCGGTGATGTGTAGAAGCGAATGATATGCGTGGCTCGAGCAGAAGAATCTCAAAGTCTGTTGGTTGGTGTTGATGGCTCGATTTCGGTGTTTGAATCTCTCTCCCCGAGAACGACAGCATCCGCAGCGTCGGTGTCGGTTGATTTGGTTCTCGATTCGACCGCAGATATCCGTAAAACAAGGACCAATGAATGCCGTTACGTACCTGGTGGTCTCAAGAATCTACCGCAAGTTCACGCATTTACCAACCTTAACACCTACCTTGCAGACCACCCCAGGCACCTCAATTCATAAGAGCGGACCTCAAATTAGTGCAAAATGCTGGGAATGCCTGAGGTGGATGCCTCACTTATGTCCGCCACCGCCCCCGCCAGCTCCCAATTCCCCCCACCCACTTCCGGGTAGGTAGCAAGGTAGAGACAGACGGGAGCTTGAAGTAGAGGGTCGAGGCCGGAAGTACAGTGCTCGAGGCGCCGCGGCTGTGCACTGTGACCTTCCTTGGCACCTACCTTAGGTAGGTACCTCGCCTTATTACCTGATATACCTACGCTCCGTCACCAGCGCACCCCAGCTTTCCTTGCGGCCTCCTGTTACTTGTGATTGTTGACAACTACCTTACTTTACAGTTATCAACAATTCACCTGCATTCGCTCCCTGTGATATCTAACGGCCAACCGCCTCGAATTGCGCGTCTATCCTACATCGCTTTCCTCGCTAGCTACACTTGCAACAAAACTACACAATGGTGAGGACGTGCGACGCGGACAGGGACGTCATTCCATCAACTTGCATCAAGCTGATTTGGTGCTCTACAGTCAGCTCAGAACTCAGCTGGTATCCAGACCCTCTTGGACGTACGTACTCTCCGTCGCGACACTCCATGTCGAATTGTCACTGACCCAAGCGATGCAGGCAGAGAGAGAAGCTTCCAAGATTGTCCAAAAAGGTATGCTCAAGAGTGGATGTTGAAGTAACCGGTTGGCTAACGAATGAACCCTGCCCAGCCCGCGAGTGTAGGTTCCAAGCTCGATCGATACTGCTGCGATTGTGACATGCTCACGTTGTATCGGAATAGTTCGTACGAAGCGGGTGAAGGAAGCCCGAGACGAGGCCAAGAAGGAAATCGAGGCGTACCGCAACTCTAAGGAGGATGAGTTCAAGAAGTTCGAATCTGAGGTATATCTGTCGCGGATTCCGATACCGCTTTGATACCATCTTGGCGCTGACAACTCTGTAGCACTCCCAAGGAAACCAAGCCGCCGAGGACGAGGCGAACAAGGAGGCCGAAGTAAAGATCAAGGAGATCCAGGGGGCCGGAAAGAAGAGCCAGGACAAGGTTGTGACTGACCTCCTGAAGGCGGTTTTCGAGGTCAAGCCCGTCGCGCCGACTGCCGCATGAGCCATTCCCAGCCTGCCGCGTAGCATCAAAACATATCGATAACGAGTGGATCGGATGCGCGGTGCGGAACATACGAATAGAAAGAAAGCCAGCACCACTGTCCCGGGAGAGAACAGGATGGAGAGGACACATTCACAGATTGCCGATGATGCGCGAAACCAGGAGAGTAGATTGAAGTGCCAGTTGCGTGCGCATTGTCACCGGGACTTTGGAGTATCGCACCTATGTAGATCGGGTAGCTGTGGTGGAATTGTACTTTGCTAGCCTGTCCTCCCCTTCATCTTCTTCTGTCTAAACTAAAAAGTCCATGAGAGTGGTGAGCATGTCAGAGAGGTCCTTGTGCTCGGGCTTGTCGAGGTTGAGGTCAGCTCGGTATTCCTCCAACGTCGCTTTGATGGCTGATAGACCCCTCCCGTCAGAGACCAAGAGGTTCTGCACCCTCCTCTTAGCGCCGGAATCTTCAGCTATGAGCCAAGCTAAAACAACGTCGATGTTCCAGAAGCTGTAAAGGCCTTCCTCAATCCTCCTCATGAACCACTCGCCTTCCGAGAGCTCAATCTCCTCAGCGCTCATGCCCGCTCGTTCTTGGCGAATCTTTTCCTGTTGCGCGTACAACATGGAATTATACCTCCTCCGACACTCGTAGAGCCGACCCAGCTTTTCGTAATCCTTCTCCACAAACTTAGCCAACGTCCTGATTCTCTCAGCAGAGTCAGCGGGCAAAAATCGTAGCAAGGACCTGAACACATCAAACAAGCTTTCTGTCATATGTCTCTGGGTTTTGCTCGTCTTCTTGAACATGGAGAAGAGCACCTTCAGCCCGCCAGCATCCACCAATTTTTGGCAGAGTTGCCCGCTCATATCTTCGTCAACGCAGTGTACGAGAAGACGCATTGCCGGTTGCTTGCTCATCTTACCCTCCTTGAGCATGATCAGGCACAGTTCGACACCCTCGGCTTCGAGAAATTTGGTCTTGCCTTCTGGCTCATCCACAATGCAGACGAGGGCGTTGAAGAGGTTCTCCATGTACTCTTCCTCCTCGCCGCCCTTTTCGGGATCACGTTTGCGATACGCAGAGACCAGCTGGAGGAATACCTCGACAGCATCCATCTCGGCGAGTGTCCGCCTTGTTGCTGGCGATGCGTTCGCAATGATGTCGAGAATTTCCGTAGCGTATTGCTTATTTTGGGATACGGGTGACTCTTGGCGTTGTGCTCTGTCGAGTAGCCATTTGACCAGCGTCGTGTTCTGTCCCACCTTTTCAGCATTCGTCGTTTTGGAGAGAAGGTTTTCAATAACTCCGAGGGCGTGGTATATACCGCCGCGGTCGGACTCATCCTCCTCGTCCAGACGCGAGAAGTTGGACACAAGCAAACCGACGAGGTCTGCAGTCAATAACGCACCCACCAGAGTATCCCAATCTTCATCCGCTGCATTGACGTCCTCGTCGGTGAGCTCGCCGATGATTTCCACCGCATCAATCGCAATATCTGTGTTGTCATGGGCTAGCAACCCAACGAGGCTCTCGACGCATCCAAGCTTGGCAAACTGGGGATATAGCTCGGGGTGCTCGGACAGGATCGAGAGGTCTTTGATGGCAGCGTCGAGGTCGGCTTCGCTCTCGATAAACTTGCTGGGCTCGTCGGCGAATCTTGCGCGCAGCTCAGCGTTTCGGGTTATGCGCTTCTCGAAGTTGAGTGCCGTTTTCCGTACCCAGCCAGCATCGATCTTTTCGGGGGCGGATGATTCCTCGCCGTGGCCGTCTACGAAGTCGAGAATCTCAGACTCCTGTTGTGTGATGCCCCCGCCAAAGAATCGTCCCTCATCATCGTCGTCCGGGGGCATCTCTGGGCCATAGTCTTCGTCTTCGCCATCTTCGTTTGGGTTTGGCGGTCCGGCAAAGACATCGCTATCGTCTCCTTCCGCGTCTACTGCGCTCGCATGTCGACTGACAGCGTCAGCTGCGCTCAGTTTTGCTGACTTGTATATTTCATCTGTCCGTCTGTCACTTCGTATTCGCGGCCGGACAATATGGGTTATCGAAAGGGGGGGATGGAGGTAGGTACTAACTGGGATCTCGCACAGCATCAAGCTTTCTTTTCGCAGCACTGCCGGACTATGACGTGCTTGGTAAGTAAGGATGTGATCGGAAAGCTTTTGGTGCAACTCACTTTGAACAACTCGTTGACATCCGCCATTTCCTCGGAATCCTTTTGAGAGAGGGGTTGGGTTACTGTCGGTGTTTTGCGCTGTTGAGTAGGTAGTTCTGCAGCAAAGGTATTACTGGATCCACGCTTTGGATGCTTTCAGACGCGAGTGTTGCATGGTGCCGTCGCGCCTGGCCCACCAGTGTAGCTCAATTCAAGGCACCTTCAGGGTACGTAGGGAGAACCTAGGTAACGATACCTGCACTGTAAAGAGTGCGGAGTGCTCCGTAAAGTCCGCATGTATGCATATATCGGGGCTCTGCATCAAGTGAAGCATATGCCCACCCGGTGCATCGCGTAGCCGTTTCTAGTAATGCTACTGCGCTTAGACTTGCCTACTCAGGCGTCATGGAGCTAAATGTGGTAGCCATCATCTTCATCAACTGTCCAACATACATATCCCAGAGTCTGTAGAACCCAATTGTGCACCTGTACGAGACCGATCGTCTCAGCACCGTCCAAATATCGCTATGCCGCCGACCGTCGTGCTCATCCGCCATGCCCAGGCGTTGCACAATGTTGATGATGAGTCTCCCGTCCAGCTTCACAGTCACGAATCAATCTGACATCACACTACAGGACTGGAACATTCATGACCCTGATCTGTCTTCTCTTGGATTGGATCAGTGCCAGGAACTGAAGGAAAACCTCTCGCGTCGTTTCGCCGATGAGAGTAATGCCATCATCATCGTCAGTCCCATGAGGCGCACGATCCAGACAGCCCTTCTCTCGTTGGACTGGCTGATCAAGAAAGGGGTGCCGATTCAAGCCGACGCTCGATGGCAAGGTAATCAGTCGTACATCCTTCTCAGGGTCGAGGTTACCTCTAGAGGCTTTCTAAGGCCACGTCACTGACCATAGTGTAGAAAACTCTGCGAAACCATGCGACACAGGCAGCACTATCGCGGATTTGAAAGTCGAATTTCCTAGTATTGACTTTTCTACTGTAGACCCTATCTACCCCCAAAAAACATCGCTTGCCGGCGCCCAATATGCTTTTAACAGGGAAGCAATACTCGGCCGAGGTCAGTCAGGCCTGCAGAGCATCTATGAACGCAAGGAGAAGCTTGTTTTCGTTGTCTCCCACTCAGGGTTTCTCCGCGCCGGCGTGACGGGTTATTGGTTCTTCAACGCCGACTATAGAATCTTCGAATTTGAGAAGAGCGGGGCGCCAGGGAGTCCTTTACAGCTCCTGCAAGCTGAGTCGACTCTAAGTGGTGGTCTTGGCAAATCAAGGACGGAACCTGTAATCATCGGCTCTGAATTGCCGCCGGCCTCGCAGACTCCCCCATAAGCCTAGTACTTGAAGCACGAGATGTCATGTGTTGTCAGATGGCCTCTGCCAAAAAAGGCAGTACATAGACTACTCTAAGACAGCGCGATGTTTCATTCACATGACCCGAAAAGAAGGTCTGGGGCTCCTCGCGGGTTGATACTGCAACAAAGGAGAGCAGACATCATCCATGCCAGACGTGACCATAGGCGCTGGGACATTGGGAAGAGTCTTGACGAGAACAGATCTCTTCTCACTGGCCAAAGTTCTCCAGATAAAAGGGGCCATTCAGGCTTAGGACATGACTGTTATTACACCAAGTTTACCTATCTTCATACACATACATAGTTCCCATGGGATCGATCCATTTGGCTTTAACTCTTGTACATTTCGACAGCCCAGCCCAGCCTACCATTGGTGTGCTCACCTGGAGAGGAAGCTTTGAAAAGCAGACTGATCAATGACAACGTTGCCGACGGCGCGAAGTCGCTTACGCCCGGCCTTTTGCTTCTCCAACAGTTTCTTCCGGCGCGTAATGTCTGAAGCATGGAGCTTTGCAAGCACATCCTTTCGGAACGGCTTGATGGTTTCGCGTGCAACAATCTTCCTCCCCGCCACCGCCTGAATAACGACCTCTGCAAAGAGTTAGGTCAGAGAATGCTGCCGTAACACTTGAGCGCTGTATAGAGAACTTACCAAACATCTGTCGATCGACGTGGTTCTTGAATTTCGTCACCCACTGCCTACCGAGGCGCTCTGCCTGGGAGGTATGGATGACACGACAAATGGCATCCACAGGCTGTTTGTTGACAAGAAGCTGCAGCTTCGTGAGCTGGCTGGCTCGCCAACCAGAGTCTTCATAATCTAGTGTCGCGTATCCCTTTCTGCTCTAGCCGTTAGGACAATGGCCCCATATGGTTGGCAAACGGGGTCGAAACCTACGTTGCGCCTTTCAGTTTACCAAAGAGGTCGTCGACGAGTTGTGCTGCAGGGATATCGTATTTGAGAATAACCTGCGTAGCATGAAAGAATTCAAAACTCTTTTGCTCGCCACGCACGCTCTCGCAAAGCTCAATAACACGGCCGAGGTACTCCTCCGGAAGAGTCATGGTAGCAGTAACGAAACTAACAAAGGTAATAAGGTTAGCCGTAGGGCATATTGAAACGAGAGAAGACTTCGGCTTACGGTTCTAAGACAGTTGCACCGCGCATCCGGTGCTCATCCTGGCTGGGGAAGTCAGCCGGATTCTGATAGATCGTCTCGGTGCCATCAGCCCATTCAACTTTAGTCGGCACAGTTGGATCCGTGATTATGATGCTGGCGCCATGTTCCTGTTTCAGCCGGTCCTGGAATACAGAGCAGTGTAAGCTGCCTAGGAAGCCTAGTCGCCAGCCTGCCCCTAATGCCTCGGAATAGTCCTTCTGCAGGGTTACGCTCCTGTCGTTCAGAACGAGCTGGCTAATGCTATCTGCGAGACGCGTATAGTCGCCCTGGTCAGTTGGAAAGGCCGCAACGAAGACCATTGGCTTTGGTTCCTCAAAACCAGGATACGCCTGGACGATGTCCTCTGAGCCGACGGTGGTGAATGTGTCGCCGAGTTTGGCGTCCTGGATGCGCTTCATACCAGGGTTGAAGTATATGTAGCCTACCTGTCCAGCTCGAAGGACACTTTGTGGGACAGCATTGGGGTACTGTATCCCAACCTCGCCAACGGTATATTTGTGGCCAGTGGCGAAGGAGATCAGGTTGTCGCCAGCCTTGACCTGGCCATCGAAGACGCGTACAAGCAGGATCACGCCCCTGAAGTTGTCGTACCATGAATCAACCAACAGAATGCGCGCAGGTTTGGAAACATCGCCGACAGGATGCGGAATCTGCTCTACAACGGCGGGAAGAATGTTGGCCACGTTCTTGCCAGTCTTGGCTGATACAAGGACAGCCGTGGAAGGTTCCAGCTCAAAAGACGTTTGCATCTGCTCGAGGACCCGCGGTACGTCAGCGGAGGGCATGTCAATTTTGTTGACAACAGGAATGAGAGCGAGGTCCTGGGCAAATGCAAGATGGAAATTAGAAACAGTCTGGGCCTGGATACCCTGACTAGCATCGACTAGTAGTAGAGCACCACCGCAACTGGCGTACGATCGCGTGACTTCGGCTCTGAAGTCAACATGACCAGGAGTATCAACAAGATGCAGGAGGTAGTCGTCGCCCTTGTAGTTGTATAGCATGGTGCAAGTCTGCGCCTTGACAGTAATGCCTCGTTCACGTTCAACATCCAGTTTATCCTACGAAACGACGGGGAACCATCAGCTTTACGCCCTCCTTAATATGCAGCCATACAGTCAGACCCAAACTCACTAGAATTTGCTTATTGGCATCGCTGGCGGATATCGTACCGGTGATCTCTAGAAGGCGGTCGCTGAGCGTACTCTTGCCATGATCGATATGGGCCACGATACAAAAGTTTCGGTATCGTTCAATCGGAATCGAAAGTATTCGCTCCTCGAGCGCAGACCGTGACGGCGCCGCAGGCTTAGCGAAGGTTGGCGTGCCGGAGTGAAACGTTCTTCCATGATCGATGCCACTGCATGTCAAGGTCTTCCATTGTCGTGGCCGTTGCGCACGAACATTGCCTTGCAAGGAGATGCGAGCCGTCTTGCTCGACGAGGAAAATCGTTGTAATTGGCGTGGATATCCGACCAATTGGTCCCGCGTAAAGCGCACGCTCGTCGCTAAGGGGCCGCACATCAAGGTGTTTTTCTCTGCATCGAGCAGATCCAAGCTCGAGGTTCGAATGTCCCAAGGGCGAGGTGTGATAAATGTCGACTGTAGTTGGCTTAATGCGTTCAACACATTGAACCATGGCTACCTACTTTTCTCGCCAGGCGCAGGGACAGAGGAAGGCGCACCAGCCCAAGGCCAGGTACCTGAGGTTCCGTACTTACGGGGACCTTGGAGGCACCTACCACGTGGTAAGGTACCCCTTGACCTTATACCCATTAAGTGCAGGTCCATCCGTAGACAGGACATACTTAGCGGCATATCAAGCCTGTGCGGGTCACCTACGGGCACCCGACAGGCCGGCCTCCCCGGCACCTCAGGTTGATTCCTGATAGATAAGCTATGGTTCGGGCCGTCCGGCCACCTGCCTCCGATGCCGCATCCGTTGACGACGAAGCCAATTCACAGAGCCCGAAGTCATCATCATACCCGTGCCCGACCTACAACTGATAGTAGACGCTCGCCCTGCGTCCACATCAGAATTATTTATAATTCTGTAGTCAATTCCATTTCAATGTTGAAAATGTTGAGGTATCTTTTTGAATCTGAAAACTTCAAACGCAGGACCAGCAAGCGGGCTTACGTAGACAATTCCACCATTCCATCCGGCTTTAGCTTCTATCATCGGATATCCGACCTTCTAAACCCAGGTATAGCTCTTGATTAAATAAGTCCGGTTGGCAGCCCCTTCAGCTGCTCTTTACTACTCTTAGATCATGCCTCCGTGGCCTGCTTGTCATATCCACATGGACAGTTCGTGTCGCGCAGCTCATGCTTCGTTATCTTAGGCGAGAACCCACTCGCTTCCCCTCTTGATAAATTTGTCCAAGAGCAGACTCAGGTCAGACAACACAAACCGGCAGATGAAGAAGCCAAAAAACTCTGCCGCATGTCGTGTGCAAAGCTCGAGGCCGACCTGTGTCTTGTCGGCATGCCTCAGGCCTGGATCTTCAACCTGGCGCGCGATTTGGTCTGGATCTCAAAGTGTCAGTCATACGGAGTATCTGGCAAAAGCTATTGGCCATCTTACCAATCGTCTGAGCAGCGTCAAACAGTCGAGCCAGTGACCCCATATAGTTCGCATTCGGCCCTGAAAATTGCGCGTTGCTCGGGTCTCTTCTGGAAGGACGACTTGTTGGGTGTTCCGTCATCGGCAGTGTTTCTAGGCCTGGAGATTCCTTACCGCTCTCTCCCCCATTGCTTTTGGCATTAAAGGAATTGTTCAAGCCCGCTGCCGAATTCTTGGACCGCAGCCTTCGCCATGAGAAGGATGAGGACTTTCCCGACACGCTTGCTGAACGCGGCACACTGATTGCCGCTTCAAGCTCTGCCGAATTCGACGCATCTCGGAATAACATGCTGGAGGTCTGAACACCCACATCCGTACCCAGCTTGCGTGTCAGCCCGACTTGTACTTGTTCGAGAATGCCTTCCAAAGCTTGCATCTCTTCGAGAACAGCATCCGCGTCACATGTGTCGACTCGCGCGAGCTTCAATAGCGCAGCTGTCAGGTAGTCGCACGTTGCCACTTTATCCTCCACATTTCGAATCTTGACGCCCTTCACTTTCCATACGTCGCGTGGAACAAATAGCTTGTTGCTGAGGTATCCTCCGCGGGGGTGAGCAAGAGTCTGATATAGACATCGCATTAGCCAAAATGGCCTCAACATATAGTCTGTTGGGCACGGCTCTAGGGGAATTGGGGCATCTGGCTGAAGTGCGTTTGGCGACCCCGGGCTCTGCGGTGAATGAAGGCTATCATCAAACAGGTAAAGGCCCCCGGCAGAGCTTGGCGTGAACTTCTCTTTGAAAGCAGCTGCCAAGGGTGTTGGCAGCGTTGGCATCGCTGGATGTCTGCCATTAATGCCAAAAGCGGTACTTAATGGGGTGCCGGGAGACATATCAGACGCATCGTCCAGATTCGATAAAGACATGTTGCGGTTCTTCATGCTTCTTAAACTTGAGGAAGAGAAGTTCTTCCTTAATGTAGGTCGAAAAGAAGGCGAACCAGAGTGACTGCCCGTAAAGTCCTCACTGTCCTGGCTTCTTGAGTGGCCAAGCGGAGGTGTAGGAGGCACTGGCTGGGTTGGACTGATGCCTTCTGGCGGCGAATATGGTCGAGCCATAGAGCCATCCGCATCCGCCTCCGCATCGGGAGGCCCGTTAATTTCAGGGTGTCCGAAATCTACCCCATGTATTCCACTCAGCGCTTGGGCAACACTGTATCGTCGACCAGGGTCGCCATACGTTGCAAGCTTGGTAGTTTCAATCTTTAGTTGCTTGGGATTTTGTCCGGACATCCGCCTGCTTCGCACACTTTGCCCAGGCCCTGGCAATGGCGTCGCCCCCGATACAGGCTTTTTACTGGGCAATTCGGGCAAAGCTTGTGCTGGCGGCGGAACTGCAGGGCCTCCGACACTCGGGAAGTTGTTTGCGGCGATAGGATCGACAAGAGAAGAGAAAACATCATCACCTGCGGCATCGGTTGGAGTGACGGACGGCTGCCATGACGACTGGGCCAGATCACTTGAGCCCGATGTTCTAGCTGCAGCCTGATGAGAGGCTAGGTTAAAGGCGAAATCGTCAACCGAGTAGTCTCGAGTGATCTCGTCAAGAATGCGCTCCTCTTCATCTGATGATCCGTCATCGAAGAAGTCTTCGCGGACGACACCTTCGTCAGACTGCTGTTCCACTTGAATTCGCGCAAGCCGCTCTCTCTCGTTGGCTTGTTCAATAGCCTCTCTCTCCGTTTGGCGAACCCGCTCTTTGGCCAACTCAACCTTTCTCAAGGCCTTCGCTACAATCGGATCATCTGAGCCTTGAGTTTCTGGATCAGAAAATCCTGTCGGCTCATACCCATCGTCATAGGCTGCTTCCACTGCGGCGTCTAACGCTGCGTCAAACTCTGCTTCAGTAGCGCCACTCGGGGCACGTATGTGCTTGCGTCTTATCACTGCAGATGACGACCTGGAATGAACGGAGGACGCTGTGGAACCTCCAGACTCATCAATGGGGTCCAACCACGAGTTCGACTCACGACTCGAGTCCCTGACGTGTCGAGAACTTTGGCTAGTTCGTCTTGCTGAGAGGGAGAAGTCTGATCTGATGGGTCCATCAGGGCTACTTTGGCTGTCAGCCTTAGGTGACGAGAGCCGTCTCGGGGAGAGCGGCGGCGGCATGTACGCGTCGTCTGTGGGTATTTGAAAGATGAGTTGATCATCTGACGCACGCTCTCGAAGCGGAGATCGTGAGAAGGAGGATTGCAAGGGGTACTGCTCCGGTAATCTTGCAGAAGCACTCCTTTGTCGGTCTCCAAGACCCTGCGTTCGTGAGATGGTCAGACCAGAGCCACTGTAGATATTTGCTTGTTGATTTCCCTCTTTCAATATCCTCGTCAATGTCGCAGTTTCCAAGCCATCCGTATCCTCCAAATCTTCATCGTCATCGTCGAATTGCAGGGTAGGATTCAAGCGCAGGCCCAGGCTTTCTGGTCTAGCTGGCAGTGCCTTGCCTTCTATAACTTGCTGGACGGGAACCATTTGATCCAGTTCTTCAATGCGACTGGTGTAGGTTCGACGCTTGGTCTGGTTAGCTTTGGTTTCAGCCGCTTGAAGAATAACACCGTTAGACTCACGATCGCCTCAAGCTTTCGTCTGTCCTCCTCGGTGGATGTCCTAGCAAGCACCTGGTGCAGCAGCTCGCATGCCTCCGCGTATGAATGCCTCGCGCCTTCAAAGTTCTGCGCATTATCTAGCTGAACTGCCGTATTCGCCTTTTGTAAGGCTCGTGAAAGCATGGCTTTTTGCGATGGCGGCCGGTTTCCCCTTTCCTTGCCCCGCGAGGACGCAGTGGTATCGGCACTCCCCTTTGCGGCCTGCGACCAATTGCGGGAGTGGCCCTTCGTCTCATAGGTCTCCCCATTGCGATCGGGTGGCATTGCTACGCGAGACACTTGCTGTCGACGCTGTTCAGTTGATCCTCTCCGTCCGGGACCGGAGAATGCATCCCAGGTTTGGTTCTGGTCGGTGACGAGACCGGTCTTGAGCGTACGGGAGGCACCCGTCGGCGCTCGCGAGCCGTTTCCTGGAGTTGGGAGCTTGTTCGTCGAGGGCGAGTTGTGGTAATGGGATGTAAAGAAGGTGGAATGACTCTCGGTGTGCGTGAGTCCAGATGGTGAGTAGGCGCGCAACTTGCTTCCGTTATTAGTTCCCCAAGAACCGTCGCTGGAGTTTGATCGTCGTCGGTGTCTCGGGAGCCTTTGACTTGGCTGACTAGGTGCCAATGTGCTGTTCGTCGCGGGTAATGCAGAGGCATCAACGCTCATGCGGCGTGCATGAGAGTTGAACGCGCAATGGTCCTGGACCGATGCCCGGCTTGAGGTTGTCGAGGCAGACCAGCGATTGAGATTTCTTACCCCGTCACTCGAAAGGCCTGCGCTGCTCGAACGCGAGTGGGCGGTGGAGGGTCGGAGATGTGAAGACACTGCGTAGTCCAATGGTGAGTTTGAGTCGGGTTCTTCGAGGATCACGACATCGGGCTTGTTTGTCGGAAAGTGAGTTGCAGGCTGTTGCGGGGGCGGTAGAAGAGAGGATGTTCGTGGTAGTGGTGACGGCGTTTTGCGCGAAAAGGACGTGCTTGTGTCAAGACGAGAACCAAGCGAAGATGAGACTGGAGCCTGTGGTCGGTCGGAGCGTGTGCCGATCGGGTAGCGGGGGGCAGCCAGGTGATTTGAAGACGGCGACGAGGGGAAGGACCTGGAGAGTCTGTGCTGCTTCTGATAAGACGGTTGCTGTTGCTGCTGATTGTGGTGGTGTTGCTGGTATTGCGGTGAGCCCGATGCATGTATTTGATGGGTCTGAAGGGTCTGCTCGGGATGGTATAACGACGGTGAATGCGACTGCGACAAGTCTGGGTTCGAAAAGGTATCCGAGCTGATGGTTTTGGGTGAGGGCATCCTGTGCACCTGAAGGTGTGTAGTGAGGTATTCGATACGCTTGGAAGAGTCTGGCCAGAGACGTTCAAGTTGGTCAACCGGAACAAGCTCGCTACCACACCGACGGCATTGAATGTGTCACGGCTACACGTAGTACCGGTTCATTCCAGGGGGTGGTCGGTCGTTTGTCGTCGCCGACAGCCTGGTTGAGCATGGGTATGTGGTATGAGAACGGTTCAATTGCCTCCGGGAGAGGATGATTGGTACGGACGACGGAGCACAGAAAGCACGGATATCCGCACAATGCGACCACGTTCCAGGAAAAGGGGCAAGTGATAATAGTCAGTCGCTCTAGATGTACAAATGCTTCTTAGCTTATCTATCAGCGGCACTTTGTGGCTTTGCCTCTATTACAGTGTCGGTCGTTAAGGAAGTGATGGGTGCCACGCCACTGCCAAAAGGGGCCTCTAGTGTGTACTATCGCAACGCTTGGTTCAATGGCAGTCGTGAGAGCATGGGAAGCTAATTACTGTCAGATTGAGCAGCCACACTTGTGTCAGGAGGCAGGTGGTGTGCTGCGCTCTTGCCAATTGACCCAAAAGATCAGTCACTTCTGGCACGTACCAGACGTGCACCACACGTACGCTTAAGTAAGCTGCCCGGGCCAGGGGCTTCGTGCCTGCCTGCCCGCACCCTTACAACTTAGCTGGTCCGGGCACTTAATGGCGCTCTTAAGCCCTTAGTAAATGTAGCAAGCTATTAATGTGTAAGGGGTGTAGTTAAGTGCTGTAGCTAGGAAAGATATAGAAGGTAGGTTTAGTATATTATATAGACTTAAGCTTAATATTCTTATAAGGCTATTATAAGAATTAGCTTTTCTTTTTAAATTAGGTTTTATTAAAGATTTATTAAGCTTTAATTATAGCCTTATAATTAAGCTATATTAAACCTTAATTATAGCTTTATAATTAAACTAGGCCTAATTAGGTATTTATATATTAAATATTTTTATAATTACCCCCCTTTCTTTAAGCTTTAGCCTTTAAAATAGCTGTTTATTATATAATTTATTATCCCCTCGGCGGAGGCATCCGCTAGGGCACTAATATATACGATATATTATGTAACGGGAAAACTGGGTATATTACACTATATTCCTAACTATTAACTAACCAAACTCTAATTATTACCCCCCTTTATCGATTTCCGCCCGACCTTCCGCCGCCCCTATACCTAAACGGCTAACTTTACTTACTTTAATATATATAAAACCTCTTAATACTAACCTATATAGGTAGCTAGATCCCCTCGGCAGAGGCATCCGCCGGGACACCAATATATACGACATATTATATAACGGGAAAATTAGGTATATTATATTATATTCCTAACTACTAACTTCCGCCCGACCTTCCGCTATATAAATTCCTTTTAAGTTCTAGCCCTACGCCTAAATAGCTAACTTTACTTACTTTAATATATATAAAACCTCCTAATACTAGCCTATATAGGTAGCTAGATTTAATATAATAGCTTTTTTTTTATTAAGGTCCATAAATCTCTTAAATAATTTCTTTTTTTTATAATATAAAGTATTTTTATAAAATTAGTTTTATAAAATATAATTTCGAGGCCGGTATTAAGTTACTAGATCTTAGTATTATATTTAATATAATTATTTATAATATTTATAATCTTATTTAATTAAATATTATATTTCCGGAAAGTATTATATTATTTTATTAATATATTCTTATAGGCTATGATAGCTAGGGTATTAAATAGGCCGAAAATTTAATTAAGCTTAAGAGGGGTAAATATGTCTAGGGCAATAGATATTATTAGTCTTAGCCTACTAAATAATAACTATATGTTACCTAGCGGATATTATTATTTAGTAGGTTTATTTAGTAGTTATATTTATAAGTAATAGAATAGTATCTATACTTATATATATAATATAGAATATAATAAGAATAAAAAAAATCCTTATAAGCTCTAAAGAGTAGTAAGATATTAGCTATATTAGCCCTTTCTCTAGAAGCCTCTACTTCGATATTAGAGTTTAGAATATCTCCGGTAAGTACGGCCTTCGACCTTTAAGGCCGACCTTGGCGGTCGACCTCTATAGTCGACCTTAACGGCCCATACCGCTATATAAATAATAGGTAACCTACCTACTTATATTATATTATATCTTTTAGATTAAAATTACTATATTAAGTTAGGCGCATATATGGGGCATATTATGCGTATTATATAGTTAAATTGTATATTATATTATATGAATTCCCTTAAAAGTTAATCCCGTTAAGGTTGATCTTTTGCGCCCATAAAGCTGGAAAAAAACTACTATATAGATAGCTAGATCTAGTATAATAGCTTCCTTTTTTATTAGGGTCTATAAACCTCTTAAATAGTCTTTTTTTTTATAATATAAAGCGTCTTTATAAGGTTAGTTTTATAAAGTATAATTTTAAGGCTAGTATTAAATTACTAAATCTTAATATTATATTTAATATAGTTATTTACGATATTTATAATTTTATTTAACTAAATACCGTATTTTTAAAAGGTATTATACTATTTTATTAGTATATTTTTATAAGTTATAATAGTTAAAATGTTAAATAAGTATTACGGCCAGCTAGTTATAATAAGTATATTTATAGAAGTTAAGGCTATAATATTAATAAATAGTATATTATAGTTGTAGATAGCTTTCTTAAAGCTATATTTATAAGTCGTAAGGTAGATAAGGCTTTAGTAATCAATTGTAGTCTTATTAAAAGGGTTCTTAATAAAGATAATTAAAAGTAATCGTAAAATTTGATATTAAATTAATTATTAAAGAAGTTGTAAAAAATCTATCTTTAAGCCTAATTTAAGTCTATCCTATATATAAGTCTTATATATTATTTAAATAGTTCTTTTATAGTTAAAACTAATATTATAACGTCGGTTTTATAATGATAGACCGCCTTTATTTTATCGGTCTTATTTATAAATTACTTATTATTTATTAGTCCTTTTTATTATTACGTAACTTATTTATAATTTTTTCGACCTAAGAGGAGTTATTTTAAATCCGTTTTTCCGTATATATAGTATAGTAGCCGTTATAGGCCTTATAGGGCGAGACTCTGGCCTCGTTATATGTGTTAGGTCGTAATAATAAGTTAAAGATTTAATTAAGCCCGAGAAGGGTAGATATATCTAGGGTAATAAATATTATTAAAGTCTTAGCCCGCTAAGTAACGATTATATATTACTTAGTAAATATTATTATTTAATAGGTTTATTTAATAATTATATTTATAAATAATAAAGTAATATTTATATTTATATATAGAATATAGAATATAATAAGAATAAAAAGAATCTTTACGAGCTCTAATATAAATAATAAAATATTAGCTATATTAGCCCTTTTTTTTAAAAGCCTCTACTTTAACATTAAAGTTTAGAATATCTCTGGCGGCCTTTGACCTTTAAGGCCGACCTTAACGGTCGACCTAATATGTCTTTATAATCTTTTTATTTTTGAAACTAGCTTTTTTTATTTATAATAAAAATAATAGCTTTATATATTATTCTTAATGGTTTTAGTAATATAGGTTTTATTATATTAACTTAACTTTTTTATATTCTCTTTTTATTATTAATTTATTATAATAACTATTTTATTATTATTTATTACTAATATTTAATAACCGACCCCTATTATATAAAGGTCGTTAATAACCGCTTTAATATTATATATTTCTTTACGTAATGCCGTTATTTTAATATTTTTATTTTTTGATTTTTTTACTATTCGATTATTATACTGAATTTTCTTTTATTAATAACGGACTTTTATACCTTTTTATAAATTTTCTTTTTATTATATTCTCTTTATTTAATTAGTTACTGCTTACTTATTATAAATATTATTTTTTAAATAGCGTTGTTTAATAACTAGGAGTATTTATTAAAGAAAGACTTAATTAGCCTTATTAAAGGCACTGCCTATTTAAGCTATTTTATTTAAATTTATTATAATATTATTAAATTTATTTATTATATGATTACGACCTAATACATATAAGGAGGCCAAGGTCTTACCCTATAAGGCCTATAATAACTACTATACTATATATATAAAAGAACGGATTTAAAATAACTCCTTTTAAATTGAAAGAATTATAAATAAATTACGTAATAATAAAAAGAACCGACGGATAATAAACGGTCTATAAATAAGACCGATAAAATAAAAGCGGTTTACTCTTATAAGACCGATATTATAATATCGGTCCTAATTATAAAAGAATTATTTAAATAATATATAAGACTTATATATAAAATAGACTTAAACTAAGCTTAAGGATAGACTTTTTATAGCTTCTTTAATAATTAATTTAATATTAAATTTTATAATTATTTTTAATTATTTTTATTAAGAACTTTTTTAATAAAGACTATAATTAATTATTAAAGCTTTATGTATTTTATAACTTATAAATATAGCTTTAAAAAAGTTATTTATAATTATAATATACTATTTTTTAATATCGTAGCGTTAACTTTTATAAATATACTTATTATAACTAACTAGTTAAAATACTTTAATTATTTTTATTTAGTAAGTTCACTTTATAAAAAATTAACTAAATAATATAAATATATTAACCGTTAATAATAATAGTATTATATAGCCTATATAGGTAGCTCTGCTAATTATTTAATAATTATATAATATAATACTTACTTTTAAAAATAAGAATGAGTAACTTTATATTTAACTTTTAGCACTATGACCTCCTTTTATATTTAAAATTAAATACCCTAAATTAGAACCTTATAATAGGTCCCTAGATACCCTTTAAGGATTTTTTACCTAAACTAGGGCCTATTTATATTATTATGAAACCTTCTTTTTTATTAAAATAGATAAAGTTTACTATACAGCTTTATTTTTTAAAAAAGATACTTTTACTTAGTTCGAACCTTCT